>NC_044569.1:48272401-48892016 GCF_007565055.1 Rhinopithecus roxellana | reverse complement strand
CGAGGGGGGCATGAATAAAAAAGTTCATAATAAAAATCTGATCACGTTATTCTGTACTTAAAAAAATCCCGATGGCTTCTCAATGGAAACCACTGCCATAGAAGATACCAAAAAGTAGAGGCAGAGCCTCCGAACCATGGTGTTCATCATCTACACATGGAGATAAAAGATGTACAAAAATAACTATCAGACAAGATAGGAAGTGATAATATCATCTGAAGTGTGCAAATAAGTATAATCTGTGGGGATCCAGGGAAGGGAGAAATTAAGCTGGAAGTATCGAGAAAGGCTTCAAGGAGGAGGAGGCACCTAGGTGGTCTGTAAACACAGGGTAGCATTTGGGCATGTGGAAGTGGGGGGAAGGGCAACCCAGGCAGAGGAATAACAGAAGCACAGACAGGGAGACAGAAAAGCACAAGGGTGCCCACGGAACAGCCGGTGTGTTTGAGAATAAGAGGGGGAATGTGAAAATACCTTGGAAGGTAGGTTTATGGAGATCTGCTGAGACTTTTCTGCATACGAAGTGGGGCCACTCCATGCACCTGAGCAGAGCTGTGCCCAGGACCTGAGCACGCTCTTGAGAGACTACTTGGGAAACAATGTGGTCCATCTGGATGGGAGGGAAGCAGCCCTTGGAGGCGAGCAGCTAGTGCAGGGTCTAGGCAATGGGGGCTGAGGGCTAGGACCCAAAGATGACAGTGGGAACAGAGGAGAGCTGGCAGTGCCACCAGGGTGAGTGGGCAGGGAGACCTGGCAGCTCTTCACAGCTGCCTCTCCCCAGAAAGGGAAGGAAATCAGGGCTGGGAAGGAAGAGATCTAGAAATGAATCCAAGAGCTTCCTCTGTCAATAGTCAAACTTCATATGTTTACAGTCCAGTGACCTGTGTTGCTTTTGTTTTTCCCTAGAAACAAAAGAGCAGACAAATAAAATTCTGTTTCCATCCTCCATCTGGCTCCATCCTAATGAGTCTTTATCTTTCTGATATGGTCTCTTCGAGCCAGTTTGCCTCTGGGAAAGGGTCTCTGTGCAGCTGACCTCATGGTGCCTTGATATTCAGTTTAGCAGTAATTGCGGAGACAAGCCCCCGGGCCCGATAGCCTCATGGCCCAGATTAAGCAAGCTGTCTGGAAGGTTTGTCAGAATTATAATTCTGCCTTTATCTTCAAAGGTTAGAAAATGGGGAGAGAGAGCCTGGGAGAAAGTCCCAATACGCATTTCTGAAGGAAGGAGGTTTCACTTATTCTCTATATTTTAATCTGATTGTCAGCCCTGTAAATATTACAAAACTAAAACAATGGCTTAGGAACAAGGGCAGACTCACTGTCACCAACAATTAACTTTCTGATCACACCCTTATCTAGCCCAGCTCAGGACCTGCTGACTATGACCTAGTCAGTCCCTAGGCCTTGATTCTGGGATCCCCGAGGCCTGCAAATGCAGCCACTGATGGACTCTTCTGGTCCTCCTGCCATGAATGTGAAGCCAGCAAGCTTCCTCCCACAGGTTTCAGGGAAAACCAGGAGCCCTTAAGATTCCTGAGACAACATTTAAGTCTCTAATCCATCTTGAATTAATTTTCATATAAGGAGTAAGGAAAGGATCCAGTTTCAGCTTTCTACTTATGGCTAGCCAATTTTCCCAGCACCATTTATTAAACAGGGAATCCTTTCCCCATTTCTTGTTTTTGTCAGGTTTGTCAAAGATTAGATGGCTGTAGATGTGTGGTGTTATTTCTGAGGACTCTGTTCTGTTCCATTGGTCTATATCTCTGTTTTGGTACCAGTACCATGCTGTTTTGGTTACTGTAGCCTTGTAGTATAGTTTGAAGTCAGGTAGCGTGATGCCTCCAGCTTTGTTCTTTTGACTTAGGATTGTCTTGGCGATGCGGGGTCTTTTTTGGTTCCATATGAACTTTAAAGCAGTTTTTTCTTTCTGTGAAGAAACTCATTGGTAGCTGGATGGGGATAGCATTGAATCTATAAATTACCTTGGGCAGTATGGCCATTTTCACGATATTAATTCTTCCTATCCATGAGCATGGTATGTTCTTCCATTTGTTTGTGTCCTCTTTGATTTCACTGAGCAGTGGTTTGTAGTTCTCCTTGAAGAGGTCCTTTACATCCCTTGTAAGTTGGATTCCTAGGTATTTTATTCTCTTTGAAGCAATTGTGAATGGAAGTTCATTCATGATTTGGCTCTCTGTTTGTCTGTTACTGGTGTATAAGAATGCTTGTGATTTTTGCACATTAATTTTGTATTGTGGGACTTTGCTGAAGTTGCTTATCAGCTTAAGGAGATTTTGGGCTGAGACAATGGGGTTTTCTAAATATATAATCATGTCATCTGCAAACAGGGACAATTTGACTTCTTCTTTTCCTAACTGAATACCCTTGATTTCTTTCTCTTGCCTGATTGCCCTAGCCAGAACTTCCAACACTGTGTTGAATAAGAGTGGTGAGAGAGGGCATCACTGTCTTGTGCCAGTTTTCCAAGGAAATTTTTCCAGTTTTTGCCCATTCAGTATGATATTGGCTGTGGGTTTGTCATAAATAGCTCTTATTATTTTGAGATACGTTCGATCAATACCGAATTTATTGAGAGTTTTCAGCATGAAGGGCTGTTGAATTTTGTCAAAGGCCTTTTCTGCATCTATTGAGATAATCATGTGGTTTTTGTCTTTGGTTCTGTTTATATGCTGGATTACGTTTATTGATTTGTGTATGCTGAACCAGCCTTGCATCCCAGGGATGAAGCCCACTTGATCATGGTGGATAAGCTTTTTGATGTGCTGCTGGATCCGGTTTGCCAGTATTTTATTGAGGATTTTTGCATCGATGTTCATCAGGGATATTGGTCTAAAATTCTCTTTTTTTCTTGTGTCTCTGCCAGGCTTTGGTGTCACGATGATGTTGGCCTCATAAAATGAGTTAGGGAGGATTCCCTCTTTTTCTATTGATTGGAATAGTTTCAGAAGGAATGGTACCAGCTCCTTCTTGTACTTCTAGTAGAATTCAGCTGTGAATCCATCTGGTCCTGGACTTTTTTTGGTTGGTAGGCTATTAATTATTGCCTCAATTTCAGAGTCTGCTATTGGTCTATTCAGGGATTCAGCTTCTTCCTGGTTTAGTCTTGGGAGAGTGTAAGTGTCCAGGAAATTACCCATTTCTTCTAGATTTTCTAGTTTATTTGCATAGAGGTGTTTATAGTATTCTCTGATGGTAGTTTGTATTTCTGTGGGGTCGGTGGTGATATCCCCTTTATCATTTTTTATTGCGTCTATTTGATTCTTCTCTCGACAAATGGGATCTAATTAAACTAAAGAGCTTCTGCACAGCAAAAGAAACTACCATCAGAGTGAACAGGCAACCTACAGAATGGGAGAAAATTTTTGCAATCTACTCATCTGACAAAGGGCTAATATCCAGAACCTACAAAGAACTCAAACAAATTTACAAGAAAAAAACAAACAACCCCATCAAAAAGTGGGCAAAGGATATGAACAGACATTTCTCAAAAGAAGACATTCATACAGCCAACAGACACATGAAAAAATGCTCATCATCACTGGCCATCAGAGAAATGCAAATCAAAACCACAATGAGATACCATCTCACACCAGTTAGAATGCCAGTCATTAAAAAGTCAGGAAACAACAGGTGCTGGAGAGGATGTGGAGAAATAGGAACACTTTTACACTGTTGGTGGGATTGTAAACTAGTTCAACCATTATGGAAAACAGTATGGCGATTCCTCAAGGATCTAGAAGTACCATATGACCTAGCCATCCCATTACTGGGTATATACCCAAAGGATTATAAATCATGCTGCTATAAAGACACATGCACACGTATGTTTATTGCGGCACTATTCACAATAGCAAAGACTTGGAATCAACCCAAATGTCCATCAGTGACAGACTGGATTAAGAAAATGTGGCACATATACACCATGGAATACTATGCAGCCATAAAAAAAGGATGAGTTTGTGTCCCTTGTAGGGACGTGAATGCAGCTGGAAACCATCATTCTCAGCAAACTATCGCAAGAACAGAAAACCAAACACTGCATATTCTCACTCATAGGTGGAAACTGAACAATGAGATCACTTGGACTCGGGAAGGGGAACATCACACACTGGGGCCTATCATGGGGAGGGGAGACGGGGGAGGGATTGCATTGGGAGTTATACCTGATGTAAATGACGAGTTGATGGGTGCTGACGAGTTGATGGGTGCAGCACACCAACATGGCACAAGTATACATATGTAACAAACCTGCATGTTATGCACATGTACCCTAGAACTTAAAGTATTAAAAAAAAAAAAAAAAAGATTCCCGAGACAAGAGTTAAAACGGACTAGACTCCAGGTGCTTTGCACCAACGGCACAGTGCCCAGCCCTGACTGCCATGTACAGAACACACACGGGTGGCCATGCTGTTTACCATTTGTTCTCCTCCACCTGACTCCTGAATTATTTGGAAAGGAAATAGGAGTCTTTGGAACACACTAGGGCTGACGGTTCCAGCTTAGAAAAACTGACTTCAGTGAGGGGTCATCCTCTTTACAAAGTTTAGAAAAAGTTACTCCCCCCTTCAGAAGTGTGCATCCAAATTTCACCCCAGGGATTCTTCCCCACCCTGTTTCTTTTTCACCTTTGAAAATGAGGGTGGGAATGGATGTCGTGATGGGAAGGAGATTATAATCCATCTGGAAAGCCACTGAGGCAATATGCCTTAATCTGTGGGCAGAAGGCAACCAACTCCCTGTGCAGGCGCTTTCTGTGTCTGGAATATTTTGCCATGATCAGTTTTTAGTCACCTCTCACTTACAGTGTAGCAAAATCTACAGGAAATGGAACCCTACTAATTGGAACTTTCACTAAAGCACACATATTTTTAGGACAAAGGAACAAATAAGAGAAAAAGCACATATTCAGCAAGTTAAAAAACAAAAAAACAACTGCTATAGAACCCTCCACTGAGATGATAACATTCTCTGCCCAGTTTCCCACACCTGACACAGGTCTGTCCAGGGAGAAACCACATGCGAAGGATGAGTGAAACCCTGAGATTAGGAATTAATCAAAAGATAAAAGGCAGTTTTTGTGTTTTTTTTTTTTTTAATCCATGCCTAAAGAATTTCCCTCTTACTAAAAAGCTTGAGAAATAAGTTATATTTTGTAAATAAACATATGAACAGAACTAAAGAAATATATAAATGAAAAACACTATCACAGGGCTAAGAAACTAAATGTGGTTTAGGACAGTCACTGTTGGGGGGGCCTCGTTCTCTAAAGGGACAGCCACAACCATACAACAAGCTGCTCATTCAAAATATGAAGTGCTCTAATAGCTGGGCTGCTAAGTGGTTGGAAAGGCTTTGCTGAGAAGGCAGTAATTTCTTTTTTTTTTTTTTTTAAGAGAGTTTAGCTCTTGTCGCCCAGGCTGGAGTGCAGTGGTGCGATCTTGGCTCACTGCAGCCTCTGCTTCCTGGGTTCAAGTGATTCTCCCATCTCAGCCTCTCAAGTAGCTGGGATTATGGGCACTCACCACCATGCCTGGCTAATTTTTTTGTATTTTTTGTAGAGACACGCTTCTGCCATGTTAACCAGGCTGGTCTTAAATGACTGGCCTCAAGTGATCCAACTGCCTCGGCCTTCCAAAGTGCTGGGATTATAGGTGTGAGCCACCGTGCCTGGCTGAAGCTAATTTCTAAACCCTAAGAGAAAGGGGTGAGTTTGGGTAGGAAAGAAGCACTTTAGACATTGGGAAAAAATCTGAATAGAGTCATGTATGCAAAAACAGTAAAAATAACTATCTTTACAAGGGAGACAGTAAAACCAGTCATTCCCAAAAGGACTAGGCTTCTTATTTATATTATATACTGACAGTTTACAATTTATAAACCTATATAGAATCCTACCAGGAAACTGATAGTCCAACCATGCACATTATACAAAATCTAGTCAGAACAACTGCATGTCTAGAAAAGTAGCATTTTTAGGCAGATTCGAGTTTGGAAATATAAATTTTCTGATTTCAAAATGGGATGCTTCATAAACCTATTCATTGGTCAATAAAATTAACTTCTCAGATTTCAATTATTTTAAGCTAATATTTTTATTCTATCTTCCTCAAAAGTCATTTGTCACTTATAATGAAAATGCCTTTGAAATAAACATGCAAAAATTCACATCAAACATAATTCTGAAAATAGATTCACTTCTGTGAAGCTCTCCACACCAGGTTCTATGACTTCATACTCCCTGAAGAAACTGTTAACAGTAAGAAATTTCACATTCACTTTTTGAAGGCCACTCTATGATCTATTTGATTAAATCCTACTTGAAAGTTAAAAATAACACAAAACTAGCTAGACTGATGCAAGGGAAGTTTTAGCCTTTGCACTTACCTGTGGAGAGGCTAGCAGGCATTTGAAATCTCCAGCTAGAGTGTATTAAGCTCTATTAATACATCACTGGGACAGCATGTTCAAAAAATATATATATTTTTCCCTTTCACACTTCTAAATCTGCAACTAAAATAAATGTAGGTTTAATTTTTACTGTGTTCAAAATTGTAGTTTCTGTCTTTACTTTCAAATACTGTTTTGGAATTCAACCTCTTTGTTGTTCATGATGTATCTAGTATGAATTTATAGTCACTTCATGACTAAACACTGCCTCTTAAAAACACAGATGTTCTATCCCCAAGGGTTACTAAGCTATTAACAAATTGTTTTCTCAAACTTTTTACTTACTTACATGGTTTAAATTAGCTACACTCATTTCTGAACGTATTGAACTGTTTAAGGTATACTTAAAAGTTACTTGTTTAGCCACTTCATTGGAGATCAGAGAGAATAACTAAAAAATACAAATTGGCTGTAAGTGCTCACAGACAAATCACAAGCTTGGCTTGGGCTTCTTTGCACCGCACGTCACTAAAATACCCACAGAAGGCCCGGGTCTTGATTTTAGAGAAAGCAGGGATGTAATCTATTTTCCCATTCCCATTTGCTTTAAAACCAGTAACTCCACGAATTCCAAGTCCACACATTCATTACAACAACTTCCTCTAACTCATATTGCCTAGGCCATGTTTTCCTTTTTCTAGTGAAACAGCTAATTTTTTGTTTTTTTGAGACAGAGTTTCACTCCTGTTGCCCAGGCTGAAGTGCAATGGTGAGATCTTGGCTCACCGCAACCTCTGCCTCCTGTGTTCAAGCAATTCTCCTGCCTCAGCCTCCCGAGTAGCTGGGATTACAGGCATGCAACACCTCGCCTGGTTGATTTTGTATTTTTGTAGATACGGGGTTTCTCCATGTTGGTCAAGCTGGTCTCAAACTCCTGACCTCAGGTGATCCACCCACCTTGGCCTCCTAAAGTGCTGGGATTACAGGCATGAGCCACCGTGCCCAGCCTCAATTTTTTTTTTATTTTCCGACATGCCTTGTAGTACAATCAAATATATTATTCACTGAAAAAAATTAAAAGCAGGGCTTATAAAATTATCACTAAAATTAGTTCCACAATCCAAATATATAACAACTATGAAATACTTTGATGTATCTCTTTCTAGTCCTTTTAGTGAGGGGCATAGATCACATCTTAGGAGAGCAAAAATGGATAAAATCATTTGATTTTTACATGCAAATGGAAACAGGGAGAATAATTTTACCTAGTTGATTTTTACATTCATTGGAATCCCTTTAACATTTCTATCACTTACCATACTTTGTTCACTTTTTAAGGAGCCTTCATGTACCACCCCTCCCCACTTTACAAAAAAACTTTTCTTTTGTGAAATGTTTTTGTGAAATGCATACTGAAAAGTTCCCAATAATAAAGTGTAACAACTAAATAGGTTGGTGCAAAAGTAATCGCGGTTTTTGCCATATAGCATATAGGTTGGCCATATAGCAAAAATTGCGATTACTTTTGCACCAACCTATAGCAGAAGGTAAGCTCTTATGTAATTACTGCTCCAGCCTGGTCAGGGAACTCTCTCCCGTCTCCCTGGCCATCGCCACAGTGACTTTTGTGGTGAGCACTCCCTGCTGTTTCTTTTTTTTTTTTTTTTCTTTTCTTTTTTTTTTTATTATACTTTAAGTTCTAGGGTACATGTGCATAACATGCAGGTTTGTTACATATGTATACTTGTGTCATGTTGGTGTGCTGCACCCATCAACTCGTCAGCACCCATCAATTCATCATTTATATCATGTATAACTCCCAATGCAATCCCTCCCCCCTCCCCATGATAGGCCCCAGTGTGTGATGTTCCCCTTCCCGAGTCCAAGTGATCTCATTGTTCAGTTCCCACCTATGAGTGAGAACATGAGGTGTTTGGTTTTCTCTTCTTGTGATAGTTTGCTAAGAATGATGGTTTCCAGCTGCATCCATGTCCCTACAAAGGACGCAAACTCATCCTTTTTTATGGCTGCATAGTATTCCATGGTGTATATGTGCCACATTTTCTTAATCCAGTCTGTCACAGATGGACATTTGGGTTGATTCCAAGTCTTTGCAATTGTGAATAGTGCCGCAATAAACATACATGTGCATGTGTCTTTATAGCAGCATGCTTTATAATCCTTTGGGTATATACCCAGTAGTGGGATGGCTGGGTCATATGGTACATCTAGTTCTAGATCCTTGAGGAATCGCCATACTGTTTTCCATAATGGTTGAACTAGTTTACAATCCCACCAACAATGTAAAAGTGTTCCTATTTCTCCACATCCTCTCCAACACCTGTTGTTTCCTGACTTTTTAATGACTGGCATTCTAACTGGTGTGAGATGGTATCTCATTGTGGTTTTGATTTGCATTTCTCTGGTGGCCAGTGGTGATGAGCATTTTTTCATGTGTCTGTTGGCTGTATGAATGTCTTCTTTTGAGAAATGTCTGTTCATATCCTTTGCCCACTTTTTGATGGGGTTGTTTGTTTTTTTCTTGTAAATTTGTTTGAGTTCTTTGTAGGTTCTGGATATTAGCCCTTTGTCAGATGAGTAGATTGCAAAAATTTTCTCCCATTCTGTAGGTTGCCTGTTCACCCTGGTGGTAGTTTCTTTTGCTGTGCAGAAGCTCTTTAGTTTAATTAGATCCCATTTGTCAATTTTGGCTTTTGCTGCGGTTGCTTTTGGTGTTTTAGACATGAAGTCCTTGCCCATGCCTATGTCCTGAATGGTACTACCTAGATTTTCTTCTAGGGTTTTTATGGTATTAGGTCTAACATTTAAGTCTCTAATCCACCTTGAATTAATCTTCGTATAAGGAGTAAGGAAAGGATCCAGTTTCAGCTTTCCACTTACGGCTAGCCAATTTTCCCAGCACCATTTATTAAATAGGGAATCCTTTCCCCATTTCTTGTTTCTCTCAGGTTTGTCAAAGATCAGATGGCTGTAGATGTGTGGTATTATTTCTGAGGACTCTGTTCTGTTCCATTGTTCTGTATCTCTGTTTTGGTACCAGTACCATGCTGTTTTGGTTACTGTAGCCTTGTAGTATAGTTTGAAGTCAGGTAGCGTGACGCCTCCAGCTTTGTCCTTTTGACTTAGGATTGTCTTGGCAATGCGGGCTCTTTTTTGGTTCCATGTGAACTTTCAAGCAGTTTCTTCCAATTCTGTGAAGAAAGTCAGTGGTAGCTTGATGGGGATGGCATTGAATCTATAAATAACCTTGGGCAGTATGGCCATTTTCACGATATTGATTCTTCCTATCCATGAGCATGGTATGTTCTTCCATTTGTTTGTGTCCTCTTTGATTTCACTGAGCAGTGGTTTGTAGTTCTCCTTGAAGAGGTCCTTTACATCCCTTGTAAGTTGGATTCCTAGGTATTTTATTCTCTTTGAAGCAATTGTGAATGGAAGTTCATTCATGATTTGGCTGTTTGTCTGTTACTGGTGTATAAGAATGCTTGTGATTTTTGCACATTAATTTTGTATCCTGAGACTTTGCTGAAGTTGCTTATCAGCTTAAGGAGATTTTGGGCTGAGACAATGGGGTTTTCTAAATATACAATCACGTCATCTGCAAACAGGGACAATTTGACTTCTTCTTTTCCTAACTGAATACCCTTGATTTCTTTCTCTTGCCTGATTGCCCTAGCCAGAACTTCCAACACTATGTTGAATAGGAGTGGTGAGAGAGGGCATCACTGTCTTGTGCCAGTTTTCCAAGGGAATTTTTCCAGTTTTTGCCCATTCAGTATGATATTAGCTGTGGGTTTGTCATAAATAGCTCTTATTATTTTGAGGTATGTTCCATCAATACCGAATTTATTGAGCGTTTTTATCATGAAGGGCTGTTGAATTTTGTCAAAAGCCTTTTCTGCATCTATTGAGATAATCATGTGGTTCTTGTCTTTGGTTCTGTTTATATGCTGGATTACGTTTATTGATTTGCGAATCTTGAACCAGCCTTGCATCCCAGGGATGAAGCCCACTTGATCATGGTGGATAAGCTTTTTGATGTGCTGCTGGATCCGGTTTGCCAGTATTTTATTGAGGATTTTTGCATCGATGTTCATCAGGGATATTGGTCTAAAATTCTCTTTTTGTTGTGTCTCTGCCAGGCTTTGGTATCAGGATGATGTTGGCCTCATAAAATGAGTTAGGGAGGATGCCCTCTTTTTCTATTGATTGGAATAGTTTCAGAAGGAATGGTACCAGCTCCTCCTTGTACCTCTGGTAGAATTCAGCTGTGAATCCCTCTGGTCCTGGACTTTTTTTGGTGGGTAGGCCTTTAATTATTGCCTCAATTTCAGAGCCTGCTATTGGTCTATTCAGGGATTCAGCTTCTTCCTGGTTTAGTCTTGGGAGAGTGTAAGTGTCCAGGAAATTATCCATTTCTTCTAGATTTTCTAGTTGATTTGCGTAGAGGTGTTTATAGTATTCTCTGATGGTAGTTTGTATTTCTGTGGGGTCGGTGGTGATATCCCCTTTATCATGTTTTATTGCGTCTATTTGATTCCTCTCTCTTCTTTATTAGTCTTGCTAGCTGTCTGTCAATTTTGTTGATCTTTTCAAAAAACCAACTCCTGGATTCATTGATTTTTTTGGAGGGTTTTTTGTGTCTCTATCTCCTTCAGTTCTGCTCTGATCTTTGTTATTTCTTGCCTTCTGCTAGCTTTTGAATGTGTTTGCTCTTGCCTCTCTAGTTCTTTTAATTGTGATGTTAGAGTGTCAATTTTAGATCCTTCCTGCTTTCTCTTGTGGGTATTTAGTGCTATAAATTTCCCTCTACACACTGCTTTGCATGTGTCCCAGAGATTCTGGTATGTTGTATCTTTGTTCTCATTGGTTTCAAAGAACATCTTTATTTCTGCTTTCATTTCGTTATGTACCCAGTAGTCATTCAGGAGCAGAGATTGTTCAGTTTCCATGTAGTTGAGCGGTTTTGATTGAGTTTCTTAGTCCTGAGTTCTAGTTTGATTGCACTGTGGTCTGAGAGACAGTTTGTTATAATTTCTGTTCTTGTACATTTGCTGAGGAGTGCTTTACTTCCAATTATGTGGTCAATTTTGGAATAAGTGCGATGTGGTGCTGAGAAGAATGTATATTCTGTTGATTTGGGGTGGAGAGTTCTATAGATGTCTATTAGGTCCGCTTGGTGCAGAGATGAGTTCAATTCCTGGATATCCTTGTTAACTTTCTGTCTTGTTGATCTGTCTAATGTTGACAGTGGGGTGTTGAAGTCTCCCATTATTATTGTATGGGAGTCTAAGTCTCTTTGTAAGACTCTAAGGACTTGCTTTATGAATCTGGGTGCTCCTGTATTGGGTGCATATATATTTAGGATAGTTAGCTCTTCCTGTTGAATTGATCCCTTTACCATTATGTAATGGCCTTCTTTGTCTCTTTTGATCTTTGATGGTTTAAAGTCTGTTTTATCAGAGACTAGGATTGCAACCCCTGCTTTTTTTGTTCTCCATTTGCTTGGTAGATCTTCCTCCATCCCTTTATTTTGAGCCTATGTATGTCTCTGCATGTGAGATGGGTCTCCTGAATACAGCAGACTGATGGGTCTTGACTCTTTATCCAGTTTGCCAGTCTGTGTCTTTTAATTGGACCATTTAGTCCATTTACATTTAAGGTTAATATTGTTATGTGTGAACTTGATCCTGCCATTATGATATTAACTGGTTATTTTGCTCGTTAGTTGATGCAGTTTCTTCCTAGCCTCGATGGTCTTTACATTTTGGCATGTTTTTGCAATGGCTGGTACCGGTTGTTCCTTTCCATGTTTAGGGCTTCCTTCAGGGTCTCTTGTAAGGCAGGCCTGGTGGTGACAAAATCTCTAAGCATTTGCTTATCTGTAAAGGATTTTATTTCTGCTTCACTGATGAAACTTAGTTTGGCTGGATATGAAATTCTGGGTTGAAAATTCTTTTCTTTAAGAATGTTGAATATTGGCCCCCACTCTCTTCTGGCTTGTAGAGTTTCTGCCGAGAGATCTGCTGTTAGTCTGATGGGCTTCCCTTTGTGTGTAACCCGACCTTTCTCTCTGGCTGCCCTTAAGATTTTTTCCTTCGTTTCAACTTTGGTGAATCTGGCAATTATGTGTCTTGGAGTTGCTCTTCTCGAGGAGTATCTTTGTGGCGTTCTCTGTATTTCCTGAATTTGAATGTTGGCCTGCCCTACTAGGTTGGGGAAGTTCTCCTGGATGATATCCTGAAGAGTGTTTTTCAAATTGGTTCCATTTTCCCCCTCACTTTCAGGCATCCCAATCAGACGTAGATTTGGTCTTTTTACATAATCCCATACTTCTTGCAGGCTTTGTTCATTTCTTTTTCTTCTTTTTTCTTTTGGTTTCTCTTCTCGCTTCATTTCATTCATTTGATCCTCAATCACTGATACTCTTTCTTCCAGTTGATCGAGTCGGTTACTGAAGCTTGTGCATTTGTCACGTATTTCTCGTGTCATGGTTTTCATCTCTGTCAGATCGTTTATGACCTTCTCTGCATTAATTAGTCTATCTGTCAATTCTTCCACTCTTTTTTCAAGATTTTTAGTTTCTTTGCGCTGGGTACGTAATTCCTCCTTTAGCTCTGAGAAGTTTGATGGACTGAAGCCTTCTTCTCTCATCTCGTCAAAGTTATTCTCTGACCAGCTTTGATCTGTTGCTGGCGATGGGCTGCGCTCCTTTGCAGGGGGAGATGCGCTCTTATTTTTTGAATTTCCAGCTTTTCTGCCCTGCTTTTTCCCCATCTTTGTGGTTTTATCTGTCTCCGGTCTTTGATGATGGTGACGTACTGATGGGGTTTTGGTATAGGTGTCCTTCCTGTTTGATAGTTTTCCTTCTAATAGTCAGGACCCTCAGCTGTAGGTCTGTTGGAGATTGCTTGAGGTCCACTCCAGACCCTGTTTGCCTGGGTATCAGCAGCAGAGGTTGCAGAAGATAGAATATTGCTGAACAGCGAGTGTACCTGTCTGATTCTTACTTTGGAAGCTTCCTCTCAGGGGTGTACTCCACCCTGTGAGGTGTGGGGTGTCAGACTGCCCCTAGTGGGGGATGTCTCCCAGTTAGGCTACTCAGGGGTCAGGGACCCACTTGAGCCGGCAGTCTGTCCGTTCTCAGATCTCAATCTCCGTGTTGGGAGATCCACTGCTCTCTTCAAAGCTGTCAGACAGAGATGTTTGCTTCTGCAGAGGTTCTGCTGCCTTTTTGTTGTTGTTGTTTTTTTTTTTTAGCTGTGCCCTGTCCCCAGAGGTGGAGTCTACAGAAACAGGCAGGTTTCCTTGAGCTGCTGTGAGCTCCACCCAGTTCGAGCTTCCCAGCGGCTTTGTTTACCTATTTAAGCCTCAGCAATGGCGGGCGCCCCTCCCCCAGCCTCGCTGCTGCCTTGCGGTTAGATCGCACACTGCTGTGTTAGCAATGAGGGAGGCTCCATGGGCGTGGGACCCTCCCGGCCAGGTGTGGGATATATTCTCCTGGTGTGCCCGATTGCTTAAAGCGCAACATTGGGGTGGGAGTTACCCGATTTTCCAGGTGTTGTGTGTCTCAGTTCCCCTGGCTAGGAAAAGGGATTCCCGTCCCCCTTGCGCTTCCCAGGTGAGGTGATGCCTCACCCTGCTTCAGCTCTCACTGGTCGGGCTGCAGCAGCTGACCAGCACCGATTGTCCAGCACTCCCTAGTGAGATGACCCCAGTACCTCAGTTGAAAATGTAGAAATCACCAGTCTTCTGTGTCGCTCGCGCTGGGAGTTGGAGACTGGAGCTGTTCCTATTCGGCCATCTTGCTCCGCCCCGTCCCTGCTGTTTCTTATACTTAACTTTTACCACCTATACCTGCATTCCATAGCACTCTCGGTGAGTTCTGCCTATCTGTGAATTTTATGTTAATGGAATGACACAGTGTGTACCCTTCTGTATTTGGATTATTTCACTTACCACTATGCACGTGAGATTCAAACATGTTGGGGTTGGCTGTGATTCATTCATGGTCATTGCTGTAGAGTATTCTATTGCCTGAATAGACACAACTTATTCATTAATTGTACCACCGATGGACATTGGGTTGTTTCCAGGGTTGGACTGTTACGAACAACTGTGCTATGAACATTCTTACACATCTCGTGTGCCAGGGCAGGCATTTAGGTTAGATGTTTACCTAGGAGTGGGAGAGAGTATGCATATACATCTGTTCGACTTTAGTAGATAAGCCAAACTGTTTTCGAAAGTATCTGTACAATCTGGAATTTTTTTCTTTTTTAAGGTTTTCATGACCACATCATACCTTCTTTACTGCTTTTCTTATCCCCGATCTTGCCCTATATCAAACCTTGCCTGGATATTTTTACAGCTTACAAGGTGACTATCATACTTGCATCCTGGCCAATATAGCCTCCTGTACTTTGGCCACTCATACCTCTTTATCCCATCACAATGAAGATACATACAGTGTGTGTCTATTGTATACAGGGTCCCAGGCTGATTATTGGGGATATAAAAAGGCAGATAGCAGGTCCTTGACATCAGGTGTTACAACCAAGTTTGGAAAAAGGAAATATAGTTAAGATCTTACTAGAAGCAGCATATGATAAACAGCTAATAAATGTTGTAGGTTATGAGCACTATGGAAGTTCAGTAGAGGAAGGAGTGGGGTGATGTGAGTGTCATGGAGGTTTCAGTAGAGGAAGGAGTGGGGTGATGTGTCATGGAAGTTCAGTAGAGAAAGGAGTGGGGTGATGTGAGTGTTATGGAGGTTCAGTAGAGGAAGGAGTGGGGTCATGTGAGCACTATGGAGGTTCAGTAGAGGAAGGAGTGGGGTGATGTGAGCACTATGGAGGTTTCAGTAGAGGAAGGAGTGGGGTGATGTGAGCACTATGGAGGTTCAGTAGAGGAAGGGGTGGGGTGATGTGAGCACTATGGAGGTTCAGTAGAGGAAGGAGTGGGGTGATGTGAGCACTATGGAGGTTCAGTAGAGGAAGGAGTGGGGTGATGTGAGCACTATGGAGGTTCAGTAGAGGAAGGGGTGGGGTGATGTGAGCACTATGGAGGTTCAGTAGAGGAAGGAGTGGGGTGATGTGACCACTATGGAGGTTCAGTAGAGGAAGGGGTGGGGTGATGTGAGCACTATGGAGGTTCAGTAGGGGAAGGAGTGGGGTGATGTGAGCACTATGGAGGTTCAGTAGAGGAAGGGGTGGGGTGATGTGAGCACTATGGAGGTTCAGTAGAGGAAGGAGTGGGGTGATGTGAGCACTATGGAGGTTCAGTAGGGGAAGGAGTGGGGTGATGTGAGCACTATGGAGGTTCAGTAGAGGAAGGGGTGGGGTGATGTGACCACTATGGAGGTTCAGTAGGGGAAGGAGTGGGGTGATGTGAGCACTATGGAGGTTCAGTAGGGGAAGGAGTGGGGTGATGTGACCACTATGGAGGTTCAGTAGAGGAAGGAGTGGGGTGATGTGAGCACTATGGAGGTTCAGTAGGGGAAGGGGTGGGGTGATGTGAGCACTATGGAGGTTCAGTAGAGGAAGGAGTGGGGTGATGTGAGCACTATGGAGGTTCAGTAGAGGAAGGAGTGGGGTGATGTGAGCACTATGGAGGTTCAGTAGAGGAAGGAGTGGGGTGATGTGAGCACTATGGAGGTTTCAGTAGAGGAAGGAGTGGGGTGATGTGAGCACTATGGAGGTTCAGTAGAGGAAGGAGTGGGGTGATGTGAGCACTATGGAGGTTCAGTAGGGGAAGGAGTGGGGTGATGTGAGCACTATGGAGGTTCAGTAGAGGAAGGGGTGGGGTGATGTGAGCACTACGGAGGTTCAGTAGAGGAAGGGGTGGGGTGATGTGAGCACTACGGAGGTTCAGTAGAGGAAGGAGTGGGGTGATGTGAGCACTATGGAGGTTCAGTAGGGGAAGGAGTGGGTGATGTGAGCACTATGGAGGTTCAGTAGAGGAAGGGGTGGGGTGATGTGACCACTATGGAGGTTCAGTAGGGGAAGGAGTGGGGGTGGATGTGAGCACTATGGAGGTTCAGTAGGGAAGGAGTGGGGGTGATGTGAGCACTATGGAGGTTCAGTAGGGGAAGGAGTGGGGTGATGTGAGGCACTATGGAGGTTCAGTAGGGGAAGGAGTGGGGTGATGTGAGCACTATTGAGGTTCAGTATAGGAAGGGGTGGGGTGATGTGAGCACTATGATGATGTTCAGTAGAGGAAGGAGTGTGGTGATGTTGGATCACTATGGAGGTTCATAGGGGAAGGAGTGGGGTGATGTGAGCACTATGGAGGTTCAGTAGAGGGAAGGGGGTGGGGTGATGTGACCACTATGGAGGTTCAGTAGGGGAAGGAGTGGGGTGATGTGAGCACTATGAGGGTTCAGTAGGGGAAGAGTGGGGTGATGTGACCACTATGGAGGTTCAGTAGAGGAAGAGTGGGGTGATGTGAGCACTATGGAGGTTCAGTAGGGAAGGGGTGGGGTGATGTGAGCACTATGGAGGTTCAGTAGAGGAAGGAGTGGGGTGATGTGAGCACTATGGAGGTTCAGTAGAGGAAGGAGTGGGGTGATGTGAGCACTATGGAGGTTCAGTAGAGGAAGGAGTTGGGGTGATGTGAGCACTGGAGGTTTCAGTAGATGAAGGAGTGGGGTGATGTGAGCACTATGGAGGTTCAGTAGAGGAAGGAGTGGGGTGATGTGAGCACTATGGAGGTTCAGTAGAGGAAGGAGTGGGGTGATGTGAGCACTATGGAGGTTCAGTAGAGGAAGGAGTGGGGTGATGTGAGCACTATGGAGGTTCAGTAGAGGAAGGAGTGGGGTGATGTGAGCACTATGGAGGTTCAGTAGAGGAAGGAGTGGGGTGATGTGAGCACTATGGAGGTTCAGTAGAGGAAGGGTGGGGTGATGTGAGCACTATGGAGGTTCAGTAGGGAAGGGGTGGGGTGATGTGAGCACTATGGAGGTTCAGTAGAGGAAGGAGTGGGGTGATGTGAGCACTATGGAGGTTCAGTAGGGAAGGAGTGTGGGTGATGTGAGCACTATGGAGGTTCAGTAGGGAAGGAGTGGGGTGATGTGAGCACTATGGAGGTTCAGTAGAGGAAGGAGTGGGGTGATGTGAGCACTATGGAGGTTCAGTAGGGGAAGGAGTGGGGTGATGTGAGCACTATGGAGGTTCAGTAGAGGAAGGAGTGGGGTGATGTGAGCACTATGGAGGTTCAGTAGGGAAGGAGTGGGGTGATGTGAGCACTATGGAGGTTCAGTAGGGAAGGAGTGGGGTGATGTGAGCACTATGGAGGTTCAGTAGAGGAAGGTGGGGTGATGTGAGCACTATGGAGGTTCAGTAGAGGAAGGGTGGGGTGATGTGAGCACTATGGAGGTTCAGTAGAGGAAGGAGTGGGGTGATGTGAGCACTATGGAGGTTCAGTAGGGAAGGGTGGGGTGATGTGAGCACTATGGAGGTTCAGTAGAGGAAGGGTGGGGTGATGTGAGCACTATGGAGGTTCAGTAGAGGAAGGGGTGGGGTGATGTGAGCACTATGGAGGTTCAGTAGGAAGGAGTGGGGTGATGTGAGCACTATGGAGGTTCAGTAGAGGAAGGTGGGGTGATGTGAGCACTATGGAGGTTCAGTAGAGGAAGGAGTGGGGTGATGTGAGCACTATGGAGGTTCAGTAGGGGAAGGGTGGGGTGATGTGAGCACTATGGAGGTTCAGTAGGAAGGAGTGGGGTGATGTGAGCACTATGGAGGTTCAGTAGGGGAAGGAGTGGGGTGATGTGAGCACTATGGAGGTTCAGTAGGGGAAGGGGTGGGGTGATGTGAGCACTATGGAGGTTCAGTAGAGGAAGGAGTGGGGTGATGTGAGCACTATGGAGGTTCAGTAGAGGAAGGGGTGGGGTGATGTGAGCACTATGGAGGTTCAGTAGAGGAAGGAGTGGGGTGATGTGAGCACTATGGAGGTTCAGTAGGGGAAGGAGTGGGGTGATGTGAGCACTATGGAGGTTCAGTAGAGGAAGGGTGGGGTGATGTGAGCACTATGGAGGTTCAGTAGAGGAAGGGTGGGGTGATGTGAGCACTATGGAGGTTCAGTAGAGGAAGGGTGGGGTGATGTGAGCACTATGGAGGTTCAGTAGAGGAAGGTGGGGTGATGTGAGCACTATGGAGGTTCAGTAGAGGAAGGGGTGGGGTGATGTGAGCACTATGGAGGTTCAGTAGGGAAGGGGTGGGGTGATGTGAGCACTATGGAGGTTCAGTAGAGGAAGGGGTGGGGTGATGTGAGCACTATGGAGGTTCAGTAGGGGAAGGAGTGGGGTGATGTGAGCACTATGGAGGTTCAGTAGGGGAAGGAGTGGGGTGATGTGAGCACTATGGAGGTTCAGTAGGGGAAGGAGTGGGGTGATGTGAGCACTATGGAGGTTCAGTAGAGGAAGGGTGGGGTGATGTGAGCACTATGGAGGTTCAGTAGGAAGGAGTGGGGTGATGTGAGCACTATGGAGGTTCAGTAGGGAAGGAGTGGGGTGATGTGAGCACTATGGAGGTTCAGTAGGGGAAGGAGTGGGGTGATGTGAGCACTATGGAGGTTCAGTAGGGGAAGGAGTGGGGTGATGTGAGCACTATGGAGGTTCAGTAGAGGAAGGGGTGGGGTGATGTGAGCACTACGGAGGTTCAGTAGAGGAAGGGGTGGGGTGATGTGAGCACTACGGAGGTTCAGTAGAGGAAGGAGTGGGGTGATGTGAGCACTATGGAGGTTCAGTAGGGGAAGGGGTGGGGTGATGTGAGCACTATGGAGGTTCAGTAGAGGAAGGGGTGGGGTGATGTGACCACTATGGAGGTTCAGTAGGGGAAGGAGTGGGGTGATGTGAGCACTATGGAGGTTCAGTAGGGGAAGGAGTGGGGTGATGTGACCACTATGGAGGTTCAGTAGAGGAAGGAGTGGGGTGATGTGAGCACTATGGAGGTTCAGTAGGGGAAGGGTGGGGTGATGTGAGCACTATGGAGGTTCAGTAGAGGAAGGAGTGGGGTGATGTGAGCACTATGGAGGTTCAGTAGGGGAAGGAGTGGGGTGATGTGAGCACTATGGAGGTTCAGTAGGGGAAGGGGTGGGGTGATGTGAGCACTATGGAGGTTCAGTAGAGGAAGGGGTGGGGTGATGTGAGCACTACGGAGGTTCAGTAGAGGAAGGGGTGGGGTGATGTGAGCACTATGGAGGTTCAGTAGAGGAAGGAGTGGGGTGATGTGAGCACTATGGAGGTTCAGTAGGGGAAGGGTGGGGTGATGTGAGCACTATGGAGGTTCAGTAGAGGAAGGGGTGGGGTGATGTGAGCACTATGGAGGTTCAGTAGAGGAAGGGTGGGGTGATGTGAGCACTATGGAGGTTCAGTAGAGGAAGGGGTGGGGTGATGTGAGCACTATGGAGGTTCAGTAGAGGAAGGGGTGGGGTGATGTGAGCACTATGGAGGTTCAGTAGGGGAAGGAGTGGGGTGATGTGAGCACTATGGAGGTTCAGTAGAGGAAGGGGTGGGGTGATGTGACACTATGGAGGTTCAGTAGGGGAAGGAGTGGGGTGATGTGAGCACTATGGAGGTTCAGTAGGGGAAGGAGTGGGGTGATGTGACACTATGGAGGTTCAGTAGAGGAAGGAGTGGGGTGATGTGAGCACTATGGAGGTTCAGTAGGGGAGTGGGGTGATGTGAGCACTATGGAGGTTCAGTAGAGGAAGGAGTGGGGTGATGTGAGCACTATGGAGGTTCAGTAGGGAAGGAGTGGGGTGATGTGAGCACTATGGAGGTTCAGTAGGGGAGGTGGGTGATGTGGCCTATGGAGGTTCAGTAGGGAAGGAGTGGGGTGTGTGGCACTATGGAGGTTCAGTAGGGAAGGAGTGGGGTGATGTGAGCACTATGGAGGTTCAGTAGAGGAAGGAGTGGGGTATGTGAGCACTATGGAGGTTCAGTAGGGAAGGAGTGGGGTGATGTGAGCACTATGGAGGTTCAGTAGGGAAGGAGTGGGGTCATGTGAGCACTATGGAGGTTCAGTAGGAAGGAGTGGGGTGATGTGAGCACTATGGAGGTTCAGTAGAGGGGAGTGGGGTCATGTGCACTATGGAGGTTCAGTGAGGAAGGAGTGGGGTCATGTGACCACTCTGGAGGTTCAGTAGAGGAAGGGTGGGGTGATGTGAGCACTATGGAGGTTCAGTAGAGGAAGGAGTGGGGTCATGTGACCACTCTGGAGGTTCAGTAGAGGAAGGGGTGGGGTGATGTGAGCACTATGGAGGTTCAGTAGAGGAAGGAGTGGGGTCATGTGAGCACTATGGAGGTTCAGTAGAGGAAGGAGTGGGGTGATGTGAGCACTATGGAGGTTCAGTAGAGGAAGGAGTGGGGTGATGTGACCACTATGGAGGTTCAGTAGAGGAAGGAGTGGGGTGATGTGAGCACTATGGAGGTTCAGTAGGGGAAAGGGTTGGGTGATGTGAGCACTATGGAGGTTCAGTAGAGGAAGGAGTGGGGTGATGTGAGCACTATGGAGGTTCAGTAGAGGAAGGAGTGGGGTGATGTAAGCACTATGGAGGTTCAGTAGGGAAGGAGTGGGGTCATGTGACCACTATGGAGGTTCAGTAGAGGAAGGAGTGGGGTCATGTGAGCACTATGGAGGTTCAGTAGAGGAAGGAGTGGGGTGATGTGAGTGTTATGGAAGTTCAGTAGGGGAAGGAGTGGGGTGATGTGAGCACTATGGAGGTTCAGTAGAGGAAGGAGTGGGGTGATGTGAGCACTATGGAGGTTCAGTAGAGGAAGGAGTGGGGTGATGTGAGCACTATGGAGGTTCAGTAGAGGAAGGAGTGGGGTGATGTGAGCACTATGGAGGTTCAGTAGAGGAAGGAGTGGGGTGATGTGAGCACTATGGAGGTTCAGTAGAGGAAGGAGTGGGGTCATGTGAGCACTAAGGAGGTTCAGTAGGGGAAGGAGTGGGGTGATGTGAGCACTATGGAGGTTCAGTAGAGGAAGGAGTGGGGTGATGTGAGCACTATGGAGGTTCAGTAGAGGAAGGAGTGGGGTGATGTGAGCACTATGGAGGTTCAGTAGAGGAAGGAGTGGGGTGATGTGAGTGTTATGGAAGTTCAGTAGAGGAAGGAGTGGCATGATGTGAGCACTATGGAGGTTCAGTAGGGAAGGAGTGGGGTGATGTGAGCACTATGGAGGTTCAGTAGAGGAAGGAGTGGGGTGATGTGAGCACTATGGAGGTTCAGTAGAGGAAGGGGTGGGGTGATGTGAGCACTATGGAGGTTCAGTAGGGAAGGAGTGGCATGATGTGAGCACTATGGAGGTTCAGTAGAGGAAGGAGTGGGGTGATGTGAGTGTTATGGAAGTTCAGTAGGGAAGGAGTGGGGTGATGTGCGAAAATCTTGGGGTGAAGTTCTGGCCTTCGCTGGGTCTTGTGGGAAACAAGCACAGGCTGAGGCTGGGAGCGTGCATGCCATGTTCAGCGAACTGGGAGGGATCAGCGTTATCCTGAAACAATTGTCCATGCCACTTGCAGGGCAGAGAGGAAGAATCTGCCTCTCAAATGGCCAGTTAAAGATAAACTTGCAGTTAAATAACATACAACATAACAAAATAAAGTCTGCCAGTTAAAAATATTAAATTTAGTCACAAATGAGCATGGAAGTACAACTCCAAAATGCAGTGCTAAAAGTATTTATGGTGCTAGAATACTGAGCCCCTGAGACCTAGCCTGAGGACATGGTCCCTCCAAGGCATAGACAGATCTGGGATGTTACCGCTGACAGAACACTCACCCCTCCAAAACTGGCCCTTTTGCAAAGGCATTTCATTAGTCACAAAGGGGAGAGTCAGTGAATTAACTCAGATTTGAGTTAACGTAAATACATCAAAAACATCAAGCCAAAACTCATGGCATCATCCTTCTACACAAAGAATAGCACAGGGCCAATGACTAGTAATAGTTGGGCTATGAAGCTTTTTTGAGGCTGCTTGGAGAGGGGACTGTGGATTGATATTAATGGTTACAGTGTCCCTTAAATGCAGAGAACAGCCATGTGTAGTACAAAGAGACATTACCAGGTGCAGTCAGGAAGTCCAGGATCGGGGCCTGGATCTGCCCCCACCAGCCTTGTGACCCTGGATGAGGCAATTCTCATTTCCCCTATTCATAAAATAAGGGGGTTGAAAAGAGGGTTTCTCAAGTATCTCTTCTCTCTCCATTCTAACAACTGATGCTGAGAGAAAGGATATTTTTCGGTCCACTTCCTTAGGAACAGAAGATTCATGACTGGTTCCTGCGTACCTTTCTTTAAACAAAAACATTTCCCACAAATTCTAAGGCTTACCATGGAGAAAGGGCACAGTTTGATGCTGCTCCTTAGAAATGAAGGGAGCTCCAGAGAATATTGTTTTTAAGTCATTTTAATAGCTTTTGTTAGGCTGGACTGCTGGAGGTGAGGAGTACATGACAAGCCAGAACAACTCCAAAAATCAACTGGGTACCCTGACACTTGGCTGCTTTTGTTAAAAATAAAAAGCCACATGCAGCTCTCATATGCTGAGGATGAGTGGAAATTCCTTTTTTTCCCCTTTTTCTATGCCCTCTCTCAGCCGAATAAAAGAGTGGAAATCTAAAACAAGGAAATAGCTTCTCCTGTTTCCTCTCTAGAAGTGATTACATTCCAAACCATCTTTTTAATTCTACTGGAAAGTGTCACTTATGGGATTTGGAATCAGGGTCAATTCTAAACAGTTCACGTGAACACATCTGCATGGAATTGATGTTTTTTTCATATACACAAACACTAGAATCTCTTTTAAAAACACTGGAACCAGGAGAAAGTTTACAATGCCAAGTTTTCAGTTTTTGCTTATTGTGAGAATAGAATGTATATTGAAGAGACACAGGCAAAACAAAAGAAGTATAATAAATTGATTATGGAAAGAAGGGATCTTCGGAGTTAGCCTAGTTTACTCTCATTTGACAACATATTAGTAAAATATTCACATACATAGATGGGATGATGTGTGAGTTAAATTAGACAACTTAGTCTTGACAGAGCTACTAATGTGTTCATGGAAAATAGTGAATAAACTAAATTGTTATAAATTCAATCATACATTAACGTCAGCATTTAAAAGAATCTTGCTATGATCCCTCCCAAAGTAAAATAAAAAGAAAACTAATCCGCTAAAGAAAAGCACTCAGCAATTTACCTATTCTGAAAGTTCAGACTGGCACCTTGAGCCTTCTTTGGGCTTAGGTCACCCACTCACTATTCTCAAAGACAGGGCTTTGTGATTCTCAAGGGTAGAGATGATACCTGCTCTATGTCCTGTATTATCCCAACTTTTCCTCAGGGTCATGACTGCCACAGACAACTCTTTCTGGTATATTTTCATGAGTAGCATGTAAAAGTACCTATAAGATACTGAAAAGTAAGACTCATGTGTGTTGTTTAGTTTATAAAACAACACACTTACTTATAAAAGTAAGACTCATGTGTGTTGTTTTGTTCCCTTGCTAATCAGGACAAGTGGCCCTTGATTTTCATAACTGTTAGTGTACTAACTTGTAGCAGTTCTTTTAAGTTGAGGCTTCTAGTCTATTATGGACTTGGGAACCAGATGGCTAAGCTTATTAAAACTGTGTATTGGGCCAGGCGTAGTGGCTCATGCCTGTAATCTCAGCACTTTGGGAGGCCAAGGCAGGTGGATCATGAGGTCAGGAGTTTGAGACCAGCCTGACCAACATGGTGAAACACCATCTCTACTAAAAATACAAAAATTAGCTGGGTGTGGTGGTGCATACCTGTAATCCTAGCTACTTGGGAGGCTGAGGCAGGAGAATTGCCTGAACCCGGGAGGCAGAGGTTGTGGTGAGCCAAAATCACGCCACATCACTCCAGCCTGGGCGACGGAGCAGGACTCTGACTCTGTCTCAGAAACCAACCAACCAACCGACCAACCAACCAACCAACCAACCAACCAACCAACTAACAAATGAACAAACAAAACTGTGTATCAAGCAAGGAGTATGGCTGTGAGCAAGAGGCTCAGAGCACTCCCTGATTAATAAAGTACAAGACAAGAGCTCTGAGCCATTCATTTTGATTGTTCAGAATCTACAACTCCAGTTTTTGTCTTTGTTCTGGAGTGAGGTTGACAGATATCTGAGAAACTAACATTGGCTAACAGTTACTGAGAGCTTGCTTTGTGCTAGGGAGTTTACATGCATTGTTTCTTTTGATTTCTCCACCTATTCCAGGATGTAGGTAAGGTGATGAGTTAGACCTGTCCTTGAGGTGAGAAACTGATGCAAGTGAGGGTGAAATAACTTGCCCCAGACAGCAGGACTGGGGATTCACTCTCAGCCCTCCAGCATCCCACCTGCTTCTCCACTTACGTGCTTCAGAATCTGCATTCTGCCCATAGCCATTCTTCATTTCACACTCAAGGAAACCACTGTAGCTCAAAGCCCTCAGAGTTTGTGCAGTCTCCTTTTGCCTCCCAAGCTCCCTTTGCCCATTTGCATTCTCTAATTTGCTTAAGTTCCTCATATTTGAAAAGGTAGGGAGTAGAGAAGCTGTTTCTTTGAATGCTACTTTAGAAACTGTGCCCCCCTAAACAGTAAGGTTCTTTGAGGGACAACCACTAGCAGAGTGCTGTGCAGGCAGGAGTTGCTCAATCAATACTAGTTGAACAAATAAATGAAAGGCAAGAAAATCTCTATTGCAAATAGTAGCTTTGTAGGAAAAGGAATGTTAGCCACTGGATGTTGGAGATATTTATTCAAAGACTCAGAGGCCTAAAGACTGTGGGAACACCATAAATAAATATAATGATCAAGAGTCCACATGGTTCCTTGTACCCCATTGTGCCCTGATTTGAAAAACTCTCAATATTGGGTTTGGTGTTTTCTCTTCAATAGGGACTGTTAACAATGAAAGGCTGTATGGTAGAATGTGCAGACCATTTATAAAGGACGAAAATAATCACTGATGTTTCGTTTTCAGTTCCTGTAGGCTAGGGCTGGGATACAGATCACCAAAGATGAAGGCAAATCTTTTATAGTGCCTACCTGCTTTTATTTTTCATGCCTGTATCA
Organism: Rhinopithecus roxellana; assembly: GCF_007565055.1. Taxonomy (NCBI): domain Eukaryota; kingdom Metazoa; phylum Chordata; class Mammalia; order Primates; family Cercopithecidae; genus Rhinopithecus; species Rhinopithecus roxellana. The sequence continues at coordinate 48,866,481 of NC_044569.1, read as the reverse complement.
ACAGGAAAAATGTTGAATGCATGAATTTGATAAGACTGATATTTATTTAATGGCAGAGGCTGTTAGAAACAAGAACTAGGCACATGATTTGAATGCTTACATTAGTGAAATCCCTCTGATGCATGTTTTAAATGAAAGACTACGCTTTCATTTCCAAAAATACTGTCTTTTGCAGTACACATGTTAAACTGAATGGAGAAAAATAAGATAACCCTTGACGAAAAGTAACCACTTAACTTCAGTCTGTGTAACATTCTGTGACACAATCGAAACCATGGACACAATGCTCTAAAGGCAATTCAGGTTCACAAAAGCTTATCTCCCCGCGATGAATAGAGAAGACCGTTCATTTACCCTTTATGGAACCAGTGTGTCTCTTTGGGGTTCAGATTATGAGCAAAGCCACCAGCCAGCATAGGCTAAGAGATGGCTTTGTGACCACAAGTACATTTTTAGCAAATTGAAGCTACAACATTCAAGGGTAACATGCTCACTGATAGTAAATCACTACTTACCTGGGGGCCTAAAATAATCAGGGCTAGAAGTCAAATGTGAAGACGCTCCAAAGGGGGAAAAAAGAGTAAAAGGAATTCATTCCTTAATATCATCAAGTGTACACATTAACTATCACATATTTAATGGCAGGGAGAGAAAGGACAATAATGGTAAGACTACAAAGGATCCCACGTATAGCGTCTTGTCATAGGGACTATTGAAAATTAAATAAGGTTGTTTCTACTGCTACTGCTATCAATTAGCCAGCAACCACTGCCACAGCCATAATAACTGCCACATGCACTCTGTGCCTTACCCCGGGGCCTGCTAATTCCAAACACAGGAGGTTACACACTGCACTCAACAGAATGGCCTACAACAGAATGCCCTGCTAGTCAGATTTTGTTTTACAAAATGAAATGATTCAGTTCGTCAGAATATTTTAGATAATTTAGCCTACTTCCTTTCCTTAAACATATGAACTAGATTACATACTTTGTAATAATTTAACCTTCACTTATCCAAACATTCTCTGTGCCACACAACTACATGTTTCTCTTTATTTTTGTTCCTTCTAGTTTCATAAAGTTTAAACAATGATCTCTGGTCTAAGTTACAAGGCTATGCTGCCAGTAAGGTGATTTGTGTCATGTTTAAAGGCTTTCATTTTTGAAGTGGAAAAAAATCACGCCTGTGAAACGACACTGTAGTTTGAAAGACGAAGATGCCAACATAAAAAAAAAAAAAATCCCATTCGAAAGGGATGGGATTTGATATCTATGAAAGTAGCCCCCAGACTCACTCCCTGGCCACCTCCCACTCCAACCTTTTCCCTGTGGAGTTCTCAAACCCTTGTATTGACGGGGGTTTCCACAAAGACAAGAAGTAGTGAACAGCAAAAAAGAGTAAATGCTTTTCCTGAACTTCGGAAGAAACCAGATTTCGTCAGTGAGGTTTGGCAATGTGAGAAACCCTGTAACCAATTTCATTTCCTGATAAATGAATGGTCCACAGGGAAAGTCCACCAGTGAGTTTCGGAACGTTTGAGAGCTAAGACTTTATGAAAGGCTCCTTGAAGGAGCCAGCCGGCTGTCTTTGCTTATCACTGCTGAGCCAGACAGTGCCATGCAAACAGGAGAGCTGCCAGACTCCATTTAGAGCCCTTGCTGAAGCACAACTGATAGGGCTTCACAAACATGTGGTATCCTTTTAAGAAATGACATTGCTATCGTGTGCCCCTTCCATTAGACTAGGCTCTTTAACCTGCAGGGCTGGAAACATATGCCTATTAAAATTATTTTAGAAGATCAGACTTAACAGTCTTCTCATTTAAATGTAACCCCCCTCATCCAACCAAAAACAAAATATCCTCGGCATTCAGTTTTGATTTAGAGTTGGGGAAATGTAATGTATAAAAATGAACACATACGTGGATAAATAAGAGTAAAACATAGTAACTCAATCTCAGGGAAGTTATGACAAATAGAAAGTGCCTCAAAGTATTGAAACAAGTTCATCTGAAATGTGAATAGCCTCATTCGTCACAAGATCATTTACATTTTAAACTTGAAATGAATATCTTTATGTTTAAGTAAACTAAAAGGCAATTCTCATAACTCTATATGTGCTATATTTATGCCTAAAAATTTAAAAATATCTTAACACTTTTCACATTAATTCAGAATTGGCCAAAGCACAAATATGTTTACTGAATTCAAGTAAACTTTTGTCAAAGGTTAACTTGACAGATTAAAAAATAAGTAATTTGGGCTTGCTTAGAAAACACACACAATACCAGCTCCCCGCCACCCCCATAAAATAGTCAAATGAACACTTGAAGGCAAGAGAAGTTTGGGAAAGTCTTAAATAATGGCTTCAGGCCCTCAATTACAAAAAATTAGAAAACCCAAAAAACAAAATCTGAAACGAGTGAGCTTTCAAGAGGCTGGCAGGCTTGGCCTGGCAGTAAGGAAGCCTGGAGTTGATTAAGTTCACCCTGCAAACCCACGTCACAGCAGCAACAAGGATATGCTGGAGGTCTACAGAGAGGCCGAGGCTAATTTCACCCACCGATAATAACCACGTCTAAAACAAGGAATGGGGGAATGCCAATGAGCCCTAAGCTTCCTCTTTAACCATTTAATCCATTTTTTCATCTTCCATGGTTTTGTAACCACAAGACACATTCTTTTTTTGACTTCAATTTTAGATTCTTGGTGACACTGAGTTGGGTTGTCTCCAGGCCTAGGATAAGTAGAGAAGTCTGTGCATTCACTATAGGGAGGCAGTGCTAAACTTGCTTTATCAAGGTAAAATAATTTGGTATCAAAATATTAAGATGGAAGGGAAAGGAGGTCTCCTAGGTTATTTTAAAACTATCTGAGTTGTGATTCTGATCAGTCACATGAATTGAAAAAGATGACCACTTTAATATAAGGTTCTTTTGGTCTCCACAGCTTATCAATAAAGAGCAAAACTAAATTTACACAGTCGGCTCTCTGTATCCATAGGTTTTGCATCCCTGGATTCAACCAACCATGGATTTAAAACATTCTGAGGAAAAAACAAGGATGGTTGCTTCTGCACTGAACATTACAGACTGTTTTTTCTTGCCATTATCCCTAAATGATACAGTATAACAACTATTTACATGGCATTCACATTATATTAGGTATTGTAAGTAATCTAGAGATGATTTAAAGTATACAAGAGGATGTACACAGGTTATATGCAAATATACTATTTTATAATATGGACTTGAGCATCTGTGGATTTTGGTATCTATGGGGGGTGTTTGGGGGGTGTTTAGGGGGTGGGGTCCTGGAACCCATCTCCCATGGATACAGAGAGATAACTGTATTGTGCTTATGAACCATTTCAAATTTTAACTGTCTACATATATAACAATTGTGCATGGTACTTTTAAATTCAGAAAATAAGCCAAACTGGAAAAATCAAAAGGTTTGATTCAAAAATAGGGCTCAATACCTGTGGTACGAGAATTAGTCTGTTTCATAACATGAAAACTGAGTTACTTAGAGGATACTAATCAGTGCTTTGTAGAACAGAGCTACAAATGACTACCGAGTTTAATGGCCAAAAGCAAATCTGAGACCTGGAATTAATCTGAAGAAATGTTACTTGTGAATATTCCACAAAGCACATAAGCTTCTTATACAATAAGTTCCAAGAGAACGAAAATGTTTTTCTGTTTTCTTTTGAATGTGATTGCTTTCAGATCATCTCAAATTCAGAAGCCAGATGTGGGTGGGAGTTGCACAGAGGACAGAGAAGGCTTAAAAGTGCACTAATGTTGAGACTACTATGGAAAAGGCTGGATGCAATGGACTCAGAGTCCTGAGGAGGGGGCTGCTGATAAGCAACGGGAGAGGCAGACAGGCTGGGCGTCCCCTCTGATGCTCATCAACCCCAAAATCAGGAGGCCAGGAACCTAGCTTTCACTTCTGTCTCCTTGCTGGAGGGAGACGGACACCATGGATTTTATAGCTAGACAATCAGTGAGGACCCATAACCCTAAGGACCTCAAGTACTTATGATGAGGCGAAGCCAGGGACATTCCCTCTTTCAGTTGCTTTCTCTTCCTTCCTGGTTTCTGTCCATCAACACGAGCCCCAAAACCGTCCCATTTGAGGGCCGAGCGTGCAGCCCCTGCGGAGGAGGTTGTGCTGGCTTGGTTGGGGATAAAGCCTGAATGCTGAAGGTTTGTTTCCTGAACACCACTGTGGGATACTCCCCTATTTCCATCCCATTACTCCTTATCCCTCTCTTCAGATTTTCATCCAAGGATCAGGGCCACTCAGGAATCTTTAATAAAAGTGAGCCAATTATGTCCATTATGGAGCCAAGGAAATGTAGGGAAAGAAGGATTCAGTGAAGGATAAACAGGGAATCGATGGCAGGGTCAAGAGGAAAATACACATTTCTGGATCCCTGCTTGGGAAAATGGCCACTGGTACGAGTAAAACTATAGACACACAGTCCTCTCCTCATTTTGATGGTGGGGGTAGTAGATAATGCCATGTCAGAATTTTTCCAACACGGAAAATTCAAAACATTTACTACTGTGAGTCTTGGAAACAAGGAATGGCAGTTTAACTTTTGAGGTGGGGAAGAAGAAGGGATCAAAAGACTGTTTACTCTGTTTTGTAACAAAACGAGTTTTACGAAGTGCTCTTTCCAGTTGAAGACACACTTAACTATTTTCTGCTGGGAAATATTCTGGCTAGTTTACAGTAAAGATCTGATATAACATGAAGAAAGTTTAAACCCCATACACTTAAAAGCTTGATAACACATGTTTTCCTATGTTGGGGCTGTGGCAATGTTTATCCTCCATCTTGATAGGGCAATGTCAGAAATGTGTTAGCAGGGGCACCCTGTTACTGAAGAGGCAGTGTAACAACATTAAAGTAAATTTCAAAAAAGCAAAGCAAAACTGATCAACCAACCAACTCACCCTTAATGTTATTGCTCAAAGTAAATATTTTCATTTTGGGGAATAATCTTTCTCTGTATGTATCTGTGTGTCTCTGTGTGTGTTGTGTGTGTAGAGATATATGAATATAAAAATAGTAGCAATCACAGGAAAAATACGATGTTTTAAACTTTGAGTCTGAAAGACACATTAAGAAAAATGCCATGCCTTTCTACTTTGAGATGACACTTAATCTCCATGCTGCAGATATTATGCCAAAAGTAAACTACTGAAATACGTTTTAGTGAAACATGCTATCGTAACAGTTCAAGTAATTCACAACACCAATGTAATAACAAGCACTATTTTGTTTAGGTTTTCAGAGTAGGTACCACATAAAACCATTTTTCTGGAGCCATTTTACGTTTTATGTAAAAAGTTATCATGTAAAATGTAATAACAGTATAAGGTGCTGCATGTTCACATCCTGACGACATCTGGGAAGAGGTGAATTGTACATTCTGCTTTAAAACAACCCTTGAAGGTACTAAAAAATATGGTATCAGTTATTACCAGAATTCTCCCTGGGAATGCCACAGAGAGGCTGTGGATGCTACAGAACAGACTGCTGCTGTCAGCCCTGATCACTTTTTAACAGATAATATGCTTAGATGAAAAGTCTTCTCATTGCACATAAAGAAGTCTGGTTTTTCAGGGTAGTTCTTTCATAGCTTTTCTTCTGTTACAAGACTAGTTCTGGGCTCTGCGAGAAGGAATGTAGAGAAAGAATGCTCTTAAGCCTTCCTAAGAAGCTTAACTTGTATACAGTTCCTTTTTCCAAAAAACCTGGACTCTTTAAATGCTCTAACCATAAAGTAGCTCTTGTCTCAGGTGGTGAAACATATGGTGCCCTGTACAACACGGGAGCTTCACAGAAGGACTTTTTTCCCTTTTGGCGATGTTTTTCTGGTCTCCAATTACATTTTGAAATTGAACTCTGGCATTTGCTAGATGAAAATGACCAAACTGACTGTTCCCCTATTTTTTGCTTCTTGAGATGATCACAAGATAAAATTTACTAATTTTAAGTGTTCAATTTCATAAATTTTGTTGTTTGTATACAATTGCGTGACCACACCACAATTAAGATGCAGAGTAGAAAGCCCCTTCCCGTCCCTTTGCACATGATTTTCTGTGCTGTCCCCCTGGGCCCAAGGAAGCCACAGATCTGCTTTCTCTCTCAGTTTTGCCTTTTCTAGCTTTTATTGATTTCATCAATTTAACTTTGACAATTCTAATTTTTTAAACTTATTGAGATCTGTTCTACGGCTCAAAATAGGATCTATCTTGGTTAAGTGTGTTACATACATTCGAAAAGAATGTGAATTTCTGCCACTGTCCAGTGAAATGTTCTGGGAATATCAATGAAGGTGAGGTACTTGACAGTATTTTTCAGATCTTCTATGTCTTCAGTGAATTTCTCTGGTCTAGATGTTCTATCCGTTGCTGAGGGAGGGTTAAGTCTCCAACATAGTGGAGTTGTCTGTCAGCTTTTTGTTTCATGATATTGAAGCTTTGTTATTGGCGCATGCACATTTGTGCTTGTTATGTCTTCCTGTTGAATTGTTCCTGTGATCATTATGAAGTACCCCAATTCACCTTTGGTTTTGTTTTGAAATCTGTATTATGTGATATTAGTAAAGCCACTTTATGTTTACTGTTTGCATGGTACCTCTTTTTCCGATTTGCTTTCAACCTGTATTTTTATAGTTAAAGCATGTCCTTTGCAGACAGTATATAGTTGGGTCTTATTTTATCCATTCTGGCAATTCTTGCTTTTTAATGAGTGTTTGGTCCATTAACATTCCATGTAATTATTGATATGGTTAGGTTTGAGTCTGCCATACAATATTTTGCTTTCTACTCAAATCCTCTCTTGTTTTGTTCCTCTCTTCCTGCTTTTGGGGAAAAATTATTTGAATGTTTTTAAGAATTCTAATTTTTCTGTTGGCTTTTGAGCTATTCATTTTTTTTTATTACTTTTATAGCGGTTGCCCTAGAGATTACAATATACACTCTTAACTTTTCTCAGTCAACTTACAGATAATAATATACTACTTAGGGTGACCACAGTCAATAATAACTGAATTGCATATTTTAAAATAACATAAAGAGAATAATTGGATTGTCTGTAACTCAAAGGGTAAATGCTTCAGGGGATGGATGCCCCATTCTCCATGATGTGCTTATTTCACGTTGCATGCCTGTATCAAAAAATTTCATGTACCCCATAAATATATATACCTATGCATCCACAAAAATTAAAAAAAAATATATATATACTACTCCATGTAAAATATACAACTCTCACAACCATACAGGGCCATATCACTCCTCTTCTCTCCTATATACTATAGGTATTATATATACATCCACACAGATTATAAAGTGATAATTTTGGTTATTCCCTTCTGGCTCTTTACCTTTTGGTATTCTTCTACTCTCTTCAGCATTTATGCTTTCCCTGCTTCTCTCCTGTGCTGGTCAGGATATCAAGAGTTTCCCATGTGAGGTGCTTGCCACCATGTCATTTAGGAATTTTAGTTTATTTAAAAATTAAAGAGAAAGAAGGGAGGAAAGGGAGGGAGGGAAGAAGGCAAAGAGAATGAAAAATATAAACATGAATGTTATGTATTTACTTAGATATTTACTACTTCTTGTAAATATTTTTCCTTCCTCTCTGAAAGCCTGAGTTTCCATCTGGCATCATTTTTGCTCAGCCTGAAGAACTTCCTTTAGCATTGATTGTTCCATTCTCTTTGAGACTCTCGGACTTCTAATGAAAAGTGAGAGGTTAATTGAGTTGTTGTTCCCGCATAAGGGAACTTGGTACTATGTTATACTTTGTTGTTTTTCTCTTGGCTTTTGTCATTGGCTTTCAACAGTTTTGATGCTAAAATGCCTTGACATGAGATTCTTTGTGTTTATTCTGCTTGGTGTCAGCATCTCATATCTGCAACTGTCTGTCTTTTTTCCATTTGGCCCTTTTTACTTGTTTCTATTTCTCAGCTGAGACATCTCCTTTCCCTGCTGGAATGTTCATGCATTAAAAACGTTTCACGCAAAGAAAAAAAGTGAGGAAAGCCATAGTAGTTACTTCAAAATCTTTGTTGGTTCTAACATCTGGTTCGTTTTGGGGTAGAAAACTTGATTGTTGCGTGTAGAAAATATGTTCCATTTTCTTGATTCTGTGGATGTTGGGACATTTTGGGTTGTATCCTGAATAATATTAATGTTACACTGTAGAGATTCTTGTCTGGGCTAGAACTGAAAACTCTGTATTTTGATCTTTTGTTTTTAGCCAGGCTGCTTAGAGTTTGTTCTGCAGATGTGTGGTTCAAGGTTTAGTCAAAGATGTGGACTGGCAGAGTTTAAGGATTCCTTTCTTTGACTCTTTCTCTTCTGGGATTCCTCCACTGTTTTCAGAGTTTATGGATTCTCAACTTCTCTTTTCTGGTTTTCAGGCCAGAAAGGCTCTGCTACTTTTCCATATGTGCCCCACCTCTGCTGTGTGTGCAGTGTGATGCTGTGACTGCAGTTGCCCAAGGCTGAAAGTGTCAGGAAGTAGGTTTGTTATTTTCCATCCTCCAAGTGAAGAATGCACCCTCTTCATGAGAGTCTCTGCATATGCTCACTCTTCTGTATCTTCAGAGCTGGTCTTAGTTCAGAGTTTTGGTTTCTAGCTGAGCTGCTATGATTCAGGGACAAGTCAGAGATGCAGACAGGCAGTTTTGGAATTCCCTTCCAGCTCTTTCCCTTCTTAGGATTCTTCTACTCTCTTCGGCATTCATGCTTTCTCAGTTTCTCTTCTGTGATTTCCCAGGCCAGAAATATCAAGAGTCTTCCACATGAGGTGCTTGCCACCATGCCACGAACTACATGGACTGCACTTGGTTCCAGGCGAAATGCCGTGGAAATAGAAATGTATGTATACAGCTTCCTGTCTCCTCTCCTTTAAATGAGCATAAACGGCCTGTAATGGTTTGCTTCTATTCACTATCCAGCATCTTCAGGTAGTTGTGTTTTGTATTATATGTTCAGACTTTATAGTTGTTTTCTGTAGGGTGTATTATCTGGTAGGGTCTTGATACCTAGAAGCAAAAACTTAATTTCCAAGCCAATTTTCAACCACGCTGCATTACTTTATTTAGCAATATTTAACGAGTAGCTATTCTGTGCAAGGTAGTGTATTATGTCAAGATGCTGTGGGGGGACATAAACGTAGAAAACACAGCAACTAACTTAAAAATGAAATGAGATTAAAATATATACATATGTATTAATACACAAGGTAGCAGGAGATAAAAACAGAATGGTAAAGAAGAACTTAGAGAGAGGGTTTTGGCAATGCTTTTTGAAACATGGGTAGAATTTCAAAGAAAGACAGGAAGTGGCATATCCAAGGGCACAGAGGTAGAAAAATGCAAGTAATGCTCTGGCAAGAGTACATGGCTCAATGCGGATAAGAGTGGAGGGTTGATGAGACTGGCATGGCCATGAGTGTGAAAGACATAATGAGGTAGACCTACATTTAGGGGATGGTGAAGATGAAGGAGTAATCCCCGGTGTCTATCTAGAGGCAGTTGAGAAGCCAGAATAACTTTCTGTTTTAGATGGCATTTCCAGAAGCAAGAGGTAATCTTCTAGGAAGCAGAAAACTGTAAAGAATATATAGGACCACAGATACTGACACACGTCCACTGGATTTAAAAGTAAAAGGGATGACATCCTTTTTAGAGCACGTAGAAAAACAAGAACCCTCAAATACTCTTGATGGAAATATAAATTGACACAACCATTTTGGGTAGCAGGTTGAATCTGAAATTGAACAGATGTGTATGTTCAATTTCAATACTGACAGAATACCACTGTCCATACAGCATGGTTTTTAGTATAAAGAAACACAATTGATTTTTGTACACTGATCTTTTAGCCAGCAACTTTTGAAGCTCATTTATTGGTTCTATTAGTTGTGCTATAGACTCCTTAAGATTTTCCAAGAACAGGATAATTTCACCTGCAAATACAGTTTTTGTTGCTGTCATTGATTTTTTTTTTTTTTTTTTTTTTTTTTTTGGAGACAGAGTCTCGCTCTCTCTCTCAGTCTGGAGTGCAGTGGCGTGATCTCAGCTCACTGCAAGCTCTGCCTCCCGGGTTCACGCCATTCTCCTGCCTCAGCCTCCTGAGTAGCTGGGACTACAGGCACCCGCCACCATGCCTGACTAATGTTTTTGTATTTTTTAATAGAGACGGGGTTTCACTGTGTTAGCCAGGATGGTCTCGATCTCCTGACCTTGTGATCTGCCCACCTTGGCCTCCCAAAGTGCTAGGATTACAGGCATGACCACCGTGCCCGGCCGTTGTTGCTGTTTTTAATATAAAGATATGGTTTTGCTATGTTGCCCAGGAGTTCTTGAACTCCTGGCCTTAAGCTATCCTCCCACCTCGGCCTCCCAAAGTGTTGGGATTGCAGGCATGAGCTACTGTGCTTGGCCAAATACAGACAGTTTTACTTATTCATTTTTTAATCTGTATACATTTGGTTTCTTTATCTTGTTGTATGCTCTTCTAGGGCCTCAAGCACAATGCTGAATTCGTGTGCTGGAAGCGGACATTCTTGCTTCGTTCCTATCAGTGGAAAAAGAATTTAGTCTTTCATCATTATGTGTGACATTAGCTGTAGGTTTTTTCCAGGTGCCCATTGTCAGGCAAGGAATTTACCTTATATTCCTAGTTTTGTGAGAATTTTTAACATGAACAGATGTTAGGTTTTGTCTGTGTATATTGTGGGGGTCAGCAAACATTTTCTATAAAGGGCCCAGTAAGAAAACATTTTAGGCTTTGCGAGCCATATGATCTTTGTCACAACTACTTGACTCTGCTACTGTCGTGTGAAAGGAGACACAGACAACACATAAATAAGTGGGTGTAGCTGTGTTCCAAGAAAAGTGTACTTACAAAAATAGGTGGAGGCAGGATTTGGCCTGTGGGTTGTGGTTTGTTGATTCTTGGTCTATTAAAACGGTCATGTGGTTTGTCCTTTATTCTCCTAATATGGCATATTATACTATTTTAGTTTTGGATATTAAACTAACTTTGTATTCCTGGGATAAATCTGACTTGGTTATGGTGTACAATCCTTTCTGTCCACTGCTGGTGTCAATTAACATTTTGTAAAGGATTTTTTTTGTGTCTCTGTTCATGAGAGATACTGGTCTGTTCTTTTCTTGTGATGTCTTTGTCTGGTTTTGTTATCAAGGTCATACTGGCCTCCTTGAATGACTTGAGTAGCATTCCTTTTTCTTACTCTAGTTTCTGAAAGGTCTGTGGAGGATTCACATTATTTCTTTGCAAAAACTATTTACCAGTGAAGACATATGAGCCTGTGTTCTTCTTTATGGGAAGATTTTAATTACTAATTCATTAAAAAAATAGTGGTAGGTCTATTCAGTTTTTATATTTCTTTTTAAATCAATTTTGATAATTTGTGTCTTTCTAAAAATTGCTCATTTCATCTACAATGTTTAGTTTGTTCATTTCAATTTGTTTCTAATATTGTATTCCTTTATATTTAATTTCTGCAGGGTCAATAACGATGCCCATTCTTCATTCTTCACTTTGGTAATCTGTGTCTCGTCTTTTTTTCTTGCTCATTCTAGGTAAAGTCTTATCCATTTTATTGATCTTTTCAAAGAATCAGCTTTTGGTTTCACTGATATTATCTATTGTTCTTCTGTTTTCTCTTCATTGATTTGTGCTATGATCTTTATGATTTCTGCCCTTTTGCTTATTTGAGGTTTAACTGGCTTTTCTTTTCAGTTGCATAAGGTAGAAGCTTAGATTAGCTGATGTTTCTTTTATTCTAACATAGGATTTAAAGTTATAAATTTTCCTGTAAGCACCACTTGAGCTGCATCTCACAAATTTTGATACGCTATATTTTCATTTTCATTTAGTTCAAACTGTTTTAAATTTTTCCTGACCCATTAAAAGTATACTGCTTAATTTCCAAATATTAGAAGCTTTCCAAAATACCTTTCTTTTGTTTATTTCTAATTTAATTATGTTGTGGCCAATAAATATGTTTGATTTCAATCCTTTCAAATTTGAGACTTGTTTTGTGACCCAGCACGTGGTCTATCCTGGAGAGTGTTCCATGAGTACTTGAAAAGAGTATATATTCTGCTGCCATTGGGTAGAATGCTCTATAGATGTTAGTTTGATCATGTTGGTTGATAGTGCTGTTTAAGTTTATATTATTGCTGTCTTTCTATCTAGTTGGTCTATTATTGGGGCAGTAAAGTCTCCAACTATTATTTTTGAATTATCTCTACTTCTTTTCAGTTCTGTAAAGTTTTGTTTCATTTATTTTGGGGAATTTTTTTAGTAGCTCAAAATTTGAAATAACCTAGATGTCTACCAATAGTACAATGGATAAACTGTGAACTATTTATATAATGTAATACTAATACATCAGTGGATAGGAACAAATGTTGTCTAACAACATAAATGTCTCTCATCAACAAAATGTTGAGTGAAAGAAGAAAGTTGCAAAGGAAAATATAGTGCATGGTTCCACTTATGAAAAGGTCAGAATCGGAAACCACATTGTTTAGAAATATACACACAGATGGTAAAATTATGAAGATGACGACAGTTATCCCCAAAGTCAGGACAGTTTTTACTTCTAGAGGGTATATTGGGACTTCTGGGCTGTTGGCAATGACCATTTCTTGAGCTGAATAGCCACTATATGGATATTTAGTTTGTACCTATTATTTTATAGTATACATCTATAGTTTATTTGTATATACTATCTCTCAATATATACTGAAAAAAAAAAAAAGGAGGGGGATAGCTTTATTAGTAGATGAGACCTTGACTATGTTCTAGATATGATGCATGACCAGAAACAGGGAATTACTCTTATGACTCAATAAACTTTTGAAATTGAGTATAAAATATGTTCCTTCCAATCTCACTGTGAGACTAGTGAGCAACAATATAATTTAATACCAAACCCATCTCAAGTTTAACGTATCTCACACCAAAGAAAAGGTGACTTAAAGTGAACTATTTCATATTTTAAATGATTTCTATTTGAAAGAATATGCTTTGATGTGCAAAGATCATTTCTAGACACAAATAGTCTACAACTTACCATTTTTAACGTGGGTTTTTTTTTTTTTTTTTTTTTAGATAGTGGATACTCTTCAAGTGGGGCAAGTAGAACATGCTGGGAGTGATTTTCACAATCCAGTAATTGACATTTTATTAGTCAGAGATTAGGAAGTTCCCTGAAATACTGGTACAATATTTGGACAAATCTAACAGAAGAGTCACAGTTGAGGGAGACGAATAAGGACAACTGGTTTTATTTATTTATTTACTGATTGATGGAGTCTCATTCTGTCATCCAGGCTGTAGTGGCATGATATCAGCTCATTGCAACCTCTACCACCCGAGTTCAAGTGATTTTCCTGCCTCAGCATCCCAAGTAGCTGGGATTATCAGCACCTGCCACCGCACGTGGCTAATTTTTGTATTTTTAGTAGAGACAGGGTTTCACCATCTTGGCCAGGCTGGCCTTAAACTTCTGACCTTGTGATCCACCTGCCTTGGCCTCCCAAAGTGCTGTGAGCACTTTGGGCCTCCCAAAGCGTGAGCCACCACTCCCGGCAACTGGTTATATTTTTTAAAGCACCACAGTTAGATTATCTTTTTAGGAAATTTTAGTTTGTGAATCACACATTTCTGACCCAAAAAAATTCTATCAAAACTAATAGCAGGGATTTCAAGGTAAAATCACACAGCTTAATGTTTCCTTTTCTACTGAAGAGTGCCAGCCTTTTCCAGAGTTGCCCTTGCACTGTGAACTTGGGTCCCGCAGTCATTGGAAACCATGTGTCCTAGTCCATTTTATGCTGCTTACAACAGAATACCTGAAACTGGGTAATTATTTTAAGAAAGGAATTTCTTCCAGGTATGGAGGCTTAGAAGTCCCAGGTTGGGCTGCATCTGGTGAGGGTGTTCTTGCTGGTGGAGACCCTCTGCAGAGTCCCAAGGCAGTGCAGGGCATCACATGGGGAGGGGGCTAAATGTGCTAGCTCAGGCCTCTCTTTCTTTTCCTATAAAGCCACAAGTCCCCCTCCCATGATACCCATTAATCCATTAGCCATTACTCCATGACTGGATTAATCTATTTACAAGAGCAGAGCCCTCATGATCCAATCACACTTTAAAGGCCCCACCTCTCAATACTGCCGCACTGGGGAATTAAGTTTCAACATAAGTTTGGAAGAGACATTCAAACCACAGCACCATGATCTGAAGAACTAGGTGCCATAGACTGAATGTGTTCCCCTAAAGTTAATATGTGGAATCCTAATCTCCAGTGTGATAGTATTTGGAGGTGAGGCTTTGGGGAAATACTTAGGACATGAAGGTGGAGCCTCAGGAAGGGGATTAGTGCCCTCATAAGAGAGACTCCAGGGCTGGGCGCGGTGGCTCTGTAATCCCAGCACTTTGGGAGGCTAAGGTGGGCAGATCACCCGAGGTCAGGAGTTCAAGACCGGCCTGGCCAACATGGGAAAACCCTGTCACTACTAAAAATACAAAAATCAGTCAGGCATGGTGGCATGTGCCTGTAGTCCCAGCTACTTGGGAGACTGAGGCAGGAGAATCGCTTGAACCCAGGAGGTGGAGGTTGCAGTGAGCTAAGATCGTGCCACTACACTCCGGCCTGGGTAACAGAATGAGACTCGTGTCAAAAAATAAAAAAATAAAAATAAAAATAAATATATAAAAGAGACTCCAGAAAGCTCCCTTACCCCTTCTGCCATGTGGAAGATACAGCAGGAAGATGGCCATCTATAAACCAGGAAGCAGGCCTTTACCAGACACTAAATCTGCTGACATGTTGATCTTAGACTTCCCAGTCTCCAGAACTTTGAGAAACAAATTTCTGTTATTTACAAGCTACCCAGTTTATGGTATTTTGTTATAGCAGCCTGAACAAACTAAAATACTAGGCAAGATTTATTTTGCTGCCAAAAAATTAGATATTTATCACTTTTCAATTAAGTGTTTTAGTTGATGACTATATTCAAGATGCAATGATAATAAAGAGACTAAATTTTGCTACCCTAGGATTACAAAGTAAAAACTATGCTTAATTTGCTGATCAATTCCAAGGAAAAAA
This sequence comes from Rhinopithecus roxellana, assembly GCF_007565055.1. NCBI lineage: Eukaryota > Metazoa > Chordata > Mammalia > Primates > Cercopithecidae > Rhinopithecus > Rhinopithecus roxellana. Next base: position 48,851,290 of record NC_044569.1, on the reverse strand, counting down.
ACTGCTTATAAACTGCTTACAAATCTACCATATGTTTAATTAAACAAAAATAATGTAAGACATTATAATGAATATCATGGGCTAGCCTATTTATCAAGAATGATTAGCCAGAAAGCAAATATGACATTAAGCCATTGCATGTCTTTTTTTTTTTTTTCTTTTTGAGATGGAGTTTCGCTCTTGTTGCCCGGGCTGGAGTGCAACGGCGCAGTCTCGGCTCACTGCAGCCTTTGCCTCCCAGGTTCAAGCAATTCTCCTGCCTCAGCCTCCCGAGTAGTTGGGATTACAGGCATGCACCACCACACCTGGCTAATTTTGTATTTTTAGCAGAGACAGGCTTTCTCCATGTTGAGGCTGGTCTTGAACTCCTGACCTCAGGTGATCCGCCCACCTCGGCCTCCCAAAGTGCTGGGATTACAGGCATGAGCCACCACACCTGGCCAACCCATTGCATGTTTACTGCAATTTCAATATCATGTACAAGAAAGTACAAGAAAGGCCTAACAGTCTTTCAGTACTTCATAAAGCAGCAATGGACACAACTGTCAAACATTTCAAAGGTTACTCTATAGCACTGATACAGATATTTTCAAACTCAAGGACTTGATTTCAGTTACACAAATTGGTCTAATAAGCAAATGAGTTAAGTGGAAGCAAAAATTTAGGATTTGAAAGAAGGAATAGCTGAAATTTATGGCTCAAAGATAAGAGGGACTAAAATAATCTTGTCTGTCACCCAGGGTCGAGTACAGTGGTAGGATCAGGGCTGACTGCAGCCTCAACTTCCAAGGCCCAAGTGATCCTCCTGCCTTAGCCCCCTGAATAGCTGAGACTACAGGTGTGCACCACCATGCCTGGCTAATTCTTTTGGGGGTAGTTTTAGTACAGATTAGGTCTCGTTATGCTTCCCAGGCTGGTCTCAAACTCCTGAGCTCAAGTTATCCTCCTGCCTCAGCCTCTCAAACTGCTGGGATTACAGGCATGAGTCACTGCACCTGGCTCCAATGAACTCCTTGGCCTCAGTTTCCTCACTTGCAGAATATAAATTATCCTTACACTTCATAGAATTGCTAGGGAGACTAAATGAGATCACCTATATAAAAATACTTACCAGAGCACCTGGTATAGAGCAAGTGCTCAATTAATGTTAACCGAATAGTAAACAACAAAGAAAAAGGAAGTTGAGTCAAAAGAGGGATACTTACGTCAGACTGAAAAGCATATGCAACATTTAAAAGGCCACAGACTTTATTAATGGAATTTTACTACTCTGTCTCGTTTTAAAGTAATTTTCATCTTATATTTGGGTTACATGTAAAAGATTTTCTACTTTAAACGAATCTGCTTTAAGGATCACAAAGTGAAAGTTCTCTGTCGTTTGTAGGGAAGTTGTAAAAAACAGCTTCAACCTTATCAAGGCCAACTGTTAATTCTAGCCATCATCTCCTTAGTTTTTGTGAGGGCAGGGAATTGAAGAAAACTGGTCCATACAGTAGTGGTTCCCAAATCTGGCAGGTTATCAGCACTGCTCAAAGAACTGTTTAACCAGACAGATTCCTGAGTTCATCACCAGTCTACTAGGTTGGAATCTCAGGTGGGATCCGGAACCTGCATATGAAAAGAGTGCTCCAGGGGACTGTTCATTAATTAAGAGAATTCTCTTGAAATCCTCATTTTAATGGAGGGAGAATCACTGTGACCAGATTCCTTCTGAGATAACCCCAATCAGAAGAGATTCTAGTATCAACATTATGGGTGTTCTATTGTGCCTTCCTACAGTCCTTGTCCTGCAAAATGACTCTGGAGGGATTCAACTGAGGAACTGGCCTTGGCTAAGACTTCCCATTTGCTTCCTTCTCAATGTGTAGAACTGGTGACTTGGAAAACTGTAGCAACATCCTGCAAATGTGTGTGTGTGCATGTGTGCATGTGAGATCAAGGAGTTCATAACAGAAAATTTCTCACATGGGGATTAAATGGTCCTAAGAACCAGGTATTACATTATTCTAGCAGTCTCCGGAGCCATTTATGAGCCTGTGTTTACTATTCCATGGGAGGCAGAAGTAACTTACAAGACTTGATCTTTGTCTTTACTGGACAAGAAACTCAAGGAGAGTCAGAATGGGAGGGAGAGCCACTGTGATTGTTGAATTCTGCAGAGATCATTTTGGGCCTGGTGAAATGGCAGAAATGTCGTCTCCCATTTGAGGATAGAAGCCTAGCACAGAGCTATCCCCTTTATGCTGAATGCTTCCTAGCTCCCATCCCACAGCAAAAAGGTAATAATATTTCAGGAAAGAGAGAAAACGATTTTTTAAAAGTCTAAAGTGATAAAAATAAAAACAGGAGAAAAAAGTCAAATGACATCATTTGTACAATTAAAGTAGCTATATGCTAGCAGCAGCTTTAGTCTGAAGAAGAGGCTTTGCTGTTGGGCTGGTGGACAGCGTCAGGCACTCGGTCTCCTCGACTTCCTATCAGGCCCTGAACACACACATGCTCTACATGGATCAGGGAAAGTAGAGAGAATGAACCAGAAAAGCAAACAGTGGCTCTTTATTGGACTCTCGTAGAGCCTGACAGGCCCTCCATGCTCTTTACCCTCTGAGAAAGGTTCAGAAACAGGAAAAAATGAGATCACTTGAAAATTTTATCCTAATAACATAAATCAGAATATTTTACTCTGCTTGAACTATGAAATCACTGCAGGTGACAGTCAAGAAGACAACCCCTGAGAAACTATTAAAAATTTAATAAGGCCAGTTTACGTAGGAATTAGCTTATTGATGAGAACTATTAAAGTAGAGGTCTTCACAGAAGGGTTTTGTAGCTATAAGAATGCACAAGTGTGGAATAATGTAGACTTTTAAAAAGCGACTGTTCCAACAAAGTGACCGAGACCTCCAGTCTTAACTGAGCTTCTTTATAATATTCTGGAATAAAAGCCGACCTTTTAAGAGTCTATGGAGAGCCATTCTTCAAAGGACATTTTCTTGAAGCAGCATTCTATGGTCAACAGGCCCACTGTTTGTTGATATCCTTCTCTTTCTCATTTCCTCCCTCCCTCCCATCTAGCAAATATTAAGGTGCCCAATATGTGCCAGGTACATTTCAGATACCCCAGTGAACAAAATATGAAGACCTCTGCCTCCTGGAGCTTATATTATCTAGGAGGATAATAATAAATAATTATACAGTATGCTAGATGACAAATGCTGCGGAAAAAGAAAACATACAGTAGGACTGGGGTTCTGGGAGTGCAGAAATGTAAACTGGGAGGTCGGGCAGGCCTGATGGAGAGAGAGACTTGCTCACGAGAGTAAAGACTTGAAGGGGATGCAGGAAAGAGGCCAGCGGACATCTGGAGTAGGGAGAGTGATCCAGGCAAGGCTCTAAGAGTGGAGAGGGCTGGTGTGTTTGGAGCAATTATCTAGTGCTGTGCTTCTCAAACTGGAGCAGGCATCAGTTCACACAGGGGCTGATGTTAAAGCGTTGACTGCCCCAGCCCCACAGATTCTAATTCCATAGGTCTGGGGTAGGGCCCGAGAACCTCCATTTCTAGCAAGTTCCTAGGGGATGCTGATGCTGCTGATATGAGGATCACACTTTGAAAAACTGTGATTTGATACTTTATTTATTTATTTATTTAGAGATGGAGTCTCGCTCTGTTCCCTAGGCTGGAGAGAAGTGGCACAATCTCGGTTTCACCACATTGGTCAGGCTGGTCTCGAACTCCTGACCTCGTGATCTGCCCACCTCTGGCTCCCAAAGTGGTGGGATTACAGGCGTGAGCCACCACGCCCAGCCTTGATATATTATTTTTAAAACTCTCTGAGTTAGTTACTAAATAATAGTGGATAATTAAATCAATTTAATGGGTCTGACCAGCAATTTTAAAAAAAGAAACAGAATAGGCAATGTTGGAGCTCATCACATTTAATGAGGGTAAGCACTGTTTATGAAACTTTCATTTCAGTTGTATATAAATGTGTGAATTGTATCATGATGTAAAATGCATTTTTTGCTGTGGGTGGCAGTCTAAAGAGTTTGAAAGCCACTGGTCTAATTACTTTATTGCACCATTAAATAATACAAGCTACATTAATACAGCAGAGATAATTAGGGGAGTCCTATTGTTTCAGTTGGACACTAAGCTGAACTTGCCTGGGCCTTCTCTTGTATTCACACACAGATTTCCCCATCTGGATTTCTCTTTCATCCCAGCTTTATGGAAACCTTACCATCCTTTTAAAACAGAGAAGGTCAAGTTCAGGTTTCTCTTAAACGTTCCCTGACTAGTTCTTCCCAGCAGTGTCTCCATTCCTTCTTCCAGAACTTAACTTCTACACCATTCATTTGACACGCACCATAAAGTGCCCTGCTCTGTTCAGCTTTGCAATGCAAGGGGGTGCCTTTCTCTCCTGAAAGGTGATACATTTTTCTGAGGGCAGAGGTGGTGTCTTACACACTTCTGTTTCCCCAATGTCCTAACAATGCTATGGTCAAAGTGGGAGTAAAATAACGAGCTGCAGTAGGAAGAAACAAACCACATCTGTAAGAGATGCTTTGCTTGTATGTTATAGGTGGTATCAATGATGATTATGATGATGCAAATTAATGTAAAGGGACAGATGAGTGCACACATCCTGAGAAGCAAATCTGGGGACAGAAGGAGAATGGTGGTAGAAGGAGAAGGGCCAAATACAGGAAAATCAACTGGCAGGGAAAGCTTAGAGGTAAGAGACCCTTTGTCTTCCACCCGGGAGCCTGGGCTGAGGGGGCCTTGGGACAGCATGCCATGGAGAAAAGCCTCACTCTTCACTGGGAGTCCCTCCTTTAATGTTCTGCACTCATGCTGTGCAGTGAATAAGGAGAGTTGAAGGACCAAAGGAGAAATCAGGATTTTGGCTGAGAAGGAGAGAAACAGGAATCCAGAGGCGGAGTGGAGAAGTTAATTTACCCCACGAATATGTATTGAATGAGATGGGTGTGCTGGGGGATGGTTTTTGCTATAATGGAGGGACATACGTGGTGCCATAGGAATGTGGAGAAAACCACCGAGTCTGTGTGGGTGAATCAGAGTGGGCTTCATAGAAAGCGGGGAGCACGATCGGCTCACCTGACAGACAAGCCATGAAACTGTGAGAACCCAGAAGCTGCACGCAGAAAGGCCTGGCATGCAAGGACTCTGTCCACCTGGCAATTGGCTAGTGGCTGACAGCGTTGGGGCACAGGATCCGTAGGAGGAAAAAGAACAAAACTTAAGTCAGGAGCTAGGCCATGAAGTGCCTTGCGTGCTGGATCAAAGCAGGGTATAAGGGCAGCAACAGGGCTAAGGACGCCTGGGGAAGAAGAAGGATGAAAAGTGGGGACCCCGATTAGGAGTTTATAGCAATAGACTGTGGAGGAAATGTGGAGAAGCCGCATGGGAGGGTGGCAATGTGGAGGGAAAGGAATGACTTGAGAAATGAGAATTTCTAGGGTTTGGGATCTAACAGTACTTTCGTGTTAGAGGGAGGATGCTGGCTATTCATATTTCCACAGGTAGAGATACACAAGGAGTGTGGATGTGTGGGGAGGCAGAAGAGAGTGACTGTGGACACACGGGGGTTGTTCCTGTGGGACCCCAAGGGGGCCCTCCCAGTACGGCACTCAGGAATCTGCTCTGGGGATAGAGAACTGACAGAGAAATGCAAGATGCTTAGGGTGAGATAGGGAAGAGACCCCTGAATAGGAGCAAGGGGAAAGGTTTTAAGCAAGTCAATATTAAGAAGCTGTGAAAAACCTCTTGAAATTTCAGTTAGTAAAATTTTTTATATTTTCCTTTATGCAACTAAAAACCACAAAAGTGTTATAAAAAGTGAATATAAAATAAAGGCTTTAAAAATCATTTAGTGTGAAACTGGTAATTACTTTTAATTCCTATGACTTATCAAGTGTCTTGAGTATATGAAAAGTTTGGTTAATGTCAATAACATATTATTCCATACTTTCTTATTTACATTAAAAGGTAAGTTATCTTTTTTTTTTTTTTTTTTTTTTTTTTTTTTTGAGACGGAGTCTCACTCTGTCGCCCAGGCTAGAGTGCAGTGGCTGGATCTCAGCTCACTGCAAGCTCCGCCTCCCGGGTTCACGCCATTCTCCTGCCTCAGCCTTCCGAGTAGCTGGGACTACAGGCGCCCGCCACCTCGCCCGGCTAGTTTTCTGTAATTTTTTTTTTTTTTAGTAGAGACGGGGTTTCACCGTGTTAGCCAGGATAGTCTCGATCTCCTGACCTCGTGATCCGCCCGTCTCGGCCTCCCAAAGTGCTGGGATTACAGGCTTGAGCCACCGCGCCCGGCCGGTAAGTTATCTTCTGGTTAATTCCTCTTGAAAAGCACTACCTAGTTGTCAAACATTAAATACGGTAAAATTCTTAATCCTCAAATGACATAGATAATTCACTAAACTGAAGAAAAGAGGGGACTTGAGAGTCCAACATAATGAAACCTGAGGTGGTAGTGGTGTGAGAACACGCACAGATCTGGATGGATTCCGACCCATCACCATGACATTCAAATTGCTCCACAGTAAGTGAAATGCGAGCCAGGAACATGCCCTGTTGTGGATACAGACTGCGACAGCTTTGAGCTGCGGCTTCAAAGTCGGCTCCCAGAGGACATACTAACTTTATTTATTTCCTTCCAAACCTAAAGGAGAAATAAGCGACTCAGAATTTCAGAGCCTGTTCTTTAGGTCTCTGTTTAAGAAGGAGGGTCCGGAAAAAATAATTACCTAGTGTTGCCTTTCCCAGACTTCACAGAATACCAGTAAGAAGAGAATGTTTAGAATGATATTAATACTATTTACTCTGAACAGCCAAGTTGTTTAACTATATAGACAGATTTATCCAAAGAGTATGTATTCCCACATAGGATATTACACAAATATTTTAGAAGGCTATGTCAAATAATAGTTGATTGAAAAATATTTTATTTGGTTGGAAGTCAATTACTCTTCCATGGGCTTCCAGATCTTACTGTTTACTTGCCCAAAATTGGAAGAATACTACTTCTACACATTTGGCTTCCATTCTACAAAGAAAGGGAAACTTCTAAAACTTTAGGCTCATTGTCTTCAGCTGACATTAGCTGGTGAATTTCTCATGAGTAAGGGGCACTGTGATCCTCTTAACAACCCAGAAGGTAGTAGTAAGTAATTTTGAGTTTCTAAGGTTTAATTTATATATTTTAAGAAACAACAAATCAATTAGTATATATTATTCCACATTTTCACAGAGAGCTTATTAAGACAGCATTTCCAATTTGAAACCAACTCTTTTACATCAATATCATGTATAAAACTATTATTACATACCTGACAATTATTTTATCAGTATATATTAGTAAACTACTCCAAAGACTGTAATGTGCTGTCATGTAGCATAATGTAAACATTATTCAACACAGCTTGAATTTTCAATCAACTTTAGATACTGTGGTATTCTGTGAATTAAACTCTAGAGGTTTTAAGTGATTCATTTTATCATAAACACTCAATCCAAAAAGATGATTAAAATAATTGAGATAAGGCTTGATTGTAAGGATAAACAGCCTTTTTTTTTTTTTCTAGTAACATCTGTGGTAATAATATGCTACCATTTAAACCAACTAGGATGACTCACCATCTGTGGGTAAATGTAATTTTAGTAAATGTAATCTTTTCTAGTATTGGTGATAGTTCTTTTTTTTTTAAAACTGAATCATCCTTCCTCTATCCTTTTGCAACCATGAAGTGAGATGGCAAGCTGAGGTCAGGAGTACAACTTCTTGCTATGTTCCAGAACCAACTTAACTGGCCCACTTAAGAAATTTACCCATGACCTTGGCCTCAATAGGATCTTGCTCTAAATCAGAGTCAACTTGCCTGGGACCCATCATAGATCAATTATTTTCTCTATTTAGCCATAATTCTGAAAAACGAAAAGAGTTTCATTTTTGTTTATACGTCACTGTCTCAAATATAAATGACATTTTATTTTTGAACATAGTATAATAAATAAACAAATATTAACATACAACCACTTAGCCAGCACATTGTAATTCATTTTGCTTTAAGGTAAGTATTACAGTGAACTACAAGATTAACCTTCCCCAGACTCCATTGCAGTGTCCTTTTTTGGCGGCCTTGATATTTCTACTTTGTTCCTGACTGAGCTTAGACACCAAGATCCATCACTTCCTGGGAGTAGCCACTCTAATCTTCATGGATTTTTTTGTACTGGTTCACATGATACAGTCTACATAAATTTGAAATAGTTCAAAAAAAATCCCACAAAAATACCCCGAAACCAACCAACAAACCAAGGTCTTACTTTATGTAAAAATGGAAATAATATGAATTCTCTATATTTAAAAAATTGTCTGGAATAGGAACACATCCAAGCTGGAGGACCTAGTGAACTGTAACCTGTTTTTATGCTATGACCACATGGTGGTGCCACTTTGGCTGATAAACAGAACACTTGCCATCTTTGCTCAGTACCGTGTGAATCTCACTGTTTATGTACAGTGGAACTTCTGTAAGTGATTATGATGACTAATGTGCTATTATTTTACAAACTCTGTTATTATAATTGAAAATATTTTTATATCCTACAACAATATCTCTCAAGCATTCATTAAGCAGTGGTTCTAGTGATAGTGCTGAACAACACAGCCCCCAAAAACAGTAACACTGGAACAGACGTGAGTTGTGATAAAACACTACGAAGGCCAAATATCCACTATGACCTCCTGTGTTGGTAATTTAGGTGAAAGCACTCTAAAAAATTAGAGCGAATGAAGAAAAAATTAAAAAGAACAGTAAAGTAAAAGTAAGCTGCAATGCTGTACATTCATGCATTCCCCAAAGGATCTCCTTTACATCTTTTCTTATGGGATAATTCGTCTTGAAGTATGAGTTTTATATTGTGAGACTGCTTCAGGAATACATCTATCACACAGATGTAAATGCCTTCTTCAAACACAGCATTTCCCCCACCGTCTCCATGAAGTGCATCTCTTTCCACTACTACATCCCAGGCACACAGTAAACAGTGCGGCAATCATGAACGTGGGCTGTGGAGCTAGATTTCCTGGGTTTCAATCTCCAGGCTCCATCATTTTCCAGTTGTATGGCCTTGGCTAAGTTTCTTAACTTCACTGTACATCAGTTTCCTCATCTGAAAAATTGGGATGATACTACTACCCACCTTGAAGGGCTGTGGTAGGGACTGAATGAGTTTGATATAATATATTTAGAACCCGTGTGGCACCTGAGTAAGTATTATGTAAATATTAGCTACTGTTGTGATCATCTTCATCACCACCTTCCCAACAACTCGTGATGATACTTTTAAGGCCGAATTTGTTTCACTGGGTTAAAAAAATAAGGTGTCCTTTTATTAACAGTATATGAATTATAGTGCATGCCATGGTTGCTTGTAGGATATGCAGTGCTATGAAAGTATTAATGCTTCTTTTGCTATCTTCTTTTGAAAAGCTGTCAGAAACCTTTGTCACAGTTCTGAGGAGCCCCTCTAGTCTATGCACTGGGTAAGCAGCATGATTCTGGATAGGGCCTGCTCAGACACTAACATTTACATCAAGGGACATGGCAGTGTCAAGTGGACATTTCTTTAGCCATCTTACCTTCAGTCTGTCTTTGGGCAGCGCAATGACGCCTTGCTTAATGATTTCCAGGACCCGTTCCACTGACAGCTCAGCTCCAGCTTGCAGCAACCTTGAGCTAAAGAAGGTGATCACCTGTAATGTAAAGTGTTATTTTTTTAAACAAGATGTATGAAGTGTATTTTTAGTAGCCGCCTTCCTGACATGGTAGTCAAACTATCATGATTCCATTCCTACAGTGACCTGGCTTTTAACTCACTAGCCCTCCTAAACACAGTTTGCTCTCTGTTGGGTTTGATAGCCGAATCAGAAGCGACCCCTCAATATCCAGGGCTGATTATTCATTCTGTGAATTAAGTAGCCGCCTAAATTCTACTCTTTCTTGTGCTGCCCAACCTTGCATTTACATTTCATTTATAGAGCAGTATCCAACAGAAAGTGGGGAGAGAAAGCTAAACCCTAAAGCCTATCACTTTTGAAGCTTAATAGTAGCTCTCTCTCTCTCATAAGGGCTTAACAGGAAAGAATTTGAAACTAATGGCTAAAATGATGTTTTGGGGATTATCTATGAATTTAGCCACATTTCCCTTATCGTGATCATCAGGGATAACGAATAGCAACCTATAATTACTTTTGCTTCATGTTATAGCACAGCCCAAAGTATGTAGCAAGATATTATTAACACAGTAGCATTCTGGAAATACACTGTTCCTAAATATTTGTCACTAAAAAATGAAAACAAAACATCATTTTTCAGCAAATTATTTTTAAAACCACAACATTCATAAATCAAGAAGACTGCAGATCCCTTTTAAATTCAAGAAAATAACATTTAGGTGTTTATAGTCAGACATGCAAAAATATAAAAAATTATTGTGTTTTTGTAAAGTTGAGCATTACCTTTTATGTCTTCTATTTCATAGGTAAAATATATTAAGTCACAAACAATCCTTCAGAAACACTTTTACGCATTTTCTTTCAGAATTACTCTCCTAAATGCTAACTGTTTAAGAGTACAATAACTTTTCTCTTAACAATTCTAGTGGAAAGTACACTATATTACATAAACACCACCAAATGCATTTGTTCTGGAAGGTAAAGAGACTTAGCTGGCGCCATGGCCATTAACAAGCATGTGCCTCACAATTCTGTGGCAATGAGTGAGAACAAAGGCAGCTCATGGCTGGTGACACTGCTTGTGATTCCAGATAAACCATTTATTTATCTCAAGCAGTTTGCTGGCACCACCAGCTCCTTGGCAAGTTGCTAATTTTGCCCATAAGTTGCTTTTTCGGTATGTGCCTATGGGCCTTGTTCTTCCCTATGTCGGATTTCAGGTTCTTTTTGAGTTTCTGGGATTAATATTTTGTTCACAGAGTTTAGACACAGCAGGTCCAAAAATTGATTTTTGTAATACAGTGAATAAGTCTTTGAAGAAAGACACAACACAGATAGCAAAACATATTGTAATAGATTAAAATCCTATTTTAAAAATATGCAACAACAAATACACAAAATAAATGCTTTCTTTTTGTGTAAATATCTTCATAGGTTGTAAACATGAGCATAGTTTTTCTGAGAAAAGAATTGGTTAAACATATAAAATGCCAATTTTGTTGGTAAAAAAAAAATGGTTTAATGTTCGAAATTTCATATGGGTCAACCTAACACCTATGCATAGTATTATCTTCTTTGACCAAAAAATATTTAAAAAGTAGGAGCATATCTGTTAAAAACACATTCTAAAAAATAAAAAAATAATAATTAAAAAGTAGGTAGATGTTACAGATGCTTGAGGCTTACTGAATTTTTTTTCATTCTGACGTGCTGAAAGCTGACATTTCACTACTGGATTTTTGTTTTGTTTATAGCAGTAGATAATATAGACAAGGAGTAGTTCTCAAGCATGGCTGATCATCAGAAGTAGCTGAGAAGCCTTGTGAAATTCTGATCCCAGGGCCTGGTCAGGGACCTTCTATTACACATGAGACTCTCCAGGTGATTTTGATGATCAGCCAGCATCTAGACCACAGGTTTCCAAACTTTTCAGGTTATATACATCTACAAGTAAAAAAATGAGGATGTGCTTGCAATATATGTTCTAGTTCTTTATAAATCACGCAATATACTACAGCACTAATGTTTTACATATTACAAAATGTTCATAAAATAAATTTAAAAGAATGAGATAAAGATAAAATGAATTAGATTTAAAAAACCCAATGATACAAAACACGGTTTTTGTACTCACTAAAATGTCATTGAAAATAATCTGGGTAATTACAGATTACTAATCACAGCGGTTTCACATGACCATCAGCAAGCACAGCATTCACCCGCGGTAAGATCCATCATTTATTACAGTGAATATAAATCCATAGTGCCAACAGTCTTCCTGGTAACTTTTATGGATCCATTTGCTGTGAGATTAGACTGATTCATCACTGTTTTTCCCTTATAATGTGGCACTTGTTCCAGGAGCAGGGGTGTCAGCTCTGCCATTATCTTTTGTCATATGTGTTTATATTTTTCTATCACCTTCAGTGTGTGGGGAAACATGCTATTTCATGAGGGTTTAACTAAATCTAGATACTGTAACCAAGAACACACATACTACACTAAGCTTTACGTGAATGAACAGGTGAGTGCATGTATGCCAAGCCCTACAGGTTGAGGAACTTCTATCTCCTCCCTCGGGATATATGGAGTACTGAAGCTGACACAGCCCTGGCAGGTTGTAAAGGACAATACTATTAGTAAAACTAAATCTCTTTATTTTTAGATGAATAAATAAAAGCTCTAATATTTTCTTTCCATGCTTCTATGGATGAACTGTTAGTGCAGTATCTGGGGGCATGTGCAGCCATCCGCTTTGATAATCACTAATCAAGATAACAAAATGCACATAATCAAAGCTAAATGGAACTCACAGTATTCACACACTACTCAAAGACTTGACAAACCAACAAAAGGGAGTGTACTTATGTGTCACACCACCAAGAACAAAGTAATGCAATGACAGTTTTGCTTTGTTGACTCTGCGGCCTGCACTGGCTTTCCTCTAAGCCACAAGGAATTTCCATTTCCACTGGGAGAGCTGCAGAGTAGGCATGAGGCTGGGTTTCTAACTAAATTCCTTTTTCAAACTGGTTCTCATTTGTATGTTTTAAAGCTGACATTCTCATGTTTTTGCATTCAAACTCACACGATTTTAGAAAATGATAAAACTACCACTTGCAGAAGGGAAGTATAATTTACATATCAAAACTGAAGGAAACAAATCTATCCTGAATGTTTATCATGGACTGTGTGCTGTACATATACTATTGATTTAATTCTCATGACAATCTCACGAGGCTGATAAAAATCTCTGTCCTACAGAACCGTAAAAAGGATCAGAGAGACAAGAAACTAGACTGGGGTGACCCAGGCAAGTGGGAGGAGCAGGGCTCTAGCTCAGGTACTTCTTCTTACTTTATCATGTCTCTGGCAATTCCTACGTTGCAAAATGGAGCACTAGCTTAGTTTTTCAAATAGGGGATATCTGAGTGAAAGGTGTAAGTTGTTTAGCCAAACCTTTCAGATGTTGTTTGATTGCAACATCACCAAAGAATGTGAGACAATTCATTCAAAGATACGAGCTTCTATTTCCTACTCCTAGGTTATAATTTTGCACATAACAGTACTTTTAGTGATGATGACTACAACAGATGTGTGGCTTTTATCAATTTGTATAGCAACCATTAAAACTGTTAAAATAGATGAACTTTTATTCCTCTGAAAATCTCTGCATGAGACACAGCCAGTAACAGAAAAATTTAAGTAAAACCTTTAGTGAAAGTGGGGATGAATGCTTTGTCAGTGTAATTCAAAGACAACCTTTCAAAGGAAGGCACTTTTCCACAGTGCATGTTTTACAACCTTCCTCTACCTGCCATATTTGGCTGTAACTCATGAAATCCAAGTACAGCACATTACCTTCCATTACGCTATTAGCTTTGAACAGTGATTGCCTAATGTCATATACCGATAAATCAGTTGTATACTTTGAGTAATGTCAAATCACATTTAACCACCTGTCATGAAACAAATGAATGATTATTATTAATAGATTACAGATTAATAGAAACGAGAAGCTTTTCTGGAGTAGAGGAGGGTGAAAAGGAGCTAGTATGTACTTATCAGGCAAACATGCTTGCTTGCTAAAAATGGCCACTCTCCTAAGAGGTAGAAGTAGACAGCTAAGTTTTATTTTATTTTTATTTTTTAAGACAATATTTTTTAAACATGTGAAATACATATATATTTCCTCATTGACTTGAGTTTCTCCTCAAATTACTGTATTTTAATCAATACATATATTGACAACCCATTCAGCAGAGGAGCTCTCCCGAGGATTTACCAGGGAAATAAATAGATGATACCATTTTCTCGCTTGAAGAAAGACGCAATATAATTTGGGAGATAAGACAGATCAAATCTGTATAATTAGAATAGACATCATGGTAAAGTGGACAATGAACTACTCAAAGTCAGAAGGCTTAGATTTCATTCCTGCCTCTGATACTAGCAATGTGACTTGTAAAACACTCAACGTCTAGATGTAGCATGATGCAGTGGTTTAGAGAACTTACCTGGTGTCGGACTGCTTGGGTTTAAATCCCACCTCTCCTTATAATATCTTCATAGTGACAAAGTTGCAGCATCTACTGCAATAGGAACCAATAATGATAATGTGGCAACTTTGTCATTTTGTAAATGAGGGTACTGACACACACCTAATAACAGAAAGAGCTAACGTTCTGTGAGCACTTACCATGTGCAAAGCACTTTGCGCTGTGCAGACATTAACTTATTTAAGGCTGCAAATTTCTCTCTGAGCTTTTGCTGGGTCCCACAAATTTTGATATGTTACATTTTCATTTTTGCTCACTTTAAATTTGTTCTATTTCCCTTGTCTACTTTTTGACACATGGGTGTAATGTTCACTTTCCAAGTATTTGGAGATTTTCCAGATATCCTTCTTATGGATTTCTATTAAATAGTTTAATTTCACTGTGGTCAAAGTACAGGTGATCTCATGTCATTTAAATTTGCTGAGGTTTGTTTTACGGCCCCATACGTGGTCTCTCTTAGTGAATGGTTCACGTGCACTGATGTTGTTGGGTGGTATGTTTTCTAAATGTCAACTAATCAAGTTGGTGGTTAGTATTGTTTGGGTCTTCTATATCATCACAAATTTCTGTTTATTTGTTGTATCAATTACTGAGAAAGAAGTGTTGACTTCTCCAATTATGGGTTTGTTTGTGTCTTCTTGCAATTCTATCTGTTTTTATTTCATGCATTTTGAAGCTCTGTTGTACACACATTTATGGTTGTTATGTCTCCTTGGTGAATTGACTTCTTTCTCATTACATGGAGTCCCTCTTTACCCTTGGTAATGCTCCCGGTGTTGAAGTCTACTTTGTCTGCTATTAATATAGTCATCCTACCCTTTTATTTTTTATTAATGCTTACATAGTAAAACTTCTTTTATCCTTTTGCTTTTAACCTATCTATTCCTTTATGTTTAAGGTGGGTTTCTGATAGGCAGCACATAGTTAAGTCCTGCTGTTTATCCAATCTGAAAATTTCTGTCTTTTAATTGAAGCATCAGGATTATTTGCATTTGATTTAGTTATTGGCATGAATGGATTTAAATCTATATTTCTTTTTTCGCTGTTGTTCCACTATTATTTATTCTGCTTTTCCTGACTGCCTTATTCTGCTTTTCCCGTCTGTAGTTCATGGATCCTGGAAGAAGAGATATTTCTGGGTCAGAGATGGAGGGAAGTTTGTTAGTCATAGCAACAGCAGTAATCACAGCATCTGCATTACCACACTGGCTCCCCAAGTCCCAGTTTGCTCAGGGTGATGTGACAAGGGTCAGACAATACCTGCACATGTAGTAAATTATATTAAAGGACGGAACCCTGAGCTGAGGGAACCCGAATCTCTTAAAGTGGTCAGTAACCATGCCTATCTTTTACTCCAGGAGATACAAACATCTTTGAAAAGATAATCCAGAGCAAAGGATAGTAAGTGCCTTTGCTCACAAGATGAAATCTCTGGAAAATTATCTCCCAACACACATATGTGCCAACTTCCAATTCTTCCCTCTCATCCTTTGTGCTACTGATGACACATATCTTACTTTTACATGTTAGAAACCCCACAATACATTGTTAATATTTTTATTTTAGACAAAATGGGTTGGCAACTTATAGCCTGTGGGCCAAATCTGGCCTGTTGTCTGTTTTTGTAAATAAAGTTTTATTGGAACATAGCCATACCCACTTGTTTACACATAGTCTATGGCTGCCATTGAATTACAATGGCTGAGTAGAATAGTTGTGACAGGGACTATGTGGCCTGTGAAGACTAAAATATTTACAATCTGATCACTTACAGAAAAAGTTTGAGGACCTCTTCTTCAGACAGTCAATTATTTTATACAGTGGATCAACATAAGAAAAAACTTTTTATGTTTACCTTTATTTTTGCTATTTTTGGAATTCTTAATTTCTTTTTGTAGATCCAAGTTTCTGTCAGATACGATAGCTCTTCTGTTTCAATAACTTCCATTAACTTGCCTATAGTACACACTAGCAATAAGTTCTCTCAGTTTTGTTTGAAATGTCATTATTTTGTATTCAGTTTTTAAACACATTTTTGGGGGTAAGATTTGTTTTTAATTTTAGCATTATAAAGATGTCACTTCATTATCTGACTTGCCTAGGTTCTGTCAAGAAAACTGCTGTTACGATCTTTGTTCCTCTGTATATAATGTTTGTTCCTCTGTATGTAATGTTTCTTTTTCTTCTCTGGCTGAATTCAAGACTGTGTTATCTTTGATTTTCAGATGTTTAAATATAATGTCTTAAAAAAATGGATTTATCCTGATTGGGGTTCTCTGGGCTTCTTGGATCTGTGGTTTCATGTCAGTATTTTTGGAACATTCTCAGCTATTATCTCTTTAAATATTTCTTCTGAGCTGTTCTTCCTCTCTTCTTCTGAGACTCCAATTATATGTATATTGAATCATTTGATATCGTCTTATAGCTCTTGGATGCTATGTTCTCATTTTTCACATGTTTTTCTCACTGTGTTTATTTGCATAATTTCTACTGACCTATCTTCAAGATCACATATTTTTTTTCACAAGCCCACTAATGAGCCTGTCACGGCAATTCTTTGCCTGTCATATGTTTTTTTACTTCTAGCATTCCCATTTTATTTTTTCTTACAGTTCCCATCTCTCTCTGGAACTGTTTATATATGTTGTCACCTTTTCCCCTAGGACAAAGGTTGGTATGTGTCTTTTATAAAGAACCAGGTAGTAGGCTGGGCGCGGTGGCTCAAGCCTGTAATCCCAGCACTTTGGGAGGCCGAGACGGGTGGATCGCGAGGTCAGGAGATCGAGACCAACCTAGCTAACACAGCGAAACCCCGTCTCTACTAAAAAATACAAAAAACTAGCCGGGCGAGTTGGCGGGCGCCTGTAGTCCCAGCTACTTGGGAGGCTGAGGCAGGAGAATGGCGTAAACCCGGGAGGCGGAGCTTGCAGTGAGCTGAGATCCGGCCACTGCACTCCAGCCTGGGCGACAGAGCGAGACTCCGTCTCAAAAAAAAAAAAAAAAAAAAAAAAAAAAAAAAAGAACCAGGTAGTAAATATTTTAAGTTTTGTGGGTCCCAATATAGTCTCTGTAACATATCCTTCTTTTTTTTTTTTTTTTTTTAAACAATCCTTTAAAAACATAAAAAACATACTTATTTCATAGGCTGTACAAAGACAAGCTGTGGGCTGCATTTGCCCTATGGGTCCTACTTAGTTGACCTTCATACCAGATCTTTGAAAGTGATAAATCATAATTACAGTCCCAGTCTGACAGTTCCAACATCTGAGTCATCACTGAGTCTGGGTCTGTTGTCTGTTGACAACATGATTTTTTTTCTTGCCTTTTTATGTCTCATAATGCTTGGCTGAATGTTAGACATCATGTGTAGAACTGTAGAGACTGACAGAAATACTATTTATGATAAATTCGGGCACATCTCTTCTTAGGTCAGGCTTGGAGGTTGAGCTGATTCACTCAGAAGGTAAGCTGAATTTGAGTTTGGCTGTTGCTGTGGCTACCTTCAGTGCACCACATCCTCTAATGACGCCTTCTGCTTTGCTGGGATTTGAAGTGCCACAGGTTTTTCAATGTTCATGCTCCACTTTCTGCTTTCAGTGAGCTCTGCATGCCTGGGTCCCAGAGTAGGGTCTGTATCCATGCCCTTGATCTTTCCCAGCAGCAGATGCTGCTGCTTCTTACTCAGTACTTGCTAGGCTGGTGGCAGAAGGTAGGGGATTCTCTACTGCTGTCCTAAGACCTCAGTCTTAAATGGGGCTCTCTATGCCTGGGCCTAGGGCATAAGGCTTTCTTAGCTTTCTCTCCCCTTTCTTCTTATGGCAGCCAAACTTTGCCCTGTATCTGTGATGAGTTGTTGGTAGGATACCTCTAATGTTACTCTTGTAGAATCCTGGGGCCAGGACAGTTTCCTGCCCTTTACCCAGAAGTAGAGAGTTTTTTATCTTTTACGTGCAGTAATGGGTCTCTACCTATGCCCTGAGGGCAACAATGTTTAGTGCCTGCCTCTGCACCCCACCCCTCCACCCACTGGCAATCTAAGGCTTTTGCACCATATGAAAGAAAGGTCTGGCAGGGGAATGATGCTACGCATTTTCTATAGGTATATCACCTTGGGAAGCTCTCTCTGGCTTCCTGCCATGCCCCCAGTCTCAGTGGAAAACAGCCTGTGAGTGCAAATTCCTCTGGTGCTTGGGTCTCCTGGGTGTTCTGTAATGTCATGCTAGTCCACACTCAACCTTTAGCAAGTTATTAAAATTGCATCTGATTTCTTTTTACCCACTTGTATGGTAGCCGCCTAGTCCTGTGCTCTTCCACAGGTGATCCAGTCCTGGTGTCTTACCTCACCTTGAGGGGTGGGTGGGCCGATGATCCCTCCTTGGGATCTAGGCTACTTGGTTGTCCTGTGACTTCGGCTCATTTATAGGTTCAAGAAAAGTTATGATTTTGTAGTTTACCTCTTTTTCTCTTTGTTAGGGTAGAACTCTTCCTAGCTTTCTATATCCTAGGCAGAAGTCCACTCTAGGGAGTTTATTTTTTAGTAGTAAATTTACTGAGGTACAATATCATACAACAAAATAAACCTACTCATTTTAATGGTACAGTTCAACCAGTTTTGACAAATAATCATACCCTGTAACCACCTGCCCCTCATTATCACAGAATGTTCACTCCACCTTCCCGGTCAGTTCCCCATCACTCCGTCCCACCCACTATTCTCTGTGCCTAGAGTGCTGCTGTCCCCAGATAGCTGCATAGCTCACTCTCTACCTGCTTCAAGTTTTGGCTCAAACGTACCTTCTGAGAGGCTTCCCTGATCACATTCTTTAAATCTGCAATCTCCTACCCCTATTCTAATGAGCTCTCATTATTCTCCTTTCTTATTCTTCCTTTTTTTTTTTTTCCTTAAGCAATTGGGTAGACACTGATGTCATATATTGGGATAAGAAAGACTATAGAAGAAAATATTTTATATTGTATTGGTTTTTGCAGAAAATCAAGAATTATGATTTAACCTTGTTCAACAATTGTGGGACCGTCAAGTCAGTAGCCTAATGTGTTAGTTTAGACCTTGATAAGGATGGTCAGGTCTGGAAATACACAAGATCTAATGTGAATTCTACACTGTTCAGAGATAAAAATATTTCTTGCCTTTACTATACTATACAATGGTTATAGTTCATTGCATCTGTCCTCTACTTATATTCAGCCATTTCTTAGGTAACCAGACAATTCATTTTATGTTCTCTCTTGTTTGGTGTCATATTCTACCTTGTCTTGCTGCTTAATTCAGCCTGATCATATCACCTAATGTTTTAGATTGGAGACATAGTTACCTGTGTGTAATAAAAATATGGGCACTTGAAAACCATATATCTAACTCCTTTTGCCGAAGTTAAAAGTGCTCCAAGGTTAGCCACTTCTGTCTTCTGAGATACTGAGTGCTGCTAAATGTCTTAACCAAAAATAATCAACTCTCAACTCCCTGCCTGCTAAACATAACAGTAGATTCGTCTCCTCCACCAACTTTTTTTCTTCTACAGTCTTCCACAGTTAACTTTTGAAGGTTAACTCTATGAAAGAAGAAAGCAGCAAAAGCTTGTTTAAGCCAAAATTTCAGGGGTCTTTGGGGGATAGAAGGGGAAGGTAAAGTACTGAAAGAGGCAGAAATAGAGATGTTATTTATATCTTTATCACAGCAATCTTTTCAAAATATGTAAAAGGAGTTTAAAATGTTTTTTAAATGAATTTCCAGTGTGCCCAGCACTATTTTGGATGATAGTATTCAACAAAAAGTTGTCGGAAAACCTGCTCATTTGGAACCTTACTTAGGTTTATCCAAGTGAATGTCGAAAACATGGGATTTAACAGAATAGGAATCTGGATTCAGGGCCTGGTTGACTGACTTGCTAGCTAAGTGGTCTCAAGCCCTTCTCTAGCCCTGCTCTCCCTTCCTCCTAGGGATGGCGAAAGGGCCAATGAGATAGAGCCCCCTGCAACGATATGTGATAATTATCCAAGACAATGACCCTTAGGCATCTGAGAAACCTCTCAGCATCTTGGTTTTCTTATCTGTAAAGTGGGATAATAAGCCTAGCTCACATAGATTAAGGATGGTAAAAGAGGTCATATACATGAGGCACTCAAGCCTCATTCCCATCATCTGGAAGGTGTACTTAAAACTGTTTAGGCATTTGTTTATGTGGTTTTAAGAACTGTATAACAGCATATAGCCAAACGTTTAGCCTGAGAATGCAGTTTTTACTGAATACAGGTGAAGTGTAAATAAGTGGCCCATTCTTCCGACAACGACAGAAAAGTAAGCACAGGTGTAATTTACGTCCAACTTAACATCCTGCTTTTACTTCTACATGGTTCTACACTGTGTGCTTACAGTGAGGTCCTTCCTCACCTCCACTCTGCCTTTCACTTCTTCCAAAGGAGAATGTGTTTCAAATGGATGTAGTTTAAATTCTTTGCATGGTTCTGTGTGTCCTTATAAAAAAAAAATTAATATGGTCTTTCAGAGACTTTTTTTTTTCTTTTTCTTGTGTGTGTGTGTGTGTGTGTGTGCGTGTGTGTGTGTTTAAGAGATGGTGTCTCGCTACATTGCCCAGGCTGGTCCTGAATTCCTGGACTCAAGAGATTCTCCTGACTCAGTCCCCTGAGCAGCTGGGATAACAGTGCACCACCACGCCTCAGAGACATTTTTAAGGATAACAACTGCCTGGTTACTAAGAATGTTCCTCATTGCACCACTGATGGAATAAAGACTGATTGGACTTCATTAGAACTGATTTTGAAAGAGAAAGTAATTAGGTTTGTGGATATGATCAGATGGTTTCATAGGCAACTGTGGGAGCACTTAGTGAACGCGTATAGTGGTTAGGCAGAATTACTACTAGCATGGGCCTTATCATCAAACTCTGGGTTTAAGATCTGGCTGCATCACTTTCCGAATGTGTGACAGTAAACAAGTTAATTAATCTTTCTAACTTGGTATCTTTATCTGCATATTGAGGACTAAAATGAAATATACCTCATGGTTTATTTTTTAATGAGGATTAAGTAAGTTAATGCATGTAAGTGCTTAGCAAGTATGCAATAAAAGCTAGTGATGATTAGAAAAGAAGCAAATGGCTTTTGATGTGGTTTAAATAAAATTTTAAAGCTAAATACTCCAAATGATGTGTAATATTGCAGCTATTGCAGCTATGACCACAGAGGGAAAAAAAATCTTTGGTTTAGTCTTTTGTCAGGAACACAAAGAAAATATTGCCCGTCACAATGAAAGGTACTGGGAATTAGAGATTATTTTTCTCCAATATACTGCAGGTGTATATTACCAGACATACATAGTCCATAGTTCAGGTGACTATCTTTAAACATTTTTTTAAAGGAAACAAGAAATATAGGAAGGAACGAAAAAAGAAATTGGAATGAGGGAGGGCCAGAGAAAGGCAAAAGTTAGGACAGATGGGATAGAGGACTGCCACAAGGGCAGACTGAAATGAATGGGATGACACAGTTTAGAAACACGAAGACTGAAAACAGACATGTTGGATATTTCTAGAATGTAAAGATCTCAATAAATCTTGGAAAACCAGGAATATCTCCCCACCTCTGGAGCTTGAAAGAGATACATTAATAAATCAATACAAGAAAATACTATTTTAACATTACAATGCCCATTTGTGGGTGATATTCTTAGATGAAATATTAGACATCAAGAGTCTCAAGACTATAAAAGGCCACACTTGGCATCAGATTAATTTTAAAAAAGATATAAGGATAGGAAAAGTAGCATGCCAAGAGCATAGCCCCACAGGCTTTGTTTTCCTTGGGAATCCTTATGGTAGTTTCTGGGCTAGTCTTTGACCCTTCAAATGACAGCTCAGATGCAAGAGAATGAGACTACTGTAGGTAGATGCAGTAGCCACCCTACCTTAGAACTGTGTCCCAAATAGAAACCAATATCCTTGTGACAGTCTCAGCTTCTAGGTCTTTGTAAAGGATGTGCCCAGTTATAAAAGTTCTCTCATTCAGAGAAGCCCAAAGTGATGGCTTCTCATCAAGTATTTGTAGTTCATTCATAGTCCTCCAAGTAATGACTCAGCTTACCAATCAAATGTCATTTTATCACATTATCATTTTATCATAGCACTGTTGCTTGGTAACACAACTGACATTCTACCTCCATTAGATTTCCAGAGGACTGAGCTAGAAGCATCTTAACTCAAGGCCAATTTCTCATGTAAAAGGGGAAAAAGTTTTGTGAAACCTTTACCCACAAGCATAATGAGTCTTAAACTCAGCATTTTACCTCCAAAAATACTACTGGCAAGAAACAGAAATGAATTTGGACAAATTCATGAATAACATGGTTAGAAGAAGCTTTTCAGAAGTAAGTAAATAGCTCCCTATAAATTTGCCTTCACAGAGAGAACAATTTCTACTGGATGTTACAATCCTTAAGACTGCTTGCAGGAATAACTGTTAAGAGGAATGGATATAATTAAAAAAACAAAAACAAAAACAAAAAGAGGAATGGATAAAGGCTCTGCTTGAGTTCCAGATAGTTTCTTTGAGAGCTGAGATGATAGCAGGGACGTCATTCTCCCATGAGATACCCTCCAGCCCCCATGGACTCTTTACTTTCCTTAATAACTGGTACTTTTGCATTCTCGTCTTCGATCAAAGCATAAAACTAACACGAATTCTTAAGACTATAAACCACAATTTACCATGTTGTCAAAAATAGTCTATCCCATAAAAAGAAGATGGAGTTAACTTGTGATGGGTGTTCCTTAGGCAATACTTTGTTTCATAATCTTATTAACACTGACACTTTTCAATTTTAAAGAGATCTTATCAACACCAATACTTCTTAATTAAAACTCAGAATTAACAAGAAGGACATGGGGCCAGAGATGAAATATTCGAGAAGTTGCCTAAGGATGCTCTCACACACATCCTAAATATCAGTGAATCTACATAGGAGTATACTGGTTCATAAAGATTTCCCTTAAAATGTCAAAGTTTGATTCTTAAAATAAACATCCTTGTGTGAAATGGTGTTTCTGCTTTACCTTGATTGCACGGATGGCAATTATACCCAAATTCTCCAATTCTGTTAATGATACCTAAATGATGTTGATATAAGCTTAGGAAAATGACAAGAGTGTGCATGGCAAAATATTTTGCTATAGCTGCAACTGTTAGGTATATAATTGAAGCAGCTTAAGGAAAGCCAATGAAATTAAGCTGACAGAAGAGAGTTTTAATATTGATTTCTGTTTACCAGCAATCATGAAAAAGCTGTGAAAATCAATGAATGGATTTGCAACAGTATACTCAACTGCAGGTTAAACTCACATTTAATTGTGTAGATTCCAGAGTATCCAGCAGTTAATACATCCTATGTGTTAAGAGTCTGGAACGGGAGGCTAGCTATGGCCCAAACCTGATTTCAACCAAGTACCTAACAACTACACAAAACTCTACTAAGACAAGCAAAAGATTAACCTACTTCGGCAAACTGGCTTATGAGAATGGATAGAGACATTCTTAAATGTCTGAAATTTGACCAGAATCTATGTGTTGCTGCTATCCTGAAAGCAAAAAGAAGGTTTTTGTTTAGAAGCCACTCTCTACCTTCTCTCTCCATCCCTAAAGTAGTTCAGCCTCTATCTTTGCTTTCAAAACTCTGACAGACAGGCTTCTACACTCCAGGCAGAGGCCTGAAGAATTCTTATCTAAGGACATGGACTAGCCCCCAAAATAAGATTTAATGATACTGATATAAAGGGGCTCCAAGGAAATGACCATCTAATTAAGAAGAATTTCACAGACAAAAAGTGGCAGGGAAGAAATAATTTAAAAGACTATTTGAGTTCCAGATAGTTTCTTTGAGAGCTGAGATGATAGCAGGGACGTCATTCTCCCATGAGATACCCTCCAGCCCCCATGGGCTCACGCCTGCAATTCCAACACTTTGGCTGAGTGGGGAGCATCACTTGACCTGGGGGTTTGAGACCAGCCTGGGCAACATAGCAAGGTCTTGCCTTTACACACACACACACATGTGCGTGTAGTGATGCATGCCTGTATCCCAGCCACTTGGGAGGCTGAGCTGGGAGGATTGCTTGAGCCTGTGAGTCAGAGGTTGCAATGAGCCATGAGCATGCCACTGTACTGTAGCATGGGCAACAGAGTGAGGCTCTGTCTCAAAAACAACAACAGAAAGAATATTTGATAGTATTGAACATCAGCCTCTAGACTAAAAAGGCTCTCCAAGTATCCACTACAATTATGTAATGCACAGGAAATCATGAAGTTCCAGAACACAAGGATAAAGAGACCAGTAAAGCTTCCATAAAGACCAGGTCATATATAAAGGGAGAAGAATGATGTTTCAGACATGATAAATTTAAAAATAAAAAAATCTATCTCATATACACCATTTTCCCGGAAAGCTACTATATATATTGATGTTCCATCAATAGAAAGTAGTAAACAAAGAAAGACAAAGACACAGGAGCCAGGCTTAACCAAAGGAGAGCACTGAAGGCAATTCCCAAGAATACACTGTAGCTGTGCAGAACCAGTGCACAACGGGTGTGGCAGGTAGCAGGTCTCCATAGAAAGAGTGGATTTGAGAATGTTACCTGATCTGTTTGACTATTTGCAGAGTTTTAGAGTTCTGTTAAAAAGTTTGTAGCTGTGTTAGAGATTGGATATTTGCAACATATAACCAAGAAAAGTTTAGAATCTAGAACACAACAATAATAAAATATATATTGATAAGAAAAAGAGAAATAACTCAATAGAAAAACTAACAAGACTTGAACAGGCAGTCCCAAAAGAGGAACTCTAAATGGCTAATAAACATATGAAATATAGCTTATCCTTATTAGTAATCAAGGAATTACAAATTAAAAGTATAATAAGATGCCATTACAAAACTGACAAAACTATCAAAACAATTTTTTATGAGTATGTAAAGCAACAGGAATTCTCATACAGCAGTGACCAAAGTGTAAAATGGTAGCACCCCAGGGAAAATGGTTTGGCATGATACAGCAATTCCACTATTGGGTAAACACCCCAGAGAAAGGTATGTACATGTGCTTACTTACTATTGAAATTACATATTTATGTTTGTTTCATAACTTAATTATTGAATGTCTTCCTAAATATAAGTAACACAAGGACAGCGATGGTGGCTCTTCAGTTTATTTGAACCTAGCACTGTGAATTACATTAGTTATTCAAAAAATATCTATGGAACCAAATTGAATCAGAAAACACTAATATGGCAGTAGAAAACTTAGCAAAAAACATTTTTAAAAAGGACAGGAAGCAAACATTCACAGACCTGTAAAAAATGTTCAACCACGTTAGTAATTAAGGAAATTAAAATATGAAAAAATACCATTTTTGCCATAAAAAGACATTAAAATAATTACAATGCTCAAAGCTACAAAAGTACAGTGACATAGATCCTCTCATAGGTCACTTGTGGAAGTATAAGATGATATACAGGTGCATAAATTATTATTATTTTTTGAGACAGAGTCTTACTCTGTTGCCCAGGCTGGAGTGCAGTGGCATGATCTCGGCTCATGGCAAGCTCCGCCTCCCGGGTTCACGCCACTCTTGTGCCTCAGCCTCCTGAGTAGCTAGGACTACAGGCGACCACCACCATGCCCGGCTAATTTTTTGTATTTTTAGCAGCGATGGGGTTTCACCATGTTAGCCAGGATGGTCTCGATCTCCTGACCTCGTGATCCGCCCATCCTGGCCTTCCAAAGTGCTGGGATTACAGGCGTAAGCCACCGCTTGCCCGGCCTTTTTTTTTTTTTTTTGGGAGATGGAGTTTTACTCTTGTTGCCTAGGCTGGAGTACAATGGTGTGATCTCAGCTAACTGCAACCTCCATCTCCTGGGTTCAAGCGATTCTCCTGCCTCACCCTCTCAAGTAGCTGGGATTACTGGCATGAGCCACTGCGCCCAGCCCAGAGGCACAAATTCTATAGTTTTTCTGGAAAGCAATTTCACAACCTGTGTTGAATCTTGAAAATAAAGATGCCCTTTGACAGAAAAACTAGTAAAATTCCAGCTTTAAAACCATACCAAAAATTAATTTTAAAATTTGAGATAAGACTTATTTATAAACTTTTCATTCATTATGAATTGATATAAAACATTGGAAATAAATGAGCAAAAATGGGATAATGGTTATATATATTTTAGGACACAAACATGGGCTAGATAAATATTAAAATGTGAGACTTTCAAAGAGTTGATAATACCATAGAAAAATGCTCACAGTCTAAGTGTAAAGTAAAAATGGCAGAATAAAGAACTGTATGAAGTATGACTTCAATTGTATTAAATATGTATGTGTGTGTATATACAATACACGGATTACCACAATTATTATAGCAAAATAGACTGCAAATACAGTTAATGTTGAAAGAAGAAACTCTTACTATTACAGTTCTTACCAAGGCTTATTAAACATTCTCTACTTTAACACTTAAAAAAGAATCATAATAAATGTCTTCATTTACACTTACCAGATCAATATTTTGCATTATATCCTGAAATGAAGGATGAGTTCGAAATTGTTCGAAGAGATCGCGTTTGTAAAGCAGGGCGTATACCAAGTTTGGGTTGTGGTGAAGGGAATTTGTCAGGCAGGAGTTGATGATCTCTAACATCATTCGAATCACCTCTTCAATGACATTTAGGTCTTGTGCCTCATAAAGAAAAGAAACCCCAACACAGAGTCACTCTTTTCTCCTTGCAATAGAATTAATCAAAATAAGAGAAATTGCCTTAAAATTATAACAGAATTGGAAAGATCACACAGAGAAGCTCATCAAGATTATTTCTGTCAAGAATCTTAAGAATGAGGTTTGTCAGTTACTAAAGGATTTGGGTTAAAATCTTTTCAACTTAGTATGGTAATAATTAGGAATTTCATATAATAAATTATAGACTTATCAATCTAGAGGGAAATTTGGAGCTTACTCAGTTCCTCATTTAATAGATCCATATTGGTATTCTCACTATTGTACTACCCTAAATCGTTAAGACTGCCACGATGTAGAGTAGTGGTAGGGTAGTACCCATTCCAAGAAAATGACTACTAAGTCATTCAGAAAATGACTTCATTGTTCTACACTGTCATTTCAGTCTTTATATTTCAGATAAACAGACTATGATTTTGTCACTGTTTTCTCGGAGTGAATAGTCTTTGGGAATCAGAACATTAAATAGTTACCAAACAGCAAAGCTCAAAGTAAGCAATCAGCAAACCTCTTGGAAGAAAAGGGCAATGGAAGGAGCAAGCACATGGGTATATACAACAGACTTTCCTCTCCTCTTCAGTCTTCTATAATATATTTGACAGTTGAAGCAAAAATTATAAGATTGATGTGGTTCTCAATGTATGTAAAGAAATATCTAAAACAATTATAAACAAAGGTGGGTAAGGGATTTAAAGGGACAAAGGTTTCTACAGCTCACTTGAACTGGTAAAACATCAACACTACTAGACTGCGATAAGCTATGTACATATAATGTAATGTCTAGAGCAAATCTACCTGACGAGAAACAAAAATACTATAGATATATCAAGGCTGGGTGTGGTGGCTCATGCCTGTAATCCCAGCACTTTGGGAGGCCAAGGTGGGCAGATCACTTGAGCTCAGGAGTTTGAGACCAGCCTGGGCAACATGGCGAAACCCCATCTCTACAAAAAATACAAAAATTAGCCAGGCGGGTGGCACACACCTGTAGTCTCAGCTACTTGGGAGGCTGAGGTGGGAGGATGGCTTAAGCCTGAGAGGTGGAGGTTACAGTGAGTTGAGATTGCTCCACTGCATTCCAGCCTGAGTGACAGAGCCAGACCGTCTCAGAAAAAAAAAAAAAAAAAAAGAAAAAAGAAAGAAAAGAAAAAGAAAAAAGAACTAGAGATATATCAAAATGGGATTCTAAAAAAATTTCCATACAGGAAGGCAGAAAAAATGCAAATGAAAAAGGGGAAACCAACTAAAAACAGAAAGTAAAATGGCAGTTACATATTAATAACTACATTAATTGCAAATAGTCTACAATAGTTAAAATCCAAGGAATGTCAGAGTGGATTAAAAGCACACCACTCAACTATATGCTATCTATGAGAAACTTCTAATATAGTTAGGTTGAAAGTAAAAGGATGGAAAGATACCTACGCAAACATAAGTCAAAAGAAAGCAGGAGTGGCTATACAGGATACCATATCTTTAAGGGATTGGTTCCAGGACATCCCCGTGCCTTGGAAATACCAAAAATCTGCAGATGTTCAAGTCCCTTATACAAAATGGCACACTACAGTTGCTCACTCCATCCATAGATAAAAAAAATCTGTGGGTGTGGAATCCGAGGATACGAAGGGCCAACTGTATGTACTTTCAATCTGTGTTGGTTGAATCTGTGCATGCCTAACTCAAAATATGGAGGACTGACTTATATTAGTATTAGCTAAAGTAGACTTCAGAGTCTATTTGGCCTATAAAATAAAAAGTATTGACTATCTGGCTCTTTACAGAAAAAGTTTACTTTCCCTGCTTAAGAGATGAAAAGGTATGCCTATTTCCATACAATTTACCTCTGTCTTTTTTTACTTTTTTTTTGAGTCAGGGTCTCACCCTGTCACCTGGGCTGGAGTGCAGTGACACGATCCTAGCTCACTGCAGCCTTGAATTCCTGGGTTCAAGCAATTTTCCCATCTCAGTCTACCAAAGTGCTGGGATTACATGGGTGAGCCACTGAACTCAGCCTCTGCCTCTGTTTACTTAAATACAATATTTAACATTCAATTGAAACACACAACATAGCAAGTAAAAGAATCCATGTTGAAGAGACAAAGTCATCAGCAGAATATGACACAGAGATAAAACATTCTGAAAATCTCAAAGAGGGAATCTAAAAGAACTATGATCTACAAAATTTGTTTGAATTGATTGGGAATTTCAGCAGAGTTAAAAACTATAAGAAAGAGACAAATGGTAAAGATACAATTTTTGTAAAATGTAGTGACTGCAGTGAAGAATGCCTTAAACAGGTTTCAACAATAGACTGGACAGAGTTTGTGAATGAACTGCAAACCTGAAGGCAGGTTAACAGAAACTGCACAAACCAACCCTACAAAGAGAAAAAGAGTGAGAAAACAAGACAGAGAATCCAATGAAGGCTGTAAAATAATATGAAATGCATTAATATACATGTAATTGACTCCCAGAAGGAAGAGAGAGAAAGAATGGGGCAAAAGAGATATTTGAAGAGATAATGACTGAGCATTTCCTATAAATAATAATAATAAAAAAAAATCAAACAGATTCAAGCACGTCAGAAAATATCCATGGTCACCCCACCCCCAAACAAAAACCAAAAGAACCATCTACTTAGATCCATCAAATTCAAATTATTAAAAATCAAAGACAGAGAAAATCTTGAGGACAGCTTAAAAACCAAAACCAAACACACACACACACACACACACACACACACACACACACACATTAAATACAGAGGCGCAGAGATAAGAGTCACAGCTGACTTAGGAGAAGCGATGCAGTCCAACCTAAATGTAGTGGCCTCATTAAAGCACTGAAATAAAACAACAGTCAGCCAAGTATCCCATACCCAGCAAAAATATCTTTCAAATATGAAGGTGAAAAAAAGACTTTTTCAAACAAAAATAAGCTAATTTATTACCTGCACTATACAAAATATTAGAGGGATTTCTTCAGGGAGAAGAAATATGAAAACAGACAGAAATGTAGATGTCCACAAGGGAAGCAAGATATTTTTCTTATTTTTAATCATTCTAAAAGAG
This sequence comes from Rhinopithecus roxellana, assembly GCF_007565055.1. NCBI lineage: Eukaryota > Metazoa > Chordata > Mammalia > Primates > Cercopithecidae > Rhinopithecus > Rhinopithecus roxellana. The sequence continues at coordinate 48,821,079 of NC_044569.1, read as the reverse complement.
AATTGACTTCTAAAGTAAAAATAGTAGACATGTAGTATAGGTTTATAGCATATATATATATAACATGTAAAATATATCATAACATTCTGCTGATGGGCATCCAATATATATCCAGTTTCCTTGTTTCTGTGAATAAGGTTGATAAGCCTCCTGGTAGATGTGTTTATGTATGGGTACGTGTACGTCTCTGGGATAGATTCCAGGAGAGGGACTGCTGAAAAGGCTGTATTTGTAATGTTAATAGATGCCGTCAGATTGTTTAGGGTGATGACACTACATTTATACCAGCAATGTAGGAAGGCCCTTTCTACCATTTTTTCACCAACAGCAGGTATACTCATTCTTTTTAAAACTCACTACCTGAAAGATATAGAGAAATACACTGCTACTACCTTAGTGACCATTTCCCTGAATGGGAGTGAACTGCACATGTGAGGGATCTGGGTTGCACACTCCTTACGGGAATCTAATGCCTGATGATCTGAGGTGGAACTGAGGAGGTGGTGCTAAGGCTGGGGAGCAGCTCCAAATGCAGATTAAGAAGCTCAGTGCTCCCCCTGATTCTACATTACAGTGAGTTGGGTTGTGTAATTATTTCATTATATATTACAATATAATAATAATAGAAACAAAGTGTACAATAAATGTTATGCACTTGAATCATCCTGATACCATCAACCAGTTCATGGAAAAACCATCTTCCACGAAACCGGTCCCAGGTACCAAAAATGTTGGGGACTCCTGCTTTATATTCTTCAGCTTCACAACCACAAGTCTAGGTATTGGCTTATTCTCATTCGTCTTGCTCAGTATATTCGGAGTGCACTTTTGATCTGACAACCTAGTCTCTTCCATAAAGATAACTTGGATAATCTTTTCTCATTATTATCTTCCAATTTATTAACTCTCTTTGATAGTGTCCAGTATAGATCAATCTTGTTTACTAAGCTTTGATTTTTAATGACTATATTTTTCATTTTAAGCTTTCTAGTTCTCTCTCACAGTCATATTATTTCATTTCTTTCTGTTTTTATTTCCTATATACTCTTTTTTATGAATATTATTCCTTCATTTATCTTTGAGGCTACTCAAAATATTCCCATAGTTATTCTATTAGTTTTTAATTCTATTTGGATAAATTTACCTTAATTATGATCATGACTGTTATTTTTCTATTGTTAATTTCAGCATGTATTTTGTTATGCAAGCTCATCTAATACGGTTTAATACTTCCAAATCTATAGGTTATGTGGTGGCTTCCTAGAGTCTCAGACTGAAACCAGGTCTCATAATTGGTGCCTCGGTGCTCCTGCCCTACAATCACACTAAAGACAGTACCGGCTGGGCTTATCACCATGCCGGTATCAGTTTGTTTCAAGATCCCATGGTGAGGCTGTTTCTGTGTACTCTTGCCTCCCCAGACATAGAATTTAACTGTTATTATTAACACATTTATTCAGGCTCTTTATTTCAATAAAGGATCTATTCCAGCTCCTAATTTCTAGCAGAGAACCTGGCACTAGTGTCTGGCCTACAGTAGCTGAGCTCCCAGCCACTTCTCCTCCTTCCAGCTCAGCAGGCTCACTGTTTTGACTGCTTTTTCTGTTTCTGTTCCATCAAGAAATAGCTGTCTCATTTTGGGATTTGGCTATGTGTTTAAAATGTTTTCTTTTTATGATTCATCTATTATTGTTATGTTTTTGAAGCAAAGGGGAGAAGATGAGACTTCAAATTTGGAACTAACAAGCTAATCTTGACCAGAAGTTGTCTGAATTATATTTGCTTCTCATTTTGGTATTTGAATTAGTATAGAAGAAGGAAGAGACTTCAAACTTCAGAATTCTCTCTCACAGTCATTTAAGGGCAACCCAATGAAATGGTATGACTACTTTAGAAATATAATCAAGTCGAAATATTAGCTTTCTGTAGAATTTTGTGTTCATATATATTTTATACACTCACTTATGCTAAGTATAAGCGCTGATATATGAAACTTATACTTCAAAAATTATCTGCAGATAGCTTAGAATTTCTGCTTTCAAACACATTGAGAGTTTATTTTCAATGTTTAAATAAGTAATTTGCTGAAACAAACAGGGTAATATACCCAATTCCTAAACAAGCATCTGCTAGTTTAAACCCAGGCTAAAATATTGACTACTTATTTTATTCCCAAGTCAGGGAAAGTACAAAATAGAAACTTTAGGCTGGGTACAGCAGCTCACACCTGTAATCCTAGCACTTTGGGAGACTGAGGCAGGAGGATCACTTGAGGCCAGGAGTCAAAAGCAATTTCAGCAACTGAGCAAGACCCCATCTCTACCAAAAAACTTAAAAATTATCTAGCTGTGATGTGGTGGTGCATGCCTACAGTCGAGTTACTCAAGAGGCTGAGGCAGGAGGATTGCCTGAGTTCAGGGGTTTGAGGCTGCAGTGAGCTATGATCATGCCACTGCACTCCAGCCTGGGCAACAGAGTGAGACCCTGTCTCAAAAAAAAAAAAAAAAAAAGAAAGAAAGAAAGAAACTTTATATGAATAAGCATGCTCTACATTAGTTTTTACTTTGCATGAATCTGACTAAAGGCTCTTTAAGAGTTACACTAACCCTCTTATTTTTAGAGTTATTGGATATTTTACCTAACTTATCTTACATTGTTTCTGTGACAAATTCTAATGCTATCTTTTACAGATTATATTCAGTTGCAGATTTAGAAATTAAATGAGGAGAACATATAGTTTCTAGTATTACTCAAATTGACTAATGATATACTGCGGGAGGTTACAGCAAACACATTTTATATGATATCATATTTGGCTGGACTGCCATGCTAGAATCTTCTGTATTTTAATGTACTACTATTTTGAAAAACAAAAATGAGAAACATATTTCAGAAGTAAGTTTAAAGAGTAGCTAATTATAATTTTCCGTCAATATTTACTTTAATATGTAACACTCTAAATAAGTTATCAGGCCAGGCGCAGTGGCTCACGCCTGTAATCCCAGCACTTTGGGAGGCTGAGGCAGGCAGATCACGAGGTCAGGAGATCAAGACCATCCTGGCTACCATGGTGAAACCTTGCCTCTACTAAATATACAAAAAATTAGCTGGGCGTGGTGGCACACACCTGTAATCCCAGCGAGATCGCCTACTGCACTCCAGCCTGGGTGACAGAGTAAGACTCTGTCTCAAAAATAATAATAAAAAATTATTAACATTTCAATATAAAGAATCCCTATAAACCTCAACATAGATACCCTTTTCATGAGGTTAAGAATAGTTTCCTTTCTGGTTATGCCCAGGGGTGAAATTCCAAATATTTAACAACTAGTTGGCACTGCTAGTCCTAGTGGATGCAGGTTGAGCACAACCAGGGCAGCCCTACTAGCTTGCATTGGCTGGAGGTCAGTGGTAGTAGTGATATAAGTACTCGTAAGCACTCTCTTTCAAGAAAGAGAAATAAAATCAAGTTTCCTTGAAGTCTGGTCTACGTTAATTGGTTTTATTATATTCCAAAAACTATACCAAGAATTTCTACGTGCATTACCTTTTTCAATTCAGCAATTCTTTAATTTATTTCTGACTAATTCAGTTATTATCTATCCAATTAGAAAGCTTAAAATTTGGTCAAAGAATTGTAAAATTATAAAACACACTCAGAAGATACAAAAGACACTAAAGTCACTCCCCTTAATGCTAGAATCCCTGTAACATTCATACCAAGTGGTCAACCAACCCATCCGTGAATACGGAACACTTTTGAAAGGCTCCTCATTCTTTCTACGCAGTACAGAAAGCTGTTGCAGTTTGGCAGAAATCCACCACTCTACTCCTGGTCGCTGGTCTTCAGTCTATTCCACTGCCATAGCTATCACCTTCTTCTCAAGCCCATCAGCAACCTCAAGTGTCCCTCAATACAACCTGGTTTAAAGCCTTCTCATCATCTTATTTGCACTTTGCTAGATGTCTAGCATTTGGACTGTTTTGATCACAGATGTAATGCTGTGTATTCTATTATCCCCATTAAGATACATAAGTATTTATACATTTGTAATCCTTGCAACTAATTCATTTCTGTTTTTAAGTGACAACAGTTCTCTGCTAACCACTACTTCAATTATCCTTTACGGAACAGACAGAATTCCTACTGTGTAAGTTGTTTCCTGGAAACTATGCTCTGGATCCTCCCATTGGTGTTGGAAGATCAACTACAGCTTCAAGGTACCAAGCAGATCATGAAATAATCACAAGCCACAGGAGTAAATTATGTACCCTGAGATTCTGATTTACTTAAAAAAAAAAAAAGTATCAAATTTTTGGCTAATTCTAATTTCAAAGGAAAACTATCTCAACAACTATAATTTCCCAGTTATTTGCATCTTCAACTTGCTATTCTGATTAGATGTCTGATGCAGGTACCTACTACATGTGGTAATAAACGAAATCCTTTATTTATTTATTTATTTATTTATTTATTTATTTATTTATTTATTTATTTTGAGATGGAGTCTCGCTCTGTCGCTCAGGCTGGAGTGCAGTGGCCGGATCTCAGCTCACTGCAAGCTCTGCCTCCCGGGTTCACGCCATTCTCCTGCCTCAGCCTCCCGAGCAGCTGGGACTACAGGCGCCCGCCACCTCGCCTGGCTAGTTTTTTGTATTTTTTAGTAGAGACGGGGTTTCACCGTGTTAGCCAGGATGGTCTCAATCTCCTGACCTCGTGATCTGCCCGTCTCGGCCTCCCAAAGTGCTGGGATTACAGGCTTGAGCCACCGCGCCCGGCCGCTTGTTTTATTTTTAAAAAGCATTATTGGGTTATAATCACCACTTGTAAAAAGAAGAAAAAAGCAGGAATTTGGAGAGTTTCTTGAAAATTACAAAATCATCCAAATTTCAGTATTTAAATAGACCTAAAATTTATCTAATCTCATTATTTTGGTGTCCGAATTTCAAATGGTATTTAATATTATTTGCTTTTTTTCATAAATTTTAAATGAGGTAGCATTTGTAAAGTCCTTAAAACAGTGTGTAACACATGGTAAGCACTATGTGGGTGTTACCCAAAACATCCACAAATACATTATCAAAGTATTTTGAAGGAGAAAAATCATTTTAACTTCAGACATTATCATAAAAAAATGGCTTCCCAAAGTTGAAATTACTATAAGTGCAAAGAACTCAGAACTCAAGTTTCTTAGTTTTAAATGTAAGCCCAACATCCCACTCTTACTAATTTATAAAAGTAGTCAATGTATAGAAAAAATGACTTACATTTATGAAATAAAATAAGATTTTACAGAAGACATGCTTTTGAAAATTAATCATATTTCCTCAGTATTGTGTCAAAATTAGCTTTGTCAGAAGTAGAATCTGCTGGCTCCTCAATGGAGCCATAATAGAATCTGCTGGTTCATCGATGGGGCAGCCACGGTATTTTTCCGCTTAGTCCTTACAGCTTCCACATCAGATAGGCTTTCTCCTCCAAAAAATGGGCATACTTATTTTACTGCAGACAATTTCAAACGTAAAAACAAGAAAATGATCCCATTTTCAGATGTTTCTGATATATCATACATGCTGGGAATGAAAGCTCAACAAATTCTATGGTTAAGTAGTAATTTCATATCAAATAGACAAGTTGGCCATTGTGGGAATGTTTTACCTTGTTAACAGCAGTCAGAGTTGCCTCTCATTCTCTAAACTTCCTTTTCCTTTTATGAGGGAATTTATACAGTTAAATAGTTTCAAATCTTTATTTTTAGTTTCCTTAAGAGAAGCATATGTATCTTGTTTGTATTAGTTTTGGGGGGATTCCAAGAGAGTTGTCTAAATTTCCTGCATTTTCAGCAGAAAATAAAACCTTCAACAAAATTAATGGGATTTTGCCAAAAGGGGGGAGTAGGGGGAGGAAATGCACAAGCAAGGTTCTCTTTAAAGTGAATGCGCCAATGGCCTTCAAAGGCAATCACTTGGTGATAGACTCTTGTTATCTTTACATTGTTAATTCTCTCGTGCACACACTGGAAAGTTTTGTGGCCATGTTATTTCTAGCCAGAACTGGATTTGTCCCAAAATACTGAGCTTCTGATAGAAAGAACAGTTTTTATATTACACACAAAATCAGAGCTGAAGAATACATACTGTGACCTAAAAAGACAATGGGTAACCTTAATAAAGCAGTGGGAGGGGGAGGCCATGAGGAGAGAGCAGTTACTGCACCACTGGTCTCATGCGGGGACATAAAACCATGTGGTCTTTTTCTATACTCCTTGGATGTGGTTTGAATGTGACCCACGAGCCTCAACCACAACACTCTGGAAAGTTGTTCTTTAACATACACTACTGCAAAGGCACTGGAGGCAGCGACAAGAGAACAGTGGCTGCCAGAGCACACTGGCTAAAGCCACGTTTTTCCACATCTGGAGAAGAGCCAGAGAACTCACACAAAAAGGAGTGTTCTGATTGAAATCCAACAGAGCTGCAGCCCCTGACAATCAGATTATGTCAGCAGGCCACTTGCACTAGGCAGAACTTGGGGTGCAGAATGGAGTTTCTCACCCTTCCTCAGGCCCCCTGCCAGCAGAAGAGACAAGTGCGTACCAGAGCTTGGTGTTCCATTTTTAAAAATTCAGTGTTTTCACGCGCACGTATGTTTATTGCAGCACTATTCACAATAGCAAAGAGTTGGAACCAACCCAAATGTCCATCAGTGATAGACTGGATTAAGAAAATGTGGTACATACACACCATGGAATACTATACAGCCATAAAAAAGGATGAGTTCATGTCCTTTGTAGGGACATGGATGAAGTTGGAAACCATCATTCTGAGCAAACTATCACAAGGACAGAAAACCAAACACTGCATGTTCTCACTCATAGGTGGGAATTGAACAATGAGAACACTCGGACACAGGATGGGGAACATCACACAGCAGGGCCTATCATGGGGTAGGGATAGGGATAGCATTAGGAGATATACCTAATGTAAATGATGACTTAATGGGTGCAGCACACCAACATGGCACATGTATACATATGTAACAAACCTGCACGTTGTGCACATGTACCCTAGAACTTAAGTATAATAAAAAAAAAAATTCAGTGTTTTACCTTAAGTATTAGTGTTCATTTTCATTCTTCTTAGACTATATTGGTGTTTTATTAGAAAAAGAGATCCCTTTCTACAGCCTATGAAAAGTAAAATATGAGTAGAACAATACTTTAGGAAGATGTGTCTTTTTTAAAAAAAATGTCTTTGACTTTCTACTGAGTGCCTCGTCTCATCCCAATCTGAGATCCAGGAGTCCCAGCACTGCTAATAATTAGCTGTGTGATCTTTGCTACATCACTTGAGTTACAGTTTTTATTTGCAAAAATAAGTACTTAAATAATTTTTAAAAACCCCTTCCTAACCTCAAGTCTCAGCTTCATAAAGTATTTAGACAATACTGAATTTGGAAAGTAAATTTTATTAATATAACCAAAAAATGTAATTAAAATAGAAAAGTATTCAGGGTAACTTCAAACTTCAGGAAAGTTCAGAATTTAGATTACCCTGCCACCTTGAATAGAGTCATTATTGGTTTTTAGAAGAAGAAAATCCAAAAACCTTTACAAGTAAAAATGCACAAAGCTAAGTTTCAAAATAATAATTCTCCAACCCAAGGAACCTATTGATTCTTCGGTTTTCAATATATGCTATTTATCTTTGATACTGTTAACACACAGAAGGGAAATAATCTCTAAACCTGTGTGTCATGGATTACACATTGACTTCAGAGATCTATGATGCTTGATGCCTTTTCTTCATTCTTTCTTGGGAAGAAGAGTCAGTGATGCCAAAAAAGACAGTAAATATGTACTGTCTTTTACATATGTACATATAGAGGTGTAACAAGCTCAAGTTAAACAAAAAGTTAAAAAGAGAGAGAGAGAGAGAGAGAAACAGAGTAGCTCCAAGTCCACAGAGAGAAGCTCCAGATTGGGTTCTAGTCCCAGTTTTGCCATGGACAGGGCACGTCACTTTCGCAGGCCTCAGTTCCTTCAAATGTAAGATAAACAGGCTATCTGGGTCACATGTGGACACATTATAAGGAACCTGGACCTCGGTTTCTGTGTAGGATGTGGAAAGTAACAAAGAATGACTCTCCTTAGTGAGGAGGAAAAAACCAGATAATAAATCTTAAATCTTCTTAAGTTCATCAGAATATGATTTCATAAGGCAACCAGACAAATGAATTCCAAAGAGGGTCAAGTACCTCTTCTAAGGAAAGAAGGAACACAAACACCTTTGGCTGAGCATGCAAGGAAGAAGTGGTATCCACAGAAGTGGCCAAGAAGAAAGCAGCTAAAATGTTGATGAATTATTAAAGGCTAAGTGTGGTCTAATGTGTCAGTCTTGAAACCTGAAGCCCAGATGCAAGAGATTTTATGTTCGCTTAAGAGCTCTTCCTCACTATCCTCTACTAGGTGCTCATGAGAAAGGCTGGTATGGAGCAGGAGACTGAAGAGGGCCCCTCTATCACTGCTCAAGCTTGCAGGAGGTGATAACTGCTGCTGGGGGCAGGTGCCAAGACTCACTTGCTTCCCTGACCCTTCTCTCAAGCTAAGAAAAAGCCTTAAGCTGCAGGGCAGCAAACCCCCTTGGCCTGTAGCACAGGCAAATTTTCATTGTCTCTAGGGGGAAGGTAGAAAGATGTCTGCCCCTGAACAAGAGGTAGGAAGCTCTCTCACCTCCAGGACACAGATAAAGATCCAATCCCGCTGATAGAGGAATAAAAGCAAAAATCTTTCTAGTCCTTCCTAGATTTGAGGAAGGAAACCAAGTTGGGTTCAGGATCCTATACTCATTCCAATATCAAGCACAGGTCTGCTACCACTGGAGAAGGGACAAGAATGCAGAGAAAGGTCTACCTCTGAGATCCAGGTGCACACAAGGAGTTTCCAGGATTGAGGCTGGACTAGGACAACAGAGAGATTTCTTCTCCAGTCCTACTGCTGGGACTGCTGAAAATGGAGTACTAAAGAAACACTGAAAAAAGCCCTCTGACGCTGTAGACTCCACCCTTTAAGCATAAAATAAAGAGCTGCTAGAGGAATCTGAAGCTGGTGGCACACTGAAGAAGCAAAACCCAACTCTGCTCAAGTTTTGACTAGAAGGAACCAACTCCCATTACCAGTCTAAAAGCAAAGGTCTCCCCATTTACAGGCATAAATGCTTTTAACCTCAGATTCTAATGTCTTAGCACAATGTCTGGCATTTGGTAGAAAATTAGACACATGAAAAAAATCATATAGTCCATAAGTCCATATTTTATCTTAGGTAAATTGTGTGTTTAAGTCTATTGTGCATTATTCTTTTGAGTTGTCAGGAAGCCCCTTTCTCCTACTTTACTAAAACAATTTTTTAATACGAGAAGTGCCTATTGACTTTTCCCTAATACCATTTCAAAATCTATTAAGATGATCATGACTTTTTTCTCCTTAGAATATTTACTATGAGTACATCAACCGATTTCCTATAATTATACAATGGACTATATGATTTGGTAGGCACTATGGCAGATGCTGGGTTGGAGTGGTGATCCAGGCATGTTCCTGCCCTCACACAGGCTACCATTTAGGGGAGAGGCACCCTGTGAAAGTACAAGGTGCTATGGGAGCACCTGGAATAGGGTTGGGGGTTTTGTAGGGAGGAGGACATAGCCGAATAGTAGGAACATAGGCCCTGGAGTCAGGCTTGAATCCCAGCTTTAGCATATGTTGACTATGTGTCCTTGGGCAAGTTACTGAACCTTTTTGAGCCTCAGCTTTCCTGTGAGAAAAATGAGAGAACTACTTACTTTAGAGGACGTAAGGATTAAATAACATATTTAAAATTATTTGTGGTCTTGCGTAGCAGATAAAGAGTGTTCCTTACATGGTGGTTATTGTAATGCTTACCACAAACAACAGACAAAATGCTAATCCAAAACAAGGAGGAAGAAAAAAGGAGGAAAAACACAAATATCCAACTTTAAGGTGACAAAGAGAATGTGACTACAGACATGGAGGACATTTCAATCTTCCTGCCTTGCAGATGCCACCTTCTCATTGTGTCCTTACACGGCCTTCTGTGAGCAGCAAGCAAGCAAGCAAGTGAGCTCTGGTGTCTTCGCCTTTTTTTTTTTTTTTTTTTTTTGAGGCAGAGTCTTGCTCCACCACGCCTGATTAAAAAAAAATATTTTTTTTGTATTTTTAGTAGTGATGGGGTTTTGCCATGTTAGCCAGACTGGTTTTGAACTCCTGAGCTCAGGCAATGCACCAACTTGGTCTCCCAAAGTGCTAGGATTACAGGCATAAGCTACCACGCCCAGCTTCTGCCTATTCTTATAAGGGCACCACCCCTACTGGATAAGGGGCACAGCCTTGTGTAACTTTAATTACTTCATTAAAGGTCCTGTCTCCAAACACAGTCTTACTGGGGGTTAGGGCTTCAATATATTAATTTGGAGGAAACAGTTTAGTCTGTAACACTTAACCATCACTAAAGCGACACAATCATACCTTCTCATACGTCAACCAAATAGTACCCACCTATGCAGTATTCTTAACAAGAAGGAGAATCTGAATCTGTTTCAGACTTTAGAGCTAACTTTAATTATAGTAAGTATGAGGGACAGAAAACAAGTTAAATGACACCAAAAGGAAATAAAAGGACATACCAGAATGTGAAAGATTCTACAGGACAAATGGTTCAATTTCTGCCGTATAATTGGAAGGGGGAAAAAAAGAAAGACAGGATTGCTCTAGATTAAAAGAGACAGGAGACACAACAACCAAATGTGTGAATTTTATTTGGATTCTGATTTTAACACATTGCCAATAGCCATTTTTGAGACTTCCAGAGAAATGTTAATATGCTGTGCATTAGATTATACCTAGGAAATATTGCTACTTTTGTTAGATGTGATAATGATATGTGATTATGAAAGAAAATGTTATTATTTTTAGAGACACATACCAAAATACAAAGGAGTAAAATCTCAAGATTTATTTAAAGATACTTCAGCAAAAGAAAAATAAAAAGCTCAGATGAAGGACATATGACAAAATCTAATTGCAGAAACAAGGTAATAAGCATATGGGGGTTCATTAAACTACTTCTGTGTATTTTTGAACTTTTTCATAATAGAATTTTTTAAAATTGACAACTTAAAGGGAAAATTGTGTAGGAAACTATAAATTCCTCAACCTGACCTAAGATCAAACAAAAAATATGAAGAGAATAACCATGAAAAAAAGGAAAAATCTGTCAGAGATACACTGTTAAAAAAGGGGGTTGGGTTCACATGGTTTTATGAGTAAACTCCTTTATATCTTCAATGAATATATAATTATTATGACATTTAAGCTTTCTAAATCAGAAAAAAAGAACATTTCTGATTTTGTTATTCCTTAACCAGGGGTAACGTAACTATAATTTCAAAAATTGGTACAGTTAGTTGAAAAATAAAAATAAAAACCAACATCATTAAAATACTTAAACATATGAATATTAAATTCAACACTGTGCTAAAAAGGTTACAATCCAAGTAATTTCAAGAATTCTGGAAAAGTACAATTCTAGGAAATCTATTGATGTACTCACAGTAAATATTCAAAGGAGAAAAAAAGTCATGATCATCTTAATAGATTTTGAAAAGGAATTAGGGAAAAGTCAATAGGCACTTCTCATATAAAAAATTGTTTTAGTAAAGTAGGAGAAAGGGGCTTCCTGACAAACAACTCAAAAGAATAATGCACAATAGACACAAATACACAATTTACCTAAGATAAAATATTAAAGTATGTTCAACTTTGCTGGTAAACAATGTCTGTTAAACTATAATGTTATATATTTTTTTGCCATTTGTTTTTGTTATAAGAACAACAAATGATTGTAATTCTGTGTTGTCAAGTAGAAAGGAGATGGCATTCTCAACAGAGCACTGATGCAAGTATAATCTGAAACTACTTTTCCAGGGACCCAATTATAAATATGTACTTAAGAGTCTTAAAAAATGTGAAGACTCTTTGTCCCTGCAATTCTAATATTATAAATTTATCCTACGGAAATAAGATTGTGTCCACAGATTTACTTTGTGGATGTCTATTGTACAGTAACAAAAAATTTTCATCATCCCTGAATTTGTTTTCTGTTACTGTCATAACAAACTACCACAAATTTAGCTGCTTAAAACAACACAAAATTTGTCGTCTCACAGTTCTGCATTCAGATAGGTTTGGTTCCTCTGCATCTAATGAGGCCAAAAGCAAGGTGTCAGCCGAGCAGGGTTCTTTTCTGGGAGCTCAGGGAGAGAATCTCTTCCGAGTTCATTCAGGTTAGAGGCATTCAGTTCCTTGTAGCTGCAGAGCTATTCTTCTGCTGGTATAAGCTGGGAGTCTGTGCCTGCATTCCCCATCACATTGCCCCTTTCATCTTCAAACCAGCAATGGCAAGCCAAATGCCACTCAGCTTTGAAGCTCTCTGAGATCCCCATCTAGTACATCTCTCCTGCTTTGGCTGGACAAGGTTCTCTGCTTTTGAGGTGTGTTTAGGTTAAACCCACCTGGAATAACCAGTCTAATGTCCCATTTTTAAGGTCCAAAACCTCAATTGTATCTGCAAAGTCCCTTTTGCTATGTAACTTAACTCACCTACAGGTTCTGGGGATAGGATGTGGACACCTTTCAGGGGCCATTATTATATCTACCACAATTCCAAAGGTCCGATAGTAGATGACTGATTAAATTATAGTACATCTGGACAGAGCAATACCATGAAACTATTAAAATGAGGTATCAAGTAACTAACTTTGAAATACATAAAACAGGATGGATTGATTGATAGAAGAACAGCGAGATAAATAGAGGGTAATAAAGCAAGTCCGGTAAAATGTTAATTTACTGGAGAATCTGCGTGGTAGGTATATGGACATTTACTGCAACATTTTTCAACTTTTTTGTATAGTTGAAAATTTTAATAATAAAATGTTGGAGAAAAAAAACCAATTAGCCCCAATGATCCAACTTCACTGGGTGAAAATCTAGACATTTATGAAGATATTTCTAGCAAAGCAGCAGGATTAAGCTTTTGCATAATGGTTTATAAGGAGATTAAGTTTCAAACAGCATTAAATATCACCTCATTTTAGTTTTCAAGTAATTAGCAAATTAAAATAGAAAAACAATAGTATAGGATACATTTTTTGAATTGTTAGTGAAAAGCCAAATAATATGCTTGAGGAATTTCTTTTTTTCAAAAGGAAAGTTCCTTCTAGAATAATTAACATATAAAACAAATGCTGTCTTGATTTAATTATTTCTAGATGGAAATAAGTGAATCCACCTCACAGTTTAACAAAATTTGACAAAACAGATCCTCAGCTTATTGAAATAGACAAACAGTAAAATGAATAGAAAATAACCATGATGATTTCACAAACATTAGCTGAGTGCCAACATCATGACATGTAGCATTGTCTTAGGCACTGAGAACAGATACCAAGGATATAAAATAAGATGTAGTCCTTGTCATTTATTTCACCTTTGAGTTATAAAACCTTTCTAGTTTTGTAAGGCAGAAATCTATCAAAAACACTTCTCTCAGCCGGGCGTGGTGGCTCACACCAGTAATTCCAGCACTTTGGGAGGCTGAGGCAGGTGGATCACCTGAGGTCAGGAGCTTGAGACCAGCCTGGCCAGCATGGTGAAATCCCATCTCTACTAAAAATACAACAAATTAGCCAGGCATGGTGGCAGACACCTGTAATCCCAGCTATCGGGAGGCTGAGGCAGGAGAATCGCTTGAATCCGGGAGGCGGAGTTTGCAGTGTGCCGATATTGTGCCACTGCGATCTAGCCTGGGCAACAAGAGCAAAACTCCATCTTGGAAAAAAACAAAATATAAAAAAACCACTTCTCTCCAGATATGTAAATAAACAACATCTTAAAAAAGAAAAAAATGGCTATTTCTACTTGGAAATAATACTGCAGATATAATTGAAGAATGCTGAACTTCACTGAAGACACAAAAAACTACTGTCATAGATTCAAATCAGGAGCAACTACTCTGTGTATTAAAGACTCCCCAGTTGTATGAAAAATCGGTCAGATATAGAAGAGGAAATACTGTGGCACAGGAGTTAACAGGCCAGGCTCTTAAGACTTGCCTTTGAATCCTTGTTCTACTATTTACTGCTTATGTGACCTTGGGTGAGGGTCTGAACCTTGATTTCATTATCAGAAAAACTATTACAGAAGAGTGGAAATGAGACAATGAACATGCAAAACACCTACCCCAATGCCTAATACAGAGTAGCAGCTCATGAAATTGTTGCTCTTACTAATAAAAGCAATGGTAATAATAAATGTTTCTTATCAGGTACAGATGTATTTGGGAGGTATAAGAAGGCTATCAGGCACTAAGAGAAACTAATGTTTTCTGACTTGTAGTTTAATGTCTTCTTACAGAGAAGTGTTTCCATCAGGCCGAAATTTGAATTTTAGAACATTTAAGTGCATTACAATGAAATGCTCTAAGCTGTGAATCTGAGATCTTTAAGAACCTAAATGCTATTGTTATACTAAACTCTGGTTAATCTCCTTAGAAAATATTATGTATATGTTTAAAAAATATTTTAAGTCCAGTGCTGAAATAGAGGTGACCCTGATTGGAGACAGCCTGCTTCGAAACCTCACTGCATTATAACTATATTTCACAATCATGACCAAAATTTGTATTTATGGTTGTCTAATGAATGGAATCAATGCCTACATTTTGTCCAAACAACTGCTAATGCTCATGATTCAGTCAAGGTCAACAGCAGTGAGGCTAACTCAGTCTGCTGGTACAATTAGAGCAAGGGATCACTGAAGTTGCCATGGAAACTTCCTGTGGCCCAGCCATTGCCATTCAGGAACTTTAGAAGGCAATCCTGTATTAAATTTGCAATTTATTTCCTGTGGCAGAAACTAATTTTAAAAACAGTTTGAAAGTCCTTAGAGTAATGAAGAATCCTTACTACAGCAAGCATTACTATAACAAGATGTCTTCAGTACAAATAGCATTGGACTTATATTTTCAAAGCACCAAAGGAACCCAAAAGCATACATGTATGTTGTATATATATCCCAATTTTTAGCTACTTTTATGATTACATGGTTTTAAATTACAAATTTTTCATTCATTATAATCTATTTTTGCATTTTTATGATAATGAATTTAGTTTGGGGGGATAGGACTTAATATGTATAATATTTATAAGGGTATGACTTAAAATGGCTCAACTTGGGGATCATATTCTAACAATCAATTATGCCATGAGTTGGGAGCTGCTTGTCATTTTGCTATATGGTGTCAATTTCTTTGGAAGAGACAAATGCTTAATTTTATTTTACTGAGAGTCTTCTTGGGAAGAATTTTGTAGAAACAACTCTCAATATGTAAAATATAAAACCAGAAATAAAAACACTCTTAATGAAGCATGAAGGAAATCCTCTTTTTTTGAGGCAAAGAAAAGTTGATATTAACGTAGAAATGCAGAAAAATGCTATTAAAGGAGTGTTCTCAGTCAAAATTTACTTCGCAAGTAAGAATGTGATCCCTACCCAACTCCCTCCTTTCTTCTATTGCATTTCTTTAATCCACTCATGTCGGTTTGGGTATACGGAAAAGATTTTGTTATGAGGAAGATATAGAATGCAAGTAAAACACATTTTATGGTAATGAATACATGATAACAAGAAAACATTCAGTACTCATACTAGTATCAATGGCAACAAAGCTAAAACTCACTTGGTAGCATTAGTATAGTGACAGTACAGAATGAAGATACAGCTGATTCTACAATGTGTGAACCTTGTAACATTTGCATAGGACAATCCTATCCCCAGAACACACTAAATTGACCACCACAGCATATCTTCTGCTATGACCAAGGTGACAAGTAGACATTTCCTTCCTGCGCAGACCTACTTCACGGTGGGGCCATGAGAATTGAATGAGTTAAATAACACACTCAGAACAGGCCTGGCACTTGGTAAGTAGTAACAGAACACTTTCCCAGTCCTGTCTTGGTGAAATGGAAAGAATACTGGCAGGGAGTCAAAAGACCTCGGTTCTAGACCTGCCTCTGCTAAATAGTTGCCTCAGAGTTTAAGCAACTCATTTAATCTGAGAATTTCTTTTCTTTTGTTAAGTAGAAATATAATGCTTGCCTGCCTTATAAAGTTATGAGAATTAACTAACTTGAAAATGACTTGTTAACTGTAAATGCTACAGAAATGTATAATCAACCATGCTGATTAAGACTGAATTTTTGCCTTTGACTCTAGAAACCCTGCCATCCCCTAATTCAGTAGGAATATTAAGAAAGAGCAATAAGGGTAGATAATTTAGCACTGGATAAAGGAAGTGGCCATAATTCTCTTTGGTCAGCTGTCCTCTAAGTTTGTAAATAATAGATAGTTTTTCTTTAGTTAAAAGCAAACCATGCTTTCCCTAAGATCCAAAGTCAGAGATGTCATGAGACAGGCACCAGTTCCAGTGGGACAGACTGTACACACCACCTAAGCACCGATCACAGAGATAGGGAGCAACAGAAAGTATTTTGTAGTGAACACAACTCATTTAACCTTGGGAAGCGCCTAAATGTGCACAGAGGCAACCAGAAAAACTCTGCCACATTTCGTCAACAAAGCCAATGATCAGTTACAATATTTCTAAAAACCCTTTGGTTTTACACTGGGAGTTAGGTGAACAAGAAATCTCTATGCCCAAAGAATAGGAAAATGGTAGTATAAAACCAATTTTTGTAATCTAATTGCCTTCTTAATAAAATTGCCTCACCAAGCAAAATGTTTAGGAAGGAGTTTTTCTTTTTTATGTATGTGATTTATATATAAGAAACATGTCGTGCCATTATTTGAACTAATTTACTGGTTATTATTCAATAGTCACTGCTAACTCTAACCCTTTGGTATGTCAACAAGTCAAATAAAAGAATGATTATAACCTTCTAAATGGCTTCAACTTTATGTCAATTAAATCTTGAGTAAATTGGATGAGGAATCAGACACGCTGAACAAGAAGAATAAGAAAACTGAAGGCAAAGACACAGAGGGAGAAATTAAAAATGCATTAACTGCACACACAAAAAACCACAGTTGCAAACTGCCTTTTACAAAAGATCCCAGAACAGTTGCTATCTGAATATTCCCTGTACCTCCTAGGGGCTTTGAGAACATGGATACTTAATACCTGCCCAGCATTCTCTGCTTCACTGTAATTTACTGGTTTTGGTAGGTTCGCTTCAATGTAATCTAGGCAGGTGGGGAAGTCTTATTAACGTCTTCAGATTAACAGGCTAATTGATGCAACTTAATCAGTTCTCCCAATAGCTACCAATATATACCACAATATTCCCAGATGAAATGTGTCATTTATTTAACAAATACTAAACAGGTGACATTATGAACAGGTACAGTACTAACTGGAATTTAGAGTCCAGTAGGGGAGAATTGAAAATTGTGAAAAATACTATGAAAGCGGAGAAAAGGGAAGATAAATAAGTATTAATACAATTTAGACTGAGACCTGAATACAGAAGTACAGGAAGTGTCTGATTTAAGTCTTCATATTATAATACTTTCAAGAGTTTCAGTCAAGTGTCATTAGAAATTCCAATTAAATGAGGAGTAATACCAGAAATAGGAGAAAAGGTCTAATTGTGGAATGCATAATTTATTAGCAGTTACAGCCAATCTCTCCAGAATTACCGAGAGTTAGACTATGCTTTAGGGAGGGAGGGTGCTGATGAGCCTATTAACTGTATAGACTAATACCTAGAAGATAATATATTAAGCTCAGTTTTGCAAATGATTTCAAAAATTTATTGTACATGAGGAATGGCTTTCCTGTTCTCATTTTTCTTTTTCCTAAACTTTTGTTGTAATTTTAATTTTTATCAAAGTGATAAGAGAGCAGTTGAAATTCAAGACTACCAGACTTAAAACAGAAAAGGAGCAGTCCTCTGATCCATCCTTTCCCTTCCCCCAAATCCATGACCTAGAGGCAAATACTTTGGACCATTTTAGCTATTTCCTCCAACATTTGCCTTCTTATTCTGAAATAATGTGTACTATTATTTTAAATTTTATAATTTTCAATTATCTATTGACTCCTTATTCTTAAAAAATGAGGCATTCCCTCTTCTAAATTAATTTTAGAATGAGCTTACTAAGTTTTACTGATTTACTAAACTGTGAAAATATCCATTTTTAAAACCACTGTTTGAGGGAGACAACTAAAATGAAATGGATATTCCTTTAAAATAAATGACTGAAAGAAACAAAGCCAATAATTAACTGGGAATCTGAGAATAAGATCATGCTTCAAATTTACGATACTGCTTTGAGACAATGGTAGTTAAGCAAATCCCCTTATATCTGAATGTCTATCATTAAAATGAAGAAAACAGAACAACAGTTTATCAGGCTCAGTTTTTAGAGGAAAAACTGGGTCTGGGAGTGCTGGAGCATTTTCAGAGTGCTCTGCAAATTCAATTAGGACTCTCTTAACTGCACCCCATGGTCATTCCCTTTGACTGACAAATTTATTTTGTAACTCTCAGAATATGATGAATCCTAGGTTGTTGGTTTTTTCCTTTTCTTATTCTCTTTTGTTTTCTCTTCTTTTCTTTCTTTTTAAGAGTCTGGCATTCCCAATAGGCACAGCGGTAATCCTGCTGGCTTTCTCTCTTACTCCTGTGCCATTACATTTAATTTGTGTGCTTTTATAACTTTGTACTTACGCCCACAGGCTTTTGAACAATGGGCACCCATTCAATAAATTCAAAAAATAAATGACTTGATGATTGTAAGTGCTTTGAACTCAATGGACAGAGGGCTCTACATAAGTAACATAATAGTAAAGAGGCTAGGATAAAACATTAAAAAGAAAAAAACAGTCTAAAGCTTTTTCAGAAGACACACACACACATACACACACAGAGTTGTCATCCTTTGTCACATAGCACTCATTTTCCTCATTTGTACTCAGTTCTCAAAACCTTTTCCTCTATAGTTTTTGATAGGAAAATGACAAACATTTGTAAAGCAGAAATACATTTATACATACTTTCAAGGAGTATTTCCTTGAAATGGGCTGATCACTGCAAGGTTTACTATATAATGTAAGAGATACTTAAATACATCCTGCAATCTCATGGAAATAATTCCAGTGTTATGATGAGGCCATTTGCAGCTTCCTATAACCTAAGACATGGTAATACACTTTGACTTTAGTATTTTTCACTTGGTTTATTAAGCATAACTTGATTTAAAATCTGATACAAATTTTAAAAAGTCAAGCTATTTAGCAGCTATAAAATTTATTATGAGCTGTTATTAATTAATGTAGTGATATAAAACTTGTATTTTAAAAAAGTTTACCTATTATCACTAGACTCCACACAAACTTCATAAAGTTGGGTTGGCTAAAAAACAGGAACAGGGGTATGGACATATCCTAAGATAAGACAGGCTAAATAGGAGACTGAGAATAATAAATTTCATGCCCTTTCTTACTTAGACTTCAACTAAAAAACCTATTCCCTAAGAGAATCCTCTCAAGATTAATTAATCTAGCTACTTGTCAGTTTTTACTATTCAAAATAATCCCCACTTTTCCATGCCCAGACACCACCTCTGTTTTGCCAAATCCAATGTACATGTTTTAATCCTCATCTTACCCTCAATCTTCAATGTATGATTGTTCACTATTTCTTCCATTTTAAGAGATGCCTGCCTGACACCATGTTCTTGTGGTTTTTCTGATTCTTTTTATTAACATTTTCTCTTCTACCCAGCTTCTGAAGGTTGGAGGTCTCTCAGAGCTCTGGATTGATCCCTCTTTCCTTCCCATTGTTCACTCATCAATTGCCATGACTCCGAACATTTTATTTATGATGATGTCACCTACATTTCTATCTATGGCCTAGCCTTTTCCTCTTGAGTTCCAAGCCACTGTGATCTCTAGCATGTTGAAAACTGGCCTCCCAGCCTCAACACTTAGCCCTTTAAATCACTTCTCCATAGTGCTTTTTTCAAAGGTACATCAAGCCAGGTTACTCCACTGCCCAAAATCCTTCAATGACTTTATGCTGAACTATGGCTAACCTCCAAACTCTTTACCATAAATGGGCTCATCAGGACTTGAACACAGCCCTACAATGACCTATTCCTTCAAACTCATTTAATGCTACTTTCTCCCACTATCCACACTCCAAACTATACTGGTCTGTTACCAGTTTCTTGAATAAACAGAGCCCCGTCCTGCTTCAGGCCTTCACACATGCTGTTTAAAACGCTCTATCCTCATTCTTTCTCTGGCAACTCTTATTCATCATCAGGTCTCAGTTAAATATCACTTTCTCAGAGAGCAAACCCCTGAACTCCTAAGTCTCTAAATCTAAAATAGGATTCTTGTGATTCTCTTGCATTATGTCCCTGTTATTTTAGCTCCATTTTTAATTGCTAAATGATGTTTATTTTCCCTCCACTAGCTTCTTGAGGCAAGGTCCATGACTGCCTATTCATCGCTATGTACTCAATGTCTGGGACAAAATATGACATGAATAAAATCAATAAATATGTTTTTTTTTGAGACGGAGTCTTGCTCTGTCGCCCGGGCTGGAGTGCAGTGGCCGGATCTCAGCTCACTGCAAGCTCCGCCTCCCGGGTTTTACGCCATTCTCCTGCCTCAGCCTCCGGAGTAGCTGGGACTACAGGCGCCCGCCACCTCGCCCGGCTAGGTATTTTTTTTGTATTTTTAGTAGAGACGGGGTTTCACCGTGTTAGCCAGGATGGTCTCGATCTCCTGACCTAATAAATATGTTTTAAACATATTTATGGATGATGTTTTCCTTGTATTTATTCCATATTTTGCTTCTGCATCTACTATATCTATTCTATTTAAATGATAATTAATTATGGCTAATTAATTATAGTGTGTTTATTTTCAGATGTAGAATTGAAACTCAAAAAGATTAAATAACTTCCTCATTGTCACATGGCTATTGAGAGACAGAACTAGGATTCAAATCCAGGTATTTCTAATCTAGAGTCTTTGCTCTTGGGTGGGGAAACTGAAGGTTGGACATATGAAGTGATTTGCCAATGACTTAAGAAATGAGAATTTGAAGGGTTTGCTTTCATTATGAAAAACAGGATGCATGTTATTACATTACTCATGTATTGAGAATACAGATTTTCTACAATCAATTCTTTTTTGTCTCTTTCCAGACAAAAAATTTCCAGAGTCTGTTTTAAAAGCATTTCTGTTAGATGCAGACTTCGTCTCTGTTGGACTTGAATCTCCAGTAGAGAAAGGGAAAGGCAGAGTACTTTATCTATTTGCATCTGGTAAATAACAAGTCCTTTTTGGTATAAAATTTTTGAGTTACTTACAAAAGAATAGGTTAACCCTGGGCATCACTATACCAGTTATTTTTCATCTCCCACAATCACCAACACAGTAGCAACATATCATCCCCCTAACCGGAAAGATGATAAGGTGCTATTGATAAAACCCCAGTTAAATGAAGTTATAAATGTTTAAAACTGAGAAAAATAGATACCATTTAATCATATATTCTAAAGCCCATAATTCAATCAGAAATAGATTGTTCTCATGTTCAGATCAATTTTCCTCAGAAAGACTATATGGAAAAGACCTTTTCTTACTTTCCATTCCTGAACAATGATAATCATGTTTGAATACAATCATGATATGATCATATCTATCATTTACTGAAAACCTACTATGATCATGGCATTATGCCAAGAACATTACACATATAATTACAAATATTCAATCCAATTCTGGAAAGTAGATATTAGTATTCTCACTTTATACATGAGAGCACAGTAACTTCTCTGAGGTAACTATTTACTAACCAACACAGCATAGCTAGTAAATCCTAAAATGGGGAGTGAAGTCTGTCTGACTTGCAGCCTAAGTTTATTCCTTTATGTCATAGAGTAATGAAAAGAGAATTTTAAATAGCCTTCCTCAGTAATAAGCTTTGGTTTTAGGTGATAAGAGAATAAAGGGCCTATCTTCCTATCTTTCAGGTGGTAGAAGTTGTAGTGGTAGTAATTAAGGTCACTAATATTTACACAGTACTTGTTATATGCCAAATATTTTGCTAAGTACTTTTGATGCAGTATTTAATTTAATTCTCATAAAATTTGGCAAGCCAGATACTGTTATTATTTAACTGTTGAGAAAACCAAATATCAGAGAGGTTAACGTCAAGGTCACATAAAGGTTAAATCTAGTTATTTCTGATTCCCAATACTCATATTATTTAACTTAAAAAAAAATTGTGGCAAAATAAACATAAAATTTACCATTGTAACCACTGTTGAGTATCCAGTTCAGTGGTACCAGGCATATTCACACTGCTGTATAACCTCTGTAACTTTCTTTATTGGGAAATTTCAAATACATACAAAAACAGACAGGATAGTATAATGAACTTCCATGTACCTATCACCCAGCCCATCAACTCATGGCTAATCTTGTTTCCTTATACTCATTCATTTCCTCTTCTCCAGTGTTATTCTGAAGCAAAGTTCAAACAAATCTTTCAACCATAAATATATTGGTTAAGTATCTCTAAAATATAAAGATTCTTTTAAACCAATTTTCACACATAAAAAATCAATGTAATTTGCACACATAAAAAATAAACAGTAATCCCTGAAAATAAGTACTCAACTTTCTAATTATGTTTTAAAAAAAAGTTTCTTAAAGGCAGAATGAGAATTAAAATAAAATCTCTATGGTGTAATTGATCTTCATTAATGTGTTTTTCTCTCTCCTTTCTTTTTTTTTTTTTTTTTGAGACAGAGTCTCGCTCTGTCGCCCAGGCTGGAGTGCAGTGGCCGGATCTCAGCTCACTGCAAGCTCCGCCTCCCGGGTTTATGCCATTCTCCTGCCTCAGCCTCCCGAGTAGCTGGGACTACAGGTGCCCGCCACCTCGCCCGGCTAGTTTTTTGTATTTTTTAGTAGAGACGGGGTTTCACCGTGTTAGCCAGGATGGTCTTGATCTTGTGACCTCCCAAAGTGCTAGGATTACAGGCTTGAGCCACCGCGCCCGGCCTCTCTCTCCTTTCTTACTGCAATTTGTTAGTTGAACACATCAGATGATTTGTTTTATATAGATTCTTTTTTGGTGGTGTTTAATTTTTCTCTGTTCTGGGTATTTCCAGAAAATTGGTAGCTAAATCTACAGGCTTGGTCAGATTAGTTTCGTGGGTTTTTTTTTTTTTTTTTTTAAAGCAAGACTACTTCATAGATGGTGATGTGTTCTACATTAGGAGAAATATAATGTATGGTTCCCTCTTTAGAAAAGTTCATAGCCACTAATGCTCAATGCTTGAATCTACTAATTAGGGTTGCAAAATAGTGATATTCTAATTCTATCATTTTTTTTTCAGTTATTAATATTTCTCTAAAGAGGAACTTCTCCATATCTACTATTTTGACATCTAGTGTTACCATCTTATTTGAAAGGCAGGACAAATCCCTAGTTCCTTTTAGTGGAAATCTGGTTGTTACAGATGCTCAAAGCTGTTATTGGGTTGGTCCCTGTTTCCATGAGTTCAAAGGACAGAAGTAGAATGACTAGATAGAACTATAAATATTAAAACAACAAAAGCATAAGTCGATGAAGATACTTCCTATTCAAATTCAAGATCAAAGGGTTTTTACTTAATCTCTTCTATTTTAAATCTGCATATAATGTTTCCATGTCAAAATCTAGGTTCCTGGGCCAGGCACACCAGGGCTCATTTCTGTAATCTCAGCATTTTGAGAGACTAAAGCAGTAGGACTGCTTGAGGGCACGAGTTTCAGACCAGCCTGCGCAACACAGTGGGACCCTGCTGCATTTACAAAAAGTAAAAATCTTAGCTGAGTGTGGTGACGCATGCCTAAAGTCCCAGCTACTCGAGAGGCTGAGGCAGGAGTACTGCTTGAGCTCAGGGGTTCAAGGCTGCAGTGAACTATGATCACACACTGCACTCCAGCCTGGGCAACAGAGCAAGATCCTATCTCAAAAAAAATCATATATAATTTTCATATATAATATACAAATACAGGTTCCCAATGGGAAAACTAAATTAGAATATTTCACAATTATTCATTTGTTTTATTAAACTCATATTACACATGTCTTGAAGTAACAATATAAAGGTTTCTATACAAATGTCATTAGCAAAAACTGTTTTTTCAATTGTGTCTTTAAGGTATAGCCTACTAGGAATAGTCACTTAGATGTCTGGTTATGCCACCAAATGGACATATATTTAGGTTCACTGATTTCAATTTATTTAAATTTTTAGAGACTGCTCCTTTAAATTTTTGTTTCATAATCATGTAAAATATTTATGGAGTTCTTAAGTTACATCAAAGAACAAAAAATATTCAAAGAAGTCTAGTTTCATTCCTCTTTCACTTTTCCCCAATTTCTTCACTATCTGTATAGGTAACTGTTTAACAATTTTTTTTTTCTATAGTTTGTCCTTCCCTTATTTGTTTTCAAAATATAAATAGACACAAATGGGTATCATCAACCTGTCCTGAGGATGCCTATGTGGTAGCATATGGAGCTTCATATGGAGATGTTTTCATTAATTTTTATAGCTGCATGGTATAATACTTTCTTGTGTGAATGTACCAAAACTTATTCAATGAATTCTTACTGATGGAGCTGTAGGTAGAAGATTTATCTGCTTGTTTTTAATGTCCTCATATATATTTCTATGTATTCAAGTATTTTATGTAAGTAGTCTTTCAATATGTGGTCCATTTTACTTCTTTTCTTTTTATATTTTAGTTTTTACCTTTTTTTTTTTTTTTTTGGTATTTAGGAAGGTTTATATCTTTGCTCTAATAGGTGCCTTTACATGAATAACTTTATATAACTCCCTAGTCCCCTTACTTTGTCATTTTCTATTGATTCCCTACTATATGTAATATTGAAATTAGCTAATTGCCTCCTTTCCTTCCTCCTCCTTCTCTCCCAGCATCTGATTTGAAGTAATATCCTAAATCCCTTTCTATATATCCAGGGTATCCTCAAGGAAATGATGAAATCAGAGAATGCAGAAGCTAAAAACAACCACAAAAAAAAAACACATTAGAAAACAGAAAATGTACTTTAAGACACATTTTTAAAATTGATTTAAAATTTTTTAAATTAATTAATTTTTGGAGACACAGTGTCTCCCTATATTGCTCAGGCTGGTCTCGAACTCCTAGGCTCAATACATTCTCCTGCCTCAGCCTCCCAAATTGCTAGATTACAGGTGCGAGCCCCTGCACCCAGCCTTTAAGATACATGTTAAATGCAAGAAAATCAAGGGTCAACATGGCAAAATAAGTTGCCCAAGCTCATAGTAAATTACAGTTAGCTTAAAAACAGAACAGTCTGTCACTCTATCCAAAACCTTTCTGGATCATTCCTCAATTAGCATTTGTTTAAGATGATTATAAACAAGATTCAGATAAACTCCTTTCCAGCCCCAATACCTTGTTAGGGGTCTGTGAGGCTCCTGGTTCAAGGCCTTTGCACTCCCTGCTCTATTTTATTAGAGTAGCACCAGGGACCGTTTCATGGAAGACCATTTTTCCATAGATGCAGGGTGGTGGAGGTGGTGCTTTTGGGATGATGCAAGCAAATTACATTTATTGTGCACTTCATTTCTATTATTATTACATTGTAATATATAATGAAATAATTATACAACTTACCATGATGTAGAATCAGTGGGAGACCT
Source organism: Rhinopithecus roxellana (assembly GCF_007565055.1). Classification (NCBI taxonomy): domain Eukaryota; kingdom Metazoa; phylum Chordata; class Mammalia; order Primates; family Cercopithecidae; genus Rhinopithecus; species Rhinopithecus roxellana. The sequence continues at coordinate 48,795,211 of NC_044569.1, read as the reverse complement.
GAGCTTGTTTTCCTGCAACTAGACATCCCTATCTGATGGGAGGCAGTGACAGATCATCGGATATTAGATTCTCATAAGGAGTGTGTAACCTAGATCATTCACATGTGCAGTTCACAATAGGGTTCACACTTCTATGAGAATCTAATGCTGCTGCTGATCTGACAGGAGGCGGAGCTCAGAAGGTAATGGAGTGATGGGGAGCAGCTGCCAATACAGATGAAGCTTTGCTCACTTTTCTGCCGCTCACCTCCTGCTGTGTGGCTCAGTTCCTAACAGGCCATGGACCAATACTGGTCCATGAGAATACACTTCCCCTAGATATCTACAAAACTCATTCCCTCTCCTGCTTTAGGTCTTTGTTCAACTATCACCTTCTAAATGAGATATATGCTCCACTGATCACCCATATGCACTGCTACCTCCCATTCCCAACACTCCCCGTCTCTTCATCCTGCTTTATTTTCCCATGGAACTTGTTACCTTCTAACATTTTACTGATTTTTTTCATTCATTCACATATGTATGAAATTATTATATATCTCTCCTCACATTAGAATGAAGGTTTCATGAGAGCAGAGATTTTTTTTATTGTCACTGGGCAGAGGCCAGTGCCTGGAACATAGAAATTGCTCATTAAATATTTGTTGGATGAAAGAGTAAGAAATTTCAAGCACCATTACAAAGTGGTTTTTTTTTTTTTTTTTTTTTTTTTTTTTGAGATGGAGTCTTGCTCTGTCACCAGGCTAGAATGCAGTGGCATGATCTTGGCTCACTGCAACCTCTGCCTCCTGGGTTCAAGCGATTCTCCTGCACCTCAGCCTCCCGAGTAGCTGGGGCTACAGGCACGCGCCACCATGCCCAGCTAATTTTTGTATTTTTTTAGTAGAGACAGGGTTTCATCATGTTGGTCAGGATGGTCTTGATCTCTTGACTTCATGATCCGTCTGCCTCGGTCTCCCAAAGTGCTGGGATTACAGGTGTGAGTCACCACACCCAGCCTCACAAAGTGTTTTTATACTTGCATTAGTCTTTCACAATTGCTATTTAAAACTGGTAACCTGGAGAATGTTTATAACTTATAGCTCATTCATAATGGGTATGGGAAATTTAGGACTTGGAATTGGTTAATGAGTTACTTCACATAGAGGTTTAAAGCACTACTACTAATGGAACAAAAGTTAGTCTAACTGGAATTCATTAACTAGTATGAAACTTAAGAGAAATTATATCTGATTATTAAAGGCTCAGTACTGTGTAGGCTTTGTTATGGACTGAATGTGTTCCCTACTCAAATTCATATGCTGAAGGCCTAACCCCCAATGTAATGATATTTGGAGAGGGGGTGTTTGGGAGGAGATTAGGTGATAAGGGCAGAGCTTAGTCTGATGACATTAGTACCCTTATAGTAAAAGACACCAGAGAGCTTGCTCTTGGTCTCTCTGCTAACACAGAGGCTAACGAAAGGCCATGTGAGCACACGTTGAGAAGGTGGCTGTCTGGAAGCCAAGAAGAGGGGCCTTACCAGAACCCAACTGTGCTGACACTCCATCTTGGGCTTTCTGCCTCAAGGACTGTGAGGAAACAGATTTCAGTTGTTCAAACTACCCAGTCTATATTTTGTTACGGCATCTTGAGCTGACTAACACAGGCTTAAAACATGGCCCTACAGAGGATGGATCATTCATTCAGCAGACTGATTAGCTAGCACTGCCTATTAAAGGATAAAGGATATGTTTCTGAGCAACAATGTTCCTCACGATGTCAAGCATGATGCAAATTTGAGATCATAGAAGAGATTAGGGGAGAGATTACAGGTGATTCAAAGGTGTGAAAATAATTAAACAGGACTGCCCTATTGATTTTTAAACAAACATGCCAAGTAATTCCATTTCTATAAATCCAAGTACATTTAAGGACTGTTTAGCTCTGAAATGTCAACTGTCCAAAAATAACTACTTTGTTGTATTAACAAATAAATCAAGAAAATCAATACATTCCAATCATGGAATGGCCTCTAACAACCATCAAAGCACAAATTAACTGGCCGTCCTACTTCCCAAAGTATACCACTTCCCATTGCCAAGGTCTCCAAATTTCTATCTCAGAAACTCAAAGAATTTATGAATAAATTAAGAAACAATGTAGGACTTAACTTTATCTAGTGTTCAGTGAATTTTCTAATAATACCTTAAGTCTAGATAAAGTCTGATGCTTTTCGTGTTCATTCTCTGCATTTATAAGGTGATTCTCAAATACTCCTGTTAAGGATTCTTCTCATGAATTTGTCAGAAATCCGTGAAATTTCCAGAAAAACAAGCAAAGCTGAATTCTCGAATACAATTTGTTTTCAGAAATTAAATCAACCAAGGAAAGGGTTGAATTTCCACTCATACAATGAATAAAATTACTGGTTTTGGGGGTCTTATTTAGAGAAACTCAAATAAAGTGGCATTTACAAAACATTTGTAGCTTTGACTATAATCAACTGTAATAATAAGATACCAGCTTAAAAAATTCTTTTCATTTAAGCCTCTTTTGTAATACTGCTTTTTAATAACCCTCATAATAGCCGAATTAAAGGACCCCAACAGAAATCATTCATCCCACATAAAACAAACATTGCCTTTTCTTCTTAGCTTTGTTTTATAAGCTACATTATTTCCAGATGACGCTTGAGGGGACTATGGTTTCAAGAATTAGATGCTTAAATAGACAGCTGCTTTCTATTTGCCATGTAAATCAAGGATAAATCAAAGAAAATTCCAAATAGGAGACTTCTTTTCTTCCTATTAGGAACTATGAACAGGCAGAAAGGCAGAAACAGAATGAAAAACAATCAAGATGTGAGCAAACAGAAAATTAAAGATTTCTCAAATAAGAAAAAGGAAATTTAAAAATATTTCAGGAAAAGGTGTTTTTATATTAGCTCTATGCAACAGGAAGTAAAAACTTTTTCACTAGAATGGAAAGAGGGGGAAAGAAACTGTGATCACTGGTTTTCAGAAATCTATCACACATTACTACTGAATATGCATGGGTTATTTTTTCTGTATTCTTTAAACTTCCCTTAGAAAGTCAATTAATCATTGCCAGATTTCAATGCAAACATATCCTATTTCTTTTTATAAGCCAGAGAGAAGAAGGAACATAAAAGTTATTTAAGTATTTTTGATGATAATTTTTTTTAAAAGTCCTTAAAAAGAATATTCTGCCATATTCCATAAGAAGGGACAGAACAACCTTCCTCTTCAGGAGTAAGAAAAGGCATAGTGCTTCCTTCAATCCTTCAGTTTAAAAATGAAGGAATGTTTTGTGTTTGTTTTTAAAAAGTGGGGAACCCTCCAACTTAATAATGTCCTTAGAATCACTCTCAGAACATTTTTGGAACTCTCAGGTCCTAGCCAAGTTAGAACACAAGCACGAAAATTGCTCTTATTATGTCAAAGTCAGGTCTGGTTTTTAATGAGGAAAAAGTGGTAGGGTCGGGGGATGAGGAGTTTGCTTACTCGCTAGAGACTTTGCTTAAATTTAAATTCAATTGTATTGGTACAGCCATTATGAAAAGCAGCAGGAGGTTCCTCAAATAATTAAAAATAGAACGACCATATGATCCAGCAATTCCACTTCTGGGTATATACCCAAAGGAAATGAGGTATCTGTATTTGCACTCCCATATTCATTTCAGTATTATTAACTACAGCTAAGATATGAAGACAACCTGAGTGCTCGCTGACAGATACATGGTGAAAGAAAACGTGGTGCATATCCACAATGGAATATCGTTTAGCCATAAATAAGGAGATCCTATCATTTGCAACAACATAGATAAACCTGGAGAACATTATGCTAAGTAAATGAGACATAGACAAAAAGGGAAATACTGTATGATCTCACTTAGATGTGAAATCTAAAAAAGTCAAAATCATAGAATCAGAGCAGAACAGTGGTTGCCAGGGGGTGGGGGAAAGGAGATGTTGGTCACAGGGTACAAACTTTCAGTTATATAGATGAGTAAGTTCTGTGGGCCCAGTGTACAGCATGGTGACTGAAGTTAATAATACTGTAGTGTACATGTGATATTTGCTAAGAGAGTAGATCATAAGTGTTCTCATCACACAAAATGGTAACTATGTGAGGTGATGGATGTGTCAATTGACTTAATTGTGGTAATTGTTTCATAATGTATACATATAGCAAATCATGTCATACACTCCAAAATATATAATTTTTTTATTTATTATGACTCATAAACCTGGGAAAAATTGATTGCACTAAAGAAGAAACTTACTGGGACCTAATCAATGTGGGGCTTGAAATCTATTTAAGTTCAAAGCAGTTGTGCTAGGGATGTTCACCAATCTTATTCACAGGGTTTGGCTCTAACTGTTTTACACAGTTTCTTTAACATGAAAGTAAATATAAAGATCTTGACTCAAATTTCATGATCCTCCTGGAGAACTGGTTGATTCCAGGGCTGAGGCAGAGAAAATACACGATGAACTGGAGCATCTTGAGGGTCTCAAAAGAGGGTAAGAGTAAACTGAGAAGGCAGAGGACTCAACATGAAAGAGCTCCCAATGGCCAAAGCTGGGACAACATAAGCAACAGAATAACAGTATTGGTTATAACACACAGAATAAAACAAGGATCCATGTGTCCAAACTGACAGAAATAAATAATTGAATAAGTAAATACACTAGGGAGAAGTGACAACTCTTCCTTGTAGAATTCTATTAATAATGGCAGAAAGAATGAGAAAAATAGAAAATCACTAATAAATCAGTGATATATGCTGCAGGCAAGATCCATCAATGGATTCCAAAATTTGTAGGAAAATTTGTAAGCAGAAACAGGATATTGGCATAGTCTTAAAGTATCTCCCCAAAACATATAGTCATTACAAAGAGAAAAATAACAAATTTACAGTAAAAAACCCTGGCATACCTCACCTTAGCAAAATGGTCATGGTAAACCTCAGCAGTAATACATATCAGTATCATGTATTTCCTGGTATGATGCACTGAGAAGGGCTCACCTCTTCCCAATCCTTGCCAATAATGCATAACCTCAATCTAATCATGAGAAAACACCAGCCAAATCCAAATTGGGGGATATTCCACAAAATAACTGACTAGTAGTCTTTAGAAGTGTTGAGGTCACGAAAGACAAGAAAGACTTAGGAGACATGACAAGGAAATTTAATACGGGATCCTGGGTTGGGTCCCAGAAAAGAATAGGCATTAATGTTAAAACTGTAAAATCTGAATGAGATCGTTATTAAAGTTAACAGTAATGTACCAGTGTTAATTCCTTAATTTTGATAAATGTTACATGATCATGTAAGATATTAGCAAAAGGGAGAACTGGGTGAAGTATATATGAAAATTCTTTTTTTTTTTTTTTTTTTTGAGACAGAGTTTCACTTTTCTCACCCAGACTGGAGTGCAATGGCGCAATATCAGCTAACTGCAACCTCTGCCTCCTGGGTTCAAGCAATTCTCCTGCCTCAGCCTCCCGAGTAGCTGGAATTACAGTCATGCACCACCACACTCGGCTAATTTTTGTATTTTTAGTAGAGACGGGGCTTCACCACGTTGGTCAGGCTGATTTCAAACTCCTGACCTCAGGTGATCCGACCACCTCGGCCTCCCAAAGTGCTGGGATTACAGGCGTGAGCCACCGTGCCCAGCCGGAAATTCTTTAAAACATCTCTGTAAGTCTAAAATTATCTTAATGGAGGAATGGAGGGAGAGAAGGCAAGTTGCATGTACACTTGACAGAAATTCAAGATCTACACCTACAAAGAAGAATATAAAGTAAAAAGTATGTTATTCTTTGTTATTCTTTTTTTTCGAGATCCTTCAGTCTGACTCCCCAGAAGTAACCATTATTTGTTTCTTGTGCATTATTGAAAAATTGAATGCATATTTTCAAGCATACATGTATGTATAACCTATATGCTATAAAGTATTTTTCTTACTGGTTTACATATCATGGATATCTTTTCATATAAACCAATATAGACTGACTTCATTTAAAAAATAGCTGTAGAATACTGCACTGGATGAATTTACACTTTAATAAGTCCCTATTGATGAATATTTTGCTTATTTCCATTTCTGGTTCTTAAACAAGGCTGAAGAATATGCACACCTGTGTGGAACTGCATATCTAGCTGACTTTCATGTTTCTAAAGTCAAATCACTCAAACATATTTTGCCTCCTTAAAATATTATTTCAAAGTATAAAATTTATTTTCCTACATTCACTTTTGTGCCATAATGCTAGCCTTGCTGATCTTTATCTGCTAGTACGCACATCCAACAAATAGCTCTCTTTCCCCCCAGTGCTCAAAGCACTACTTTTTTTTCAAAGGCTTCATCAGGATACAATTCATATGCCATTTACTTCACCAATCTAAAGTATGATTGAACGGTTTTTGGTATATTCACAGAGTTGTGCAAACATCACCACAGCCTAATTTTAAAACATTTCATCACCTCCCAAAATAAACTCTGTGCCCATTAGTAGTCACACCCCATTCTGCTTCACACTCCAGCCCTAAGGCATCTGCTATCTATCTCTATAAGATTTGACTATTCTGGACATTCCACATACATGGGATCAAACAATAAGTGGCCTTGTTACTGGCTTCTTTCACTTAACATGATGTTTTCAAGGTTCATCCATGATGAAGAATGTATTAGCATTTAATTCCTTTTTATTGTATGATGCACTGAGAAGGGTTAGTAGTATCTCACGTGGTATCTCACGTGTTATGGATACACATTTTTTAATTCATTTGTCTGCTGATGGACATGTCAGTTGTTTCCATTTTTGGCTATTGCAAATAATGGTTCTATGAACATCTGCACTTTCAGGTGGACATATGTTTTCAATTCATTTGTACGTAAACCCAGAAATGAAATTTCTTCATCATATGACAACTCTGTGTTTAATTACTGATGAACTAAAATGGCTGCACCATTTAACATTCCCATGATCAGTACATGAGGGTTCTAATTTCTCCACATCTTCACCAACACTTGTTATTATCTGCTTTTTTATTCTGGCTATCAAAATAGATGTGTGAAGTGGTATCTCATGGTTTTGATCTGCATTTCCTTAATAGCCAATGATGTTCAGTATCTTTTGATGTACTAATTGACTGCTTTTTATACCTTCTTTGGAAAAACATCTATTAAGACTTTTCCCATTTAAAAAATGCAGTAAAAATTTTATTGCTAACTTGCATCACAGTCCAACAGGGTGCTCAGCTGGCCTTCCATGAGAGGATCCAGGGATCTAGGAAATGTTTTCCTGTGGGACCCTTGGAATCTCCCACTGGATCTCCTGCAACCAGCTAGCAAATGATGAGAAAAGAGAAGTGTGAAAGACACACACAAACCACCCCCACCAAAAAATATATATATATATATATATATTGCCCGGTGTGGTGGCTCATGCCTGTAATCCCAGCACTTTGGGTGTTTAAGGTGGGTGGATCACCTGAGGTCAGGAGTACGAGACTAGCCTGGCCAACATGATGAGACACCCCATCTCTACTAAAAATACAAATAGTGGGGCGTGGTGATGCATGCCTATAGTCCCAGCTACTCAGGAGGCTGAGGTAGGAGAATAGCTTGAACCCAGGAGGCAGAGGCTACAGTGAGTTGAGATCATACCACTGTGCTCCAGCCTGGGCGACAGAATGAAAACTCTGTCTCAAAGGAAAAAAAAAAAAATGTAGAAAACAGCATTTCTACCTACATTCCACTGACTAGAGCTAGTCATATGCCCCCCTCCTAGACGCAAGGGAGCTGGAAAATGTTGCTTTGCTGTGTAATCAGGGAGAGGAAATCGGTTTTGTAGAGCATCCAGCCAGTCTCTGCCCCACCTAAAGTCTAGTGGGGTGCCCGGCACATGCCTGGCATTCAGGAAAAGTAGCTGGTTGACAGGAAGCCTGTCAACATGACCTCCATTTCTCTGTTCTTGGTAGTCATTCTGGTTTGGCCTATTTCTGGGGCTCCTGGACATACCAAGCTCTGACAGTTCCAAGGTCAGGAAGCACCCTGGGAAGAGGGAGTCCATATTTGGGGTTCAGGTACACCCTGTGATGTGAAGGAACTACCCAGATGTTCCCAGACAGATTAGAAAATCCTCCTGATGTTGCTGCTCACCTGTAGTCAGTGATTGCTGGCTGTTGTGATCCCTACCTCTTCATCTAATATCACACCACTCCTCCTCCTGCAGGAAGCTCTTTCTGCACTAAAGAGCTCAGAGACAGTTCCATCTTCTGAACTAACGCCTGTGGTCCCAGACTGCCTCTCCCACACATGGGCAGCAATAGCTAACCTTATCAAGCACTTGCTTCGTGCCAAGGATCCTACTTTGACTTATTCATTTAATCCTCACAAGAACCCCAGGTGTTCAGTTCTCGTTATTATCTGTCTTCTTGGTTCTGGCCATCATAGTACAGACAAGGTAATTGAGGCCCAGTGAAGCAAAATGACATACTTAAGGCCACACAGGTTACAAGCCACAGAACCAGTTCACAAAATATAATATTTGCCCATTTTAAAATTCCACTATTTATCTTTTTATTATTGATCTCCTTACATATTATAGATACTAGTCCCTTATCAGATGGATTATTGGCAAATATCCTCTCCCATTCTGTGTATTGTCTTTTTGCTTTCTTAATTGCATCCTATGAAACACAAAGTTTTAAATTTTGATGAAGTCTAATTTGTCTATTTTTCTTTTGTCACTTGAGTTTTTGGCGTCATCTAAGAAGTCTTTGCCTAACCCAAAGTCGTGAAGGTTTAATCGTATTTTCTTCTAAAAGTTGTATAATGTTAGCTCTAACATTTAGGTCTATGGTCCATTTTGAGTTAACTCTTGTGTATAGAATGAGTGAGGGGTGATGAATAATTATTGAACTATTATATACCAGACACTGTGCTAGATACAAACAACTCAGTGACAATGATGCATGATCATTTTTCACTTTCATGCCCTTGTTGAAGAAGCATAACACTTGTAATGTTTTCCTGCCTGAATCCTTCCTTCGAAAAATATTAACCAGCTCAAACTTCAACTCCTTTCAATGAAGACTGTCACAGTACCTCCCCTTCTTCCTAAAAGTTGTTCTCTCTCACTCTTCTGACATCCTGCAAGTTTGGTTATGTAGCTTTTATAAAATTGGTTATACGTTGAATTGTATTTTAGTTGTGTATTTGTTTTAACTATCCTGTAAGTAGGTACTATGCCTTCTTCATTTTTACCTCTTACACCATGGTAAAGTAATGTAAAACAGAAGTTTTAATAATATTCTGATTGCTGTTATCATCACTAGAATAAATGCATGAAAAGCTGACCCCCAAAAGCAATTGTCAAAAGTGACAACATGTAAAAGGAGCTGTTTTAAGAGTAACAAATTTCAGCATTTCAAACTTCTTGGATATGGCAGCATACCTAGGATAACTGTTCCCATGTTATATAAATGTTAAATTACCTATGCCAGCCTTTAAATCTTCCATAAAAATCTTTAAGGGACATTTCCATCAAGAACTAATTCTACTCTCTGTCTTCATGAGTTCAGTTGTATTAATTTTTAGCTCTCACAAATAAGTAAGAACGTGTGATGTTTGTTTGTCTGTGCCTGGCTTGTTTCACTTAAGAAGGATTGTTACCAGAGGCTGGGAAGGGTAGTTGGGGCAGGGAGGGGATGATTAATGAGTAAAAAAAATATAGCTGGATAGAATGAATAAGATCTAGTATTTGATAATAGCTAGATTACAGCTAACAGTAATTTATTGCACATGTTGAAATAACTAAAAGAGCATAACTGGATTGTTTGTAACACAAAGAAAGGATAAATGGATACCCCATTCATCCTGATATTATTACTGATTGTACGTGGGTATCAAAATATCTCATGTATTCCATAAATATATAATCTACTATTTACCCATAAAAATTTAAAAAAGAATACTCTAATACCACTATATACAAATACTATGTATGTATATCTTTGTATTATTTATGTGCATGTGTGTGTACAGAGGGGCATTTTAACACCAGCTCAGTAAAGGCCGCAAGCATTGTACAAAACAAATGCCTGAAGATAGTCTTCAATATTAGTTATCCATCAACTATTGAATCAAATGAATTTGAGATCTAAGTTAAAGAGTAAACACCAACACAGAATCTTAATAATAGAACAACCTAAAAAGGATGGAGTGGAAAATAGAAAAATCTCTGAATTTAAATTTTGTCATATGAAAATCAGATCAGAATATCCTACAATACATTTCTGAAGAAACCAAATGTCTGAAAGCAGATTTAAAAGTTTGTAAACAAGGTCTAAAAGATATTAATAAAAGCTATGAAGTCAAAAGGTCAGCCAATGATATATTCCAGAGTTAACAGTATCTTAGAATTCCATAATGATAATAATAAGCGATCATGACTTGATGAAAATAAATCTCAAATGGATGTCTTTTGCTCTTTAGAAAGTTATAATTTAGAAGCAAACTATCTGTAGGGCACGGTGGCTCATGCCTGTAATCCTAGCACCTTGAGAGGACAAGGCAGGACAATCACTTGAGGCCAGGAGTTCAAAACCAGACTGGCCAATATAGTGAGAACCCATCTCTACAATTTTGAAGTTAGATGGTAGAGTCAGTCCTACAGAAATATTCAAAGTTATTTGATGACCACAGGGCAATATAATTTGGTTCCTTATGGTTGTAACTAGAATAAAAGTTAAATTGTTAGGAACTAGGGAAACAAAGCTTATACGGTACAGTAACAATATTCATCATTGGTTATAGTTTAAATATTCCTATGGTTATAGTTTAAAAGGCAATCATAACTCATTTATCATCTTAGTTTCATTTTCTATATTCAGGTTCCATATTTGGTTATATATGACCAAACTTCTCTGAAAGTTCAGTTCATTTTTATTAAAAAAAAAAATCTGTTGAAAGATTCTCCTTTAACAGTTCTCTCCTGTCCCCTTTAGTCACTGAATTAAATTTTATGTAATCCTGATAATACAAACACCAAAGCAAAGCCAAGTCAATGGAACTTTACTTGCTTTCTTAAAGGCCCTTATTGCCCCTGTAGAGATTTTCTCTCTCCCCACAGGTTTGAGTACAATTTTTGTTTTATTTCCCCTTAAACAGCCAGGGCAGTTTCCTCATTATCTGGAACTCAGTTGAAGGTTTCAGGTTTCCCCAGAGATGTCCAGATCAACATAGTTGCACTAAAGTACTAATACTAATGTTTTTGGAACTTGCAATTTGCTTTCTATGTTGTTACTCAACTGACTTGTGAATTATATAGTATAATGAGGATAAACATTTTCTTAATAAACTTAGAACTCTCTAGGTAGACTGAAAGTACTCTATGTACTACAGTGAGAAGAAAAACATGTCCTTATTTTTAGGTACTTATTCAAATTCTTTGCTAATATAGTCCACTCAGTCTTGGTGTAGAAAGTACACATCGCGTGACTCTGTCTCAAAAAAAAAAAAAAAAAAAAAAAAAAAAGAAAGTACACATCTAGGAATCCACTGCTGCATTAAGACTTTCTCATTTTCCTTTTTCATCTTTTACCAACAAGTGGTTTAAAGCATTAGTCCAGGACACAGAATTTTATGTGGTTACTGGCAAAGGTACTTAAGTAAAAATTCTGCGAAAGAAAAGGAAGGAACATGTTCATTTGCCCAGTTAATGACTAATGTAAAAGAGAAAATGGTTTCAAAAGTTTAAATCACTTATACAACAGTGTTTTGAGCAATGGGAATGACCAATAAGACATTCACGAGGTATCATGAAAGAACAGACAACAGTGCTTATTTTTAAGGTTACTGCTGTTTGTTTAATCACCATTCAGGTCTCTATCAGGAGTGATTCACAGTCATCTCTCCTACTCAATCAGTGCTAACTATTTTCTTCAGTTAACACTGAAAAAAGGCAGCAAAATTCAAGTTCATAAACCCATTTGAAAAATGTTGTGATTTACAAAATCTCATATACATAAATGTTAAGGAAAAAAAAAAAAAAGGATTGTCAATGACAGATTCCAAATGGAGTTTTCCCACTATTTCTAGGAAGCAGATGCTTTAAGAATTCATTTTTACTTAGTGACAATTTTATACAATTAGAAAATATTCAATCAGTGACTCTAAAATCTGTAAACTTCAGTAGCAGAATTCTACTAATACAGGACTGTTACAAATTCAAATTGTCCTATCATGGCATGATTACCCCCATGATTGGCAAATACCAGTAAATATGACCTATTTCCTCAAATATTAATTGTATAGATTTCTGATTACAGAAGAATCCTACTAAGGCAACATCAGAACTTCAGAACTATACATGTTCAACACATTTTTGTGGAGTAAGTGGCACAGGAATACTACATAAATCAAATAATAATTGCTTACAAATAACAAAACATTTGCAGATGACCCAAATTCAAGTTTTTGGTAAACACAATTCCCAATTGCCATCCTGGCCCTGGATGGAGCTTCTAAACAGTTACTAGATATATTTTTCTCATCATAGGTATGGCAAGTGTAGAATTAAGCGAGCTGTTATGCTAATTAAAAATTTAGAACATTCAACTTAACAGGAAAATCTTAAAAGACACATTTTGGAATTATAAACTTAATACCTTAAGGGGATGACAGATTGTGACATCACACACACACACACACACACACACACTCACACACATGAGAAAAAATTAGCACCAGTTAGGCTGTGGTTGCACACAGCTATCTTTGTTTATCATTGACTGATATCTGGACTGGGTGCTGTTCCCACAGTCTCATATTAGGACAAAGAAATGAAACAAAACACAGGACAAGCAAGGCAACTCTATAGCTGTCTGGTATGCATCATCACTGCAAACTCAGAATTAAAGAGTTTTCTAATAAAGTTTCTAAATACCAATCCACTATGTTGTTATCTGGAGATTTAGGGCCATCCTTATTAGAACTTGACGAACTTCTCCCGTGGTTAATGGCAAGATAATTTTTAGCATCTTCATCTAAGCCATGTTCCAAAATATAAGAAATGTCACAGGTAGTGAAACTACTTTAAGAAAATTTATAACGCATTCTCTTTCCTATTATTATATTATGCTCACCCCTGTGTTGTTTCTATTCTATTCCATCAGCATCCTCTAAGGTCAGGTGATGTCTTAGTGCATTTTCTGTTGGTTAGAACAGAATACCTGAAACTAGGTAATTTATAAAGAAAATGAATTTGTACAGTTATGGAGGCTGGAAAGCCCATGGTCAAGGAGATGCATCTGGTGAGAACCTTCTTGCTAGTGGGGACCCTCTGTGGCATCCCAAGATGAAGCAGAGTATCTATCACATGGTGAGGGGCTTAAGTATGCTAAAATGCTAGCTCAAGTCTCTCTTCCTTTTCTGATAAAGCCCCCAGTTCCCTTCCTATGCTAACCTATTAATCCATTAACCCACTAATCCATTGATCCATGAATTCATTAATTCATTTATAAGGGATCCAATCACCTATTCAAGGTCCCACTTCTCAATACTGCCACGCTGGGGATTAAGTTTCAACATGAGTTTTGGAGGGGACATTCAACCGTAGCAGTTGGTAATAAGCTCTTCGTCATTAAGGTGGATGGAACAAAGGCCACATGTTATTGCTGCTCTTCTGACCATGACTGATAAGACTGGAGTCACCTACTGATGAGAGCAGAGCCAATTAGATTCTCTTTCTCAGGAATTGAGAATGAGGACTTTAAGACAGCTAAAGGCACTGCACTCACAAGGACATGCTTATAGGTTGGAAGGAAGAAGAGGAAGGGCTGGAGTTGCTATTTTAGGTTCAAGTAAGCAAACAGATAAACCCAGATGGTAGAAAGCAGCAGCAGAATAAAGTAGAAGCAAAAGGAAGCAGAGACCAGAAACAAAATGACCCCTGAAACAGGACCCAATGGCTTTTCAATTTTAGGTTCCAGATCTCTGGGAAATCCAGGTGTACTTGCTCCCCTTAAGTTCAGTGAGGAATCTTTGCATACTTCCTATAAAATCATCCCTGCTTTTGTTTTGTGTTATTAGCTTGAGTGAGTTTCTCAACTCAGATATAAAGGTTCTTAATTATGTACAAATTATTGGTTTAGGGTTGATTTTCTTCAATCACTTGTTAACAATCATTTACAACTTGTTCCCTTGATTTGAGACATCACTCTTTTATTTGCATATTAGAGGTTTCTCAGGCATCAAAGATTTTCAGCACAGTAAGATTCTGAGAAGAGAGGGGGTAATGTTATAAATTTTACAATGAAAGAATTTATTTATTTATTTATTTTTTGAGATGCAGAGTCTTACTGTGTCACCCAGGCTAGAGTGCAGGGGCATGATCTCAGCTCACTGCAACCTCTGCCTCCCGGATTCAAGTGATTCTCCTGCCTCAGCCTCCCAAGTAGCTGGGACTACAGGTGTGCACCATCACACCTGGCTAGTTTTTGCATTTTTAGTAGAGATGGGGTTTCCCCACATTGGCCAGGCTGGTCTTGAACTCCTGACCAAGTGATCCATCTGCCTTGGCCTCCCAAAGCGCTGGGATTACAGGCATGAGCCACTGTGCCTGGCCTAAAGGAAAAGTTTTTATTGATGAAATAAGGTAACTACTTACATAATCTGGTAGAGGAACATCATTAGAACTCGGCGAACCTCTCAAGGACTGTGTGGCTTGTTCCAGAACTTTGTTGTGTTTTTTAGACAGCAAAGAAAATAAACTGGAAAAACAAACAAAAAAACAATTATATTAAAGAAAACTGTTTTCTATGTCTTCTGTGGAATTATATAGTTCCACAGCATGTCAATTATTCTAAAATATACTTGTAAATGACTCTTTCTTCATGCCTATGTTAACAGCAAGATTAACAATACTATTTATGTAAGAAAAAATGAGTGAGGAGGATGTTTAAATCATAAGAGTTCTAAAAATTTTTTTAATGACAGTTTAAAATTATGTTTCAAACATAGGAGAATTTTTCATAAGATTACTATAGGGAAAAGAATAGTGGAGAAAACCTGAGATGTAGACTATGACTAACTCATAGTGCAATCTACTACAAGTCACTTGAGCTTGTGTATCTTCTCATCTTCTGAAAAAGTGTGTTGGACAAGATTATATCTCTACTGTCATACAGAGTCTATGGTTCTGTATTATAGCTTTATTTCTCAAAACTAATGACTTGAAATGTTTTTTAAGATTTCTGCTTCTGGCCATGATAGGTTAACTGATACTAAACTAACTCCCTTGCTATCACTAACTACAAAAAAAATAAAAAAAAAAAAGACACAACTCTTTTCAGATGTTATACAACATGTGAAGTAAAGGATTATAATCCCTAATAAAAGGGATATAAAGATGAGCCCCATAATAGTGAGCTTCTGTCTCGAGGAACATTGTAGATTATGGTCCAGGAAGGTGGGACCCAAAGAGTACACAGCAGTGTTGTGCTGAGCTCAGACAGAGAGAGGAATTTAAGGCTGCTGTGGCAACTGCATTTTGCAAGGCAGAATACTAGAGAGGAGAGAATTTCCAGAAAGCAGGTCCAGAAATTCAAGGGTCTTCTTGAATGTTTGTATAAATGTTAAGCTGTAATGTGCAGAGCAAGACTCCACAAGGTGTGGCAGTAAACAACTATCCAGGAGCTGTAAACTAAACAGAGATTTTAGGGACCGTAACAGACTGAGGGATACTGGAGCTCCAACCAGCCAGGAGATAAAAATCATTGAACATGAACATTCAGTTGAATTCTTAGAAAGGCCATGCTTTAGTAGTCAGGCTATTTTACTCTAGAGTGCAAATTACTGTCTTCTAAGAGGCTCTTTAATATAGCAAAACAAACAATCTTCAAAGAATACAGTTGATTTACATTAAATATAAAAGCACTAAACACCCCAGTTAAACGTCAGATATTTTCAGACTGGATAAAAATGCAAGATCCAACTATGTGCAATTTAAAAGTGACACACTTATAAATTTAAAGATACAGGTAAATTAACAAAAGGATACAAAAAAGACATACTATAAAAACATTAATCATAAGGAAATGGCAGTGGCCATATTAATTTCAGACAAAGTAGGCTTAAGAACAATATTAGTATTACTAGAGATAAAGAGGGAGATTTTATAATGATGAAAGCCAGTTTACCATGAAAACATAACAATCCTAAATACATATGTGCCTAATAAAAGAACTTCAGAGATATGTAATTATATGATCCCAATATTAAATTTATTGTATCTAATAAAGAAAGAATTCTTCTTTGGGATAGATGGTGGCTTAAAAATAAAGGCAATTCTGATTCCATGTACTTTCCATAAAAATCTGAAGTATGGCCCGTAGTATTTTTTTCATGCCCAAACTTCACCATAGTATTTAGTAATCCCCTTACAAATAAAATATTTATTTAAATATCGATTTAGGAAAATCTGTAATTATTTCAGATGGTTTAAAAAGGATATCCATTGAAGACTGGGCCACTAAGTAGTTTTTCTAGATTAAGTTTCAACTAATATCATCAAGGAAAAAAGTTCCTTAACCATTTATTGGTAATGTTAGATGTTGTACAAAACAAACATAAGAGAGGCAGTGAATATTATTTAAGTTTATACTTAAATAAGGTGGGAAGAAAAATAATTACATGAAATAATTACTGAATGAATAAGTATGAAATTATATGATACTGGTTACATGCTGAGGATATAACTGAATGATTTCTTTGAAATGAAACACTCCTGAAATGCAATACTCCAGTGAAGTTTCATGAAGGTCAGCTTAGGCCCTATACAATGTCTTGAGAAAGAAGAAAGAGTTATCTGTGCAAGAGAGAATAAAAGGCACTTCCAAATAGAAGGCAAAGCACAGAGGCAAAAGTAGGAGACAGCAAGAACATCGGAATGGAGGTACTATACAAGAAGTAGAAAACAGGATTCAGTACATAAGGGCACATACATTTTTTTCCAATCATTTTATTTTTCTGGGTCTTCTCCATTTGAGGTTTAGTTTTGCTTTATCTTTCCTTTTTAAGGTTAACAGTAAATGCCATACTTTCAACTTACCATTATTCCCATGACCCACTGATAACTAATATTAACAGTTTATTGTGTATGATTCCAGAAACGTTATACGCACTAGTCCATGTAAACAAACGCATACTGTATACATATATATCCATCTTTTTTATTCCATGAAATATATACTATGCTGTACCTTGCACTTTGTCCATCTAATAATATATTCCTTCCTTCATTCAACAAACACATGAGTGTTTACTGTTACTTGACATCAAAGGATATAGATATACCATAATTTATTTAGTCCATTATTAATCACTCACTGCAATTGTTTCCAAACGTTTACATTATAAACAGCATTGAAATGAACACCCTTGTAAATAACTTTAAGCATGCCCGAGTGAGACTATCTTTAGGATAAATTGCCTGAAGCAAAACTGCTGAGTAAGAATAACTGAACATAATACTGAACTGCATTATGGGGTCCTTATTTTGAAGTATGTAAGTTATTTTGCAGGAGATGCAAAAAAAAAAAAAAAAAGTAAAAAAGTTGGGATTGTTTATAAGACAGGTTTACATGGAAATGCATACAGAAGGAAATCAGCAATATGCTTCTAATTGGTTGCAGTGTATTTTCTGGAATAAATGGAATTTCAGAAGTTTTTTGAGACTAAAAGAACTTTGGGTAGTCAATTCTTGTACAGGATGTGGCAAGACTCAAAAACATAAACTGGCTACCCAAACAAAAAAAGAAAAGCAATAAATACGCCTGAAAGAAGTGAGCTTCTTGGTGTTAGGAAGAAGAAATGGAACAAGTGAAGCACAGCAGCATACTTTGCTGAGTTGAAGAAAAAATAAGAATTTGAGAGGTGCTTCATGAGTTCAGCAAACCTGGGATGTTCATTCTCACATTCCGTGTGTGTGTGTGTGTGTGTCCCCTATTAGTGCACTATCAGAGAACAGCAGAGGTGATCGATAGTAACTTTCATCATCAATTTAAGAAAATTATTAAACAGTCCTAGGGACCAGAGCAAAAAACACTTGAAACTGTTTCTTTTGGAGAAGAAAGGCTAGTTTGTTTATTTATTGATTTTAAAAGAGAGTATGAACACTCTGTTTTGCTTGCTAGTAGGACACCAAACAAGGAAGTGAGCTTCAATTCAAACATGAGATATTTTGGTTGCGCATAATGGAAAATTTTACTATTAAGGACATAAAATGTTGAAATGGTATACCTCAGGAAGCTGTGGATACTGCTTCTAGCTATCTTTAAGAAATTCTCCGGAGGCTGAGGCAGGAGAATGGCGTGAACCGGGGAGGCAGAGCTTGCAGTGAGCAGAGATCCAGCCACTGCACTCCAGCCCAGGCGACAGAGCAAGACTCCGTCTCAAAAAAAAAAAAAAAAAAAAAAAAAGAAATTCTCTGTAAGAATAGATCATCTGAGGTCACATTCAGTTCTCCATCAAAGAGAAACAGAGAATTCACATTTACTTTGTTACTATCATACAATTTAACAGGCATTTTACTAAAATCTTAGAGTAAGTGCTGTCGAAGTTTTATTTAAACATTCTAATTTTGGCTTTTATTTAACATTTTTAAGGCAAAATGTATATGAGACATGACTTGCAAACTGCTGAGTGAAAAGAGTAACTTTTGCTTAAAGCTTTGCATTCAAAGTACTTACCCCCTAGCTTAATGCTAATTAGAGTAAGTAATAAAGATAAATGTTTGTATGTAAATGGATAAATTTGATTTTAAAAATCAGTCTTAAAAATAAAAATGATCTTTAAGTTAGCTTAATATTTACTTAGCTGGGATCCATTTGCTAGAATACTTTTTTAAAATTTGAAAAAGACTAGTTTTTTTTTTTTTTTGCTTAAGAATGTTCATTACAAACTAAGAAAATGAAAACAGTCAAAACACTAATCAAGAATAGAATGGGTAAATAAACTGTGGGATATTTATACAAGGAAATACTATATAGCAATTTAGAATTACCTAATGCTACATGTATGAATATGAATAAATCTCAAAAACAATGTTGAGTAAAAAATAGGCAAGAATCCTTAGAAAATGTGAACAAGGTGATTTTGTTTCAAAAATGGAAAACAATATTACAAATCATTTACAGATAAAATATATTAATAACATCAAATATATATGGAAATGATAAACCCTACATTTAGGATAGCCACTGTTCTCTGAGGAAGGAGGAAAAAGGGGGTCCAGCTCTCATGAGTACTCGCTCTCTCTCTCTATATATATGGACACATATACAGTAGATATAAAATGTTCTTTTGGTAACACTGGATACATACACAAGAGAGTGGTATATTGCTCTATTTTTCGTGTATGCAGGAAGTATTATATAACATTTTAAAAATCTGATAAAAGAACATGCTATCCTGAAGAAAACAGAGCCCCTGCCAACGACAGCATTTCACAAAAGAAAGCAGCATGTAAACAGAATAAGTGTGGTCAGTCCAAACGGGAACACGCTGAGAAAATCACAAGCTGGTGGAAATGGCTGTAGTGTAGGGTGCACAGATGGTGGCAGGAGATGACACCAGAACGAAGATAGTTTGAAGCCAGACTGTGAAGGGCCGCTTTA
The DNA here is from genome assembly GCF_007565055.1 of Rhinopithecus roxellana. Taxonomy (NCBI): domain Eukaryota; kingdom Metazoa; phylum Chordata; class Mammalia; order Primates; family Cercopithecidae; genus Rhinopithecus; species Rhinopithecus roxellana. The sequence continues at coordinate 48,775,512 of NC_044569.1, read as the reverse complement.
TGGCACATCAAAAGCCCTGGACTTTTATTCTATTCAGAGTGAGAAGCTAATGGAACATCAGTCTTACAAAATAATGAAAGAGGCATGGATCCCTGCCCCCAAGGAACTCAAGTCTACTGGGATGAGGAAAAAAAAAAAAAAAAATCTACAATACTGAAATCAGAGAATGCCATGGGTCTGAAGAGAGCGCTGTGGGAGAACAGGGGGAAGATTAGGTGCATTCCACAGAGGAAATCTATCTTGACTGTGGCCTTGAAGGTTAGGAGACTTGCTATTTGGAAAAGCAAAGTGGGAGGAAGAGTAATTCAGAAGGGGGAAAGTGTTTAGAAAGGCACTGGGAGATTTCAAGGAAATACCCATAGCTTAAAAGGCGAGAATACAGAAAACTCACAGGGCTAAGAAGTGGCAAGAAATGAAGCCGGTAAGAGGGGCCAAATAAAAAGGTCACATGGACCATGCTAAGAGGTCTGCATTTCATCTTGCTCAGCCACTGAGACAGACAGTGAGTCAAATATTTACCCAGGGCCTACTATGTGCCAGGCAATGTGAAAGCAAAAGCAACACAGTCTCTTTCCTGCCTCCCCAGAGGGTGCAGTCAGGTGAGAAAGGGCATGCCTAAATAGACTGGAAGTGAACATGGAATGTTAGGGGAACACAGGTAAGGACTGACCAACTGCACCTGAAGGGAGAAAGAGGAAATCACTTTGGGAGATGATGCCTGCACTGCATCTTAAGAAACAATTAGGAGTCAGCCGAGCAAATCAGGCAACCACAAAGGTGATTTGGGCAGAGAAATACGAGTCCTGTGGGTGGGGAAACAGCACTGCATGTGCATCAAGTGTTGAGTACATAGCAGAGCACAGCAATGAGGCTGGGTAGCAGTGAGGATGGCTCATTAAGTGCCTCCTATGTCTCTCTCAGACCTTGGACTTTATCCTGAAAGCCAGAGGTGTTCTATGAAAGCAGGACTACAATATGAGAAAGTGATCAATGCAAAGCTGCTGTGTTTGGTATTGAGGTGCGAGGTGGGAGGCAGGGCTCGGCAGTAAGGATGGCAGATTACTCCTTGTGCATCTATGTCCTGAGCCTCCTCCCTATGCCCTGCCATCTATGGTGGCCACAAAGTCCCTACCATGGAACTTCAGGGCTCCTAGAATCGAAGGTTGAAAACCACTGACCTGAGCGATGTGGGCCAAGTGTATAAAATTCTATTTGTTTTAGAAAGACTCCTCTGCTCCTGGAGAAAAGGATGGACAGGAGAGGACAAGGGAACAAGAGTAGAAACAGAACCTTTAGGAAATGTCCACATTATCCAAATAAAGAGATGAGGAGGCCTTAAAGTAAAGCAAATGGAAGCTATGTGGAAGGCAGAGACAGCATGGAGAGGGAAAGAAAGGAATCAGGGCTGACTGAGGTCTCTAACTTGGGAAACACAGTGGCTAGCTGATAAGGTGACTGACAGGCTAGGAATACAAACAAGTTGAAAGGGAGGGAGAGCGCTCAGAAGACAAAGAAATTAATAACAGTAGCAGCAGTTATGAGTTATGTATCAGGTGCTGTCCATCTAACAACCATGTGAGGTAGGTCCTACCATTATCCATTCTCCCTCCCACTTTTGTAAATAGATGATGGAATTGAACCAGAGAGCGTAATTTGCCCAGGTGCACAGCTAAGTGGTGGAGTCAGGAGTCAATGCTAGCATTGCTGGCTCTAGAATCTGTGCTCTTAACAAGTCTTCTAGGAAACCTACAGATGATCAGGAACAACAGGTGGAGGTGGTCAGAAAGAAGCAGATGGGCAGTTTAGAAATACTAATTTGGTGCTCAGAAGAGAGGGGAGGAGAAATTTTATGGTTATTTGCATCAGCTGCAATCACAAAAGTGGAAGTGATCACCCAAGGATATTGTGTAATGTAAGAAAGAACTGTAGGAGGTCAGGCATGTGGCTCACACCTGTAATCCCAGCACTTTGGGAGGCCGAGGCGGGCGGATCACGAGGTCAGGAATTCGAGACCAGCCTGAACAACATGGTGAAATCCCATCTCTACTAAAAATACAAAAATTAGCCAGGCGTGGTGTGGTGGCATGTGCCTGTAATCTCAGCTACTCAGGAGGCTGAGGCAGCAAAATTGCTTGAACCTGGGAGGCGGAGGGTGCAGTGGAGAAGATAACCAAGCACTGCACTCCAGCCTGGGCAACAAAGCGAGATTCCGTCTCAAAAAAAAGCAACTGTGGGAAACACCAAGACGGAAAGGGTGAACAGAGGCCAGAAAGGGTCACTTAAAGCAATAAGGAGTAGGAGAAGAACTAGGAAAGAAAGACGTTCTGGAAGCCAAGAGAACAATTTTAAGGAGGGAATAATCATCACTGGACTGCAGTGATTGAGAAATAAGTAGGATGTGAGGAAGTACAGAAAATAGGTGTAGATTTTTAAGAAGTTGAACACTACTGGGGAGCAGAGTGCTAGAGTAATGCTCTGAAGGGAAAGGGAACACATCACAGAAAGGTCACCTACTGGGACGGGGCTTGGAGGTTCTGTCTTTGAAAGTTTCAGACATTTCCTACGAAAGCCCTGCCAATCCTCACAACTCTCAGCCAATCTCTTTCTCCATGCCTCAGTCCTTCCTCCAACACACTAGCAACAGCAGTCATGGGGGAAAAGAGAAGTAACTGAACTCCACAAAAGACCTGGGAGCAGACGATTTACAGATAAAGAAACCTAGGTGTAGAGAGTTAGGTACTTGACCCATGATCAAATTTACATTGTGTAGTGAATGCAAAAGTTCTTTATACATCCTAAAGAGCTACTAAAATGTAAAAACAAAACAAAACAAAAAACTATTAAAATTATTAGGGGTGGAGTGGGAGCTAGAAACCAAATCTCACAGCAAGTGTCATGCTCTCATCTGTAGACACTGATTCCCTCTACGTGTAGACACACCTCCTTCCTCCTCTCCTGCAAGTCCTTACAGCCCCCATACCACCGACTCCACACTCTCTGGGAAAGATTTCTCAAACCTGTGCTCTCCCTGCTTCTGAACCACTGCTGGTCCTTCATGACAGTCCTATGCTACTGGTTACCTTAGTTTTAATCAGCTTTATTGAGAAATAATCTTTATATAATAAAAACTCACCAATTTTAAGTAGACAGTGCAATGAAAAATGTTTTGAAAAATGTAAACACTCATGTAATCCATCACTACAATCATGATACAGAACATTTCCATTACCCCAAAAAGTTCCCTTGGGCTCTTTTACACTCAATCTCTTGTTCCAATACCCTTCCCCTCACCTTTCCAGGCAACCACTGATCTGTTTCCTGTCACTGCAGTTTTGCCCTTTCTAAAATTTCCTACAAACAGAATTATACCGTAGGTACTCTTTTGTGTCTGCCAGCTATCACTCAGCATAATACTTTTTAAATGCATCCATGCTGTTTTGTGTATCAGTAATTCATTCCTTTTTATTGCTGAGTAGTTTTCCATTGCACAGATGTGCCTCGATTTCTTTATTTACCAGTGTTGGTCTAGTACAAAGAAGGCTGCTGTAAACAGCTGTTCAGGTTTTTGTGTGAACATATGTTTTCATTTCTCTTGAATAAATACCTATGAGTAGGACTGTTGGATTATACGTTGTTTCACTCTATAAGAAACTGCTACACCGCTGCACATTCTTGCTCACACTTGGCATTTCAGTCTTTTCAACTTCAGCCATTTTAGTGGGTGTGAAGTAATTTTCTCTGTGGTTTTAATTTGCATTTTCCAAATGAGTTTTCTAGTGCTCATATGTTGTCTTTAGAGAAGTGTCTATTCAAATCTTTTGCCCATTTAAAACAATGGGTTGTTTTTCTTCTCCTTGAGTTGTAAGAGTTCTTTATATATTCCGGATACAAGTTCTTTATCAGGTATAAGTTTTGTAGATATTTTCTCCCAGTCTATGGCCTGTGGGTGGTGGTAGTGGGGCAGTTTTTCTTCTTCATTTTCTTCAAAAAACAGTGTCTTTTGAAGAGCAAAAATTTTAAATTTGATGAAATTCGTCAGTTCATCACATTTTTACAAAACAGTTGGTTTTTTAATGCCCTAAGATATCTTTGCCTAATCCAAAGATCCCAAAGATTTTCTGATTTCTCCTATAGTTTTATAGTTAAGTTTTATAGTTTTAGTTCTTATATTTATGTCTATGATCCATTTTGCATTAATACGTGTATATAGCATGAAGAGTTACAATTTATTTAATTGGTTTGGGTATCTTTTTAAAAAAAATTTTTGCATATAGCTACTTAATTGTTCCAGTACCATTTATTGAAAAGATTATCCTTTCCCCCTTAAATTACCTTGGCATCCTTGTTGAAATTTCATTGAGCATATATGCACTGGTCTATTTCTTGATTCTATTCAATTCCATTGGTACATAAATCTGTCATACACTATTATCCCACTGTCTTGATTACTCCAGCTTTATAGTAAATCTTGAAATCAGGTAGTCTGAGTCTTCCAACTTAGGCTTTGTCAAAATTGCTTTTGGCTATTCTAGGTCTTTTGTATAATATTGAATCAACTTGTCAATTTCTACCAAATCACCTGGTAAGGTTTTGATTAGGATTGTGTTCAATGTATAAATCAATTTCAGGATCTTAACAATACTAAGTCTCTAATCCATGAGGATAAAATCACCCTGTTTATTTAGGTCTTCCTTAGTTTCTTTCAGCAATGTTTTATAGTTTTCAGTGTACCAGGTCTTGAATGTATTTTAAGTCTATCCTTAAGTTATTTCATATCTTTGATGCTGCTGTTAAATGGTATTATTTTTCAATTACTGATTGTTCATAGCAAGAATGTAGAAATAAATTTGTTATATACTGACAATAACAAACTTAACAATAAATTTAACAATAAAATTGTTATACACTGACCTTTTTGTGTCCTATGATCCTGCTAAACGCATTTATCAATTCTAGTAGGTTTTTTGTAGATTCATTAGGACTTTTAAAACACATATTAATGTCTTATGCAAATAGTTAAATAGTTAATAGACTGTAAAAGATAGTTTTAAATCTTCTTTTTCAATCTGGATATTAAAAACTTCTGTTTCTTGACTTACGACACTGGCTAGGACCTATATTCAATACTGAATAAAGGTCAGAGTACATATTCTTGCCATTTTCCTGATCTTAGGGGAAAAGTATCATTTTTTCACTAAGTATGATTTTAGCTGTAAGGTTTTCATCAATGCTCTTTGTCAGGTTGAAGAAATTCCTTCTGTTCCTTGTTATGTGAAAGCTGGTTTCATTTCTTTTCATAAATGGCCATTGAATTTTGTCAAATGCTTTTTCTGTACCTACTGAGATGATCACATAGTTTTCTTTTTAAGTCTAATAAAGTAGTGAATTGATTGATTATGGCATGTTAAACCAGACTTACATTCCTGGGATGGGTCCCAATGGTATCTTTTTGTATGATGATGATGTAGATAATAAGAATGATGGTAGCTAGCACTTACTGAGAATGTGCTCTACGCCACACATCTCTCTAACCTTTTATATTTGTTAACTAAATATACAATTCTTAATGAAGACAGTATTACTATTAACGTCACATTATAAGTGATGACATACAGAAGTAAATTAACTTGCCAAGGACTATGCTATTGATAAACGGAAGAGCTATAATTCACAGCCTGGTAATTCGAGTCTAGACCATGGACTCATTACCACTTCGTTATCTCTTATATGGAGATTTATTAATTATGATGGCTAATTTTTTTTCCTGTCCAATATGATTCACTCTCACCCCTTACTTTCAGAAACAGACACTACTTTCCTTAAAAAAGTGAGATTATGACACAGGCTCATTCCCTGAGTCACAAAGATTGGTCAATGAATATAAGCTCTAGTTGAGCCAGCTGGAAATATTCCCTAGGATTTTACTAACTAGAAAGGTGAGAAAGTTGTTTTTTCTCACTGGTTAGAAGACTGTAAAGACGTAATTCTGGAGTTGGCTATAGTCACGCTTAGCTTCATGGAGAAAACCTATGTGCAAGAAGAGAGAATGAAGTGACTTTAAGCTGAGACAGAGAGAGAGAGAACTGAGGGAAAAGGCTGAAGGAGAAAGGGATAGATAATGATGGTTCTAGCAAATATGGGAAATGTGAGGATTAATACACCATAACAAAAAAAAAATCATCAAAGCCAACGAAGACAGAACAAATTCATGTTATGAAACTTGTCTCTTTGTACTTGCAGATTATAATAGAAATAGTAACTTCCCAGGCTTTTCTTCTCTATCCAATTATGTCATCTTAATTATTTGTTTGCTTCAATACGCGGCTTCAAAGTTGCTCTTAAACTGCTACGCACAAGTGTAATGCATATTTGTACTGTAAACATGTATTTTTCCAAATGCCAAGTTCATTTAAGGCCTTGATTGTAGATCTTTGGACAGCGTTCTGCACACAACATGGTCTAAAATATGCTTACTACTAATTGATGATTTCTCTTCTTTTCTATCATTCTTACTCCAATAAAAGAAACTGCAATGACATTGGTATTCTTGCCTTACAAAATCAGAAACAAGCAGTCTTAGTTGATTTTAGTTTAAAAATCTTATTTTTAAGGACCAAAAGTTAAAACGAAAGACAGACTAATTACATAACAATCTTTGCTAAGAAAACTGACATTTATACAAAGAAGCAAGGTTAGGGCAGAGTAAACTGCCCATTCATTCACATTTAATTGCCTTAATAACCATAAACATTATTTTAGGTATATAATAACTAGCTTAAAATTCATTTCTATCCAGAACTAGAGCTAAAATGGTATTGATTTTATGGCATAAAAGGTGGAGAACAAAATAACAAACCTCAGCACCACCAGCTTGCTGACTGTCAAGTAATGCTTGTTAAAATACAAATGTCTTGTGACTAGCTGTATACAGCATAATACATGGACAACAGATGTGTCCATCAGTACACTAAGCACCATACATGTTCTAGTAGAACCTACTGCTCCATATTTCAACACTATAAAGAAAACACAGTAACTCATCTTCTTCAAAAACCCTATATATAGTAAAAGCAAAAGACAAAGAAATATATGTGTGATATTTAGTGAAAGAGGTTCCCACCAAAAGGGCACACCCTGCATTATAACTGGAGAACCCAATCCTAGTATCCTAAAAACACACAGTGTATCTTAGCAAGAACTTAAAATTATAGTACAACATTCAGTATGATCTTCATGGTATGACTGCATAATCAAAAATTATATGTAAACCCAAAAATAACTAGTCATACAACATGGCAAAGTATTGGACTAAACAATGTTTCTTAAAAAAAAATGCTGAAACTCAGGAATTGAATTTCCCCTAGCTAAGGTAACTAAAGTCAAAATATGGAATACATAGAAAGAAAACTGAAAGATGGCTAACAACTTTAAAAATGATGTTACAAAAATTTTTGCTGATAAAATATGTTGAAAATAATGGATAAAATATACAATTTGTCAATATAAACTCTGGTAACTATATTACCAAATTTATAAGAGAGTGATACAAGAGCATCTAACATTAGCTTAAAGACAATTATTTTCATTTTCCATAAAAACATTCATGCAAATTTCATTTGTGTGTTTTTAACATAAGTACATTTTTTTTTCAATTTTTTTTTTTTTTAAAGAAACAGGGTCTCATTCTGTTGACCAGGCTAGAGTACAGTGGTGCAATCATAGCTTATGATAGCCTCAAACTTCTGGACCCAAGTGATTCTCCAGCTTTAGCCTCCTGAGTAGCTGGGACAAGAGGCACGTGTCACCAAGTCCGGTTATTTTTATTTTTATTTTTTTTCAGAGACTAGGTCCTGCCTTGTTGCCCACACTGGTCTCAAACTCCTGGCCTCAAATGATCCTCCCACTTCAGCCTCCCAAAGTGCTGGGATTATAGGTGTGAGCCACTGTGCTTGGCTTCTTTCCGATTTTGACTAGATTTGGTCAGAAATGTTATTTAGCAAAAATTACAAAACTAAAAATTGAAAATTTATCTCAAAAGAACTTTACTCCTTTTATACATATTTCATGGATAATGTATTTTAAAAATATATATCCTTTATAAACTAAACTATGATGAAAGACTAATTTTTCATAATTAGTATGCAATTCTAAATATATCAATCTTGTGAGAAGTTTTATGGTATTTTCTCTTCTCTATTAGAAAATTATACTCTGTAAAGAGAGATTTTCTGACTTGAAAGAAATTTGGTTGTCTTTTTCGGTGACCCTTTCTTAGTCTCTTGAGAAAACTGCATGCAAGGAAATAGCAAATCTGTCCAGTTTTTTAAAAATCCTATGGCACAGTGTCACTAACTTATGGGAATAATTGGGATCAAAATAACATTGAATGAGAAAATTCATTTGGAAAGTGGAATGACTTCACAGTGAGCGCAAGAGGAGCCAGGATGGCCGTGTAGAAGTTATTATTATCACAGGTCATAAGGCACTTCCTAAGTGTAAAGAAATTTCCTCTCAGGGGAAGCCTACCAAATAAAGCATGTTTACTATATGTCAGATTTTACAAAGATAGTCACAGGAAACATGATATTGCTAACTTTGTGGAAATGCTGCAGAGTACCTATAACTACGTTATGACACAAATGATAGCCAAAATATTTCCCAGGTGTTGGACCCTTAATTTGAGAATCCTAACTAGAACTTTGAAATTTCCTTTTTGCTTAGCCCTTAATCTTAATTTAGTGAATATAGTTAGTCTTTGGGATGGCTATAAGAGCAGGAAGTCTTAACTGGAATTATAGGTCTTTACTGGTAATGCCTTTTTTCAACACCTATTAGCTTCATCACTATAAAAAAATCTTATGTCTGTAAAAATTTATCCATTTATTTCAACTTCCTTTTGACCTTTGTGTACCTAATTATTAATTTGTACTTGCCCTACACATTTTTCCCATGTCTTCCTTTATCTTTTGTTTGTACATTTGTCTCATTTCTTATGTGAATACAAGTTCAAGGGCACAAATGTCCATTCCTCTTTTCTTCTTTGAATGCTTCCACAATGCCTCCTGTATATACCAGTGGTTTCAGTGGGTTAATGATCCCTCATTTTCCTTTTAAATAAAATATCTACTGACTGTTGGATAAGATATTCTTTGTAAAGTTCTAAACTACTTTTAAGAAAAACCACAAAACCAATCAATCATATATTTACAGTAACTTCATAAGAAACCCACCTCTACTGTGACTCATCCTGAATAAAGAAGTAGCCCCCTTTCCAAACTCTTAATACATAAACCCAAACCACACAGAGAGAACAATTTCCATGAATGAAGTTGTTATCAATGCCCATAAGAAAGCCATGGATTTAACTCCTTAGGCCTTAAATTAGAGTCTTAATTTAACACAATTCTCAGAAAGCTCAGTTACTGGCTTCCTCAGCTAAAGCTTCTAAATAATAAAAGCAACAAAGAAGAAAGGAAAACTATTGTGGGAATAATGTGGAAATGGGAAAAATTTAAGACTAGTGTGACCAAAAAGAGAAAAAAGGGCCTCAACATCAAAGAAGGAGCAAACTCAGAATCCCACTATGGTTTAAGTACAGCAGTACATGCTCAAAACAACAATCCCGCAGCAATGAGAAAAAGATTCAAATGTGTGTAAGGTCTTTACTTCAAACTCACAAAAGTGTGCAATAGCAAGATCTCTATCCCAAATACCTTTTAACATTTCTAAGGTGGTGCTTTAGTGAAACATGATTTTGTTATTTGGAAAATATGTGGAACTCCACAATTCCCAAGCATGCTAGATAAATGAGGTATCACTTAAAGATTCTTATGGCTTCAAATAGCCCAGTTATTTCAATATCAACAGAACATTTCTGAAATGATAAAATTATAATTCTTTCTAATAAAAATACACTAACTGAGAGAAAATAAACGATAGTAATCCTCAGAAATAACTATGGATTAAATGTACTTTTGGAATATAGTCCTTTATTATAACCACCGATAATTATAGAGGTAGAATTCTATCAGTAGTTGTAAGAATGCCACCATCTCCAGATAAAATTATAGATCAAATCACGTTGGGCATAACCTGATAGGAAATAATCAATTTTAAGAACTGTGATTAATGTTTAACCATGTAACCTCCCCCCCTCCCCACGCCCTCATTTTTCTAAAACCCAGACATAAATTCATGCTTCGTGCTCCCTCTGCTGGCTCAAAAGCTACAGTTAATTCCCATTACAGGTCACTGAAAGGCGTTGGTACATTATATTTGGGATCTTCACAATGTAATCCAGCTCCCTTCTTCGAGTGTTGATGAGAAACAAGAGAGGTGACAACTAGACCACAGTCACAAAGCGTTCTGAGAGCCAGAACAACTGGTCTTTTGACTCCCAATCCAATGCTCCTTCCATTCCATAATGATCTCACTGCCTTCATGTACAAGACTATTACTGAACTTTATTTTGCTACGAGTTATTTAAAATCTGAAACTCAGTATCTTTGGGTTACACAGATTTTTCACTGTACTGTAATTACAACTGATAAGGAGATTTGACCAATATTCAATAATAACCCATTAGGCTTAAAGAGTGTCACCATTTCTAATTTGTTGGAACAGTGTCCAATTTAAGACACCTACTGTAAAGTTTCTTGATATACTGAGTACTTAAAATGTCACCTAATGTGATTCTACCATTTGCTTACAAACCATGTCACAACTTTTGACTTGGAATATATAGTTACCACACAATATATCTTCAGGTCTGTCAAAACCATAAAGTCACTTTGTTGTGATGATGATGATAATGATGATGATGACAACAATGATGAAGAGGCTTATGGTTACCCTCTATAGAGTATCTATTACACAACAAATATAGGATTGGGTCTTTAGAGAAATCATTGTCAACATAAGATTGATACTACTATACCTATTTTACAGAGAAGGGAGCTGAGGGAAAGTAAATTACCCAAGGTCTGTTTAACACCAAGTACCTACTACTTCCTCTGTATGTAAATGCTTTGATATTTTGTTCACTCTTAATCAACAGAGATAGCAACAGTAAAAGAATCTCTTACTACCAGCACCATCATTTCCACTTAAGGCAAAAAAGGAAAGCAAAAGATACTTTATTCAAAGCCTGAATCTGTCGAACTTCTTTAAAGTTTATGCTAAAGTGGAGAGGGTTAATATTTTCCTTACTTTTGGTAGAGGAAATTACATGACCTAGACTATAAATGTTAGTATTTAATTCCAATTTACTTTTGTACAATAGATGTATTTAATTATTTGTCAAGTGATCTGTTGTATGGAAAAACCTAACTCTAGTCTGATAACAATGCTATTTAGATAGAAACAAACAGTCCCAGATTAAAGATTCTAATCTGTTCAGTCAAAAAGGAAATATTTATTAAGCTAGAATATACAAGTCTATCTTTGTAAGGAAGACTTCTTTTCTTGATAAGATATATAAATTATTATCTAAATCATGGACAGCTTTTATTCAAAATGAAGTTTAATTTCTGTGTTCCTTTTGAAACTAGAAAACTATAGATGTCAGTGCCCATCCTCATTCTCTGGTAGTGATTACTTGTTATTTTCATAAAAGGGAGTCATATTAAATAAAGTATTTAAATAGGAAAACAATGTTAAAGTGAACACCTTTCTCAATTATTTATCAGTTACCTATATGGACAGCACAGGTAACAAATGTCAACATTCTAGAAATGAGAAAGTAGCCTATGGTAAACTCCATATTAAGGAACTTAAAGAAAATTGACAAATGAATGTAAATTTTAACTTTTAGCATTTAACATGATAATTTAACATGATAAACTTGATACCTGGGGGCACTACAGCTAGCATCATATAATATTTATGGATACCAGTGATTTCTCAATTGAAATGAAAGATAAAATAACCTCATGTTTTATGTTATGCAGAAAGGAATATAGGATAATTCAGACACATTTGTATTTAAACACCTGCTCCTCCATTTAATAGCTCATGGGATTTCCGACGCTTAATTTTTCTGAGACTCAGTGTCCTTATACGTGGTGATAATGATGGTGGCAGTTAAGAGTTGCTGTGATGGTTAAATTGAGGGAATTAATGTAAAAACCCTTAAGAGAGAACCTATGGAAAAAGTCACCGTTCAGTTCCAATTGATTTCTGGCATGGAGGACTGCAGGCTCTGCGTTGCCAGCTATTCCAACTTGTTAATATGCTAGCAACAAATTCTAACTTTGAAAAAAAAAAAAAAAAACAACAAAAACCTGCAAACCAAACAGAGCACCTCTCTAGCCCGAGTCCAGGCTGCAGGTTGTTAGTATGCAGTAGCTGATTTGGAGAAACCCTGGAAATACTACATGTCGTGAAATGGAGCAAACCATCTAGAATCAAGGTTATGTTGGAGTTAGATGGGTATTTTAAACAAAAGAGATGTGCTCTGGTAGGAAAAAGTCAAGGGTAAAGGTTAAGATGATTTTATGAGAGAAACTCAAAGCAAAATGAATGTTTCCCTGGAACAGCATGATTTTGAGATCACTCAGAACTATATTTATATGCCACTGAAAAAATCTTTAATTTTTACATAAATGTATTTTAATTTAATCCTTGATCCCCCAGTAAAGAGAACATGTTATTCTCTGTTTTATGAGACATAGACCAGCTGGTTTATAACAGAATTATCCAGAGTCCCCACAATACAGGTTGAATTTCCCTCATCTGAAATGATTGGTACCAGAAGTGTTTTTAATTTTGAATTTCCGCAAATTTGGGAATATCGGCATGATACTTACCAGGTGAACATATCAAATTCAAAAATTTGAAATCCAAAATGCTCCGGTGAACGTTTCATTTGTGCATTATGTCGGTGCTCTAAAAGTTCTGAATTTTGGAGTATTTTGGATTTTTAGATTAGGGATACCTCATCTGTGTAACCATCATATATGTTCATGATACAGTCCAAAATTACTCCACATACAATCTTGGTCAAAGGTTTATCGTTTTTGTTGATCTTCTCAAGGAATGAGCTTTTGGTTTTACCTACTGCATTTGTTTTCTATATCAGTGATTTCTGCTTTTTATTACTATCTTTATTTTCTTTATTTTGGGTTTAATTTGTTGTTCTTTTTCTAGTTTCTTAAGGTGAAAGCTGAAGTCATTGATTTGAGATCTTTCTTTCTTTCCAATATAGGCATTTCAGGCTATACCTTCCCCTTAAAATATTGCTTTAGTGGCAGTCATCCCACAACATTTGATATGTTCTATTTTCATTTTCACTTAGTCTAAAAATCACTTTTGGTTTCTCCTTTGATCCATGGATTATTTAGAAGTATGTTATTTAATTTCCAAATATATGGGGATTTTCCAGAAAGCTATCCATTATTGATATCTTTTACAATTCCATTGTGGTCAGAAAACAAGCTTTCCATGACTTGAATCTTATAACCTAGATCTTACTGAGACTAGTTTGATGGCATAGAATCTGGTCTTTGTTGGCAAATGTTCCTATGCAAATGTTTTGGCTGGAGCTGTTATTGGTTGGAGTGTTCCATAAATGTCAACTAGGTCAAGTTGTTTGATAGTATTAAGTCTTCTACGCTCTTACTCATTTTCTGTCTACTTCTTCTATTAATTAATAACAAAGAGATATTGAAAGCTCCAACTATAACTGTAATTTGTCTCTCCTTGCAATTTTATTACTTTTTGCTTCAAATGTGTATGTTACAACGTACACATTTAGGATTACAATAGTCCTTTTGATACACTGATTCCTTCATTGTTATGAAATAATTTTCTTTATTCTGGTGATGTTTCCTCTCTGAAGTCACTTTGCTGATAAGTCCCTCTTGCTTTCTTTTGACTGGTGTTAGTGATATGGTTGCATTTACGCCTGTCCTTTTGCTGTAGTTTTCCATTTGTCCTATTCTTTTTTTCCCCCCTTTTCCATTTTTTCTGTCTTCTTTTGGGTTGAGTATTTTTATGATTCCATTTGTTGGCTTATTAGCTATAATTCTGAACAGTAGTCTGGGAACTTTCAAGACAGTAAGCTATAATACTCACAGGGTTCCCCTCAATTGCTTACATCTCTCAGGGATTTGCTTCTTTTGTTGCCTGATGCCCAGTGTCTCCAAAGTCCCTGTTCTATATACTGTGTCTGTTTTTGTTGTTGTTTCAGGCAGAAGGGTAAATCTAGTCTCTGTTACTCTATCTTGGTTGGAAGTGAATAGTGATTTTTGAACATCTGTGTGAAGAAAACCCCACAGTTTTAGAACTCTTATATAGAAACTTAAGGAACACTGCAGAAAACCAAAGATTTTTAATCTAATATTTTTCCTTACTTGAAGTAGTGACTGCATTTTTTTTCCATCTCTGATAACCACAGTATTTTAAATTTCACTGTGATTTTTCAAATACAACCCTAAATATTTGTGTGGAAATTTTATTCACTTAATCCCACTAATTAAGTGATTTGTATCACTGTATTTTATTTGCACAGCCTCTTATTGTAGATTGTAAATGCCAGTCATTGCCAGTCTTTTAAAACTCATCCTTCATTGTGAAAATCAACATACTAGGTACTTGCTACTTTTCCAGAAAATGTTGTGGCAGCATCAGGAAGCACAAACACTACAAGGCAGTCCTGCACTTCTAAATTTGTGCTCACCACTCCTTATTTCACTCCACATCGGTCCGCTCATCATTCCTGCACACTCCATTCTGTTCCTCCGTTAACTGCTTGGCCTACACTCACTTCCCTCCCCTATACAAACCTGCCTGGCAATTTTCAATTCACCCTTCAAAATGTAGCTTAGAAAAATATTTACCACATTTTCAAGTTAATCATATACATGTTTATTTCACTAAAAATATTAAGTTCTTGAGCCTGGGATAATTCATTTGTGCCTCTTTGATGCCTTGCATAGTGCCTGTACATTTAACAGGGTCTCAAAAAAATGTTTGTTTAATTGAACTGAACTCAGAAATAATTTGGGATGCACAGTGTTAGGGACTGAATGTATGTGTCTCCCCCAAACTTCCTATGTTGAAGGCCTAACCCCTAGTACCGCTGTATTTGGAATAAGGAAATAATTAAGGTTAATGAGGTCGTAAGGGTGAGGCTCTGACCCAATAGGATTAGTGTCCTCATACAAAGAGACACCACAGATCTCTCTCTCTGTGCACGTGAACAGACAGTGAACACACTTTCTTGTGAACACACAGTGAGAAGACAGCCGTCTGCAGCCCAAGGGGAGGGCCCTCACCAGACCCCACACTACTGGCACTTTGATCTTGGACTTCCAGTTTCTACAACTGCGAGAAAACAAACTGCTGTTGTTTAAGCCACTCAGTCTGTGGTATTTTGTTATGAGCCTGAGCTGACTAATATACACAGGGATATGTTTAAGATGAGGCAGTTTCTCTCTTCCCACTAAAAAGCAAGTTAGGGCCCTAGGGTCTCCAGTAGTAAAACTCTTCTGTTGGGGAAGGGAAGTGGCCTTTTCTCCAGAGGGCTATGCTTGAAAGAGTATTGTCACTTCATCCTTAGCCAAGGCCACAACAACTCATTCCCAACTAAGATTAGACATTCCATAAGTTCTCTTACAAGCAAACTAATTATAAAAGAAAGCTCAATTCCCTAAGGACTGGGCTACTGAGGTAGTAGAGAAGTGCAAACCCTTGTTCCATCACAGAGTCAGAGTTCAGAGATACCTCAGCAATACAGTATTCCCCCCTTATCCATGGGGGATACATTTTAGGACCCCCAGTGGATTCCCAAAACCATGGATAGTAGCAAACCTAATATATACAATGGTTTTCTGATCTGATAACCGAGATGGCTGCTAAGTAATGGCTATTTAGTGACTAATGGGCAGGCGGCATATACAACGTGAATACCCCACACAAAGGGATGATTCGCATTCCAGGTGGGACAGAGCAAAATTTAATTACACTACGCAGCACAGTGCACAATTTAAAAGTTATGAATTTTCTATTTCTGAAATTTTCCATTTAATATTTTTAGACTACATTTGATTGTGGGTAACTGAAACTCCAGAAAACAAAACTGAGGATAATGGGGGACCACTGCATATATCTCAGAGGTAAGAAGAACTATCACAGGGCTTCTAAAATAACCATCATTTATGGCATTATAAAATAAAGCTAAAGAAGGAATGTGGATTGCTAGAAGGAGGTTTCAGTTTTTGGATGGTGTGGTCAAGGAAGGCTTCACTGAGGAGGTGTCATTTAAGCAAAGACCTGAAGATACTGTGTGTGTGAGTTGTGCACAATCTTGAGAAAGAGTATTTCAATAAAAAGGAACAATACATACAAGAAGGACATGTTCAAGTTGAATTACAAATAATCTCATGAATTTCTTTAAAAGACCTAAATCACATCATTTTTGTTTGCCAAGAACAATCCCCCATCCCCAAGAAAAGTTTCATGTTTCTTAGAAGAGAAAATTACCTGATTACTGTTCAGCTATCATTTATAGCAACAACAGAACCTATCTGCTACAGAACAGGAACTGGATTTGAAAAACACAATGCTGCTAAAAATTACATCTTTAAGACTTACTTGAATGTAAAATGAGAATTACTGTATTCAGTAATTCTATTATATGACTGTGGAAACTTGTCTACTTATGAAAAGTGAGAACTGTCTAGACAGGTAGAAGGTGTAATGTGAGCTTCATAATATTAAAGCTGGAATGAAAAACAGTTTTTCAAATTTATTTCATCAATTACTGAACTATTGCTGGAAATAAAAGGCAGAAAGCTCACGGCAACATCAGAAAGCTTAAAGTATTTATCTTTAAATTGCAAATATGCTAACTGCTAATATATAAAAATTAGTTGTTATTGTAGTAATAGTAGAAAAAAATAATAGCCACATGTGAGTGCTTAGCATGTGACAGGTGCTGTGAAGTATTTTGCACACATTGCCTCATTTAAACCTGGCCTCAACCCAGAGGCAGGTTTCCCTATCATTCCCAACTTG
Source organism: Rhinopithecus roxellana (assembly GCF_007565055.1). Taxonomy (NCBI): domain Eukaryota; kingdom Metazoa; phylum Chordata; class Mammalia; order Primates; family Cercopithecidae; genus Rhinopithecus; species Rhinopithecus roxellana. Next base: position 48,758,496 of record NC_044569.1, on the reverse strand, counting down.
CTTGCTGAAGATTACCAGCTGCTCAGTGGCAGAACTAGAACTCAAGCCTAGGCAGCCTGACTCACAACCTAAGCACCATATGCACAACGCTATGAAAACACCAACATTTGTCTATCAGACTCAGCAACTGTTTCTGCTTGTCCTGACCAAAATCTGACACTTTCCTATTTAGTTTTTGAAAAGGATTATTATGATGTGTCACTTTCAAAACTCAGGATTTTAATGTTTCCTGTCTTTGTGATCTATTAATGATTTCCAAGTCATTATTTAATAATAATGGGATAACCACAGTCTTGATTTGTCCAGTCCCAGTTTACACATTTTGTCTCACTAAATAGTATCCCTTTCACTTTCTTAAAGTGACCAGGTTTGGATCATAAATTATATAATCACTCACTTAATAATCACTTTATTTTTTGCTCTGCCCACTCATTGTCTTTCTTTATTAAACGATGAAACTTACTGAACTGCTAAGCATTCTCTCTTTTAGAGGGAGTATATCTTCAAACACACTTCTAATCAGTGTTGGCTCTCAATATTTAAAGCTCAACTTTTTTTCTTGTCTTTAAATGGTCCACAACTCTTTTCCAATTCTTATGTCTGATCTCATCTCCTCCCACAACCTGCCCCATTCCCTACTGTTTTCTCCTAAATGAATCCTTTGTCTCTCTCGCCCACTCTTCCCTTATCTTCTTTCATGCCACCCCCAATGCTTGGAACAAACCTATTAATCCACCAAAGGTCTGTACTCCAATAACTTCTTTAAAAGTCACTTTAGTCAGTGAAGCCTACCTAAGATCATCCATCCACCCACCTGTCCTATTTATGGACTGAATCCATCAGGCCAACCTCTTTGAGGCTCAAATTTGAAACATTTTTTATTATTTTTACACTACTATGAGGTTCACCAACTTCACTTACACCGAAGAGAACGTGAATTCTAACAAACTTTACAATGTAAAAGTAGGGCTTCCAGGTGTATCTATATCTAGGAACCAAAATGTATGCATAATCCGGAGGGATCTTGCTAAAAAATTATAAATCCAACCACTGCTTTCAGAGGACATAGGGACAAACACTCAGATGTGAATATCTGGTTGTCAAAAGGGAGATCATATATTCACTGCTGGTACACAGTCTAAGAAAAGTTCCTCTCAATCTCATGGGGAAAATGGGTGAAGTGAAGATCTGGTCTTGTCCTGCTCCTAACACCTACAACTTACCCAATTCTGAATATCAATTCTGGGCCCATTTCTTCACATTGACAGTAAGGATAGTAATAAAAAAACAAAATAGCACACATGGAAAGCTGTCTCTTTTGGGCCAAAGACTATACATTTAGTGAGCTAGTATAATGAGCTAAGGCATTAGAAATCCTATTAACATATTTTTCAGCAGAACTGTACATTGAACAAGACAATTCTAGGTTAACACTAATTTTTTAACATTGCAGTTTAAGACAAATATAAGGAATTAAAATTCAAAGCTGAAATAAGACATCAGAAAGATATTTTTAATGGGATAATATATCTAAAAGTAATAGAATGAGAATGAAACTCTCCCCAAATATTTAAGTAACAAATATTAATAGGCCAGAAAATAACTATTGTATTTATATAAATATAGACCATCAGAAGAAATGTCATTTGATTATGTAAGAGGGAAAAAATTGCTTTTCTAAATGTACAAAATCAGAGAATATCACCTACAGAACCATGTTAGGAAAAATAACATGATAATACATACGGCTTCTTTATGCTAAAAAACACAATAGGTATTGAGAAAGCGAGTTCTGTGGTTTTGATTACAGAGAGAGACATCAAACTTACACGTTACAAATCAGTAAAGCCACCTTATTCTCTGAAAAAAACAACTTAGTGATTCTTTTTCATTCTTGAAGTTAAAGAGCACTACTCAAATAAGGATATACATTCTCCAATACATAAAAAGCAGTAATTTAAGTTGTGTGCCAACAAACTGAAATCCAAGAATACAAATATCCCAGGGCTGAGCTAATTAACTATAAAGCAATCACTGTAAGAGTTCATTTGGCTGTTTGGGGGTAGTACTATCACAATGGCAGAACAAAACCACCACCAGTTTGACTGTGGAGAAGGCATTTCAAATTAACACCAAACTGACGTGGTCTCATTTAAAGAAAAGATGCATATGAGGCGGGAAGTAGAAGTACTCCATCCAGGGGATCCTGGTTCTGTCCATTTTGTTTTATGAGGCCCATCACAACTAGACAATGTAGCACAGAAGGAGTGTATTCTTACTATATCTTGTCGGGGGTAGTCTGTGACACACAGACAATGGAAAAGGAAAGTGGGCCTCTAAGATCTAGCTGTTCATAAATGAAAAGTTCCTCTCAAGAATATGGGTACAAAGACAACTGCACTTGCATGTTTATCACAGCACTATTTATAATAGCAAATGCATGGAATCAACCTAGATCCCCATCAGTGGTGGAGTGGACAAAGAAAATGTGGTATACATACACCATGAAATACTAAGCAGCCATAAACAAGAACAAAATAATGTATTTTGCAGCAATTCCTAGGTGAATTAACATAGAAACAAAAAACTAGATATCACATATTCTCATGTATAAGTGGGAGCCAAACACTGGGTACATATGGACATAACGATGGGAATAACGGAAACTGGGGACTCCAAAAGTGGGGACAGAGGAAGGGGACAAGGGCTGAAAAACTTCCTATCAGGTACTATGTTCACTATATGGGTGATGGGATCAATAGAAGTCCAAACCTCAGCATCATGCAATATATCCTTGTAACAAACCCGCATGTATTCCCTGAATCGAAAATTTTTTTAAAAGGGGTTGGGGTGGGGAAAAGAATATGAGTTCAATTGCTTCTTCTTTTCCAGGGCAAAAGAACTTTGCTTTTACAGTCCTGGCCAAACTTCTAAATGGCATATGGAGTACCTGGGAAGCATTAGATAATATACTGTTACCATATTTTGTCGCCAGAGTAGTTTTTTAAAAAAACAAGTAATCTATAGTTACTATCTACCAAACAATGACCCAAGCCCAGAAATGACCAAGTAACAAGCATGTGGGCAAAAAGAGTCACAAAAAAATAAATCCAAATAACCCAAAAGTCACAGGCATAAGTGAGTTACGTTTACAACTTTGTAACCAGTGTCTCTTAGTTTATACCATGATTCTAGCTCAAGTGGATCATCTTTCTGTGGAACCACAAATTATTACTGTATATAGAATCAATGCACAGGTTATTAATATCAGTAATAAAGACACAGGAAAAAGGAGAGACTAGAAAACTAGACAGTGAGGGTGAAATAAAATTTCTCTAAACAACCATGATCACAGGAAATACCACAAACTCTTGCAATAGTCACATCAACTGTTACATAAAATTTGGTAGTCTGCATACCTCTTGCATTTGCTGCTTAGTGCCAGGTTCCAAAATTAAATGACAGTGATTCTTCAAAAGGAATATTAAAAAACAAATGAAAACAAAAGCTCTTTTCCTTCCGTTAAACTAGACAATCACAACATTGTTTCAATAGCTGCCTGCTATAGTACTACAGTGTTATGCAAGACAAGAAAACAGGAAGATAATCACAGAACAGATGACTGTCCATTGTGTTTTACTGATGAGTATTTAATCCATAATGATGCTTTCTGACTTGATCATTTAAGGATAGTAAGAAAAATTCAGAGGCTATTGTACAATCAACTAAACTGTGAAAAGTATTTCCCAAACACACTTTTCTAATTGAACACACAGAAATAAATTTTCCTGCAGCTTTTTATTCACTGATACCAGATTGGTTTTTCTTTCATTTTTAACATTTTACAGAAAAGACTGAAATATCATTGTATATGGTTACATTGCTATCTTTCTAAGTGATTTTGGAGGTTTAGGACTGAAGGATATCACATGAAACTTAATGAAACCACCCTAACCAGATATACATTGCTCTCTCCGCCCAGACTCTCAATGCCACAACCATTGCATGCTAGGATGCAGAGACAATACATTGAATTCTTAAGACTTCTACTGTCATAATTAATAGGCTCTTGAACTTCCTATTGGCATATAGTATGTGCTACTTGAAAATAAATGCACATATGAAAATAATGGTATCAACATGAGATACAAGGATGAACTTAAAAATGAACATTTTTAAGTTTCTGTATAAATGTTACCTGTATAAAAGTATACAGCGCAAATATTACCTGTATAAAAGTGTACATACAGTACCTCGAACAACACAGGGTTGAACTGTGCAGGTCCACTTATACATGCATTTTTTTCCACCTCTGTCACCCCTGAGACAGCAGACCAACTCCTCCTACTCTTCCTCCCTCCTTGGCCTAGTCAGTGTGAAGACAGGGGAGACCTTTATGATGATTCATTTCTGCATAATAAATAGTGATTTTCTTAATAGCATTTTCTTTTCCTAGCTTACTTTATAGTAGAAATACAGTATATAAAACATAAAACATACAACATATATGTTAATCAACCATATATTTTTTAGGTAAGGCTTCTGGTCAATAGTAGGCTATTAGTTAAGTTCTAGGGAAGTCCAAAGTCATATGCAAAGTTATTTGTCAAAGTTCTATTGTGATTGTGCTGGGGTGAGCGCAGCGGGTTTGGGGGTTGGCACCCTGCCCCACATCATTCAAGGGTCGACTATATTTGGATAGTAACTATACTTCAGAATCCCCAGAAAAGCTTCTGCTTGTTTACTTAGTTAGAAGAATAACACAATTGTTAGTAACTAAACAGAAGAATGACAAGGAAGCTATGAGAATATTAGTCACCATTATAAATTATACTCAGTTGCTAATTACTCTTAATTATTCCTCTTCCAGTACTAAGTAAAACCTAAAACTTATCCTTTGGGTTACCTCGAAAATCTGCCTATAAATGCTTACTTTTTGAAATCTAGTTGAAAATACCTTATATCCACTATTACTTTGAGAAGAAAAAAAAAATCAACCCTGTATCAAAAATTAAAACTGAACTTAGATATTTTGGATACAACACCATGAAATTTTTATAAAGATTAGTAGCTTTGGACAACAAGAGACACTATATGTTTAGAGAACAGACACCATACTAAACGGAAGATAAAGAATTTAAATGACCAAGAAAAATGGTTTTGAGTTTCTTCTGTTTCTACAGTTTACACATCAATTTAAAATTTTAGCCAGTTTTATAAATTATCTCCTAGTGAAACTGTGAGTAGGTAAAGAACAGAAGTTGAATAATTTTGACACAAATATAATTTAGAATGTATAGTCATCAAATACTATTAAATTTGTAATGGCTCTATGATGAGTCAAAATGATTTCAAGGGCAAAGCTAATGAAATCATACTATTATTAAAAGGATTCTTAGGAGGCAAAGAATAAGGTCAAAAGTGTGGCTTTGGGGGCCAGAATGTTTGGACTGCAATACTGGCTTTAATACCTTTCTAAGCAAGTCATTCATTCATTCATTTTGGAGATGTGGTCTCACTCTGTCACCCAGGCTGGAGTGTAGTAAGTAGCGCAATCATAGCGCACTGCAGCCTCAAACATCTGGGCTCAAGCGATCCTCTTGCCTCAGCCTCCTGGGACTATACATATGTGCCACCATGCCTGGCTAATTTTTTTTTTTTTTTTTTTTTTTTTGTAGAGACAGAGTCTTGCCTAAGCTGGTCTTGAACTCCTGGCCAATCAATTGACCATAGTTGCATGGGTTCTTTTCTGGGGTCTCTATTCTGTTCCACTGGTCAATGGGTCTATGCTGTTCTAGTTACTAATGTTTTATAGAATACAGTAGTTTGAAATCTGGTTGCGTAATACCTCCAGCTTTGTTCTTTTTGCTTACAATTGCCTTGGTTACTTGGGTTTCTCTGTGGTTCTATATGAATTTTAGGATTATTTTTCTATATGTATGAGAAATGACATTGGAATTTTTATAGAGATTGCATTGAAAAACCACTAAATTCATAGAAGTAGAGAGTAGAATGGTGGTTACCAGAGGCCAAGGGGGTAGGGGGGAAAAGGAGATTACAGTCAAAGGGTACAAAGCCTCAGCTAGGCAGAAAGAATAAGTTTGATTCTTTTTTAGATCAATCGCACAGCATAGTGAATATAATTATTATATACATTTCAACATCACTAACAGTAAATCTCTAATGTTCTCGTCACAAAAAAATGTTAAATAGTGAGGTGATGGATATGCTAACTAGCTTAACTTAATCTTTCCACATTGTATTAAAAAATCTTAACACCACCTTACAGCACCCCATAAATATATATAACTGTAATTTATCAATAGACAATAAAAATAAAATTGTTAAAAATTTAAATAAAGAGTTAATAACTGGAACAGTGGCTACTGCAGAGTAAGAGTTCAATAAATATTAGCCATTATCACCATTACTGGGCAAAAAAAATATTTTGTATGCATGCTTTCTCTAATATGTAGCCTTTAAAAAAATCCATACATCTAAATTTCATTTAAAAATTAATTTTTAATGAACTGCCTCTTACAGACAGCTAGTTTGTAGAACTGTTGTGCAAAACAAGTGCCCTCCTGGAACACGTGTGATGCCAGTTTAATATCAATACAAGAATAGTCACGGAAAAATGCCAAAGTCACTCTTCGATTCCCATTTTAGCTCAAATCTTTAAGAACATTTTTAAAACATAAGAGAATAGAACTGAAATTTTAAAATCTCAGAACAACATTTTTAAAAATAGAAGAAGCTATCTACTGAGAATAATTCACTAGGCACATGTGTGGTGAGATACATTTATCTCACTTTATAATGCTGTGACATTCAATAAGATGAAACTTTGATCAGAGAAGGGACTCCAGAGAGGCTTGGATTCTACTTTCGGTATGTTGTGTGATCATTGCCAAACCATTTAACTTCTCTGTATTCTCCTTTCCTTCCTCATCTTTTATAACATAGAAATAAATCATTCTGTTGTCAATATAACTTAGATCATATTGGAATAAATGCCATTTCCATTCTGTAGCCAAACTGAAAAGGATTTACCTTCCTCGTCACCAGTGTGATGATTAAGTTACTTAGTGCCAGCAGGTGAAACATTAACTTCTGATTTACATCACTGTCTATTTAAATTTTGGAAGTCAAATAAATCTAAAGGCTGACATCATGACATGCCAGGGCATGGAGTGGGTGGAATCACTTTTCTCCATATACGGAAACCCTGTATGTTTAAGTCTGTTAGACATTTAGTAACAAAGAATATTTCTATAATAAGCAGTTGTGCAAGTCTGCATGTCTGAATATGTACATGAAATTCCCTGTAAATGGCAGCCCAGGAGAAGAGCATCCAACTTGAGGAATTTTGTATCCAATCCAAGTCCTCCATATACATAGTTTAAACTGCATGAGAAATTTTAATTTGTTATTTAGCGTGTTCTTATTCAGGAATTCTGGTCACACCTACACACCCACACCTACACACTCTACATCAACTGAGACTTGAGTGCCCCCTTCACCAATGCAATCTATACCTAGGAGCGTCTGGTGGGAAAAAAGGATCTACTACATTTTTTGGATCAAATATGAATTTCATATTGTTCCTTCCTAAGGTCCTATTCTTACATTGCTTCCATATGCCAAAATTCTTATGACATCCTTCTTACAGATTAAAAATCCAGTTAATAAGTATTTTTGTTATAGTTTTAGTTACTGACTTAATTTCTTCCATTTTTGAATGATACTACTGGTGACATTTTAGTGTAGATCATGGTGGCAGGCTAGTAATCTAAAATTTATTCTGGGTGGGGTTTTAATGTTACTGTTAGTCTTCAATAAATCTTAACAATACTCTTATAAGTAACAAAATAAATTTTTAAAATATTTCCAGGTATAGTACAAATTTATTTACTTTTCTGCTAAGTTATTTTGAATTAAAAAGTTAAATGGTATTTTTAATATACATAAATACATATTTTCTTATATTTTACCTATATTCCTGAAACTTTACTCTGTTACTACTATTGCAGTCATTAGCCTCCATAATTTACTTATGCCAAAGGAAAACTTTTTGGGGGAGTGAGTGGTGATGGTAAAGCTTGCTAGGACTACTCTATTTTCAAATTGTTTCCCAATTTTGTGTTTAAATTTCAAGAGGCAAAATTTAATGTAAAATAATTTTGCTTTCCCCTCTGTGCTCTTCTGGTTAGCTGAAGCTAGCAGAGTAAATGTTATTTTATATTTTTTTTCAAGCTTTTGATTTCTTTAATTAATGGTCATTTATGGTATCTATTTTCTCAACACTTTATTCTTATCTAACAAGATGTAATTGTTAGTTCAGTTCACTGTCTACTCAAAGTATTGTGTTACTTTAAAATTAAGTTTTCTCCTTTTTATTTGATGCATTATAACTGTACATATTGGCCGGGCGCGGTGGCTCAAGCCTGTAATCCCAGCACTTTGGGAGGCCGAGACGGGCGGATCACGAGGTCAGGAGTTCGAGACCATCCTGGTGAACACGGTGAAACCCCGTCTCTACAAAAAATACAAAAACTAGCCGGGCGAGGTGGCGGCGCCTGTAGTCCCAGCTACTCGGGAGGCTGAGGCAGGAGAATGTCGTGAACCCGGGAGGCGGAGCCTGCAGTGAGCTGAGATCCGGCCACTGCACTCCAACCTGGGCGACAGAGCAAGACTCCGTCTCAAAAAAAAGCAAAAAAAAAAAAATAACTGTACATATTTATGCGATTCAGAGTGATACTTCTATATGTGTATACAATGGGTAATGATCAAATCAGGGTAATCAGGATAGCCATCACCTCAAATATTTATCATTTCTTTGTGTTGTGAACATTCAAAATTCTCTCTTCTAGTTTTTTGAGAATATACAATAAATTAAAGTTAACCATATTCACCCTTCAGTACCACAGAACATGAAAACTCACTCTTCCTAGCTAACTATAATTTTGTATTCATTAACCAGCCTCTCCCTATCCTCCCTCCTAGCTGAGGAAATCATAGAGAATCTATGCTACTGCATCTACCCAGAATTGAAGCCAAAGCACCCTACTCAACCAACACTATAGATACATCCACAATAAAAAGTTTCGTGTTTTTAGGAGGACTCTTTCAAAGTATGTTGATATTGCCTTGATGGTCAAGGTTATCAGGTAATTTCAATAAGTGGAAAATTTGTAAATTATTTTACTGGGAGGACAAGCAGTGCAATTCTGCATGTTCAAGAAGACTTAAGGAGCCTTCCTTTACTCAGGTAGTTTTACTGCACATCTGTAGAAACTATAACCAGAGAACTACAACCAAATATTTCATTATCTAATTATGCTCTCTTAAATGCTTTTTCTTTTTTTAAACGGAGCCCCGCTCTGTTGCCCAAGTTGGAGTGCAGTGGTGTGATCTCGGCTCACTGCAACCTCCACCTCCTGGGTTCAAGTGATTCTCCTGCCTCAGTCTCCTGAGTAGCTGGGATCACATGCACCCACACCACACCTGGCTAATTTTTTGTATTTTTAGTAGAGATGGGGTTTCACCATGTTGGCCAGGCTGGTCTGCAACTCCTGACCTCAGGTGATCCGCCTGCCTCGGCCTCCCAAAGTGCTGGGATTAGAGGCGTGAGCCACTGCATTGCACCTGGCCTTGAATGCTACTTTTAAGACACAGTAGCTTTATAACAGGATCACACTTTACTGCTTCTCTAAGTCTCTTGAAAAGTGGTGATTAGTAGACTGAACAAGTCTGCAAAAAGTTAAGTTCATTTCAGCAAAACAAAATTACCCATTCTCAGCAAATATGAAGCACCTATTGAATACCCAAGTATCATATTAAGTGCTAGGGATCACTGGTTACACACACACACACATGCATATACACACACATTTTCTGCCCTTATGAAACTAACAGTCTACTCTTAGAGTGAGAGCGACATCAAAAGTGAGAGAGTGTGGGGAGTGACATGTGAGAGGAACCACAATATTAACATAACAACGTTTTGGATAAAGGAAAACCTGTCTGAGGAAGTGACAAATGTAAGAAAATATGGAGAAGGGAAAAGACAGGAAAGAACATGCAAAAAATCCTGAGATAGAAAAGGGGCGAGCAACTCCTGGAAGAGAAAACACAATGATATGGCTAGAGAAAGTAGCATCCTAAGGGCAAAGAAAAGTCACTAAAGGGTTAAGCAAGGAAGGGACATGTGACCTAGAATCTATCAAGATGCTTGCTAGATCAGGAATTAGGGGCAAGGGTGGGGTGACAGAACTTGAGGAAAAGTTCCAGGCAGGAGTCCAGGTGTTTGATAAGGACTGTCTGAGCTAGGGGGACTGGCAGTGGTAACAGAGAACAAAAAGTACAGGTTTGATTTATACTTTGGATAGAGAACTGAAATGGATGTAGTGAGGATGGAAACAGCGGGTGAGGGGAAAACGCTGATGACTCTTAGGTGGTAGGCAGAAGCAACTTGATGGATACAGGCACCATTCATGGAGATGAAAAGGTTTACGGAGAAAGCTTAAGAGTTCTCTTGGGAGATGGGACATGTGCGGTATGAATGTTGAGTTAACAGTAAGGCAGCTCTCAGGATAGGACAAGGGCTCAGAGTTTCAGCTGGATTATCAATTTGGAACATATTGGCACGCGGACGTCACGTACAGTCATAGAAATTGATGCAGATGCATAAGGTAAGACTTTAAGTAGGAACAAGCTTTTTAAAAGTTCTAATGTTTAAAACCAAAAAGCATAAAAAGAAATGGCAAAAGGGAGGGAAGAAAGCCAGGAGTACGCTGTCACAGAAGTCAAAAGAAGAGGGTGGGGCTGTGCTACCTAGCTCATCTGTTGGGGTCAGGTAAAGAAGGCGGTGAAGTTTCTCAAACTGTGCCTTCCTCTCTCCCCGAGAATGCATGTAAACAATTCATTCCCCTGGTTCTTAAAAAAAAGAAAAACCCTAAACCAGAAACATACTAAGTCAGAATAACAACTTTTTAAAATTTATCTATTATATTTTCTTACCAACTTTTCTGATCTGAATTTACTTGTACTATTTTGACTTATACTGCACTGAGTACTAATGCTGTAAATCTTTAAGACTGAATACCACATTATAGAAAATGGAATAGGCTTGATGACAGGATCAAGTAGTGAATATGTAATTCAAAAGGAAACCATAATGGTTTAAGTGGGATAATACATTTCATTTCATGCCACAGAAGTGGCACAGAAATCAATAAAGCACACAGCCACAACAGAATTATTAAGACAGTATCATATGCATGAAAAATTATGACTACAGCTTCAAGTATTTATTCATTACAGATTTAGTGAGTAGCATATTTTATGACAAGACCATTCCAGCAATTTTTAAAACTTCTTTTGAGGAAACTCATTAGAGTTTTGTCTTAGATTTAGACTGAAGATGCAATCCTTTGAAAGCAATAAAATGGCACCAGATGTGATTTTTTTTTTTTAAAGCACAGTATAAAAGACATGACAAATGGGTAAAAATATTCCTAAATTTGAAAGTGCTACAGTTTAGATATAGAAATGATTTCATGTTACACTTATTTAGAATTATAAATCCATTCAGTTAAAAAGAAAAGAAAAAAAAAAGAAAAAAAAGAGCAAATCTATAAAAGTTCTAAAATAAACCATGGGAGAAATTCTCTGTGATCATACTGGGGAACTCCTATCTAATCCTGTAAACCACTGCAGTTCTTTGCCTATTAATAAAGTGGCATTACATTATGTTAGTAGAGGGAAAAAATAAAAGAAAATCCAAAGACACACAAGTAACTTGGCGGTTGTTGGGAGGAGGGTAGAGAAAAGGGAGAGAAAAAAATTTACTTAAATTTGCATAATTTTTTTAATTTGTAAAAGATAAATTTTAAATTATTTTAAAAAGAAATGTCATGTACATTTTACTATTGTTCCACAGCTATTTTTATACATTATCTGGTTTTTGGACACACACATAATTTTTATGTAGTTGTTTTAATAGCTGTATATAATTTTATATTTTTTCATCAAACATTATGTCAAATATAACTACTAAAAATACAAAATAGCAGTATATGTTTATATTCTTTTTTCATAAACATGTCAAATGTTTCCCATATTTCTACTTATTTTTCTTTATAATATATTTTAATGGTTATATGATAGTCCATTGAGTTGATAGGATACAGTTTAGTGGACCATTCTTTTATTTTGTTCCTAAATATAACTCTTTCTGTAAGTTAAGTTCTTCCCTTAAGATAAATTCCAATATATTAACATTTTAATGACTTTTGGTAAATACTTCTAACATATTTCTTTATAGAATCCACTATCTTCATTACTACTAAAAATTTTTTTCATTGACAAAAATTACATATATTTATGATGTACAACATGTTTTGATATATGTATACATTGTGGAAATTATTAAATCAAGTGAATTAATCTATTCATTGCATCACATACTTTTTTGTGGTAAGAACACTTAAAGATCTACTCTCTTAGCAATTTTCGTGTATACAATACCTTGTTATTAACAATAATCACCATGTTGTGAAACAGATCTCTTGAATCGCCATTCTTTGCATTGCATTGTATGACTGGAAAATAATCCAAAATCACGTATTATGCCACATCTTTAGTGTAACCAATTTTTAAATGGTTGGACAGTTCAAAAAATCTTCACTCTTAAAAAATCATTCTTTTACCAACTGATTACACAAAGCTTTTAATATTGAGTATCAGTAACAAGAATACTCCTAGCACACTCCTCTTACAGTATAAAATATAAACCACACAAACGATACATACTAAATATTTGCCATGTTGATAGGAACTAACTACATGCACAGAAGTAATAACACAATTCCTACTAATATTTCATACTATACCATTTCAATATTGAATTATGTTCTCAATATCATACTTCAATTCATTTTTTTTCAAAGTTCACCTCCATTAAGTCCTTCTTTTTTCATCTCTACTGCCATGTGTTGGTCTATTACCTAAATTCAGATTCTTTCACCTCCGGTTCATTTAAATGCACAACAGTCACCAGAAGCAGCATGCTTTGACCACATCACAGTCACGCTCAAAAGCACTAAGTAAAACTCAATGGGCTACCAAAATCATACACAAACAAAAAAAGTCAAAACCAAAATAAAACATGTGAAATGGCCTGGCCTAGCATTCAAGGCCCTCGGGAGTCTGGCCCTAGAGAATGTAACTCATTGCAATATTGATTAATATCACAGATAAATCTGCTTTTGCCAAACATCCTATTACTGCCCCAGCATATGTCATGTGCTCTCTCATATGTGAACTTCCGCACTTGAGTTTTCCATGCCTACTCTGGTAATAGAACATTATCTATTCTTAGTTCCTGCTCAAATAATTCTGTTTCAGACCACTTCAGATTCTCCTGTCAGAAGAGATCACTTTTTATATGTTACTAATTTTATATTTGACAGTACAGGGTAATGACTTTTTCCCAATGGTATTATCTTTCTGTCTTCACTGTGAACCCCTCTTGAATTTTGGCACAGGATTAATCACATGGTTATCACTGAGTAAGCATTTGTTAATTACTCAGGACAGGAACTCTCGATTGTATGGCAGAGATTGTTAGTTGTCCCTATAACCATCTTCCCTTCTTACCCAACAGCAGAATACTTAGCAGGCCACATGGCCACTTAGCTAAAAAACTTTATTTCCAGCTTACCACACACACTGGGTAGTCCTACGGCAATCTTTTGGCCAAAGGGATGTGTGATGCCCTTAAAATGGAAATTTACATCCAACCCTTCCACTCTTCTGCTATCTGAAATGCAGAGCTTGTGGTGAGCCATTTGAGACCTTTTGGTCAGAGCAACACATGACGGGTGGTGGAACACAAGAGAAAAGAACTCTGGGTCTTGAAAATTCTATGGGGCAGAGCTGCCACATCAGCTCATACTTTTACTTGAGAAGTAAACTTCCATTTGCTTCTTTAAGCCACTATTACTTGGGCAGGGGAGTCTCTCTTTTACACAGCAGCTATATCTAAAATTCTACCTAAATCAGGTCCACGTAAAATTTAGAGGCAAAAACTCCTATTTCTGTTTTTTGAAGAGAGAGTCCATAATTTTTAATAGATTGTAGAAGAGTTATATGAGCCCCAAAAGGTCAGGAACCATTGATCTTGGCAAAGTATTAACTAGTCAAGGACTTCAGTGTTAACATGCTTTACTTTATGAGAAGAGCACATAATGTTTTTAACTCAATGTGTGTTAGAAAATAATTTTAAAACATTTCTGATGCTGTTTCTCAGCTTTCTCTCATCAAGCAGCAACAATCTGAAGAGCCGAGTTAATAGTAACTCAAAATAAATTGTGCCACTGCAACAGAATTAACTCAACACTAAACTTAGCTCTTCATTTTTCCTTGCTTCAGCCCCATTTAAAACAATAGTAGCAGCTATATTTTTGACATCAGCAAAGTATGTGAAGTAAAAATAAAGACAAATAGGTACTTTCTTACTTCACAGATTTCTCACCAAACGTATTCACCACTCCACCCTGAAACCTAAGAAAGTAGAACTTAAAATTGGATGTGGAACTCTAAGCAGTGTTGGTCTATTACCTAAATTCAGATTCTTTTCTCTCAGATTCACTTAAATGCATGACAGTCATCAGAAGTAGCATGCTTTGACCATATCACAATCATTCTCAAAAGCACTAAGTAAACCTCAATTGGCAACTGAAGTCCACACACAAACCAAAAAAGCCTAGCAATGAAATGAAATTCTCAAGTGCTTACTCAAAATCCTAAATTTGATTTCTAGAGAAGTCAAATCCAAGGTTGGTAATTTGAGAGCTGATTTCCATGCTTCTGGGGGTAAAATGGAGGAGCTAACAGGTCTGAAAGGCTTATGGCTTCATAAAATGTGACTCAGAAACAAGAAAAACCTCAATACATTACATATATTTATTTGTTTTATTTCTTGAGACGGAGTCTCACTCTGTCGTCCAGACTGGAGTGCAGTGGCGCGATCTTGGCTCACTGCAACCTCCACCTCCTGGGTTCAAGCGATTCTCCTGCCTCAGCTTCCCAAGTAGCTAGGACTACAGGTATGTACCATGACGCCCGGCTAATTTTTTGTATTTTTAGTAGAGACAGGGTTTCACCATGTTGGCCAGGCTGGTCTTGAAACCCTGAACTCAGGTGATCCACCCGCCTCAGCCTCCCAAACTGCTGGGATTACAGGTGTGAGTCACCACTCCTGGCCTCAATCCATTACATTTAAATAAGAACAAATGTAAAGCCCTGCAATTACATTCAAATAATTAAATGTACAAATCTAGAGAAATGTGTTTTTGTGTGAAAAAGATCTGGTAATTCTATATGAGTCAAGGTGTGCCTGTTTTTAAAGATCACTCCAGTCTTAGGACAAATTAAGAGTAGAATTTATTACAGATTGCCATAGTGGATGAGAAAAAATACATCTAATTTATAACTATAATTTTATAATTCATATTTTTACATTATAAAATATACTGCAATATTATATCCAATTCTGGATATTAAATTTTATGATGGGAACTATCAATCATCCAAGAAGATAATAAAAAGACTGCATAATCTAAACATCATCTGCTGTCAGGAACAGATTAAATGGCTGTTTTATCTGAGGTATTTAAGCTGAGGAGAACAAAAATTAAGGGGAGTCAATGACAGATGTTTTCAAAAACCCAAGGGTACCTCATAGACAGCACAGTTTATACATTTGTGTGTTTCTCAAAAGCACAGAGCTATAGCCAATATATAAAAATTATTTGCAGGCAGGCTTAACATATTCTAATCTTTCTAAAAATGAAACAGCAAGAGCTTTACTGCCTTCTGAGGTAAGCAGCACACAGAAGTGCTCTCTTTCAGGGATGCTGTAAAACAAATTCTTACATTTGGAAGAAGTCTGCAGTGGAATGAGACTTCTATCTATAGCAGTAAGTCATGTGAGACTAAGGTAGTTTTTTGTTTGTTTGTTTGTTTGTTTTTGCGGAGTCTTGCTCCGTCACCCAGGCTTGAGTGCGGTGGCGCGATCTCGGCTCCCTGCAACCTCTGTCTCCTGGGCTCAAGCGATTCTCCTGCCTCAGACTCCTGAGTAGCTGGGACTACAGGTGTGTGTCACCACACCCGGCTAATTTTTTTGTATTTTTAGTAGAGACAGGGTTTCACCTTGTTAGCCAGGATGGTCTCGAGCTCCTGACCTCATGATCCACCCATCTTGGCCTCCCAAAGTGCTGGGATTATAGACATTAGCCACCGTGCCCGGCTGGTAAAGTTCTTTTTTAAGAAATAAGTATATATTTCTCTCTAGAAACTGACTTACATTTTTAAATTCTGCATAACTGAAAGTTATTTGATTTTGTTAAGTGAGTCTGTGATTGCTCCATTCAGACATTTGGCTTAGTTTGCCTCTCTATATTAATGGAGTTCTGTTGAAGAAAATCTCTCACCTGCAGGGACTACACTCCACTTGGCCATGTGTCACTGTGTATGCAAAATGTTTGTCACCTGCAAAGGAACACAGCAAGAGAAGGTGGCCAGATAATTCCTTTTATGCAAATCTATTCAGGTCCGTCCTGAATAGAACAGTGTCCTCTGTCCTATCCCAGACTGCAAGTGGTAAGAAAAGGAGTGAAAGCTGGTTGCGGGTACGGGGAGGAAGCCTTAACTCCAGAGCCCATGCCCCCAGTCACTACGCTATATTAACATGTATTTCTTCTCTGCTGTTCAGAAAAAAAATGAGCAGGGCCTCAGGACGCCTTGGTATTGAAAAAATACCCTTTGGAGGCTTCATACCTTAAACTCTAGCTGAGAGTATTGAGAAATCCAAGTGGGTAAGGAATGAGGGGGTTCCAGGAAAGGTGCTGAAAGAGGAAATAGAAAATGCAGAATAAATTCTACACTGGCTCAGAAACTGAGTCTTGGCTGAACTCTGCTGGGAATCAGGGGAAGGGGGCTCAGGAATTGGACGCCGCTTTCGCCACTTGTGTCTCCATCTTTCTCCTCTCATTTTTTAACTTTTGTTCTTCCCTACTTTGTCTTCCTTCTCCTTTTTCTTTCATTTCCTTTTATTTTCCCAGCTGATTGTGTATTTCTGTCTCCTGTCTGCTCCTGCTACGTGAGGAGTGTGACTCCAGGAGAAAAAAGACAGGGGCCTCTGTCACACATGATGAATGCTAAAATCTGCTGCCAGCTGTATTAATGAGGGTTAACAATGTGCCAGGAATGACATGCTATATGATGTATAATAATGAACAAGATATAGTGTTTACCCCCAGAAGGCTTATAGTTTCCACAAAACCAAAGGATAACTATGACAGGATAGGATACTCACAAAGAAAAACACATGGAATAGATATGTGGTAACAAAGAACACAGAGGAGAAGCATAGTGTGATGATGAATTTTATGTGTAAACCAGGCGAAACTATTGTGCCAAGTTGTTTGGTCAAACACTAGTTTAGATGTTGCTGTGAAGGTATTTGCAGATGTGATTAGCATTTATGATCCATTGACTTTAAAGAAAGCAGAGTACCTTTTATAACGTGAATGGGACTCACCCAATCAGTTGAAGCTATTAAAAAGACAGGTTTCCCAAGGAAGAAGCAATTCTGTCTGAAGTCCACAGCATAAAAATCCTGCCTGAGTCACTTGTCTGATGGCCTGCCCTGTGCATTTAGGATTTGAGACTGCAACATCAAGGCTTACCTGAATTTCCAGGCTGCCAACGTGCCCTACAGATTTCAGACTTGCAAGCCCCTACAATCGCCAAAGCCAATTTCCAAAATAGCTCTGTCTCTGTCTGTCTCTCTCCACTTACATATGAAATCTCCTCTTGGTTTTGTGGAGAGTCCTGATGATACACTAGTAAATAAGAGTAAGGTCGACCGGGTGTAGTGGCTCACGCCTGTAATCCCAACACTTTGGAGGCCAAGGAGGGCAGATCACTTGAGCTCAGGAGTTCGAGACTAGCCTGGCCAACATGGTGAAACCCCGACTCTACTAAAAATATACAAATTAGCCAGGCATGGCGGTGCATGCCTGTAATCCCAGCTACTCAGGAGGTTGAGGTGGGAGAACTGCTTGAACCAGGAGGCAGAGGTTGCAGTGAGCTGAGATTGAGTCACTGCAGCCTAGCCTGGGCGGGTGACAGAGCAAGATGAAAGAAAGAAAGAAAAGAAAGAAGAAGGGAAGGGAAGGGAAGGGAAGGGGAGGGGAGGGGAGGGAAGGGGAGGGGAGGGAAGGGAGAGGTCAATTATGCTGCACATTTCTGAAGTTCAATGATCAGCAGCAGTTCTCCTCATTCCTTGAAACCAGACACACTCTGTCTCCAATTCCTAAGAATATCATGCAACTTACCTGATATTCCCTCACTTTACATAAGCCAGTGGAAAGTCACTGGGTTTAGTTTGCTAAATTTGATAAATTCTTCTAACATTACATACTTACGAGTTAATTCTATTATTTTCACCTGCTTTTCTATCCCTGAGCTTTTTATTTCTCAAAAGTATCCACACTGACTTGATAAGAGGCTGATCAACATCATCATGAGTCTGTAAAATCTTTCTGCTACTAAGAAAAGTCTCTGTTAATTTACACACCAGACTGCTTTCCTTTCCTAGCAATCAAGTGTTTTCACTTAGATATTATGTATAGTCTGAAGTTTTATATGTTTCATCATCTGAAAAAGTCTATTTTAAATTCTAAATGTTTGCTAATTTCTGGTTAAGGTTGTCATGGAGTTTTCTCCTTCTTCGTCTAAATCATCTGGCAGTGAAGATATTGCCTTAAATCATCATATCTAGCTAACAGTATAGAGCTGGTATAAGTCATCTCTTATTTAGAAAAAAAAGTGTGTTAAAAATGTTAACTGCAAAGCACAAAGCGGTAATGTCATACTGCCCTCTATTTTGGTGCATGATACACACAAAACAGCAGGTGTTGATTTTCTCTGATATTCGAGATTGACAGCTTGTCTCTTTCTTACTCCACCCACCATCATTATGTTTAATTTACATTCATCCATGACACCCTGCAACCTGCTGATTTTATATGATTTTATAGCCACTCTGTATGTAAATAAAACGAGTAAAAAATACGAAACCCCAATAGTATAATTTCTGCCTTCCTGTAAAATCAGTCTGCTCAACTGAATGCACTTCTATCAGAACATAGGTGAAATCCTACAGCTAGCTCTCAGGTGTGCTTGCATGAAGGAGAACTCAAAGGTCATAGTAACTGTAAAGTCTATTTCATATAAAAATCAGAGCACTCCAACTGCTATAAATTAAATCAAAAGATTCCCAAATGGAATGAGGTATAGAATAGTTCTGGCAAGTTTAGGCCAGACGCGGTGGCTCATGCCTGTAATCCCAGCACTTTGGGAGGCCGAGAAGGGCAGATCACAAGGTCAGGAGATTGAGACCATCCTGGCTAACACGGTGAAACCCTGTCTCTACTAAAAATACAAAAAATTAGCTGGGCATAGTGGCGGGTGCCCGTAGTACCAGGTACTTGGGAGGCTGAGGCAGGAGAATTGTGTGAACCCAGGAGGCGGAGCTTGCAGTGAGCCGAGATTGCACCACTGCACTCCAGCCTGGGCGACAGAGCCAGACTCTGTTTCAAAAAAAAAAAAAAAAAAGAATAGTTCTGGGAAGTTTACATGGACAATTCCGTGGTTGAACGCTTTCCTCTCTCCCATGAAACATAATATAAATTACTTAAGAAGACATGTGTAAGGAAACAAAATCCAGCTATTACTTAAAAAATTATTTAGTACCATCTCAAATATAAATGTTCTCTTTAATAATTTAATTGACACATGTCTTATTAAAACATGCAATTATCAGTCATATACAACATGCAGCATGCAGTAAATGGACAGCAGAGGTTAATAACCTGGAAGCATAGGATCTGAGAATGTGAGAGCAAGTTAAAGACAAGAGTTCCTCTCCATTGTCACTGAGGGTCGAGAAGCAATGCTGAAGCGTAGAACAGTGAGAGTGGGGGAAATACAGTTTGTCCAACACATAAACATATCTCCGCAAGTGGCGGCAGGTATAACTGAAAGACAAAGGTAAAAGGAGAGAAACAGAAAGAGAGTTTTCCTTTGAAAAAATAAATCATTCTTTATGTCCTCAAAGCTTTCTGTGTATCTTCACTAGATGGTGCCCGAGAAAAAAAAACTGTCAGAATAAAAAGATAAAAAAGAAAATGAACAATCAGAATAAAAAATGGGCAAAAGATCTAAACAGACACTTCATCAAAGAAGATATACAGATGGCAAATAAGCATATGAAGAGATGTTTAACATCATACATCATGAGGAAAATGCAAATTCAAACAATGAGACACCACCACAGACTATTTGAATGGCCCAAATCCAGAGCATGGATTACACCAAATGCAGGCGAGGATGTGGAGCAGCAGGAACTCTCATTCACTGCTGGTGGAAATGCAAAATGGTGTAGCTACTTTGGAAGGCAATTCGGCACCTTCTTATAAAACTAAATATACTCTTACCATACAATCCAGAAACTGTGCTCTTTAGAATTTATCCGAAAGAGTTGAAAACTTATATCCACACAAAAATCTGCACACAGGTGTTTATGGCAGCTTTATTCATAACTGCCCAAACTTGAAAACAACCAAGGTGTCCTTTAGTAGATGAATAAATAAATAAACGGTGGTACATCTAGACGATGGATTATTATTTAGGGCTAAAAAAATGAGCTATCAAGTCATGAAAAGACATGGAGGAACCTAAATTACTAAGTGAAAGCCACCAATCTGCAAAAGGCTACATATTGTGTGATTCCATTTATATGACATTCTGGAAAAGGAAAAGCTATGGAGACAGCAAAAAGATTAGGGGTTGCCAGGAGTTAGAGGGGAGGGATAGATTAATATACAAAGCATAGAGGATTTTTTAGGGCAGTGAAGCTACTCTACTAATACTATGATGGTGGATACATACATTTATCAAAAATCAAAGAATATACAACAGCAAGAGTGAACCCTAATGTAAACTATGTAGTTTGGATGATTACGTGTCAATGCAGGTTCATCAACTATAACAAATATGTCACTCTGGCACAGGATGTTGATAGCGGGGGAGGTTGGAGGCCAGGGAATAATATGGGAACTATTCTTTCTGATCACTTTTGCTGTGAACCTAAAACTGCTCTTTAAAAAGTCTATTTAGGGGAGAAAAAGGCATACTCACTGGGAGAAAAGTCTCAAAATATGAGGCTGTCATTAGTGAACCACATAAAATATGCCTTGGTAGAACAAAGTGATACAAAATACTTTTTCTTCACGGTATTATGAATACGTTCCTGGCAAGTAGGCAATAATACTACTACAATATGGAAGAGATTATGGTAGAGAGAACACTGAATTGCAAGTCAGAAAACTTAGAAATCCTTTGGAAAAGTGCTTGCAAAAATAAAATTTTTTAAAGAAAGACAAAACTTGGAAATCTAAATCCCGCTCACCCATTGGCAGCTTTACAATAGTGGGTGTGTGACCTCTCTAAGCCTCAAACCCATAAGCGAACAACATAGAAGTAAAAAATTTTAAACTGCTCCAAGATTTTAAAGTGATATTATAAAAAATAAAGTAATAAGAGGACCAATAAGAATTATCACTATTATTGTCAGAGTAATTTCACTGATGCCACATTTCAGGCCATTTAAAAATAGCAAGCTAGAGAGAAGAGAATGTAAAATCAATCTGACAAGGTAAATCAACAAAATAGTGAACATATCATGTGATATGCCTTGGCTATTATTAGTCCTTGAGAATCATGTATAAAGAACTACATCAAAACTATATCAAAGTATGAATACCAAGAGGGTGATAGGTAATTTTTAAAGTATGTTGAACTCAAAACTGGTAAGTTAGAAGATTTGACATAGGCAAATTTCCACAAATGAACAATCCATTCATCCATTCAACCCACTAGCCTATCAAACAACCAATCAGTCAAGCAGTAACTACTATCTACTGCATGTGGGAACAGTGCTGGGCATTGAAGACAGGGTGGGGAATGATGCACACACAATTCGTACCCTTAAGGAGCTTACAACCTGGAGTAGGAGACAGATTATTAGACACAACAAAATCCCTCTAAAATAGAGAAAGTCTTAAGAAGCTGTTAATCTCCAAAACAGAGTAGTTAAAAATCTTTTAAAGTAGGCTTATATTTAAAGAGATATTTCTATTGAGTCTTCGAAAGGATTCTAGGACTCCATCTACCAAAAGAGAGCAAAAACTTAAGAAAATACAAGAACTATATTCTTGAAAAATGCGTATTACTAGCACTTTAAACAAGGGATCACAGTTAACATTACCATCAGTCACGAAGCAAGCAGATGTCATGTGTCTCCTGATACGATCACAGCATAGCCAAAATCTAATCCCCCCAAAATCAAACAAACCAAAATTGAGGAACGTTCTACAAATAAACAAAAAACTGTTCTGTATTCTCCAAATTCTGAAGGCCATAAAAGACAAAGGAAGACTGAGGGACCATTCCAGATTAAAAAAGATGAAAGAAGACAACTATATGTAACATGATTTTGGTATCAGATCCCTGACTTGGAGGGGAAAAAAGGCATTTTTTACTTAAAATAGTTTTTATTAATGTTAATTTCCTGATTTTGATAAATACCCTTATTTTTAAGAAATACACCATGCAGTACTTAGTAATGGGGTATCATGTCTATAAACTTATTCTCAACCATTTTAAAAAAAAGAGACAAACAATAGTAAAGCAAATGTGGTAAAATTTTAACATTTGGGAATGTGAATTAAAGGTAAATGAAAATTATTTGCACTATTTTTGGTAAAACTATTTTTTTTTCTTTTCTTTTGAGACAGAGTCTCATTAGGTCGCCCAAGCTGGAGTGTAGTGGCATGATCATAGCTCACTGCAGCCTAAACTACCTGGGCAAGCGATCCTCTTACCTCAGCCTCCCAAGTAGCTGGAACCACAGGTGCGTGCCAGCATACTCACCTAATTTTTAAAATTTGCACTAGAGGCAGGGTCTCACTATATTGCCCAGTCTGGTCTTAAATTCCTGGGCTCAAGTGATCCACCCACCCTGGACTTCCAAAGTGTTGGGATTACAGACATAAGCCACTATGCCCGGCCTAATTTATTTTTAATCTGAAAAAAAAAAAAAAGTAGAACTGGTCTTTTTGATAAACTGAATAATATCCATTTTAAGATTATGAGATTCAAACCTACAGTCCTAAAATGTCATTCTGACCTCTACACTTAAAGCTTGGGACATCAGAAAAACAAGATCATGGGAAGTAGGCAAATGTGGTCTGGAGCTAACCCATAAAAAACAGTCACTGTTACTTAAGAATTATACTTTCACAAAAATAAAATTTCCTTAATGCCTTCTTACAAGAAAATGTCCAAGATTGTGCAATGTATAGTTCAAGTCTGTAAAAGATGACAAAAACCACAAAGGAGTAATACTTAAAAAAGATTTCAAGGTAAGGTTTTCTTTTTTTTTTTTTTTTTTTTTTTGAGACGGAGTCTCACTCTGTCGCCGGGGCTGGAGTGCAGTGGCCGGATCTCAGCTCACTGCAAGCTCCGCCTCCCGGGTTCACGCCATTCTCCTGCCTCAGCCTCCCGAGTAGCTGGGACTACAGGCGCCCGCCACCTCGCCCGGCTAGTTTTTTGTATTTTTTAGTAGAGACGGGGTTTCACCGTGTTAGCCAGGATGGTCTCGATCTCCTGACCTTGTGATCCGCCCGTCTCGGCCTCCCAAAGTGCTGGGATTACAGGCTTGAGCCACCGCGCCCGGCCAGGTTTTCTAATAATATATTTTGCAGTACTTATCAAATAAAATTATAACACATTTTCATAGCAACTTTTTCTGACTTTGTTTGGAGACAGAGTCTCGCTCTGTCACCTAGGCTGGAGTGCAGTGGTGCGATCTCGGCTCACTGCAACCTCCGCCTCCCGGGTTCAAGCTATTCTCCCAGGTTCAAGAAATTCTCCTGTCTCAGCCTCCTGAATAGCTGGGACTACAGGAGCATGCCACCATGCCCAGCTAATTTTTGTATTTTTAGTAGAGATGGGGTTTCGCTATATTGGTCAAGCTGGTCTTGAAATCCTGACCTCAGGCAATCCACCCACCTCAGTCTCCCAAAGTGCTGGGATTACAGGCACGAGCCACCACGCCCGGCCAATTTATTTTTCTAATTATCTATATGCTTAAAGAACTTAAAAAAATGAGATTACCAGAGGCAGGTTAACCTTTACCTAGACTAATAAAAATATTCTGTATATCCTTTTCCAATTTCCCTTCTTCTTCCCTCCCTTCCTTCCTTTGAGAAAGCTCATTAGTAGATCCATTAGTAGACTTAAAAATACCAAGAAATTAAATTAATAATAAATGTTTATGGCCTATATAAAGAAAATTACCAAAGTTAACTATTTGGCATAAAAGAAATCTTGAATAAATGAAGAAATACTAACTAGCATGTTTTTGGATGGGAAGACAAAATACAAAGAATGCCATTATCCTTCACAGATTCAAAATCTCAACTGTTTGTATCTGATTTTGACAAAATTATTCTTAAAGTAGTTCCTAAATTTTTTTAGGTGGTCATTTTATTTATTTATTTATTTATTTATTTTGAGACGGAGTCTCGCTCTGTCGCCCGGGCTGGAGTGCAGTGGCCGGATCTCAGCTCACTGCAAGCTCCGCCTCCCAGGTTTACGCCATTCTCCTGCCTCAGCCTCCCGAGTAGCTGGGACTACAGACGCCTGCCACCTCGCCCGGCTAGTTTTTTTTTGTATTTTTTAGTAGAGACGGGGTTTCACCGTGTTAGCCAGGATGGTCTCGATCTCCTGACCTCGTGATCCGCCCGTCTCGGCCTCCCAAAGTGCTGGGATTACAGGCTTGAGCCACCGCGCCCGGCCAGGTGGCCATTTTAAAAGCCAACAAAAGACATGGATTCCCTTACAGAAAAATGTACCAACACTAAATGCTTGGGATTCAGTGGTACAAAAAGATACATGGATTCTGCTCACATAGAATCAGGGTCCCCATCCCCCATTTTGAAGCCTGTTAGGAACTGGGCTACATAGCAGGAGGTGAGTGGCAGTTGAATGAGCAAAGCTTCATCTGTATTCAGAGCCACTCCCCATTGCTCGCATTACCACCTGAGCTCCACCTCCTGTCAGATCAGTGGTGGCATTAGATTCTCATAGGAAGGCAAACCCTATTATGAACTGCACATGCGAGGAATCGAGGTTGTATGCTCCTCATGAGAATCTAATGCCTGATGATCTGATCTGAAGTGGAACAGTTTCACCCCAAAACCATCCCCCGTTCTGTCCCTGTCTGTGGAAGAACTGACTTCCACAAAACTGGTCCCCAGTGCAACAAAGGTTGAGGACTGCTGTCACAGAATATACATTTAAATAGAGAGAGATTCAGAATCAGTGAGTAAAAAAACAAGATAATTTGTTAACAAAATCAAATATGATAAAGGTGGAAAAGGGGCTGAAGGGGCTAACTGTTAATTTTGGTGGTTATGAACGATTTCACTGATGGTATGATATTTGATATGAGAATCAAACACCTAGCAGAACTACAGTCTCAACTTCTCAAGCATTTGACAACATTATGAGCTAATTACATTAGCATAACTGAATAAAATATTTCTCATTTCCACTGAAAGGGATGATACTAATAAACTCGTAATGGGGCTTAGATATGAATAAGATGATGATTCATTTTAGTGGATGAGTCTAGACAGTGAGGGTTCCTGAAAATGGGCACTGTGATCTCAGAATCACAGGGCTGGGAGAGCCCAGGAGGTCATCTTGTGCATGATCTATCCACAGAAGAGTATCTAACAACCCTCATGAGATGTTCACACTGCTCTTACTATACATCTTTAAGGGAAAATGAACTCTCTAATTTGACAAATAGCCTCATTCTACAGATATGTAAATTCTAACAATTAGAAAACTTCTTCCTATAATAAGCTAAATCCAGTTGTTCTGTAACTTCTACCCAGTAATGAAACTTGGAATTCAGTACACAAAGTCTAACTTACTTCCTTACACTACAGTCTTTAAATAGATTAGGAAATTGTGAATTTCTTCATCTTTTCTTCTCTGATTGATGTTAAAATCTGTTCATCTCTCATGGGCTATGGTTTTTGGATTCCTCATCAGTCTTGTTACTCTCCTTTGGATACTCACACAGCCTAATAAGCTTCTTAGCAACACAGTCAGTGCAGGGAGAGGTCACTGGTAGTATTGAGAATTGCTGGTGCATGGTGAGAATAAAAACCCAGACCAAATTTTGTTAGTTTTATTATAGTTTTGAAATTCTTTACAGACATACACAATATATCCCCTTAATGCCATCCAGATCCAGGGTAAACCACTTGTATCATCCCACCCTTGACACCAGGCTGGTCATTCCTAAAATATGGCAAAAAGAATAAACATATTATTCTAGATGTGTCATGTTTTGGGCAATGTTGAAAAGATTATACTCTATTAATGCAGCTTAAAATTATACATACTCAAAACTAAAGTTAAACTAAAAAGAAAAACAAATTTCCTCAAACTGAAAACTAAAACAAATTTAATTGTATCTCAAGTGGTAATGAAACTACACAAAGAATTACTCTGAATAACTTTCAAATGTAGAAATGACCATATATACTCAGTGGGTAGAATACCATATTCTAAGGACTAATAGAAACACACACAAAAAATCCTGAACTTCATTCACTGACTTAAAATTAGTCATAATATTAATATTATTGTGAAACAACTGTATATACACACATGGAGTAAAATAAAGAGAAAAACATTCTATTAATGCTATTCAAAAAAGCAAATCAGAATTTCTGTTAAATAATCTGAAATTTGAATCAGAACTAAAAGTATAAATAATCTTTTTTCTCTACAAGAATTTATATCTTTTCAGTTTTGTCCATTGAAGAGACTTAAAAAAATTACAAACTCCTCAACAATGAGTACCCTATCACCTACCAACCACACTGTGGTTTCTAGGTCCGAGACAAGAAATGTATTTAATACAAATGAGTCTGAGACATCTTGTTGGCCTAAAATCTAGGAAGGAAGCAAGGAAACTGTCAAAGATGAATGGAGTCCTGTCAAAAGGACATAAGAGGCAACATAAGGGATCTCCCAATGGCCAAAAATGAAACAATCAGAAACGAAAAAGAATAACTGCTCTGTGAGTGATCAAAAACATACAATCTATATGGACAATATGAACAGAAGTTCATAATAAAATAAATAAAAACCAAAAATTGAAAATATATCAATTACTACTAGGGGTAATAAAGGTATCAAACTCTAGTTTTGAAAATTAAATATTAAAAGGAAAAAGTTAAGCATTACTCCCCTCTTTCCAACTATGATTACACAGTGGATGAAGGAAAATTCTTCTTTACAGAAAAACTCTATGTCACAAATATGCACATAATATTATAATTAGAAATTTGCCATTTGGCAACATATAATAAAACAGTTTAGTCAAATGAAAATCACATGAAAGAATGATGGTGAAATGTAGAATAAAAGGATTAGCTATCACCATCTGAACCTATCGATCAATCTTAGTATCTCCAGAATAACTAGACTTTATGTATCTCCTGATATGATAGACTATGAAATAAACAGGAACACTAAGAATTTTTGCCAATAAGTTCCATCTAAATGATCTATCCTCTAGAGTTAGTTTTCAGTTTACAAGATAAATTGATGAGAGGGAACAAATTGAAGGACACAGAAAGGTGCAAACAAACAAATCCGGAATGTGAGATATTCTATAAGACAGCTTACCTGTTGACCAACTAGTCAAAGATGTGAGTTGAAGAGTTAAAAAAGAAAAGCAAGCAAGGGATACTGCACAATTTTTTTCTTAAACTTAGGTCAGGTAGCAAATAGCTGCAGCCCGTATTGTCTCACTTAAAATCACTTAACTCTGCAACTGATGTGAGAAAGTAGTCATAGGATGCACACAAATGGGCATGGCTGTGTTCTAACAAAACTTCATTTACAAAAACCTGCCTCTTTTCGATTGAAAAAAACTAAGACATATGACTAATCAAATGTGGTGTCAGATCCTGTATGAATCCTGATTTGAACTAATCAAAATAAACATATTTTTTTCAAAGATAACCAGGCATAATGTGAATATGGGTTTGGAATTAGATAATATTAAGGGAAGTGTTGTTAATATTCTTGAGTGGACAAACTAAATAATCAAATTGATGTAAATGAGTAACAAAGTACTACAGATGAAACTTGAAATAGATGAGATTTTGCCTGAATAGATAGGTAAGGGAAAGTTTCCTCATAAAAGTAACGATTCAGCCAAGATTTGCAGGAAGACTAAAGATAAGCAGGAAAATAATTACAAGTGAAGGAACAAGGCAGACATAGGACCGAGACTGGAAAGAAACATGTCTCCTACGCAAAAGTAAAGGACAATGTGTAAGAAGCTGACCTTGCGGAAGAACAGAGGTAGGTAAAATCACCAAGGAATTATGCCTTCATTCTAGGAACAATGGGGAGCATCTGAAGTGTATAAAGCAGAGGAGTCACAGGATGAGATCTGCATTTTGAAATGATCCGTCTGGTTGGAGACTGATGAAGCAAGAGTTGACATCAGATGTGTTAAAGAGTTACTGCAGTAGAGTAGGCACTAAGGCGATGATAAAGGAGAATGAATGGATTTGAGGGGTGGTTACTGACAACACTTGGTAATGGATTGGATATGGCAGGTGACAGGGAGTGTCAACATTGACTCTCAGGTTTCTGGCATGCAAAAAATGGTGGTGTCATTCAATGAGGCGGGAATAGAGAAAGAAGATCAAAAAAGGCTGGGAAAAGGCAAGATTTCCATTTTCAGCATGCTGAGTTTGAGATGTCTCTGATAAATCCAAAAGGTGATATTAGTCATCTGATTGGACATGCAGGTCTGAAGCTAGAGGATAGGGCTAGCTAAATGTATGTTTGTGAGTCATCTGTATAAGGATGGGAGTGACTACAATCACCTAAGAAAAGAGTAGAGGGAGAAAAGAGAAGGGGGTTGCTACAGTCTGAATGTTTGTGTCCCCCACAAATGTATATGTTGAAATCCTAGCCCCCAAGGTGATGGTATTAGGAGGTGGGGTCTTTGGGAAGGCATTAGGATTAGGCGAGGTCATGAGGGTAGAGCCTTCATGTTTAGGATTAGTGTCCTTATAAGAGTCCCAAGAGAGCCTGCTTCCACTCTCCACCATGGGAAGACAAGAGAAAAAACTGCCCTCTTTGGGTCAGTAAGCAGGTCCTCACTAGACACCAAATCAGTCGGCGCCTTGATCTTGGACTTCCCAGACTCCAGATCTGTGGGAAGTAAATGTCTGTTGTTTATAAGCTACCCCGTATATGCCATTTTGTTATAGCAACCCAAACTAAGGGTGACTTTGAGAAATGCCAACATTTAAAGTGTCACAAGATCACTTCAAATCTAGATAAAGATAAACTTTTACAGAATTTTGAAGAGTGGCCAAAAAAAAACCATAAAGAAGATGAGGAAACCAAGAAGAGGTTACTGTGAGGAAGGAGTGGTTACCAGTGTCAAATACAATTGAAAGGATAAATGAGACGGAAAATGTACACTGGATTTGGCAATGTGGAGGTCACTGGTGACCAACAATTCTTTTCATTAGTAACATTAAAAATACCATTGATTAAAACAAAATCTGAATGTAAGACTTCCTAAGATATCTTTAATCTCATTGATTAGCTCATTCACATGCATTAAATATGCATTAAGTTTCCAGGGGAAATTTTTACAAACTAAAAATTTATAAAATAGCGTGCACACACAATTTTACACAGTATAAAACTTACATATCCAAGAAAATAAGCAAAGGAAAATCTGGAATGAATGTCAGGAAACTATACAACAGTGGTGGAAGCACAACCCTTGAATCATTTAATTCCTTGGCAGCAGAAGCCATTTTTCCTGGAGCTGAATCTACTGCCAGCAGTGAACATCCTGGGAATCTCTAGTATGAAGGATTAACAGACTGGCTCAAACACTGGAAAATATATTGAAGGGAACAATCTAGTACTAGCTCAAAGGGGATGAAATGACCTAATATCCCACTGCCAGATTTATAAAATAATAGAGACTATAATAATAATAATAATGAACCTTTTTACAATATAACAATATTAGCATCTTTTCTGTGAGTTGTTTTATTAATTGCTGAAGAAATTCAGAATAAGAAATTCCTACATCTGTAGTAAAATACAATTTTTTAATCAATTAAAATGTATACCATCCTTCATACTTGAGATTTAATCATATTCTCTGCTGATTTCAAAATCTTTCAATAAGCACTTTCATCCTAAATTAGATACTCATTCTGGTATATAAGTGCATCAATAAAGATCTAAAACCTAATTTGTAGAAACATAAATAACAGCCAAATATCTTAGATAGCAATTTCATGATATCTCTGTCAAATTACTTGCTTTCTGATTTTAAAATATTGTAAATATTATTAGGTTCAGATATAAATTTGGCAATAGCCACAGGAATAATCATATTATCTCTTAGGCACAAATTTTATTTCCAAGAATATTTTTGAGAACTTTAACTTGTCTTTGAAGACTTGATCACAGTTTATAGAATTTCATTCTCTTCCACATAGAAAACAAAGTAAAGGCACAGATTATCATATACTACCAAAGCAAAGGGGACAAGGCACCTGAAAAGAGTTTTTAAAAGTTTTGTAAACAGTAAGTCATATGCACCAGGTATCTAAAATTCCAAGACTGAGCAGATGAAAATGTACAGGGTACTCATTAAGTATACCACTGTCTCTTGTTTTACAGATGGACCATCTATATTTACAGGTGTGGATAAACAGATCAATTTATTACCAGCATTCCTTCCTACATGGTATGTGAATGAAACATGTCTTTTGACTTTGGACAAAGCAACTATTTAAAAAGAATGTTGTCATGGCTCTCCATTATAGACATTTGCTCTGCAAATGCCCAATACGGCCATGCAGCAATGTGAAGCTGGCTTGGTTCCCAGCAATGCACAGTTTGCTATATGGCTTGAAGTTGTATTTCAATGTGTTAATAGCATGTTGCTGTCTACTCTACTTGTGGTCTAATAAGCGAGGTCTAAAACTCCACACATGCAGACATTCATTTGAAATTTCTTTCTGGTACTTTCTTTTCATGAATATAGAGTTAGGGTAAAGGGAACACTAACGGAGAGTTCATAGAAACAAAATTTACTTGAAAATAATTTATTGATTAATTTGTTTACAACTTATATTTTGAAAGAAGCATTTCAATGTCATTATGTTCCTCTTGTACCAAAGGAAATGGTGGATGGACAGAGCACACATTAAAACGATGACTCCCACTGATGCCAAATTGGTTCCAGTGGGAATGCAGTTGACTAAAGGAAAAAAAGACCTAAAGCACATGGTCATTACAAAAATAGCCATCAAAGACACACAATTCAGCCTGAAAATATTAAAATTTACCTTTTAATGTCATCCAGAGAAATTAAGATACTTGTTTTAAAACATCTAGTCTTTGGGGGACATGAATGATGACTATATGCTACAACTCCACATACATCTGTCTGCACTGAATAAACTGAGGTATAAACACTGAGAATGTAATGGAAAAATTGAGTTCACAAATAAACAGGTATAAAATAGCACGTTCAGCACATTTTATGATCATCAAAAAGCTTGCTCATTTTTAAAGTCATGATTTTGTACAAACTGCCTCTTGGCAAAATGATTTATAGCCATTATAAAATTCTTCCTAAAAAACTGAGCTCTGAGTTTTGATTCTTCAACATCCATGCCACAAATATTAAATCAGCGAAGTTAGATAATCTGGAGCCATGAAATAAGGCCAATTCTGCTGAGACTGATTAAATATTTATGTCATATCCTTTCTATAGCAGAGCAGAAAAAATACACACAAGATAAAATGCTATATAATGGTAAGAGTTGAAAATCTATTGGAGTCATTAAAATAAGAACAAGTCTTCATATATATACACAGAAATTATGCCATTAAGTCATTATCAGAAGACCATTTCAGAGTCATTTTTCGGTTGTGGTCATGGATATACATGGAAACATTCACAGTCTCTCACCCTTTTACCCACAAGGGTGTGGTAATACACACTAAACCCACATCTGTGAGCTGGCAGGTGAGGATTATGGGAGCTGGCTGTTACAGGAATGTAGTCATCAGAAATTGAAGCTCGCTGGGGTGGATGGGTGGAGATGAAAAGACTGATCTTGGTCTCACCAGCCCAATGTTCTAGCCAGTCTAATTGAAGTATCAGCCTGACTGCCATAGTGACTGAGGCATATACCACAGCATCTTCTCCAAGGGAAAAAGACAAGCTATGCAGTCTTTTGCCTCTGGGTCTTTGCACCTGCCGCGGACTATCTGGAGATGCTTCTCCAATCTCCTTATCCTCTGGAAAAAAAATTCCTACTCTTCACTAAGTGTGACTCTTCTATGAGGCCCTCCCCGATTGCTACATGCACATTTTGGTGCTCTCCCTTCTAGCTTCCCACTGTGCCTTATGCTTACTACCAACAAGCAAGTTCACAAAATGCATTTGTAAATGGCTTTATTGTCTATCTCCCCTCTCAATAATCATAAACTCTTTGAGGGCAGATGTTGAGTTTTTATTTTCGTTTCTCTAGTACCTAGTATAGTGTTTTGCATAAGAAACCACCATATTTATTAACTGGAGGAAATGGACAAAAACTAATGTTCCATATTCAATGATACACAAGTTATCTTATGTATGGGAGTTCTATGCATCATCATTACCTTTATATTAGACTGACAAGCACAGTTTAGGCTGGGCTGGGATTCAGAGTCATAACCATAAACATAAAATTACTTCCTTCCTTAGGAGTAAGCAAAGACCTATAAATCACTGGCAACAGGAACTTACACAATAATTCCCAAGGTCTTAACTGCTCATTTCTTAAAATCTTAAGAAGACCCCACAATTTGGCCATTTAGCAGAGGTGAGAAAAATTCATCATTTTAATCATCCCTGGTCCCTAACCAAAAGGAAAGCTTTCTATTTTCTTCCAGCAGAATAGAGAACTAGAATAACATGATTAATCTTACAGTTGGCCAAACTGAAATAGTTCTGAAGACCTTCAGTTATCACTTTATTCATTCTATGAATTATTTCAGATTATTTTGAATCAAAATCAGCAATACTTTTACCAACCTCTAGAACTTGGGTCCCCTATGAAGGCTACTTATCCTTTTTCAGGTAAAAGTTGTAACTGTTGGATATAGGAAATGGGTGAGGTGCGATGAAAGAGACCATGATGGGGGTTGGGAGGAAATTCACCGTGGATAGGAAGACAAGCTAAAGTGCATTTTTGGTGGCCATTTCTAGAAGGAGAAAACTGGGTCCAAGGAAGACCTAAATTCTGATGAAAAGGACACAGGTTCTTATTTATCTCACATCTGAATAACCAGTTATTAGTTACTTAACTCTTCCCTTTATCTCCATTTTGTACATAATTTTTAAGAAAATTAACAAATGGTTACTCATCAAGCAGTTTATAATCTAGTTGAAGATACAAAATATACACATACTTACTAAAAGTTAAGAAGAAAACAACATAAGACATAAAATGATTCTGTATTATTTATTATTTGACAAATAATAAAACTACTTTTAAATTTATTAATCTAACAATCAAATAATTCCAAATTACTTGACAAATAATAAATCTATTGGACAAAATAATAATTGTATAACAATAAGAGCTATAAGAACAGGGACAAAATAAAGTACTGTGGTCTATAAACAAGTATCGGGGAAAAATAATAAGTGGGGATTATGGATTATTTGAAATGTTAAGAGAAAAAACAAGCCACAGCCTGGAAGAAATAAATGCTTGCAAAACAACATACTTGTAAAGTACCTGTATCCAAAATAAATAAAGAACACTCAAACACTCAAAACTCAAAAACCCAAACAACCCAATATTAAAAGGGATAAAGGTCTAAACAGATATTTCGCCAAAGAAGATATATGGATGGCAAAAGAACACATGAAAAGATGCTCAACATTATTTGTCATTAGGGAAATGCAAATTAAAACCATGAGTGAGCACCACAGAACTACTGAAATGGCTTTTACAAAAAGAAAACACTAACTTCTGGTGAAGATGTAGAGTAACTGGAACTATCTTATATTGTTGGCAAGAATGCAAAATGGTATGGCTACTTTGGAAAACACTTTGACACTTTCTTATAAAGTTAAACATACAATTACATGTGCCTCAGAAACTCTACTCCTAGGTATTTACCCAAGAGAAATGAAAACGTGGGTTCCCCAAAAATTCTCTACACAAATATTTATGGCAGCTTCATACATAATTGTCCCAAAATGAAGACATCCACATGTCCTTCAACCAGTGAATGGATAAACTGTGGTATTCATAGAATAAAATACTTGCTCAGTAATAAAAAGGAATGATACAAGAACATGGATAAATCTCCAGTCTCAAAAAACTAAATACCATATGATTTGATTTATGACAAAGTGGTAAAGGAAAACTAAAGAACAGAAAGGCGCTTGGGTAGTAAGAATGGTTTGACTAGAGTAGCACAGGGGAATCTTTAGGGAGATGAACATATTATCTTCACTGTGGTGGTAAATACATGACTTTATGTGTTTGTCAACTCAAAGAACTACTTACTAAAAGAGGGAAATTTTTTATATGTAATACATTTTTTAGTGTCCTAAAAAATTAAAAACAACAGTCACTATGGTGAAGCAGTAGCCTATGCTGGTCAAATATACCAATTGTATTCAAGGGAAGAAGAAAATTAGGTTACAGATTTTAAGCTCAATTCTAATGTCCTGTTCAAGCACAGACCATTTGTCTTTAAGAACCTTTGATATCAAGCCCCTTATAATCTCTCTACACTTTTTACATTTCTTTCCCATGCTAGCATCCAAAAAATCTTACTATTCTCAAAAAAGAACTACTATCAGACATCTGGGAACAAAACCAAGTGTTTCCTGCCACGACAGAGACTTGTTAATATCCTACCAAAAATGAGCTATACTGAAATGAGATAAGCTCCTGAGAAAAGCTTACCACACCCTAAATACTACAGCAATGGTTCATTCCACATCAATCTGTATATTGGCCCCAAACAAACAAAAGGCTTATTAGAGAAGAGTTATTTCTCAAGGTCTTAATGGAAGTCAGAGGAAATAGTCAGTAAAGCACTAAATATTTAATTCAAAACACTCAGTATACTTGGTTTGGTAGTCTGAGACATATGCCTTATAATTAATAAAACAGATTTTCTCCTTAAGAATCCACATCCTATCTGCTATAAGATAAAATTCTGCAGAGGGCAGAGAACAAAAGAGATATAGAATCATGCAGAAAAACTCAATAACCTATATGTAGAAAGAAGTAAAAGACAAAAAAGAATATTTCCACATGATGAATATATTTTAAAATGCACATAGAGCTTAAATAATCAAATGGGTCCATTATTTATTTTAAAAATGACTTCAAGAATGTCACTAAAAGAATACTATTTTTCTAATGCACAATATTCATCTTTTAGATAGATATATTAGCTTAGACTACTACACTGCCTTTTGAGAAGTTCAAAGAACCTTAAGATCAACCTCTTTACTCCATCCTTTAAGAAGAGTTCTCTAATTTTCAACTTACTTATTCATATATGTATGTGCTTATGTATGCATATATTTAAAGCAATGGAACCCTTTCTTCCAATGAAAGCTAATGTGAAATGGCAATGTGTAAACGGATCAAAGCAGAGTGGAGCTGCTCTGGGAGGAGTAGAGTGGGTATCCCAGAGTAGCTGGTGGCTGCTCATGTTGCCACCAGCAAAGAAAGCAGGAGATCTAGAGTACGAGAACAAAACACAGAACCTGAAAATCATTGCTTTAAAGTAAAGGTATCAGAATCACAGAATCTTGGATTGGGGGGTAGACCTCCCTTTACCCAATTTTCCAGCCATCTCCAAAGGTATGCAGCCACTGCTGAATAGCTTGAGTTCTCTTAGGTCTTTCCCAGGGCTCTTTCCCAAGTCAAAATGCAGGTCACAGTTACACTGTCCTATGTGAAAGATATTGAAATACATGAACTAGTTGCCACATTCCTTTTAGTTATTGGGATCAGCATGTTTCTTTGTAAAATAAAGTGGAGTGGATCTACTTCTATCTGGTTCCTCTGAGGTAGTGGCAGTCTAGATCCAACGCTAATGAAATAAACAGCTGTTACAATGCTTCATACCATACTAGCACATCTGGAGTTAAAAGTCACCAGAGGAATCTTAGTCAAAGTCTAAATACAAACTGTAAGTACTAACTAGCCTTGAAGAGGGCCACATCAACGTGATTCTTAAAACTGCAACGTCTGTATCTGATTTTACTTCTGCAGGCAAGAAAAGGAACAGGCTGGAGACAAGAAAACTTCAGAACTAAACATTCATAGATACAAAATTTGAAAACATGTAATTCCTTTATAATAATACTCAGTTATATATACCTTCCAAAATTCTTTTTCTTGCAACCTGTTGATGTTTCTAAATTACACATGTGATTTTCCTGTTCCCCTGCCTTTTACCTACTGAAATACTATTCATCTGTTAAGATCTTGTTTGAAAGACAGGTACGTTATTAAGCATTCTGCTTTATCTTAGTTTGGAACTATTTGCTCCCCCCCACTTTCCATATGCTTATGCTTTGTACAATTTATCACTTTCTGTTTTATATTAGCTGGCTATATGGAAATCCTACTTGATTGAAACAGAATTTCTTCTTTCTTTCTTTCTTTTTGTTTTGAGACAAGAGTCTCGCTCTGTCACCCAGGCTGGAGTGCAGTGGCACGACCTCGGCTCACTGCAAGCTCTGCCTCCCAGATTCATGCCATTCTCCTGCCTCAGCCTCCCGAGTAGCTGGGACTACAGGTGCCCGCCACCACATCCGGCTAATTTTTTGTATTTTTAGTAGACATAGGGTTTCACTGTGTTAGCCAGGATGGTCTCGATCTCCTGACCTCGTGATCCACCCACCTCGGCCTCCAAAGTGCTGGGATTACAAGCGTGAGCCACTGTGTCCGGCCTCTTTTTTTTTTTTTTTTTTTTTTTTTTTTTTTTTTTTTTTTGAGACAGAGTCTTGCTCTGTTGCCCAGGATGGAGTGCAGTGGCAAGATCTTGGCTTACTGCAACCTCTGCCTCCTGAGTTCACGCAATTCTCCTGCCTCAGCCTCCCAAGTAGCTGGGATTACAGATGCGCGCTACTACCCCCGGCTAATTTTGGTATTTTTAGTAGACAGGGTTTCACCATGTTGGCTAGGTTGGTCCTGAACTCCTGATCTCAGGTGATCGGCCCACCTCAGCTGCCCCAAAGTGCTGGGATTACGGGCGTGATCACCATGCCCAGCGTGAAACGGAATTTCTTGTACTTAAAGTGTACTTTCACATTCCCTTTCAATAGATAAGATATTTAGATGTTATAAGAATTAAAGATCCATATAATACAAAAATATATGGATTGGTTACAAACTGAGGGGGTGTCTAGCAAAGACTCAGTACAATCTAAAAATGTACCTTTCAGCCAGGTGTGGTGGCTCACACCTGTAATCCCAGCACTTTGGGAGGCTGAGGTGGGCGGATCACCTGAGGTCAGGAGTTTGAGACCAGCCTGGCCAACATGGTGAAACCCCATCTCTACTAAAAATGCAAAAACTAGCCGGGCGTGGTGGCGTGCACCTGTAATCCGAGCTACCCGGGAGGCTGAGGCAGGAGAATCGCTGGAACCCAGGAGGGAGAGGCTTCAGTGAGCTGAGATCAAGTCACTATACTCCAGCCTGAGTGACAGAGCAAGACTCCATCTATAAACAAAACAAAACAACAACAACAACAACAAAAATACCTTTCACAGAACAGTCAGATGAAAAAAGCATCCACTGCGGCTTTATGAAATACCTTCTCACTCAAAATGCCACATGAGTAACATTTTAATTCATTCAAAAAATAATTACTAAGACTTACTTTGTAAAAGCACCATGCCAAGTATAGAGTAATAGAAAAAATAAATCAAGACTAGATGCTCTTTCAGGTATAAAATCTTTGTGTTCAGATGTCAAGTTACATGACAGACTTCTCTTCAATCTAATGCTATGGACCTCTAACTTGCCTATGATGGTGCTGTTGCCCCACTCCCAAAATATAGTAGTTGTGCTATAATTCCCTCCAGTTTGCTGGTTTCCAACGATTAGGTAAATGCACTTGGTGGGGCAGAGGCTGTCGACTGTTCCCCAATGATCAGTTTCTCCCTTTCTTCTACACTAACAGATTTTTTTTTTTTTTAAGCTGAGCACATGGATGCAATTAATAAAGACTATATTTCTCAGCTTCCACTGCTGCTAAGTATGATCACATGGTGAAATTCCGGATTCCTAGATCGAAAGTCTCCTGGCAGCTTCTGAGAACCTTCATTAAGAGTTACCCAGTCTTGGCCAGGCATGGTGGCTCATGCCTGTAATCCCAACACTTTAGGAGGTCGAGGTAGGAGGATTGCCTGAGTCCAAGAGTTTGAGGACAGCCTAGACAACACGGCAAAACTCTGTGTCTACAAAAAATAGAAAAAAATTAGTTGGGCATGGTGATGTATGCCTGTAGTCCCAGCTACTTGGGAAACTGAGGTGGGAGGATTGCTTGAGCCCGGGAAGGGGAGAATGCAGTGAGCCAAGATTGTACCACTGCACTCCAGCCTGGGTGACAGAGTGTGACCCTGTCTCAAAAAAAGGAAGAGTCACCCAGTGTTTTACCTCACTTTTTATTGTTTGCCTCCTCCCCTATTCTGTGGCTTGAACTAAGATGCTTCCTGGACCTAAGAAGGAGGATCAAACCCTAGGGGATGGTGGGTCTGAAAAGAGTGTGAGTCTCTGAGGACTTTGTGATAGGCAGAATTCCCTCTACTCAAAGATGTCCGTGCCCTAATGCCCGGAACCTGTGAACATGTTATATTACAGGTCAAAAGGTAATTTGCAGACATAATTAAGATTATTGTCCTTAAAACCGGGAGACCATCCTGGATTATCCAAATATGCACAATCTAATCACATGATCCCTTAAAAGCAGAGAACTTTATCTGGCTGGAGTCAGAGACAATGTGGCAGAAGTCAGAGGGATTCCAAACATGACAAGCATCATTTGATGTGCCAGTCAGATGCAGGGGCCCACACGTAAGGACCAGAGAGAGGTTTCCAGGAGTTAAAAGCAGCCCTCAGCTGAACACCCATAAGGCAAGGAGGAACTCAGTTCCACAATCACAAGGAACTAGATTCTGCCACCAATCTTAATGAGCCTGGTGGTAGATTCTTCCCAGAGCCTCCCAATATGAGCCCACCAGGCCTACAACTTGATTTCAACCTTTTGAAACCTGGAACAGAGAAACCTGCTGAGCCAAGCCAGATTTCTGATCTACAGAATTGTGAGATAATACATCTGTGTGGATTAAGCAGTTAAGTTTGCAGTAACTTGTTACAGCAGCAAATGGAAGCTAATACAGACTTCCTGAAGCAGAGCCTCCTTATCAGTCTCAGAAGGACTGCTCTGGACTTTACTTGGAGAGAAAGGAAATTATTTCTTCCTTAAGATACTCAGATTTTAGGTTTTTCTCTTATTTACAGTTGAACCTAAATCTGACTGATACACTTGATGAAATCCTTTCAACATATAACAATATCATGATCAAAAGCTAAAGAATAACAGAAACTCAAGTGAAATACTATTCAAGTTGTGAACAATTTTTAAAAATAGATGTAACGATACAAGTTAAACAGACTTTAATAAGGCCTATTTTCACTTTCTCGGTTGCAACAAAGATATGGTGTGATACTTCAAATTTAATAACAGTTAGACTATGGCCCAATTTTAAGAAAGTCCTTTTTTAAGTGGCACGAGATTACACTGCTACCAGGCAGTGTCTGAACTAGTCAGGGTTAGTAATTACTTATGAGATACAGTAAGACCAATCAACACACACCAGCAAAACAGGTGCAAATGATATGGTAGGAAAGAAAAGTATAGTTTCCAGTAAGTACCATATATCACTGTGAAAGAAAAAAATGTTTGTGGCTTGAAAAAATGCCTAAAATATTTCAATCATCACACAATATTCACTCAATTTCGTAAGTGCAATATAAAAACGTAATACTATAAAATCTTCATATTATCTTTTCATAAGGAATCAGACTTCTGCAAACAAAATTTGTTTAATTCAGTTCTCATTTTAATATGAAACGTTTTATTTCTAGCTACATAAGGAGTATAAAATTTGTATAAAACACTGATAATTGTGTTTCAACTTTTTTTGTTCTGGAATGTCTTATTCACATTACAGGTGTCACTTTGGATAACTTAAAAATTAAAACCGTTTTAAAAAACATATTTCAAAGGACTTCCAATTCTCCCTCTTATATGAGAATGTCCTTTGAAATGCCCATTTATACATTTAAAAAATATATATAAATAGGCTGGGCACGGTGGCTCATGCCTGTAATCCCAGCACTTTGGGAGGCCAGGATGGGTGGATCATGAGGTCAGGAGATCAAGACCATCCTGGCTAACATGGTGAAACCCTGTCTCTACAAAAATGCAAAACATTAGCCTGGTGTGGTGGCAGGCGCCTGTAGTCCCAGCTATTCGGGAGGCTGAGGCAGGAGAATGGCGTGAACCCAGGAGGCAGAGCTTCCAGTGAGCCAAGATCATGCCACTGCACTCCAGCCTGGGCGAGACTGTGTCCCCCCAAAAATAAATAAATAAATAAATAGCCATTCTCAGTCATGTTACTGGTATTTTCAGAACTATTTGAATCTGATGAAATAAATCCCACTTTAGGAAAACTAATATATGGAAAGAACAAGTTGCTTTATAAATGGCAAGATTCAGGAAGGGAAACAGGCAGGGGTGAATTCCAAGTGCCAATTAACATTGAGAAATGAAAACAAAGTCTTTTAAAGAAAACAATGTAAGTAAATGGGAAAACGTGAACTCGCTCCCAAAAGGCCACTCCGTAGGAGCCAGGCCTGCAGAGCTCCTAGCCTCTGAGGTAGAGGATGAAAACAACATGCACGCAAGAGTCAGATCAGTCCAAACCATCTGCTCTTTGCAAATATAACTTAACAAGGTGAACTAAGGAATCAGGGGTCCCTCATCTTCAACTTGCTCCCGCTAGCCTTTGAATCCTTTTCCTTGTTGCTTAACAAAGCTCAAGACACACATGATCTGGGAGCAGTTCACCTAGCCCTACTCCCTTGAAGAGAGAAACTCTCCTGCAGTTGCTCATCCAGGTATCTTCATGCTCAATTTTATTAAGCAAATTATCCATAAGGGTCTCCTGCTTGTGACCCCAGGGATCACTTTAGGTGACAAGTACTAAAGGACTATACACACTGAAAGGTTAGGTAACTTCCCAAGATCACACGGCTGGCAAGAAATGGAGGCTGGTCTCTCATTCCAGTGTTCACACTGTCATACACTGTCTCTGATGCATGAGTGAATATTTTCTTTCCAGAGCTGTTTGTATGTATCTTGACATGTGTATACACAAACAACTTAAATGTCCTAATATATAGCATTAGCAATTTTAACTGGATAAATTCAATGATATTTTGAGGTCATGTATCTTTGAAAACCAATTATGGAAAATGCCTATAAAACTGTTTTTTTTTTTTTTAATTGCATACATATGAGTAGAAAATTATCTAGAGTGTTATCCACCAAGACATCAATTTAAGGATTACCTGGAAGCAGAGGTTATATTAATAGTTTCAAGTTTGTCTATATTTTTTGTAATCAGCTTATGTTGCTTTTGTTCTTTGAGTTATTTTTGAATCATTTATTCTAAAAATATTTATGTGCCATGTATTGTTATAAGGATACCATTAGTGAAAAAAATAAAGATCACTGCCCCTTTGGTGCTTACATGGTAAGAGATGAGAAGAAAAACATAAACAGTGACAAGGCCAGCTCTCCTCCCACCCCATAACCACTTTTATCAGTTTCTTATGTAGCCTTCCAAAGTTTCTGCATGTAAACAAGATAAATGCAAACATATATTATTTTCCCCTACACTAATTACACTAATTACATACTACATGTATTATTCCATATTTTGTATTTTTCACGTAATACATCTGAAAGGGCCTTCCATCAGTACCTTACTTTTTTTTTTTCACAGCTGCACACTATTAGATCAATGTACTATATTTAAGTAGGTTTCTATTGGTGGATATTTGAGTTGTTCCTAATCTTTTGCTATTATAAAAAACTCCCAAAATAAACTAGTACATTGTCATTTTGCACAAATGCATGTAGTATTGTTGGGTCAAAGGGTGACGTTATTTGAAATTTGGATAGATATTACTACATTCTTCATAGGAGTTGTACCAATTTACACTTCAACCAGAAAATTTTGAGACGGTCTGTTTCCACATAACCTGGAAAACAGATTTTTCTAATCT
The DNA here is from genome assembly GCF_007565055.1 of Rhinopithecus roxellana. Taxonomy (NCBI): domain Eukaryota; kingdom Metazoa; phylum Chordata; class Mammalia; order Primates; family Cercopithecidae; genus Rhinopithecus; species Rhinopithecus roxellana. Next base: position 48,715,810 of record NC_044569.1, on the reverse strand, counting down.
GATAGGTGAAAAACAGCATGTCAGTGAAGTTTTAAACTGCAATTTTCTTATCAGAGTGGAACTGTGCATTTTTAAGTATATTTAAGGGCTATGTGATACCCCTTTACGTAACCTTTAAAACTGAAATTTGTGAATGCATCGTCTTTAGGCAAATTGGTTACTGCCTCCATAGTGTCTACATGCAGCAATGGATCTGGCTTGAATTAATTAGCTATGTATTAATATTATTTCTTCACTCTTGATGTTAAGAAAGTTAATAGCCAGGATTAGACTATAAGGATATTAACTGTTGTATTAGTTCCCCTAAGCCTAGCACAGAGCCTGGTGCACCTTAGGGTCCAATAAAATGTTTGCTTTAAAAAAAGAGCAACAAAAAAGATGTTTTCTTTGTAAGTTAATAGTGCAACAGCACCACCAAGGGGGAGCTTTAGCCAAAGCATCCCCCTATCAAATTTCCTCCAGCAGAATCACTTGAACCCAGGAAGCAGAGGTTGCAGTGAGCCGAGACCATGCCATTGCACTCCAGCCTGGATGACAGAGTGAGACTCCGTCTCAAAAAAAAAAAAAAAAGAAAGAAAAAAATTTCCTCCAGCCAGATCTCCAAGCCACTGTGAATACATAATCAAATTGGAGATACTGTGAATGCTGTTTAAATGGGACTTGCAAACAACCTTCAAACTCCACCCTCCACATGCTGCCCCTCGGCCTCTCTTGTACAGAACTTGAGCTGTTATTGTCAGAGTGAATATCCAGCCCGCCACATTACCACAAGGTAACACAGCCGTACATTTTCTCAGACTAAAGACAAGATTTGGTCAATATCAACAACTCAGTGGCCAGCAAGCGCAGCCACATGAACATGCATCACACAGGAACTCTGCACTTGCTTCTCTTCCATTCTGACTATAAAGACACCTCTACTAGATAGTGGGCATTTCCTGCTCAACAAAAGAAACTAAAGGCAAAAGTCAGGGAGATGATGTTAATGTCAAATGTAAATTAAAGGAAAAAAATGCAAAGAATAGCATTTGAATGGATTCAGCTTAAATTTTCTATTTTGAACAGAAGCCTGGATGTTGATCTTAAGAATGAAAGTTTTCATTTTCCCAGCTACAATAAGCAATAATTTATAAAACTTAATTCAACAGTCTTCTAGCAGTCTTGCGGCTGCTAGTATCCAAAGATGGCCACAAATGAACCACATCTCCCAGCATTTATGCCCTTCTGTGGTTCTTTCCTCTTGTATCTGGGCTGGTCTCGTGACATGCTTTTGACCAATAAAACATAACATTCAGGGATAGCTGAGCTAGGCCATAAGAAACCTTACAGTTTCTGTCACTCTTGGGATGTCCCCTCTTGGGGACCTGCCTATGGTGGTCCCCATATAGTGAAGAGGCCAAGCTTCATAGCAAGGTCACAAGGAGAAGAACTGAGGTGTTCCAGGCAACACCTCAACACATCTCCCAGCTAGCATCAACCGCCAGCGTTGAGATGACACCACACTGGACAGCCAGCCCAGCTGTTCTGTGATGGCAAACAAGAGACCTCAAGTAGATAATCACTTAGCTAAGCAATCAACCCAAAGCCCTGTGGAGGTCATTACAAATTGTTGTTTTAAGCCACTAAGTTTTGGGGTGGTTTGTTACACAGAAATAGACAACAGCAACAAATTTATTTCATAACCACACCCGGGCAAGATAAGCAATAAACTTAAAAGGCAATTTAGTACAGTAACACTGCCATCTTAAGACTTTTTAGGATAGAGCTCATGAGCTCTTACAGAGAATAAACATGATTTATATATTCTGTATACCCCTTCTCTTCCAACATCTGATAACTATGTTCTCAATAAATATTTATTAAATGGAAGCATGAATAATACAAATGTAGTTAAATATTGATTATACTGATGGAAGGAAGTAAAGGTATAATTAATTCAGAAATAGTAGATATTTAAAAGTATATACAGTGACCTCTGTAACACAGACATGCTCACATCCACTCTACCTACCTACCTCATCCTGAAAGGGCATTAGAGTGCTGGCTCTTATACTTCTCTCAGGGCCCCTTTCAACTCTTAAAAATATTAATGAGAACCCCAAAGAACTTTTTCATATGTCAGTTATACTAACAGATATTAAAACTGAGAAAAATATTAAATATTTACTAATTCATTTAAATTTAATCATAAACACATTACATGTTAACACTAATACAGTTAGTGAAAAAGCCCCTTCAGTCATTTGAGAGATACTGGTTCACTGAATTATGCAGATCTTCCAAATGTTGACATATTTCATCAAATAATATTTTTTAAAATCCACATTTATTAACATCATTGATGTTATAACAAAAGTCTAAATTATTGGGAAGTTGTCAAACTCATGATGCCAAATATAAGTCGAATATAAGTCAAAATTTTAATTTTGACTTGAAAACTTTATTAGCAACCAACACTGGCAGTTTCCTCTCTGCCAAGACTGTCTCATGTTCTTTAGCGTAAAAATGCTATTCCATCAGAAAAGTGGCTAGTTCAGCTCACAACTCCATCACACACCTGCTTTTCCTCAAGACAATCACTGGAACCCAGTATAGAGTAGAAGTGCATTATGTGAGCTTCTAGTTTTATCACAGAAAATATCAAAAAGATGTACTCAAGGGTCAAGATTTATAACAACTAATCATTTTTACTATTTCACCAAGGACATTTTTCAGTGAAGATGTCTTTTATTTTACCACAAATATGTGTGTGGTTGTGGAAAATATAGTGAATACTAGTACAGTTGGCACCACTTGATTTGTGCTAAGGTCTCAGCAGTTTTACCCCACGTTTGCTACTGTACCCTTGATGCAAATGTCAGCACAGTGGAAATGGCAAATGATGTCTTATTATAAAAGGCTTAGACTAGACTCCATGGACCCTCTGTGGCCCACAGAACACACTTTGAGAATCAACGCACAGAAGTGATCCAAGACTGCATAGAAACTTTATATAGTCGACATTCTACTCATTCACAACTGAGACTGAGTGCGGGTATAAGTTAGATGATGTCTGTCTATCCTTTTCAGTTTTATCAATTTGTCTGCCAAAAAGAACATTTCCAGGCTAGGGTCAAACTTGGATTTCAATTTCAGCTCCACCACACTAAGAGCTACATGACCCTGGAAAAGTCTCAGGCTGAGTCTCAGTCTCCTCATCTCTTAAACAGAAATTCTGTACCTTATAGATGGCTAGAGTTACAATTAAATAAGAGTGTCCATACAACACTGACTAGGATTACGAGTGATAGAGTAAGTTCTGAATTGAATCAGGTTCTAAATGACTAAGGACCAAAACTATGGCTAATTTCCATGTTTTGGAAGATGGTGGTAACCTGATTTTATTTTTCTCTCCACCACTTGTAGAGGGACCAAATCATAAATGGATATTCATAAAAATGTACCTCTTTACATAATGCAATTCTGATAGATAAAATGATGTCAGGAATTGCTTCCAAATAATCCAGGGCAGGGAGGAAGAGGTGGGGAAATAAATGAAATAAAGTTTGGCAAGAACTGGTATCTGCCGAAGGTAGGTGCTGAGAATCTGAAGTTTCATTATATAATTCTCTTCAAACATGTTTCCAATTTTTAAAATTAAAAAGGAAAAAACTGATCACTCATTTGAGGCTTCTAAATAATTATGCACTGACTGTAGTTAATTTAATAACGTACAAATTCAGTTTCTACAATAAGTCACCTTCTACACTGCGAGTTATCAAGCATTTTCCCAGCACTACAACATGCACCACACATGTACTTCAGGAGCCTTTCTGCAAAGATGAGTCAGATGGGCTGCCTGGAGTTACACTCCACATGCTCTCACCCCACCCCACCATTCCACTGCTGCTGAGAACTGCTGATCTAATTTAAAGTAATCTGGGCTGGGTGCAGTGGCTCATGGGTGTAATCCCAGCACTTTGGGAGGCCGAGGCAGGCAGATCACCTGAGGTCAGGAGTTTGAGACCAGCCTGGCCAACATGGCGAGACCCCATCTCTACTAAAAAAAAAAAAAAAAAAAAATTAGCTGAGCATGGTGGTGCGTGCCTGTAGTCCTAGCTACTCGGGAGGCTGAGGCACGAGAATCACTTGAAACTGGGAGGCGTAGGTTGCGCTGAGTGGGAAGCGCCACTGCACTTCAGCCTGTCTGACAGAGTGAGACTCCATCTCAAAAAATAATAATAACAATAAAAATACATAAAGTAATCTGAGTATTTCAATCATCTGATAACTGTAATATACATTGAAAAATAAAGTTTCCTGAGTAAGAAAACAAATTAAAATTGGATGAAGGTCAGCTTGACACACAGCCTCTAGATGGGTTTTATTTTAATACAAAGTTTATTTTCATCCCCTTGTGGGAGTCAAGTTAGATGAAGGAAGTTTTGCGTCTTCTGTACGTCACTGAAAGGGAAGTATATCCCAAAACGTCAAGTTATACCTAGGGTTTCTAAAGGAAGCCTAGGGAAGGGCCAAGAGCCAGATGGACAGAGAAAAGAGCTGCCTCCTCGCTAATTTAAAAGAGGAGACCTGCTCATCTTCCAAGATATAACTTAAGCATCAATCATCTCACTGGTAAGGCTTTTGTGATATTCAGGTGAGCGGGCTGCCTTCTCCTATGTCCCACTTTCATCACAGTAAAAAGCAGAGCCTGCTAGATGATAAGCTCTCTGAAGGCAGCACGAGTCTATGGTGTGAACTGCCAATGCCCAGAGATGTCTGACACATGGTAGCCACACAGAAAATATCTGATAAATGATTACATGTCCCCTAAATACCTACTCTTGTTTAAAATACTCCATGAACAAATCATTATTAGGGTTGGGGGTGGTGGCTCACGCTTGTAATATGAGCACTTTGGGAGGCCGAGGAGGGTGGATCACTTGAGGCCAGGAGTTCGAGATCAGCCTGGCCAACATGGTAAATCCCTGTCTCCACTAAAAATGCAAAAATTATCAAGGTGTGGTGGTATGTGCCTGCAATTCCAGCTACTTGTGAAGCTGAGGCATGAGAATCACTTGAACCTGGGAGGTGGAGGTTGCAGTGGGCTGAGATCGTGCCACTGCACTCCAGCCTGGGTGACAAAGCGAGACTCTGTTTCAAAAAAAAAAAAAAAAAAAGGGAAAAAGAGAAATCATGGCTAGAACCAGTCTCTCTAGTTTATCAGAGGACATACTTAGAATCTCAGTGATTCATTTAACACTGAGTGATCCTAAATTGGAAATTCATAATGATATGAAGGTCTTTGATTGGCTTATGTACTAAGATACCATTATTATATCAATATCAGGCAGTAAGTTTTGACAGAGTTGTATATACTTCTGAATTTCCAGGACTAATGGGTCTATGAAAGTTTATTCAGTAAATAATAGACAAATGCTCTCATGCTTCAATATGATCTTCAAGTTTGACTAAAGCAGGCATATTTTAGATTTTTTTTTTTTTAAATCATTAACAGGAGTGTCACATTGGGTTCCTACAGTAATTTTTCTTAACCAGTGGACCTCAAACCCAGAAGGCCTCACAGATCTTTTAAACCAGGATTCCTAAGAAGGCAAAAGTTTTGTCATCAAGTAACTTCTCTCCTACTTGTTTAGAAGGTATTCGCTACATATGACTATCTCCTTGAAAGAACTGGGGAAATCCCCACTCATCTGGTTCTCCATTGGACTTGATTTTCTCATGAACTCTGATTGGGAAAAGCTGCTTAGACTATCTATCACAGGGTGTCTGGGACCCCACTGTTCACCCTCAAATCTTTTCAGTCAGTAACTACTGAAAGATAGTCAATGGGTTTTTAAAAACATGTCAACAGGGGATCACATGTTTAGAAAGGTTGGTAACAACTGCCCCCAAGTAAAGTGTTATATTAAATGACCAAGTACACAAATTACTTGTTTTTAATTTAAAACTTCACTTACAAGAAGCACTGGCAAAGGAAGGTGGTGCAGTATTGTAGACAGAGCACAGGCGCAGGTTTAAATACCAATGTTGTCACTGTCTATAGACAAGTTACTTCTCTGAGATTTAGTTTCTTCATTATAAAATATAAATAATACTCATATTATTGGATAACACAAATAACCAATTGCATAGGATCCAGTATGTGTGTAACAGATACCAGCTTCGCAGAAGAAGAAGAAGAAAAAACCAAAAACAAGGTAGTCTATACGTACACTGGTTCCTCCTTACCTATAGCCAGTAGATTTTAACCATTTGTTATAGCTCAATTCAAGTATCAGAATTTCATCATTCGTTCAAATACCTACTGGGCCATCATGAACAAGCCATGGTGCTGTGAGCCCTCTAACAAGGAAGATCTTTTTCCTTTGATAATTACTGGGTGACTGTTGCGGGAAGTCAGGAACCCCTAATGGAGGGACTGGCTGAAGCTGTGGCAGAAGAACATAAATTGTGAAGATTTCATGGACATTTGTCAGTTCCCAAAATTAATACTTTTATAATTTCTTATGCCTGTCTTTACTGCAATCTCTGAACATAAATTGTGAAGATTTCATGGACATTTATCACTTCCCCAATCAATACTTTTATAATTTCTTATGCATGTCTTACTTTAATCTCTTAATCCCGTCATCTCTGTAAGCTGAGGATGTATGTCACCTCAGGACCCTGTGATGACTGCATTAACTATACAAATTGTTTGCAAAACATGTGTGTTTGAACAATATGAAATCAGTGCATCTGTAAAAAGAACAGAACAACAGTGATTTTCAAGGAACAAGGAAAGATAACCATAAGGTCTGACTGCCTGCGGGGTCAGGCAGAATAGAGCCATATTTTTCTTCTTGCAGAAAGCGAGTAGGAGAAATATTGCTGAATTTTCTTCCCAGAAAGGAACAACTCTGGGGAAGGAATGCATTCCAGGGGGTAGGTCTACAGACGGCTGCTCTGGGAATGTCTGTCTTATGCGGTTGAGATAAGGACTGAAATATGCCCTGGTCTCCTGCAGTGCCCTCAGGCTTACTAGGATTGGGAAATTCCAGCCTGTAAATTCTAGTCAGACTGGTTCTCTGCTCTTGAACCCTGTTTCCTGTTAAGATGTTTATCAAGACAATGTGTGCACAGTGAGACACAGACCCTCTCAGTTATTCTAATTTTGCCTTTGTCTTGTGATCTTTTATTGCCCTACCTTAATGAAACAATGACAGGTTTTTCCAGTGGCAACAGAAATTCATAACTAGGTAAGGAGTGTTGGGAGACAATTCCCCACTCTCTCATGTTTTGCACATCTTAAAAGCAGAGGCATTAGCAGCCTTCTGCTCTAGGCTATCTCTGCATGGATGCTTGTAGAGTGAACAGACTTGGAAGACAGAGATAGTGTCTCTCTCTAGAGCAGAGAGTAGTTTGATATCAAATATATTAAAGATGTCTCCCTTCAAAGCAAAGGTTGGGCAGGTGTGCTTGAAGGCTATTATAAAAGACTGGGGATTCCCAAGCTCTGGGTTCCTCTCCTGTACTGCAACCCACTGCACTTGCAGGTGTCACCTGGCCCTTGTTATGTTGCCCTGTGGGTATGGGAACCACACAAGAAAAGAGTATTCTGGCTCCTACTACTGCTATGACTAAAAATTTACAATAAAAACATATAATAAAAGGACAATAACAAACTCTCCTTTGTCTCTGACCCAGGAGTCTTGAGTGTCCTACCAAAATCTACAAAATCGTAGCAGATAAATTTGTTAGCTTGAAAGTAGGTAAAAATCTTACAAACTTCATAAAAATAGACAGGCTTATGGAGGCTTAATAATTGATGGCTAAGAGAACAAAGTATGAACCACACCCAGTTACCTCTGTAACATCATGGTGACGTTCAATAAAGCTCTATGGAAGTTATTTTAAAGTTTAATTTAATATGTGGCAATTTTGCCCACAAAGGTCTTTACTTATAAGAAATAAAAAATCTGATAAACACATGACATGCTTCTTTAAAGCTGACATTTTGAATGTGCCAGTGGTCTAAACTGAAATTAAACCAATTATGAAGTTTTCATGTGTCCCATCAAGTCTGCCAAGATACCCTGTTGCACAATACTAGCAATTTTTTGAAGAGGCAACAATTTTCTACTGGAAACTTATAAATTTTCAGAGAGGAGCTGCCTAATGTTCTCAGTGTAACTCCTTAAGAAAGGACTAAACTAAAAAAGCAAACCAAGCCAGATTTCCCTGAAAAAATTAGCTGCCTTCAAAGTACCACTGGCTGTAAGAAATACAGGAAGCCAGATTTTCAAGACAAACATTCCTCCTTCCTTTCCTGGCTACTGCTATGCCAAGATCAAACAAGGATCAGCAAAGACCAAAGGAATGAAGAAACTGGAACCTTTTTATTGCCTGGGCACTGGGCAAGAGCAAGCTAATTCTATCTTTTAAAAATGAAATCATACACATTTAAGAGAAGTATTTCCACTGCAAGCCATTGCTCAGATCTCCTACCAATCTACAATAAAACAATTATTAAAAACTTCTATGTTCAGTAAGATCTTCATTTTCTTTGTTAGAAAAATATTTGGGGAATATAGGCAATTCGAAAATCCATCGGGCAGGGAATCAGAATCTAGCAATGTTAGCAGAGACCAATACGTTCTTTTGTAGAGATATTATCCAGATTTATTTTTAGATTCAAAATATCTCAAAAATGTGATAATACTATAATAGAGAAAACAGAGATGCAAGACTTTACAGGCCATCATTAACTCTTACATCACTCAAATGAAGTAGGTATCATACCTCATTCAAGAGATGAAAAAAAAGTTAAATAACTTAGCAAGGTTTTGAAAACAGAACTGAACTATTCGTTACAACTCTTACTATCAGATAATTCCCTCCCTAAAGAAATAATTTCTTGACTACAGTGCTAACAATAATATGAGGTTGAAATAAAATCAAAGTTTAAAAAAATAAAACCAACTATAACACTTAATTTCTAGATACAACAAATGGCATTAGTCTGCAATAAAAACACAAGATATCTCAAATTAAAGAGGACTTCAGCAGTGGTAGGCATTCATAAGTATTTATTAAATTAAAAATAAAATTTAATATCAAGGATTAGATATAAAAAATATTATTGTCTCAGGCTAAAAGACACACAGTTCTTATCCTCTTTTCCAGGATGATTTCCACATACCATGTATTGTAATACCTGAACACATCCATACCTGTCTCAAACATGTCAGTTCTAAAAAATGGAAAAGACCTTCCTGTCTTTGCTACTATAACTTTAGGTGCTTAGCTAGATTGGGAGGCAGGTGGAATCGGGGCTGGGGGAAAGCAAATTGCATGACCACCAAGGGCACGGCTACCTTAGATTGCAGAGAACTGTCTCTTCCAGATAAATCCCAGGAGTGTGGATCCATGGTCTCATGGTGAGTGAGTCACTCTCAGAAGGAGTATTCTGCCATTCTTGGAGTGAGCCAAGGTTTTGATCTGGACAAACCTGGGACAGCCACTTACCAGCTGTGAAGAGTCAATACCCTTGACTCTCTAAACCTCCAGACTTCAACTAGCCTTAAATGTAACACAAGAGAGATTAGTGTTGAGACACTGGGAATGGCAGGTATAAATTTATCATTAAATGGACTTTTTAAAAAATAAGGCAATATTTCTAAAATATCATAACCATATATTATATTACATATTTGAACTGTGCATGTGTGTGTGTGTATTATAAATTCATCCCAACAAACAGGTCAATTTGCTTATTAATATTCCCCTTTACGTTTGAGAAAAAAAAACCCATGAAAACTTAATTCAGTGGGAACAGAAGTGAGGAAGCCTATTGGGGTAAGTTAATATTAAATAATTATTTAAATGAAGGCTGGCGGCAAATTCTTTCTTTAATTCCATGAGCCTGAATGGTCTAAAATACCTTATTTGCCGAAAACAGAGGAGCTGACCACAGAGTTCAACAATCAACTTGCGTTTTGTAGTCTTCAAAAAAATGCTGGGTGATTAAAATATGTGTCATCGTGTGGGCAGGGCAGGAAAAGGCAGCTCACATAAAATACCAGCTTGAGACTACACGGAAGTTACACAACCATACACTTAAAATCTGAAGTGTATACACTCACTCCTGATGGCTGTGAGAAAAAGTGAAAGCATAAGTCATGGATTTGAGAATTTTAAAATTCTTAAATTGCATGATTAAATTTTATCAGAAATAACTGTATTGCTCTCATAAAATTGTTTTAATTAAAAGCTAATCTATATTTTGTATTACTTTATTCTCAAGAGGTGTGAAAACCCAGAAAGCTTTCAACAGTGTGTGGCACTGTCTAAAGCATCTTATGGACACCAGATCATCAACTTCACTAGTTTCAAGCGGCAGCAGATATCTGCAAAACATAGCCAGATGCTAATCAACTTGCACGAAGTCTCAGAATAGTGGGTGCCAGAACTAAGTTTAAATTCCAGATGCCAGCCCATCTTCTAAGAATCAGTCACTAAGCATTTATTAAAAGTCTATTGTGTGCCTACAGAGAGCGACTCTCTGTAAAGTAATGCAAAGAAATATAAAATAAGTCTTTTATCTCCAGTAATTATTACTCTGCTTAAGCAACAGGACTTGCAACTTCAGACCAGGCCAGTATGTCATAAGCACCTACAGTGGACAGGTCAAGACTTGGAAGTTCTATCTTTCCCACACCTACTACTAAAAGAAGCCAGGTAACTACAGCCAGATCTTCTAACATGTAACCTTCTCCTTTCCTGGCGCTTTCCTTCCTGCTCTAGCCCCAGTAACTAGCCCCTAGGCCAGAAACTGACAGTGATCCATGGTCTGCTATGAAGAGATGAATAGGGCCAAATGGGTTCTTTCTCTTTGTAGTCTGAAGAATGGGGAATATGAAACACTATGTTAGCAGCAACTTGGTCCAAATAAAAGGCCTAGGAGCTGAACTGGGGAGGCCTCAGCAAGTTGAAGAAGCCACTGCAGGTTCAAGATAAAAGACACAGAATAAAGGGGTGGGAAGCTGGTTGAAAAAGAAACATCTACAGAAAAAAAGAGGTGATACAAAGAACCGCCTCAACTTTTTTCTAGTTCCAGACCACATTTATCCAGATTCAGCGGTATAGCTGGGAAAGAGCAAGGAACTTTCAGTAATGATTCAGGAAAGCAGAAGCAGTGGGTATATGGCAAATGGCAACTGAAGATGAAGGGCAAAGGGCAGGGCCCTGAATGTCACTTTAAGAAAGGGTTGCCCAGCCTTGACAGTACTGCCATTCTGGGTTGGGTAATGCTTTCTTGTGGGGGCTGTCGTGTGCACTGTAGAATGTTTAGCAACATCTCTGGCCTCTACCCACTAGATGTCAGTAGCAACCTCTTTCCCAGTTTCGGCAACAACAATGAAATCTCCACGTATTGTCAAATGTTCCCTGGGGGGCAAAATCACCCCAGTGAAGAGCACAGCTCAGATTTTTAACCTAATAACAATAGGAAGCCATTTAATGTTTTTAAGCAAAGGAAGCAATAAGATGAGATTTGCTTTTCCAATGAATATAGCAGTGTGCAAGGGTGAGTAGGGAGCCAAAAAGACCCAGTTAGACTACTGGCATAGTGTGGGTGAAGACGATACACATGTGAACCAAGACAGCAGCCATGGAGAAAGGGAAGAGCATTCACATGCAAATTACAATGGCAGAGTTAGGTATAACTTCAGGGTCCAGTAAGAGAATTTGAGAGAAAGGCAGAAAAGTTACAGAATTGGCTTGGCAATTTGGGTGACCGTGGTAAGCGCCATTACCTAGGATAGGGGATTTAAAAGGAAGAGCAGGTTTGAAAATGAGTTCAGCTTTAAACATAATGAAAGTCTGAAGTAAGCATGGGATACCCAGGTAGTGAACCTAGTGGAGTTGGTGCTTAGCCAGCTAAAGCTTACTCCAGGCAAGTTATGTGTGAAGCCCTTTACAAATGTCAATGCACTTCATTCTCACCATAATCCTTTGAGATAGCAGCTACTGCCACTCCCATCTTACAGATGGGAAACTGCTGCAGAGAGAAGGTAAAGAATATCATCACCAAGGTTCCACAGGTAGTAAATTCTAGAGCCGAAATCTCAAACCCTGGCAGTCTGGCTCCAGAGGCTCTGTGCTTATCCTCTACATTGTACCGTCTGCCAGTACAGTGAAGGAGAAAGATCTAGATTATGAATTTAAACTTGGGTGGTGTTTTAGTCAGTTCTCACGCTGCTATAAAGAACTGCCTGAGGCTTGCGCAGTGTCTTACACCTGTAATCCCAGCACTTTGGGAGGCTAAGGTGGGCAGATCACTTGAGGCCAGGAGTTCAAGACCAGCTTGGCCAACATGGTGAAACTCCATCTCTACTAAAAATACAAAAATTAGCCAGGTGTGGTGGCAAGCACCTACCTGTAATCCCAGCTACTTGGGAGGCTGAGGCGGAAGAATGGCTTGAACCTGGGAGGCGGAGGTTGCAGTGAGCTGAGATTGCACCACTACACTCCAGCCTGGCCAACAGAGTGAGACTTGTCTCAAAAAGAAAAAAAGAACTGCATGAGACTGGGTAATTTATAAAGTTAAGAGGTTTCATTGACTCACAGTTCAGCACAGCTGGGGAGACCTCAGGAAACTTACAATCATGGCAGAAGGTGAAGGAGAAGCACAGCACCTTCTTCACAAAGTGGCAGGGAGAAGAGTGGCACAGCCAAGTGAGAAGAGCCCCTTATAAAACCATCAGATCTTGTGAGACTCACTATCACGAGAACCGCATGGGGGAAACTGCCCCCATGATTCAAATTACCTCCACCTGTTCTCTCCCTTCACATGTGGGGATTATGGGGATTACAACTCAAGATGAGATTCTGGGTAGGGACACAAAGCCTAACCATATCAAGAGATTTTCAGTATACAAATGACAGTATGTAAAGTCATTGACATATATGTGATCTCCCAGAGAAAATGTGTAAAGACAGAAGAAAACAAGACAGAATGAGATACTAGAGGAAACTACCTGTTAAGCAAACGGTGAAGGAGAAGCCAGAGGAAACAGCCAGTGGAGGGACATGAAAGACAATAAGGAACAGTCTTAAGGGCTGGAAGTAAATGATATCTTTCAAACCCAGAGCAATCCCTTGCATATAATCTGCTCTTTATAAATGTCTTGAAATTGAATAACCTCATAATCCTAAATAAAGAACACAGCAAATACGCACCCTTACAGCACATCCAAAAGACTTACAAATCGAGCAAAACTCAAATTAGATCTGTGATTCTCCTAGAACACCAAGAGTCTGTAGAAGATACATTGTCATTAAATATGAGCAACGGCCTAGGCACTGTAAGAAATAATTCCTTACATTTATGTCCAGCTAAGGCGGCTTCTCAAAGCTTTATCCACATCCTTTGCTAGCAATGTAACATGTTATCTGTTTTGCATTTTGTTGAAGATAATGTGAAATACTGACTCTTCTAAGTTTTCGCAACTGGCAAATATCAAATTGTGTAGTCTCTTTCTAAAAGAGGATTTAGGAATCATGTATATGAAAACTGCTTACTTCTCACTTGAAGCAGTTACTAGAGAGTCTGGTGAATTCTGAGTTGTACTGCTGTAATACCTTCTGGGTATCTAAACAGTTTTTGTTATGCATCCCTTATCATACATTTCTATACCCTAAACACAAATATTTAGTAGAAAATGAGTTCCCTCAAGGTACAAAAAAGCTGGCCCCCATTTCCAGCTCAAGACAAATGTTTTCTCAGGAAATACATAATGATTTCCAGGCGAAAACTCAAAGTGTTTTCTAAACTTTAATGTGGATACAAATCATCCGGGGATCTTGTTAAAAAGAAGACTCTGATCCAGTAGGTCAAAAGCCACACCTACACTCTGTATTTCCAACAAGCTCCCTCCTCTGTGACACGATGCTCTGGTCCACGCCAGCTACTCAAATGTGGTCCTTGAACAAGAAAAGTGTTGGCAGCATGTGGGAGCTGGGTAGAACTACACTTCCCTCAGTGTGACAAACAGACCATGATACTATCATCTGCTCAAAGAGGTGACTCAAAAAGTTTACCTTAAATTCTTTTCTTCAAAATCCACTTATAAACTCATTCAATCATACTTTATTTTTGTTGTTGTTATTAAGAAAAGACCTTCTTTTCTCTCCATTCCTTTCGATTATTCTAAACTGTGAGTCCTACCCTTAAGCCCCTCCACAGTAATGGCCCCAGCTGTTCCTTTCAGGCTTCTCACCTGTAATCCCAATAGAGGTCCACAGTATGCCAGTTCCATGAAACTGGTTATTTTCTACATATAAATCATGCTCTCTCACCATACACCCTCTTGTTTTGCTTCAGTTTGTTGTAGCTGATGATTGCTGTATCAGGCCAGTCTCTCTTATCTATCATGTCATCTTTCTCTAGCCACCCTGCCTAATCTTTCAATGAGAAGCATTCTCACCATTCTTGGAACCAGCCATTCACCCCCTCCATAGCAATTTTTCTTTCATTATAATATTAAGATATAATAATATATATTTCATATAACATTCTGCTGTATAAAGGATCCTTGTATCATATATATATACAAAGATTGATCCTGGTCTTATTCCTCCTACTGAATTGCAAGCTTCTTGAGGGCAGGAATCTTTATTATTTATTTTGATACTTCTTGCATTGCTTAACATAGTTCCTTACTCATATTATACTACCTAAAAATCTATGAAAATGAAGTAAAGCACTAGTCATTATTGATGATCACAATCTAAATATTCTCAGATCACAAATCTAAACTATGTTTCTTATTTCTTCAAATATGATTGGTTTATTTTCTACTTTTGTCATCACAGATTAAAACTTGGGCACAGTGTTTTAATATACATTTTTCCCAACTAGAAATTTTTTTGCATCTCAAAAATATTTAATCGTACTTAATGCATTTTATCAGAACTTAAATTCTCAACCAGCTAATTTGGCTCTTTTTTTTGAGACAGAATTTCGCTCTGTTGCCCAGGCTAGAGTGCAGTGGCGTGATCTTGGCTCACTGCAAGCTCCGCCTGCGGGGTTCACACCATTCTCCTGCCTCAGCCTCCCGAGTAGCTGGGACTACAGGCGCCCACCACCACACCTGGCTACTTTTTTGTATTTTTAGTAGAGATGGGGTTTCACCGTGTTAGCCAGGATGGTCTCGATCTCCTGACCTCATGACCCACCTGCCTCGGCCTCCCAAAGTGCTGAGATTACAGGCATGAGCCACCATGCCTGGCCAATTTGGCATTTTCATATCAAACAAGCTAAATGTTCATTTGTCATTTGAGAAAAGTTAATTGTGTAATGAAATCTTCATGAAACCGTTACAAAACTGCACATAAACAGGAAAACAGCCTACAAAGCAGCACAGAAATCATTAACTCTGTTATGGTGAAATAAAGCATGGTGACAAAGGTTAACTCCTGGAAACTAAAGGCTCTTCAGAATACCTGACAAACTCCAAGGTAGGAGGAGACTGCTATGTTTACTTTAAATAGTAAAGTTCACATTAGTCCAATGTCAGCCAACCAGATGATCTCTAAAGTACAAACCCAAAAAACAATCTAATGGAATGTATTAAGACGAGACACAGATTAAATAGTGAGTCAATGCAAAATATCCTCTACTAAATTTTCAAGATAAACAGACAACTCAATTTTGAGTAACTTAAAAATGAGCCCAGGTCAATCAATGCCTAAACAATGAATAGAATGTGAGATCAGCGCTTAAAAGTGATATGCTGTTGTGATCACCATCAATGACTGCTAAACAAAACTGAATGGTGAAAACCACATGACCAGGCTGAGGCAGGAGGATCCCTTGAACCCAGAGTTTGAGCTTTCCGTGAGCTATGGTTGCTCCACTGCACTCCAGCCTCCTTGACAGAGTGAAACCCTGTCTCTTAAAAAAACAAGAAAAGACCAGGCGCAGTGGCTCATGCCTGTAATCCCAGCACTTTGGGAGGCTGAGGTGGGCGGATCACAAGGTTAGGAGTTTGAGACCAGCCTGAACAACATGGTGAAACCCTGTCTCTACTAAAAATACAAAAATTAGCCAGGCCTGGGTGATAGAGTGAGACCCTGTCTGGGAAAAAAAAAAAAAAAAAAAGAAGAAGAAGAAGAAGAAGAAGAAAAACCCTGCATTGCCCCAAAAGTAAAAATTAAAGGAAACAATATGACTTCACTGAGGTTCTATTTGAGAGCTACTTGGACAATACCGAACATCCTACAGAAGTCAAAAAAGTACCCCCATATATTAACAAGTCCTGCAATGATATTCACTCATGACTGGTTAGTTAGCTTTCCTACCCTTAAAAGTTATGTCTTTACATGGTGAAACCCCGTCTCTACTAAAAATACAAAAAAAAAAAAAAAAAAAGAAATAATTAGCCAGGTGTGGTGGCGGGCACCTGTAGTCCCAGCTACTCGGGAGGCTGAGGCAGGAGAATGATGTGAACCCAGGAGATGGAACTTGCAGTGAGCCGATATTGCACCACTGCACTCCAGCCTAAAAGACAGAGCGAGACTCCATCAAAAAAAAAAAAGAAAGAAAAAAAAAAAAAGTCATGTCTTTGGCAATGGGTGGGGAAGAGACAAGGGTTTCTGGCTGACAGAATAATGGCTCCCTCAAAAATGTTCACATCCTAATCCCATGGACTTATGACTGTTACTTTACATGGCAAAAGGGACCTTATGATTATGATTCTGGCTTTGAGATGGGAAGATAATCCTGGATCAGGAAGGGTCCAGGAAATCATGAGAGTCCTCAGCGTGGAAGAGGGAACCACAAGAAGAGGTCAGAGTGATGAGGTATGAGAAGGACTCAACAATCTACCGTTGCTGGCTTTGATAACAGAGGAAGGGGCCATGAGCCAAGGAATGCAGGCAGCCTCCAACCACTAGAAGAGGCATGGAAACAGATTCTCCTTTACAGCCTACAGACAGAAATGCAGCTCTGTTTCAGTTTTAGCCTAATGAGATCCATGGTGGATTTCTAAACTAGAGAATTTTAAAATGACCAATTTGTGCTTTCAGCCACTAATTTTTGGTAATTTGTTATGGCAACAATAGGAAACTAATACACGGGTGAACTGCTATAAACATTCTCTAAAACGCACACAGATAAATCCTTAAAAGTATATTGTGATGCTCTATAAAATGCTCATCAAATACATTCATATTTAATTTACATTACTAAGAAATATACCTGCTCCTCTAAAAAACTAACAACATTACACTTAAAATTACATTTTATAAAAAGATTGAACGTAAATACAATTAACTTTGATCAAAAACTTAGGTTAGAAAACAAAACAGAACAAAGTATTTTTAACAAAACAAGAAGGTGATAAAAATTAAGTAGGAAAATGTGATAGTCCTCACAGGTAACATTTAAAACGGAACCACCATAGTATCCATCTTAATAGCTCAACCAGAAGCAAATCAGTATTTCTTTTAAAATTCATATTTACCTGATGATCCTCTGGGCAGCATACTGATGGAGTGAACGAAACTGTGCTGACATATTTGCTAAAGCTGCCAAACAATTCGTGTGAAGGTACTTGTCCTGTGAGGAAACAGCAAGTGTAAAACATACAATCAAGTCTTTTCCATATTTTAACCAAGGTTAACTATTAATAGAAGCAAATATAAACTCAGTTGTCACTGATTTTAGAAAGTTCAGATCCACAATCTCTTTTTTCTAATTCCTAAATCCATAAAGCACTGAAAATTCAAAGTTTTTTCACAACACAAAAAATGATGATGTTTCTGATGGTCTTCATTATTCCCTCCATGGTGAATATTGAAATATTTTGCTACAGAAATATAATGTTTAATTACAGCATGCTACTTAAGGCCCTAATGGTTACACACAGTAGAGTATATAAACTATAATTATCTTTCTAAAATCCAAAAACTTCTGCTTTCTAAAACATAGCTGGCTCCTAGGGTTTCAGATAAAAAACATGAGTGTGTATCTGCAACAGCCCCACAGAGGAAAATAACTGAAAATGAGCTGGGAGCAGGGGCTCACGCCTACAATCCCAACACTTTGGGAGGCCACAGTAGGAGGATCACTTCAGGACAGAAGTTCAAAACCAATTCAAGACCAGTCTGGGCAACATAGCGAGACTTTGGCTATTTAAAAAAAAAAAAAAATTAGCCAGGTGTGGTGGCATATGCCTGTGGTCCTAGCTCTTCAGGAGGCTGAGGCAGGAGGATCACTTAAGCCCAGGGGTTGGAGGTTACAATGAGTTATGATTGTGCCACTGCACTCCAGTGCAGCCTAGGCTGAAGTGCAGTGGCACAATCATAGCTCAAAAATAAATAAATAAATAAATAAAATACCATTTCTCTTAGCTATGAATTCTGTACACTGCTTCTCTTTAACAATATATTTCTATTAACCAGAACTGTAATTTGCTCCCAGGTACTGTGAATAGAATCCAGCAGAAATTTTTCTTTTACTCTTTAAAATACTCTCTTTTCTCTTTGTCTTTTACTCTTTAAAATACTCTCTCTCTTCTATTTTTCTTTCTCATTTAATTCATATTTTCTTGTGCTCATTTCTTGTGCTCATTTTCTTGTCCTTTTGTACTTTGTTATTTGCTGATATTAAAAAAGGCAAATCAGGCCGGGCGCGGTGGCTCAAGCCTGTAATCCCAGCACTTTGGGAGGCCGAGGCGGGCGGATCACGAGGTCAGGAGATCGAGACCATCCTGGCTAACACGGTGAAACCCCGTCTCTACTAAAAATACAAAAAACTAGCCGGGCGCGGTGGCGGGCGCCTGTAGTCCCAGCTACTCGGAGGCTGAGGTGGGAGAATGGCGGGAACCCGGGAGGCGGAGCTTGCAGTGAGCCGAGATCGCGCCACTGCACTCCAGCCTGGGCGACAGAGCAAGACTCCGTCTCAAAAAAAAAAAAAAAAAAAAAAAAAAAAAAAAAAAAAAAAAAAGGCAAATCAGTGTTACTGGCCAAATAAAGACATACAATAGCTTTTTAGCTTTTATCTAAATGTTTTGCATTGCTTGTTTTCTATTTCATGTAAAATATCTCCAATCATACAATCCATTAAATATTAAGACCTTATGTTACATTAGGATCATGTAATACAGTGACTACAGTGACCTGTATTTTCTACCATATGTCATGAGAATTTTAGTACCCTAAAAATTGGGATTGCTTTAAACTATCATCTTAATTGTACTGTATGCAAAAAAGGTAGAACAGCAGCTGGAATACTTACTCTTGTCCTAGTCATGTTGTATTGAATGGTTCTTATTACCACCAGGATCAGGAGACTCCCCAAAGAGATTTCAGTTAAAACTCGTTCTGAATACCAAGTAATATTTTTTAGTATCTGTAATGGGGAAGAAAAGTTTAAGTAAAAAATGATTGCTTTACAGACAAAAGGATTACTCCATGTCCACAATTTTTGATAAACCATGACTTTGCTCTGAAGGTGAGTTAAGCAGCAGAGAGAGGCCACGAATGCAAATGATTCCAGATCTTCAAGGAGAGACGCTCCAGTGCTCTGCCATGGCTATGGAGAAGTAGGCAGCTCTGGTGCATACCTCCGCGCCGAAGTAAGCAAGAACTGTTTTCTAAGTTAAGACATTTCCACTGCAGATCTGTAAGCTGGAGATGAGAGAGAGAGAAAGAGAGAGAGAGAGACATACACACACACACAGAGAGAGAGAGAGAGAGAGAGAGAGAGAGAGAGAGAGAGAGAGGCAGGCAGGCAGATAGGTACAAACACTGGGCAATACAGCAGCCAAATCTGGGCTGCCCCAAAGAAAGAGGTAAAATGGGGGAAAAAACAACAACAAAAAAACCCCAACAGGCTCAGCCGAGCACTAGAACTCCCTAATATTCTCTTCCATTAAGGTTACTCCTGCATCCTTTCTCCGCAACTCAAGGAAAGTCACTGTGCCATATTATTCTCTACCTATGCATGAAAAAGGAAGAGACTGCTGGGCTGATTCTTGCCCTCTCTCTTAAGAAGAGGCACACATCCAGAGCACAGCAGACTCCCCACCACTCATAAATGCAGAGGGGGGATCCCACAACCTTGCAAAACAAGTTAGTCTAGACTTGTGTTTATAAGTACAGATGAACAACAAAACCAAGTGAAGACATTCAACCTAAGAGAGTGATATGCTGAACCTACTCAAGACTCTCTTCTAATTAACCAGTGCACATGAAATACAGAGGACAGAACACATTAAATACCATGATGATATATAATCAGCTAAAGACAAATGTAGGGAATCCTACTAAACAACCCAGTTTCTTCAACAAATAAGGGGCAAAATAAGCTGGGATAGGGAAAGAGTGCTATAGATTTGTGAGTCTTAATAACTAAATGCAGTAGACGTTGGAATCTGATTCAAACAAATCAACTCTAGAAGACATTTTAAAGATAATTAGAGATAAATTGTTAGGAAGAATTTAAACATTATTGTTGATTTTGTTGAATGTACATTTTTATTTTTATTTATTTATTTATTTATTTATTTATTTATTTATTTATTTTTGAGACGGAGTCTCATTCTGGTGCCCAGGCTGAAGTGCAGTGGTGCGATCTCGGCTCACAGCAAGCTCCGCCTCCTGGGTTCACGCCATTCTCTCGCCTCAGCCTCCCCAAGTAGCTAGGACTACAGGTGCCTGCCACCATGCCCGGCTAATTTTTTGTATTTTTTTAGTAGAGATGGGGTTTCACCATGTTAGCCAGGATGGTCTCGATCTCCTGACCTCGTGATCTGCCTGCCTCGGCCTCCCAAAGTGCTGGGATTACCGGCATGAGCCACCACGCCTGGCTGGTATGATACATTTTTTAAAGTCCATACTTACTGAAAGAACATACTGAAATATTTACACATGAAATTATATGGAAGATTTGTTTTTAAAAATAGAAGTCAAAATGTAAAAGGTGGTGAGGGTAAAGTGGGTAGATGAAATAAGAACACGAGTGTTAATAATGACTACATGAAGATCCATGCTACTATTTTCTCCAATTATGTTTAAGTTTCATAGTGTTCATAATAAAAAGTTTATCAAGTAAATAAATAAATAATAAACTGTGAAACTGAACAGGCAGAGAGAACAGACCTCTAACTAAACAGAGAGGATTTAGGAAGTTGGAATTTTTTTAAAAAATTCTAATTAGTATATTTAGTGAGATTTGACAAAATACTGCATCCATAAAATAAGAAGAGACTGCTATGAAAAGAGAAAATCACAGAACAAAGAAAAGTTGATTTTAAGATTAAAATGGCAGCTGGGCAGTGTCTGACGCCTGTAATCCCAGCACTTTGGGAGGCCAAGGTCAGGAGTTTGAGACCAGCCTGGCCGAGACCAGCCTGGCCCAATGATGACTCTCTAAGAATACAAAAAATTAGCCGGGTGTGGTAGTGCATGCCTACAGTCCCAGCTACTCTGGAGGTGGAGGAACAAGAATCGCTTGAACCTAGGAGGTGGAGGTTGCAGCGAACCAAGATGTCGCCACCGCACTCCAGCCTGGGCGCAGCAGAGTGAGCACTACGGAGAATTAAATTTGTGATGTGAAGGACCAAACTGAGAAGTTCTCCACAGATACTATAAAAGTGCAGACGTCATAGGCACTTAAAAATTCCAGAAGAAATAAACTAGAAGAAAAACAGAACAATTATTAATATGAGAAAATTTCTTTGAGAGGAAAAGAAAAACATCCCACATTCCAAAAAAAATCATGAAAAACAATCAAAACATTCTTGCAAGATTAATGAATTCACAGTATATGAGAAAGTTCCACTGGCTTCCAGACAGAAGAAACATGTTATCACCAATGGAAAGAGAAGGAGACTAACGTTAGAGTTCCCATTTTGAACACTACACATCTGAAGGACAGCAGAACAATGTCTCAGGATTTTTGAGGGAAGACATTATGGAATTCTACATCTTGAGAAACTACCATGTAAGAATGTTGCAAAATAAACTCAGCATGAACCACCCATGTACCATATCGGGAAGGAAAAAAAAAAACCACGACAACACATGTAAGTATTTAGCTGCCCCTTCTCACCGTAGTAACAGTAGGGCAAATCCAGGAGAATTCAAGAGAAGGAGAATATGGAATACAAACAAGAACAAACACAACAGTCATACATGACATCAGGAAAACAGAATTAAGTCTAAATAATCTGGTTGTACCTTAGTTTTTCTAAAAGGGGATTAAAATAGATCATTCTCTAGCAAGTCTAGGGAGAATAGAAACAGATAAAAAGAATAAAAACACAAAGGAATACCACACTCAATTTCATGTCAATATGTTTGAAAGTACAACTATATACAGATGCATTCCCCACACATATTTTCACTCATTCAACTCTCTGGCCCCACATCACCCAACATCCCCCATTACAAATAAGCCCACCCTGACTGCATTCTCCACTCAGAGGCTGACATATAACAAATACTCACTACATGGTAGTTAAATATTATTCAGAATTGAAAAGTAAAAAATATAAAAGTTTGGCTGGGCACAGTGGGTAACACCTGTAATTCCAGGACTTTGGGAGGCCAAGGTGGATGGATCACCTGAGTTCAGTAATTTGAGACCAGCCTGACCAACATGGTGAAACCCTGTCTCTACTAAAAATTAGCCAGGTGATGTGGCGTGCACCTGTAATCCCAGCTACTTGGGAGGCTGAGGCAGGAGAGTTGCTTGAACTAGGGAGGCAGAGGTTGCAGTGACTGCACTTCAGCCTGGACGACAGAACAAGACTTTTTCTCAAAAATAAATTCCATAAGTTATATATGATAGAGTATTACACAGTAACATCACATAATATCAAGTCTTTTAAAAAATTAAATATGTATAGGAAAGTAAAAAAAAAAAATTGACATCTATACACTCACAATTCACATTACCAACTGTTAATTTTGTTTTTTTTTTTTTGTTTTTTTTTTTGTTTTTTTTTTTGTTTTTTTTTTTTTTGAGATAGAGTCTCGCTCTGTTGCCCAGGCTGGAGTGCAGTGGTGCAATCTTGGCTCACCACAAGCTCCGCCTCCCGGGTTCATACCCCTCTCCTGCCTCAGCCTCCCGAGTAGCTGGGACTATAGGCGCCCGCCACCACGCCCGGCTAATTTTTGTATTTTTAGTAGAGACGGGGTTTCACCGTGTTAGCCAGGATGGTCTTGATCTCCTGACCTCGTGATCCACCCGCCTCAGCCTCCCAAAGCAACCGTTAATATTTTTTAATATACAAATCTCATTTTATTTCCCCCATGAAGGAACAAACACTATCTTGAGTTTAGTATGTATCCTCTAGACCATTTCAATTACTTTATCTGCATATATACAAATATGTACATACATATATATAAAAAAAACCAAAACCAGTATTCCTTTGTGTGTTTTCTAGTACCCATAAATAGTACCATACATAATGTATTAGAATGAATGGTGTTCCCCCAAATCTATGTCATTCAAAACCTGTGAATGTGACCTTAAATGGATAGAGGGTCTTTGAAAATATAATCAAGATGAGACTGCATTAGATTAATGTGGACTCTAGGTCAGTATGACTGCTGGTGGTTGTAAGATGAGGAAGACAGACACAGAGACAGACACCTCCTGAGAGAAGGATGTGATGACAGTAGCAGAGACGGGAGTGATGTAGCTGGCAAGCCAAGGGACACCAAGTATTGCCTATGACCACCAGAAGCTAGGATGACACGAGAAAGGGTCTTCCCCTAGAGCCTTCAGAGACAGCATGGCCCCACTGACACCTTGACTTTGGACTTTCAGGCTACAGAAGACAATACATTTCTGTTGTTAGGAGTCACCTAGCTGTGGTACTCAGACAACTCTGGAACATACTAAGTATCTTTCGTTTATATCAGCAGTACTCAGTAACTGTGGTGGTCAGTTATAGTAGCTCTAAGAAACTAACACACATCTGGTTTGTTTGCATCTTATTTTTTTCACTCAGTATGTTTCTGTAACCCTCCTATATTGATACATATGAGAAGAATATTCACCAGGTATGCCTGATAGTACTAGTTATTTTTTTAAATGGAATACTCAATACTAGTTAGTAAATAGCTGTTGTTGCAAGCCACTCCCCCAGGTAATATACAGCAGAGAACAAAGGACTATGGTCCACATCCATTCTTACTGGCTGGTGGTGTTGGTGCCATCCACACTAGTTAAGTCATTTGAATGTCATCTCTATATCTAAGTCTACTTCATTCCTTGTAACCACTCTAGAGTACTATACTAGTAGGCCACATTTGTTTTAAAAATCCATTCCTCTATTAATGGAAATTTAGGTTATTTACAGTTGTTTTCCTATTTAAAACAATGTTACAATTCAGATCACTATCCTAAATCTTACTATATGAAAGTCAGAAAAAAAGAAAGAATTCCTTACTCTCCATATTCTTACTAACCAGACTTTTACCTAAGTTCAGGAATCACACAGATTTTGAAAGCAAAAATACCTGCATATGACTTCATAAGTACATCTACGAGAATTTACTAGGAACCAGAATTGCCAAATCATTGAATATCTTCTTTTAAAAATAAATGTATAGGCCAGGCGTGGTGGCTCACACCTGTAATCCTAGCACTTTGGGAGGTTGAGGTGGGTGGATCACGAGGTCAGGAGTTCAAGACCAGCCTGGCCAAGACAGTGAAGCCCTGTCTCTACTAAAAAAAAAAATTAGCCAGGCTTGGTGGCAGGCACCTGTAATCCCAGCTACTTGGGAGGCCAAGGCAGAGAATCGCTTGAACCTGGGAGATAGAGGTTGCAGTGAGCCGAGATCACGCCACTGCACTCTAGCGTGGGCAACAGAGCGAGACTCCATCACAAAAAAAAAAAAAAAGTATAGTTACCATTAACTGTGTTAACACACTAAAAAGCACAGAGCAGCAGTGTCCAACATAGTGGCACTAGCCACAAGTGGATATTTAAATTAAAATTTAATAAAAGTAAAATCAATTCCTCAGCCATACTAGCTACATTTCAAGTGTGAGCATACTGCACAGTGCAGTCATAGAAGACTTCTATGAGGATAGAAAGTTTGATTGATTAGCCTGGTATAGAGACCACCACTGTATCCATCACCTAGATTTATCAAATGTTAGTATTCTTGCTTCTAAAGTACCTGAAGCCTCCTCATGGTTCTACACTGTTAACCTGCCTCCCCAGAGGCAGCCCTATCCTGAAAGTGGATGGGCTTTTTTTTTTTTCTGAGTTTTATTATTATCAATACATGTAGCTCTATGCATTCATTCTAGCTGCTTTACAATATTTCATTTACATTATCTGCTCTCCCAATACTACAATGAAAATTCTTTCAAAAAGTTCTCGTGATCTATGAAGAAGTTCTTCCTAAAACATAACCTTGAAATGGAACTTCTGAGAGGTGGAGTATTTATTTCTGTATACAATTTGAGAAATTTGAGAGGACAAATTCCTCTCTAAAGCGGTTCTACCAATTTGTACTCCCACTATCAGCATATGAGAGTCCCTTTTCTCTATATCCTCACCAATTCTTTTTTCTTTCATCAACCCCATAGTAATAAAAACATCACCAACTCTTAATATAACAGATTTTGTCATTTTTGCTACTCTGATAGGCACAGAATATTTCAGTTGCTTTAATTGGCATGATCTTGATGAAGCATCGGGTTGAACGATGATTACTGTTCAGGGTCTGTATTCTGTTTTCCTATTATTTTGCCCATTTTTCTATCGAATACTTTGTGTTAGGTATAAGCAAGTCTATGTTTGACAAGAAGAGGGCTAGAAAAGAGAAAAAATACCAAAAGGAATAAATGTGTCATATCTCTAGGCATGGAAATAGGTAGAAATTGTGAAATCACAATTTTAAAGTTTTGCCTTAGAAGAGCAGTACATTGAATAAATAGACTACAGCCCAAACTTAATATCCTCAAAGTCTACCACACCTCTATAATCTGGAGAACAGAATAAAAGTACATGATTTATCTGACAAGTTAAAACTAGGAGTTATACTAAAAAAGTGACGGTTAAAATTCATTTAACCATTACCACAGGTATGAGAGGTGGTACATGTTCATTAAATGCTTACTGAATTAATAATACCAAATATACTAATCTCAGGCGTATGTGGGAGTGAATAAAGTATATACAGTCCTTTAAACAATCTCATTAAACAATATATGTGCAGGTCGGGCACGGTGGCTCAATCCTGTAATCCCAGCACTTTGGGAGGCCGAGGCGGGTGGATCATGAGGTCAGGAGATTGAGACCATCCTGGCTAACACATGAAACCCCGTCTCTACTGAAAATACAAAAAATTAGCCAGGCGTGGTGGCAGGCGCCTGTAGTCCCAGCTACTCAGGAGGCTGAGGTGGGAGAATGGCGTGAACCCGGGAGGCGGAGCTTGCAGTGAGCCCAGATCATGCCACTGCACTCCAACCTGGGCGACAGAGCGAGACTGAATCTCAAAAAAAAAAAAAGAAAAAAAAAAAATGTGCTATAAATCACAGGCTGTCCCATGGTAACATGCGGTAAAAAATGCTTCTATGAGCCCAAGCACACAGTCTTAGGTGTACTGGGGTCCATGACGGGTGATAAAGGAGAAAACCCTAGAGCAGGGTCAAGAAGAACATGCCTGACTGAATCCTGCCTTAGCTTGCAGCAGTCCCTTGGAAAAACTGACAAAATCCTGAAAATTCTGATGAAAATCCCCAAATCTAGAGAGAGAAACAAGTTTGGTAGGTTTATTTATTTGTGTCTTCTTCTAACTAAATAGTGGAAAGAGGTGTGGGAGAGAAAATGAAAACCTTCAGACATTTTCAAACATGAGAATGTGAATAAAATATGCCACAGAAATATTCTGTGAAGAAAATAATTTAAAACAAAAGCCAGACATACAGAAGAAGATGAATAAAAATAAAGAACTCAGGAACACAGAAACTAAACTCTGGTAAAAGGGTTGATGGTAGACAACACATCCAATAAAACCAGTGTTAGGCAATTTGAGTTACAAAACAGAATGGAAATGTTATAAGTTTTGAATAATCTAAAAAAATAATTAGCCAGGTGTGGTGGCACTTGCCTGTAATCCCAGCTACTTGGGAGGCTGAGGCACGAGAATTGGGTAAACCTGCGAAGCAGTGGTTGCAGTGAGCCGAAATTGCACCACTGCACTCCGGCCTGGGCAACACAGTGAGACTGTCTCAAAAAAAAACTTTACAAAATTAAATAATTAAACTAACAAAAAATTGGAAGAAAGACAGTAAAAGAAGTGTGGAATTAATAATGTTCTCACGTTTCTCATTAAGAAATACACTGATTCTCTCCACAGCTGCAACATGGATTTAAAATAACTAAACAATGATTCTAACATCTTAGCTTTCCAAAATCTCTTTTCTTCACCATATACGAATATCAAAAAATATATTGTATAATGAAGGTCTGGTGTGGTGGCTCATGCCTGTAATCACAAAACTTTGGGAGGCTGAGATAGGCAAGTCATTTGACCCCAGGAGTTAGAGACCAGCCTGGGCAACATGGCGAAACCCATCTCCACAGAAACAAAAACTAGCTGGGCATGGTGGCATGCACCTGCAGTCCCAGCTACTCAGGAGGCTGAGGTAGGAGGATCACCTGGGCCCAAAAAGTCGAGGCTACAGTGAACAGTGATTGTGCCACTACACTCCAGCATGGGTGGCAAGAGTGAGACCCTGTCTCAACTTAAATAAAAAGAAGAAATTTTCTGAAAATGATGTTCACCCAATGTTAATAGTTCTAATTTCTAGTTAATGAATGAGTATGATCATTTACACTAAAACAGTATAATAATTTGTCTTAAGCCAAGGTATTCACATCTTAGGTGGCAGTGATAAAGTTTGACTTTAATGTATTTTCAAATTCTTAAAAATAATTACTGTTAAACACATTTTTTTCTTTCTAGCATTACTCTCCTGTGCTGCCTATTGTCCAAAGTCTGAAAACTATTTTCATACATTTTGCTTACAGTGGAAAAGCAGAAGGATGTAAAATCAAAGGTCTAAGCTTCTACCTTAAGAAATGTTGGGGAAAAAAAAAAAGCAAATTGAGGCTCAAGTAAGCAGGAGAAAAGAAATAATAAGGGTGTAAATAATTAAAATAGAAAACAAAAAATGGAGGAAAAAAATCAATAGAATCAAAGTTAGTTCTTTAAAGTTTTTTTAACTTTTTAAAAAAGTTAGAAAGATAAAGAAGAGACTAGACACATTATCAGCATGAAGAATGAGGGGGTAATCTCTCTGGCGAGTACAGACATTAAAAGGTAACTTTTTTTTTTTTTTTTAAAAGAAGAGGTAGTAAGAGTATATTATGAACAATTTTATTGTAATAGATTCATTACCTTAAAAGAAATGTATAAATTCCTCAGAAAACACAAAGCTCAAAACTTAACCAGACTGTATATGAAAATACATTTCAAAACGCGTCATGTCCAAGCACAGTTTACTCCAGGATGCAAAGTTGATTTAATATTCAACAATCAATATAATTCTCAATAATCAGTATAATTTACTACATTAACAAACTAGAATATAAAAAAGCAAATGATCCAGAATAAATAATTCTTACATCTCAATAATAAGATTAGCTAAGTTTTTAAAAGGGGGTATGGTTATTCAAGAGCAAGATGAGGGATATAATGCTGTGGTGACAGAAATGTTCTATACCTTAAAAAGTATCAATGTCAGGCTGGGCGTGGTGGCTCACACCTGTAATCCTGGCACTTTTGGAGGCCAAGGCAGCTGGATCACTCGAGGTCAGGAGTTCAAGACCAGCCTGGCCAACATGGTGAAACATCCCGTCTCTAATAAAAAGTACAAAAATTAGCCAGGCATGATGGCGTGTGCCTGTAATCCCAGCTACACGGGAGGCTGAGGCATGAGAATTGCTTGAACCCAGGCGGAGTTTGCAGTGAGCTGAGATCCTGCCACTGCACTCCAGCCTGGGAGACAAAGCGAGACTACGTCTCAAACAAACAAACAAAAATATCAAGTATCTTGGCTGTGATATTGAACTATAGTTTTACAACTATAGTTGCCATTGGGGAAAACTGTTAAGGGTACATGAGGTCTCCCTTATTTTTCTTAAAACTGCATGTGAATCTACAATTATTTCAAAATAAAAAAGATAATTTAAAAAATAGCAAAAAGATATATATGCACATAAAAAGCACATTAAAAATAACTTCTCCGTATCATTGGGTATTAAGAAATGCAAATTCAAATCAAAATGAGATAACAATATATATTTCATAGGCAAGTAGGTTCACACTAATGATTCCATGTAGAGAAACTTGGTAAAACATTTGAACTTACTCTTTTCTATATTACATATGAAAAGGGAAGGGACCAAAATAAATGGAGATCAACAAGAAAGTCAGATTCTAGAGAAAAAGAATAAGTGTTTCAATATTTGAATTTGAAATGTCATCTAAAATATCCTGAAATCCAATGGAACTGAACTTGAATGTGAACTGAACTTTCCCTATATTACCAACCTTGTTTTGGCAGTCAGTGAAGTTTAATTTTAATGCAAAATTCTCTGCTAACTTGAAAGTGTTTTATTTATAGAATAAGGATACAGAAAATTATAGAAAATAGCACAATAAAAAGTATACCCACATATGAATTATGCCAAAAATTAACATCTTTATCATGTTTGCTTCAAAGTTTTTTGTGTGCTTACTTCTTCTTGTTCTGATTATTTTGTTATTGCTGCTGCAGAAGCAAATAATTATCTGGGTGGCAATGACACAAATATAGAAGGTAATTTTCATTAGTTTTCCTTTAAAATTTGTGTGTTTTATATGCATATTATACTTCAATTGTAAGATGCTTTTAAAAATCATATTGATTTTTAATTTATTTAAAAAGTTGAGTAAATCAGTGAAAATATTACTTCTCATAGTATTTTACTGAAAACAAGAACCAAGAAATTTCTATGTTCACATCAAAAGGTCTGGCTACAAATGTAAAAATAAATTAATGGGGCTATATTAAATTAAAAAGCTTCTATACAACAAAGGAAATAATCAACAAAATGAAAAGGCAGCCTCTGAATTGATATAAAATATTTGCAAACCATATATCTGATAAAAGGCTAGTATCTAAAATACATAAAGAACTCACACAACTCAATAGCAGAAAAAACAAATAACCCCATTAAAAAATGGGCAAAGGACCTGAATAGACATTTCTCGAGACATAAATATGGTCAACAAGTACATGAAAATGTGCTCAAAATCACTAATTATCAGGGAAATGCAAATCAAAACCATCACACCAGTGTGGACAGTCATTATGAAAAAGACAAGAGATAACAAGTACGGGAGGGGATGCAGGAAACAGAACCCTTGCACACTGTTGGTGGAAATGCAGATTGGAGCCACCAAGGTGAGAAACAGTATATAGATTCTTAAAGAAATTAAAAATAGAACTAGTGTATCATCTCACAGTTCCTCTTCTGGGCATAAGGAAAATGAAATCACCACCTATAAAGATAACTGCACTCCCTCGTTCACTGCAGCACTATTCAGAATAGCCAAGACACACACACAGCCAGAGAGTCCGTCGACAGACAAATGGATAAAGAAACTGTAGTATGTAGTCATTTGCCACATAACAATGTTTTGGTCAATGCCAGACTGCATATATAAAGAAGGTCCCAGATGATTATACCTAGATTCCTATCACCTAGATGTTGTAGCCATTGTAGCACAACACACTATTCATGTGTTTGTGGTGACTTTATAAAGTAACAAAGTTCCAGTAAGCTAAGGTTAATTGATTATTAAAGAAAAATATTTTTTATAAATGTAGTGTAGCCTAAGTGTCCAGTGTTTATAAAGTCTACGATAGCATACAGTAATGACCTGGTCCTTCACATTTACTCACCACTCATTCATTGACTCAATCAGTGCCACTTCCAGTCCTGCAAGTTCCATTCATGGTAAGTGCCCTATACAGGTGTGCCTTTTAAAATCTTTTATACTGTATTTTTATGGTAGCTTTTCTATGTTTAGATAAACAAATACTTACCATTGTGTTACAACTGCTTACAGTATACAGTAATAATGCTGTACTGGTTTGTGGCCTCACAGCCTAGGCGTGTAGTAGGCTACACTATCTTGGCTGTGTAAGCACACTCTACAATTTCCACATAATGATATAATCACCTAAGCGCACATTTCTCACAGTGCTTCCCAATTGTTAAGTAGTGCATGGTTGTATAAACAAAGGAATATTATTCAGCCTTAAAAAAGAAGACACCGACATTTGGCACAACATAGGTAAACCTGGAAGAGATTATTCTAAGTGAAATAAACCAGAGAAAGAAAAATACTTCATGATCTCACATATATGTGGAATACCTTTTTAAAATGTCAAATACACAGAAATAGATGATATTACAATGGGTACCAGGGTTGGATGTGAGAAAATGGGGAGATATAGGTCAAAGTTGCAGGTATAGAGGATGAAGTCTAGAGATCTAATGCAGAATATGAGGACTACAGTTAATGATATTGTACTGTATTCAGGATTTTTGCTAAAGGAGAGTATCACTGCTCTTGCCACAAACAATAAAGGGGGTAACTATGTGAGATGATGGATATGCTAATTTACTTGACTATAGTAGCCATTTCTCTGTGTACATGTATTAATATATCAAAACATCAAGTTGTATACCTTAAATATACACACAAAAAATAAATTTCTATGTTTTATACTCCTTCCACAATGGTCAAGATTCCTTAAATCCTAGCTGAAATTATGGTCATACTATGTAAGAGGCAAAAACATGACTCAAGGGAACATTAGAGAGGATTAAAGATAATATAAAAGCCCTACCGAAAATGAGGAGAAAACAAAGTGTCTGTACCCTTATAAAGAGTGAAAGCCCTGCCCCCTTCTCCTATAGACACCCTAACAAGGAGACTGGAAGAATCAAAAAGAATCCACCCAAAAAATGGCCTGCAGGGACAGAGTCCCAGAGAAAGAGACTATGTACAACAAGGTACAGTAAATAAGACCTGCCCACACACAGGACTTCCAATCGACTTCTTAGTGCTTACTCCTACAGATGAACAGATCAACCAGAGCCACCAGATGCTCCAGCAAAGACAGGAGTCCAAAAAGAAAACTCAGTAAGTTTGAATATATTTTGAGCAAATTTTCAGTTCTGTTGAAGTACTGGGGGTAGAATCAGTGTATTAGTACACAAATAAAAAACAGGGCAATGATGTGCTACAGAAATGGTAAACATGTTCAAGAAAGGAAATGCAATTATCCTACAGTACACAGTCAAACTAAAAATAACATCTAAAATAATAACGTAAAAGCTGAGTTAACCAAAAATGGTAATAAGATGGAAAAAGGAAAAAGTCTGTGTGCTGGCAAGCATGCTGGGAACCCAGAGGGAACACATGTGGTATGCAGGAAGAATCAATGACTATCTTCCATCTTAGGGAGATAATAGTTAATGTCTACAACTGAAATCAAGAAATCACAATATAAGCATGTTATTTAGAAACACAGACAGAACTGAAAGCATTTCCCTTAGAGGAGTGGGAATCAGAAACAGGGTGAACATGGGTCTGTTATTTTTCATTTAAATCTCGTACTTCTATGTAAGTTTTAAAACTATATACGTGTATTACTTTGATGCAAAAAATAAAATTTAAAAATGCCAAAGAAGAAGATAAAACCAGTTTGGGAATAAAACTCTCCAACAGGACCAAAATTTAAAGAGTTAAATTATGCTATGTTCTTTAAAAAATATATGTAAAACAATGGGTTTCTCAAACTTCTCCCATTTTGGTCCCTTTTTCTTCTCTAATTCTGCATGCATGAAGCAAACCTGTTTGACAATTTCTGCCACAATGAAAAAGTGGAAATGAAATTTTGAAGAAAAATGAACCCAGTAGCAGTAAAATCATTTGTATCAATTACCAAGGAACCATTTTGAGAGAGTTTTTAATAGTGGTTAATAGTCATTCCGGAAAAAAAAAAAAAAAGCACCGCTTCAAAAATCTGAAGAAAGACATAACATTTCTAATGCAGGTTCTCACAGGAAAATCTACCAGAAAGAAATGTAAAGACTGTAGTAAATCTTATGTAGGGACATGTGTGTTCTGTAACTCTAATCCAAGTCATGCTAACTTACCACTTCATGAATGGATCTGTTGAAGCCATCATCTTCTGTAAGGATCAACAATATTATAAGGGCCATATACACATGGTGTGAATTCCTTTCTTCAACATGATACAGAATCTCAAGAATAGGTAAAACCTAGAGAATAAAAATTATAATTGACTATTTCAATACTTCATTATAAATCCAAATGTTTTAAATCTTTACACTTTTGTACTCTTTGCTTTAACATCACAGCTATATTGTTCATTAGAGGAAAAAACCATATAAACCCCCTTCCAACTGAATGTATTTTCCAAATGTATCTTAGCTATTAAGATGCCAGTGGAGAAAATCACCACTAACTCTGTGAAGGTCTCTTAAGGTCCAACCAACATAAAGGTTGGATCTGCAAGGACCATTTAGGCTCGAGGTTTGTTTGGAAGATTTTAAGAAGTCACATTGCCTTCTCCCAACTTAACCAAAAAGTAGCAGTAGTGGGGAGAGCACAGCTGCTCACAAGTTAACTTTTTATGTGGTTAGCACCACTTTTTTAAAGCTAATAAGTAAAAAATATATTTCAAGAAATATATTTTAAATAAATATGTAATTAAACACACTCTTGGAACCCAAGGTGCATTTTCTCAACATATGTATTAAGATCTGCTCTTCAGTGTATCCATCAAACATTTCATTTCAAAATGCCATTTACAATTGTGCTTATTTCAAATCATGACACCTTCTATTTGTTCCTTCTTTACTAAAGTAAGGACGCTACTGAAATTATTTATTAAAGATGGGCAGACTATCTACACAGCATGTCTCGTAGGAAACAACCATGAACACTATCCACTGAATGCTAGAAAATAGGCAAAAAAAAAAAAAAAAAAAAAAAATCTATCATCTAAATCAGACAATACATTTAATGAGTAAATTGTTTATACGTACAAGTCCCTAAAGCACAGGCTGGTATGCCGCACACTGGGGCATACGTGTTTTTGACAGGCACACCTATTGCAGGAAGCTTTTAAAATGTGGCACTGGTGTGTTTTGTTCTTCTATAAGTTGTAGCTAAAACTTCCTCTAAATTATGAAGTTCAGTGCATGAGCACTATTAAATTCTAGGAACTAAGTGTACCAGTTACCAAGCAGTCATTGCTCTTTCTCTTTTCCCAGGCATTCTTGTCTTTGGAGTTCCTTCTGACATTGTGTCAAACATAATACATTGTACTCACATTCCACATTACCTAGTAAGCACAGTTACATTTTACGGTCATTTAACTCAACATTTGTTAATTCTGATTCTGGAGTTTTCAATATGCTACATAACATTTCCATTAATGGTAGATCACATATAAGAGTCTGTGGTTGTATAGTCTCATAAGATTACACCACGATATTTTTACTGTACCCTTTCTATGTTTAGATACACAAATGCCATTGTGTTACAAATGCCTGCAGTATTTAGTACGGTTACATGATGTACAGGTTTATGGTCTAGGAGCCATAGGTTACGCCATAAAGCTTAGGTGTGTAGTTAGGTTATACGATCTAGATTTGTATAAGTACACTCTATGATATTTGCACAATGACAAAATCACCTAATAAAACAAATTTCTCAGAATGACTCCCCACATTAAGCAACATATGACTGTGTATTTTATGCCATGTTCTTTTTTTTTTGGCTACACCTGTAGAAAGCACATCTTACCTACAGTACCTAATATCACTAGAGTACTGAAAATATTGAGACTCTGTGCTTTACTAGACAAGATACACAAGCAAATGGTATATTCAAAGAAATAATAATGTAAGAGTAAGTAACAGGTCCAATGAGACTATGTCAGAATAGCACTTCATTCTTTTAAATATCTATATTGAGATACAATTTACAGACCATACAATCCATTCAAAGTGCATAATTCAATGGTTTGCCATATGTTAACAAATATGTGTAACTATCACCACAGGCAACTTAAACAATTTCATTACCTCAAAAAGAAACCCCATACCCTTTAACTATCACCTCCTCCAGTCCCCTATCTAGCCTGCCCAAAGGAACCACTTTCTGTCTCCATAGATTCCCTATTTTGGACTTCCGTATGAATAGAATAATAGACTATGTACATTTTTGTGACTACCTTATTTCACTGAACATGTTACCAAGGTTCATCCATGTTGCAGTATGCATCAGAGTCTCATTCCTTTTTATGTCAAATAATATCTCATTGCATATACATATCACATTTCATTTATCCATTCTTCTGTTGACTAACATTTGAACTGTTTCCACATTTTTGCTATTATGAGCAATACTTCTATAAACATTCATTTATAAGTTTTCCTGCAGACGTATACTCATTTCTCTTGGTTATATATCTAGCCTTGGAATTGCTGGATCATATGGTAACTATTTAATTGTTTCAGGAACTGCCAGACTGTTTCAAAGCCATTGCACCATTTTACATTTCTACCAACAGTGTATGAGAGATTAGATTTTTCCACATCCTCACTTCTTATTAACTAACATTTTATTCTAGGCATCATAGTGGGAGTAAAGTGGTATTTTGCTGTGGTTTTGATTTACACTTACCTGATGACTAATAATGTCAAGTTTGTTTTTTTCATGTGTGTATTACTAGCTATTTGTATATCTTCCTTGCAGAAATGCTTACTCAGATCTTTCATCCATTTTTCAATTGGGTTGTCCTTCTACTATAGGGTTTTAAAAGTTCTTTATATATTATGGATACAGTTCCTTACCAGATAAGTGATTTGCAAATATCTTCTCACATTCTGTAGGCTGTCTTTTTACTTTCTGGATGGTCCTTTGAAGCACAAACGTTTTTATTTTGATGCAGTTCAATTTACCTATTTTTTCTTTTGT
Organism: Rhinopithecus roxellana; assembly: GCF_007565055.1. Classification (NCBI taxonomy): domain Eukaryota; kingdom Metazoa; phylum Chordata; class Mammalia; order Primates; family Cercopithecidae; genus Rhinopithecus; species Rhinopithecus roxellana. Next base: position 48,679,711 of record NC_044569.1, on the reverse strand, counting down.
TACTCATGCTTTTGTTGTTATATCTAACAGTCATTTGCCAAATCCAAGGTCATAAAGATTTACCCCCATTTTCTTCTAAGAGGTTTATAGTTTTAGCTCTTTTTAGGCCTTTGACCCATTTTGAATTAATTTTGTATATGGGGTGAAGCAAAAGCCCAACTTTATCCTTTCGCAAGTGACTACACAATTGCACCAGTACCATTTGTTGAAAAAACCGGTTCTTTCCACATTGGTCTTGGCACCCTGGCTGAAAATCAGTTGATGATAGGTATATGGGTTTATTTCTAGACTCTCAGTTCAACTCCATTGATGTATTACGTCTATCCTTGGGCCAGTACCACATTGTATTGATTAGTGTTGCTTTATAATAAGTTTTGAAATTAGAAAGTATGAGTCCTCCAAATTTGTTCTTTTTCAGGATTGTTTTGGCTATTCTTGGTCCTTTGCAATTTTATATGAATTTTAAACAATCTTGTCAATCTCTATAAAGAAGTCAACTAGGATTCTAATAGGTATTGTGCTCAATGTGTACATCAGTCTGGGGAATACTGCCATCTTAACAATGTTAAGTACTGTGATCAGGGCATGGTCACAGTTCAACTCCACTGATGTATTACGTTGAACATCAGTGTTGGTATGGTGGCTCACGCCTGTAATCCCAGCACTTTAGGAGGCCAATGTGGGAGGATCGCTTGAGGCCAGAAGTTTAAGACCAGCCTGGGCAACATAGCAAGACCCTATCTCTATTTTTTTATGTTGCAATCAATGAATATATGTTTTCCCATTTCTTTCAATAATATTTTCTAGTTTTCAGAGTGTAAATTTTGTACTTCTTTTGTTAAATTTCTGATGCTATTATGAACAGAACTATTTTCTTAACTTCATTTTGGGATTTCTCATATATGAAAATACAATTTTTTGCATATTGACGTTTTATACTGATCTGGTATCCTGCAACTTTGCTGAATTCATCTATTAATTCTAAGTTTTTTAGTGGATTCCTTAGGATTTTCTATATATAAGATAATGTCATCTGCAAATACAGATAATTTTACACCTTGCTTTCCAATCTAGATGTGTTTCATTTCTTTCTCTTAATCAAATGCCCAGGCTAGAATCTCCAGTAAAATGTTGAATGAAACGGCAAAAGTAGACATCCTTGTTTTGTGGCTGATCTTAGGGAGAAAGACAACATTGTCTTTTACCATTAAGTATGATGTGAGCTGTAGGGTTTTCATAGAAGCCCTTTATTAATCTGAGGAAGTCCCCTTCTATTCCTAGTTTGTTAAATATTTTTATTTCATAAAAAAGTGATGATTTTGTCAAATGCTTTTTTCTGGATCTATTTAAATAATCGTATGATTTTTGTTTTTCACTCTGTTGATATGATGTATCACAATAACTGACTTTCAGATGTCCAATCAAGCTTACATTCCTGGGATAAATCCCACTTGGGTATGATATATAATTACTTTTACAACATAACTTTAGTTCTGAAGGAACTATTTAAACTGAGATCTGAAAAACTACTAGGAGTTATCTGAGAAGAAGAAAAGGGAGAAAGTTTCAAGGAGAAGTATTCTAGAGAGAAAACCAAGTCTAAACTTAGGAGATAGGTCACATTGAGAGAAATTAAATTCATTCATTATGATTAAATAAAGAATAAAAAGGACATAATGGCAAAGAGATGAGACCCAAAATGGAAGCTGTGGCAAAATTATAAAGTGTCTTGTTAGCCACATTAAGAGTAAGAGCTTTAAACCTGAGGGCACTGTGGAGCCATGAAAGGGCTTTAAAAGTAGAGAAGTGACATGATCAGATTTGACTCTAATATACTCACTCTGGAAACAGGATAAAAAATAATATTAAAGAATAGCAAGACAGAAAGCAGAAAAACCAGTTAAAGATGTTGCAACACTTTTAGTAAGAGATGAAGGCAGCTTAAACCAAAGGAATGGCAATGAGGAAAAAGAACACTAATATATTCCAAAGATAATAAGGAGAGAAAATAAAAAAGATTTGGTTGGATATGGGGGAATGAAACAGGAGAGTCAAAGCTTTTGCTAACTCTGTGGATGGCTCACTGTGATATAGAATACAGGAGTAAGAGAAGGAAGAGCAGGGAAAATAATGAACCCAATTTTTACATGTTTGGTTTAAGGTGTTTATGAGACAGCCACTGGGAAATGTCTGGGGCAGCTGGATACATGAATATGAGATATGGGCAATCAGGGCTGCAAAAACAGAACTGAACATATATGGCACATATAAATGGGAACATATACACTGGCAACATATAAATGGCAACTGAATTTGCTTAGATGTTTTAGGGAGAAGTACAGGGAAAAAACAAAAAGAAGGACAGAACCCTGCAGCAGGGCACATTTAAGGACAAGAAAAAATAACACATAAAGGAGAGAGAAAAGCAGTAAGCATAGAGGTGGAAAAACCAGCAGAGTAAAATGATCGGAAAGCCAAGGTATATGTTTGCAGATATATAAACTACATGTTTGGGCCCCCAAAATTCATATGTTAAAACCCTAACCCCCAATGGGACACTATTAAGAGGTGGGGTTCTTGCGAGGAGATTAGGTAACAGGCGTGGAGCACTCATGATGGGATTAGTACCCTTATAAGAAGAGATAGAAGAGAGCTTGCTTCTTCCCTGCCTCTGCTCACTGCCATGTGAGGACACAGCAAGTAGATGACTCTTGACAAACCAATAAGCAGGTCTGCACCGGACACCAAGGGGGCTGACATCTCTATCTTGGAAATCTCAGCCTACAGAACTGTGAGAAATAACTTCCTGTTGTTTAAGCACCAGTCTATGGTATGTTTGTTAAAGCAGTCAGGCCTGACTAAATTCTGAACTGACTAAGCCAGAACTAACACATAGGTATTCGGCAGTTTAAAGAATAAAGAAATGAACAGTGTCATATGCAGCAATGCAGTCAAATAAGAAAATGATGAAACATGACCAAAGATTTACTAACAATCAGGAGCTGCTGATGAGGAAGTTGTAGAAACAAACGTTAGGTCACAACAGGTAGAAAAGTGCACAAGAAGTAAAGGCAAAGAATGTGGCTTTCAAGAAACTTAGCATGAAAAGGAAAAGAAAAGGGCTAAAAAAAAATTCCTTTTTGATGTTTATATAAAAACCACACTCAGAAAATAAAGGACTATTAGTTCATCTAAAACAAGATGTAAAGATCCTATGTCATTTATTTTATAATTCATGATAAATCATAGACTACATATCACTGTAAATATTAATCTCATTTTCTAAGTATCTCTTCAGTGAAGTTTCAAATGAGTAAGTATCAAAATGACAGGAGCTGCATATCTGCAATATTGTGCAGGCTCAAGGCTTGACCCAAAAGCAGAAGACTGCTGGAGGCCTAAAGGAAATGCCAGCCGATTCTCTGCTGGACTAACACAAACAGAAATTAAAAGAGTGACTAACTCATAATGCCCTGATTAAGGAAGTTACAAGCAACATAGTGTCGAAGTGACTATATATTATTTGTCCAAGATCCCTTCCTTGAGGAAATTCCCTTTACCTTTGTGGCTATGGTGGCTTAGCATTAAGTGTGCCTCCTTCCGTAATCATTAGTCAAATAAGTGGATCCACAACCCAAGAAGAGACTATTGGAGCCCTTCATGAAATATTTCTGAAGTAGTTGTGTAATCTTTCCTCTTTTTAGCTTATGATATGTCGAGAGCTGCTGGTGGCCACCTGTCTCCCCACTTGGAAAGTGTGTGCCTGAGAATAAGGTCAAAGCCATAAAAGGCAGAGGCAAAAGATGGAGAGGCTGAGCCTGGATAACAACATTTAGCCCCTAGAACCTGCTATGACTGAAGCCAAAAAAGAAATGCACAAATTTTTCATTTGTACAGATATATTTCTTTTTGCTTATGCTAGGCATAAATGGGTCTGTTACAACTAAAAGAATCATGACTATCTCAAAAGTCTAGCTACTTTTCTTGTTAAACATTTGCTTGTGATAAAATATAAAAATTGTGTTCATGTCTATAACGGGTTTTTCTAAAAAGTATGCCCTCTTAAGCCCTGTTCTTAACATTCAGGCACTTGGATTCGCCCTAGACACTATTCAGAGACACAAAAAGAAAATGTAAGAGTCATTGTATTGTTATTCTAATAGATACCAATTAAAAATGTACCATAAGAAGTTATACCAGATTAATTAACTTGTTTTGAGTTAAAACAAGTCAAACAGTAGTGAGTCAGACCATCAACAGAAAGAATCCAAGTCAGCCAACACCTGTTGCTGAACAGAGGCAGGTCTGCCTCCACCCTTATGGGATTTACACACAATAAGGTATTTCTTAGAAACACTGTAATCCGTCAAACATTACCTTCTTAATGTCAAAGACTGCAGAATAAAATAATTGATAACCATAAAAAAATCAGATCAGCACAGTAAATTTCCTACTGATAACATATTTTCTCATCAAAGCCTCAACATATTTATTATAGAAGAAAGGTAAAAAGACAGATGGGGCATAAATTAAGAAATTATTCAACAAAACCAGAACAAATAAACAAACACCACCCTCCAAAATAAATACAACACAAAACCTTTTAACCTTTCACCGGGTATGTCATCAAACACAGACAGCTGCTCTCTGCACCATCTTATATACCCGCATCCATACCATACAACTTTCTGAAACAGGTGATGTCACAGGTTTCCTGCTTATTGCCAACATTTCCCTTAGAATACATCATACTCAGAATTGTCTCTATGCCTATCCACACTCATCAGGAAACAAACCTTCTCTTTACAGGATTTTACTCATATGAGCAGTATACTTTCATACTCAATTTGCTATTTAAGCAATGTTTCCCATATAGACCTAAGGTGGAGACACTCTTTCATCACACTTTTCATTCTTAGTGTCAATTGGATGCAGAGTATGTTCAATGAATTCTAGTATTCCGTGTTTCTTCACTATTTATGCAGTATTTTATATTGAACACTGAAAAAATGGCAACCAAATACTGGGAGAATCCTGCTACCAATCTGTAAAAACTGGTGCAGAGGGAACATTTCATTGCTGTCAGGCAGCTACTGGCTATTTCGGGAATGTTCACATTTTTATGAGTATATTAGGGTCCATACTTATCTACATACTATGTATTTCAAACAACATTAACACCTTGGTGAGATAGCTTATTCTGCCCCTCAGAGAAACACTCATGTTTGCACATTAGTCATAAAGGAAATCGATTATTCCTTACAGGAGCTTTTGTCTATGAACAAAAATTTGAGAACTAATTTCACTCATGTAGTGATGGATAGTGTAATTTAAGGGATATCTGACAAAAGTACCTTAAAATGACTATAAGACTCCAGGGAGTGAGTTCAGACAGTCCTAAAGCTTAAGCCTGCCAGAGGGGATGGGACATTTGAGCAGCTGAGTTGAAACATCACTTTCCTTTCAGCATTCTCATCAGGAATATTCTGCAACTGTGACGAGTAACATGAAGTTGGTGGGCGGGCACTTAGCAGATGGAAGGGACTGAGATGATTTAAAAATCTCCTTGAGAATTGCAGAGGGTTTTTGGAAGACTTGAACAGGCTGAATCCTGGTAAGGACAAGGAGGCGTGTCAAGTCAGCCAGGGACATTGCTGTGTCCTGCTGTGGGAGGCCCCCTCCACACGAGCTGTGTCTTACACTGGAGAAGCTCCTACCCTCTGTCTGTGTCTGGTGACACCTCCCTATCAATTTCTTGACCATCACCTTTGTGGCAACCAGGCAAATAAACTTGACCTCTTGGGAAAAGAAGTTTTTCTTCAAAATATTATAAAATACAAATGCATGGAATGTTTAGTATGATACTTACAAGATTTTCCATATCTGTGCGAGCCAACATGTATGTTCTAATATTACTATTTTGATGAAGCAAGGTATACAAGAGGAGAGTTGCTTGATCAGATGTCTGCTGTTCACAAAGAGCTGTGTACAAACTATTAAAGTTGATCTGGAAGGCATGTGGAATTGATGAGGGGAAAGGACTGCTATCTGGAATACAGAAAACAGCACATCAGTAATTTCTAGCTGTGCTTTATATAAATAAAAATATTGTTAAAGTAATGTGTACAACTCAATTCCCATTAATTTTATGGAAAGTCATTACATTTCAGATTCAAAATTTTAATTTATACAAAATTTACTTGAGGTCCAGGAATGGTGGCTCATGCCTGTAATCCCAGCACTTTAGGAGGCCGAGACGGGTGGATCACAAGGTCAGAAGTTTGAGATCAGGCTGACCAACATGGTGAAACCCCATCTCTACTAAAAATACAAAAATTAGCCGGGCGTGGTGGTGTGGGCCTGTAATCCCAGCTACTCAGGAGGCTGTGGCAGGAGAATCGCTTGAACCCGGGAGGTGGAGGTTGCAATGAGCCGAGATTACGCCATTGCACTCCAGCCTGGGCGACAGAGTGAGACTTTGTCTCCAAAAAAAAAAAAAAAAAAATTACCTTAAAAAGAACTAAACTAAGTCATATAGTTTGACTCTGTTACTATTTTCCCATTAACGTAGCTGAAATAAATCAGCTCTGAGAACATGAACTTAAATAAACAGAATTATGAGCCAGTCAAAAGGCTCTCCAATCATTACAATTTAACCAGGACTTCAAGATGAAATACTTTGTTACCGAAACTAAATAACCATGAGTCCTAAATAAAAAACATCTAGAGAAAAAGATAGAATTTCTATACAAAATAGAAAATTCTCTTTTAATATAGAATTAAAAAGAAAAAAACTGCCTTTAAAGCTGGGTTAATTTTCTTCAAATGAATAAATTGTAGCTGAAGTATCCACTTACATCAAAATCAGTATAGATGTTCCTCAACTTACAATGGGATCATATTCCCATAACTTAATCATAAGTTGAAAATATTCTAAGTTGAAAATGCATTTAATACGCCTAACTTACCAAATATCATAGCTTAGCCTAGCCTAGCCTAAGCTATTATTTTTGTGTACAGTTCTAAATTGTATTAATCCAATTGTAACAGTAGGCCTATTTTACAACAAAGTGTTGAATATCTCATGTAATTTATCAAATACAGTACTGAATTTATATTGCTCTTGCATCATCATAAAGTCAAAAAATCCTAAGTCCAGCCATTGCAGGTTGGGGGCCATTTGCGTATGTTCAACATTAGGTTCTATAATCAAAAGAGCATACCAAGCTTGAGACAACTACCAGAAAACTTCTATAACTTTTTAAAGAATAAAATAAAATCACCAATGCAAACCTAATTGACTACAACTGCTAAGAAACTTTTTTTTTTTTTTTTTTAAGTACAGTCACTGGAACAATCAAAAGCAAAAATCACAGCCTGTACTAGGAAAGTTCTTGATATTCCAAACCGACACAGGCCCTTTCCAACAGTTAACTGGATTTGCTGAGAAACTGAAGCAATCAAGGTTAGGAATAACAAAGAAGATAAAGATAAGTTCAACGGACTCAGAGAAAGTCATCATCTAATCAAATAAAACTCTGAACATGGTAGCACAAAAAGCTAATATTTTTAGGTTCTAAAAAGCACCAAAATTATTTTAAGCCTTTAAAAACACAGAAGCATTACCAAGACAAAACAACTTGCTTTAACATTCCTAAAAGCTGTGCTCTTATGGAAAAAGAGATATGTTCCAACACAGTCCTTGCCTCTCAGATTCTCCTTTCTAAGCTTTACATTTGTGAGGAGAATGCATCAAAACGCCTTCAGTTTCACCATCCAGTGCCCTCACTTTTCCTTCTACATTTGAAATAGAGGTGATTTTTTCAATACTAACACCGTATTTTTGACACTTCCAAAAATAATTCATTTTTTTTGTGGTTGGCTTTATATTTTTGCAAGGGATGGCAAAGAAAGTGTTGCCATGTGCCGTGAGTATGCAGATATTATGGAATCTACAGAATGCTCACTGGTGGAAGATTCTAGACACACTACACTTCTATAAAATTGAAGCAAAGTAACAAATTCACCAGCCTGTATTATACCTGACTGCAAAGGGAATATGTGTGTTGTGTGTGTGTATCCACAACATACACACATTACTAGCTAATAAATACTATGAACCAGCTGTTATACTAAACACTTTGTTTATGTTATCCCTTATTTAACCCATACAACAAACGTGTCATTATTCTGATCAGCTTTACAAGGAATGTAATAGATGTTTAAAGGGATCAAGTAACTTTGCCAAGATCAGCCCTGATGGATATGAATACCCTAAAGCCAACACTTTGCATCACTGTACTAAATGGTCTCCCAAACCACGACCATCCCAAGCAAAGTTCAGCCCTAAATACCAACATTTGGCCTGAGCAGCAAGAGTAACATAGTAGATACCATATACTGAATACCCGCTTTGTTGCAAAATCTGGGCTAATCATTTTAAAGACTTACCTTGCTTGGTCTTTATACAAATACTATTAGGTGATATTTTCTCTATTTTATAGGCAAAGCTTTTGAAGCTAATTGAGATTAAGCAAACTGTCAAAGGTCTCACACTCTGAAGTGATAGAGGTGTGAAGCCAGGTATGCTTGACTCTGAAACTTGCTTTCTTAACCATTAAGCCATACTGTCACTAAGAAGAGTAAATAATGGGAACAGAAAAATACTAATAGATACATGAGTTTTCATTTTTTGATTCATAAAATTGTTATTACTTCCCTATTGTAATGTGTTATACTTTATGTTCTCTCCAGAATTCATGTTGAAATTTAATCTCCAATGAAATAAAGTTGAGAGGTGGGGACTTTACAGTGTGATTAGGTCCTACGGGCCCCTCTCTCATCAGCAGGATGAAGGCCTTTATAAAAGAGGGCCCACATAGCATTCAGCCCTTTTAGCCCTTGACTCCCTTCTGCCATGTGAAGACACAGTTAGAAGGATCCATCTTGGAAGCAGAGACTGAACCCTTACCAGACACCAAACCTGCCAGTGCCTGGATCTTAGATTCACTACCCAGGCTTCAGAACTGTGAGAAATAAATTTCTCTTCTTTATAGGTTATTGAGTCTCAGGTATTTTGTTAGAGCAGTACAAATGGACACACTGCAAATAATACCAGAATTGGCAGAGGCACGATGAATGGGCACATCTAGCCACGTCTATAAGAAATGTGTATCAGAATAACTCGGAAGAAACATGGCACAGGGCATCAGAAGGCTTACAAATGCTCCCATCCAATCACTGTACTTCCCACCCATCTTCATCACATTGGTGTTAGAAATGTCTTGAGAATCTGGTAATGCACTGCATAACAACGTTTCAGTCAATGATAAACCACATATTCGACGTGATCCCATGTGATTATACCACATTTTTACTGTACCTTTTCTAGGTTTAGATTGCCTGGATACACAAATACCACTGTGTTACAACTGACTACAGTATTCAGTACATCATCATGTTGAACAGGTTTGTTGGCTAGGAGCAACAGGATACACCACAGAGCCTACTTGTGTAGCAGCTACACCATCTAGGTTTGTCTAAGCACACTATGATAGTCACGCAGCGAAAACATTGCGTAATGGAACACAGCCCTGCCATTGAGCAGCACTTGACTGTACTACAGGAATCCTGCTTTTAGAACGGAACCTTTTGAGAAGAGATGCTGGTTCAACATAAAGCGATATGCTCACGTTTTCCTTTAGGAGTTATTAATACCAAGTTACACAGCTCATGGGCAGCCCACCCCTTGTTTGGAAGTAAAGATTTACTGGAGCACAGCCATCTGACCTGTTTACATAGTACCTATGGCTGCTTTGATGCAACAATGGCAAGGCTAAGAGACTGCAGGAGAGAACATGTGACTCCACAAAGCCACTAATCCCTACAGAAAAAGGTTTTCTGATTTGTGCTCTAATTTTTTTTTTTTTTTGAGATCTAAGTTTTAGTTCTATAAAACTCTAACTAGAACACAGACTTTAACTGAAAACTTAAAACAACCTAGCATTTGGGTTTTCCAGGTTAATTCCTACCCCTAACAGGTAGTACAGACTGACCCAAATTAAACACATGCTGGTTTGGTTATCCATGAAAGAAATATGAATTTAAACAGATATAAAGGATCACAGCCCGGTTCTCAGATTTGCTTGACCTTCCTGATAATATTGACAGGAAAAGCTAAGGTTTTTCTCATGTTTGAACAATATGAAAACATACAAATGGACACTCATCTCCAAAACTACAAGACAATAAACAATATAAAATAAGCAATACTCTCCCCATTACAAAGAATATTAGAGAAAAAATACCACAAACCTTGTGTGTTCTTGAAGGACATAATGGCTTGTCTGTAGGGGTTTGGCGCATCTGAGGCATCTGTCAGATTGGCCAACACCAGCAGAAGCAGGAGACTCTGGTTGGCCAGTGGGGAAGAAAGTTCTGGAGAGGCAGTAGCTTTGCTGCCGACACCACCTAGCGTGAAGACAGTCCAGAGTCCTGCTGGGGAGGAAAACACCCTGTTAGGATGTGCCACCACCAATGAGATGAATGTATTTCTGTACAGTATTCTATGTAATATAATACAATATAATACAACATGGTAATGAGCAGTTCCAAAGTATAGAACAAGAATCATGTCTATACATTTCACAAGGCCAGAAAATCCTCATTGCTATAAAAACTGGACAAAGATTGACTGTATTTGAAACAAAATAGAGTGGGGCGGGGCAAGATGGCCAAATAGGAACAGTTCCAGTCTCCAGTTCCCAGCGCCAGCGACACAGAAGACAGGTGATTTCTGCATTTTCAACTGAGGTACTGGGTTCATCTCACTAGGGAGTGCCGGACAATCAGCGCTGGTCAGCTGATGCAACCAGACCAGCGAGAGCTGAAGCAGGGCGAGGCATCACCTCACCTGGGAAGTGCAAGGGAGAAGGGAATCCCTTTTCCTAGTCAGGGGAACTGAGACACACAACACCTGGAAAATCGGGTAACTCCCACCCCAATACCGCGCTTTACCAAGGGTCTTAGCAAACGGGCACACCAGGAGATTATATCCCACACCTGGCCGGGAGGGTCCCACGCCCACAGAGCCTCCGTCATTGCTAGCACAGCAGTCTGCGATCTAATGGCAAGGCTGGTGGAGGGGCGCCCGCCATTGCTGAGGTTTAAGTAGGTAAACAAAGCCTCTTGGAAGCTCGAACTGGGTGGAACCCACAGCAGCTCAAGGAGGCCTGCCTGTCTGTCTCTGTAGACTCCACCTCTGGGGACAGGGCACAACTAAATAACAACAACAACAAAAAACGCAGCAGAAACCTCTGCAGACGCAAACGACTCTGTCTGACAGCTTTGAAGAGAGCAGTGGATCTCCCAACAAGGAGGTAGAGATATGAGAACAGACAGACTGTCTGCTCAAGTGGGTCCCTGACCCCGAGTAGCCTAACTGGGAAACATCCCCCACTAGGGGCAGACCGACACCCCACACCTCACAGGGTGGAGTACACCCCTGAGAGGAAGCTTCCAAAGCAAGAATCAGACAGATACACTCGCTGTTCAGCAATATTCTATCTTCTGCAGCCTCTGCTGCTGAAACCCAGGCAAACAGGGTCTGGAGTGGACCTCAAGCAATCTCCAACAGACCTACAGCTGAGGGTCCTGACTGTTAGAAGGAAAACTAACAAACAGGAAGGACATCCACACCAAAACCCCATCAGTACGTCACCATCATCAAAGACCAGAGGCAGATAAAACCACAAAGATGGGGAAAAAGCAGGGCAGAAAAGCTGGAAATTCAAAAAATAAGAGCGCATCTCCCCCTCCAAAGGAACGCAGCTCATTGCCAGCAATGGATCAAAGCTGCACGGAGAATGATTTTGACGAGATGAGAGAAGAAGGCTTCAGTCCATCAAACTTCTCAGAGCTAAAGGAGGAATAACGTACCCAGCGCAAAGAAACTAAAAATCTTGAAAAAAGAGTGGAAGAATTGATAACTAGAATAATTAATGCAGAGAAGGCCATAAACAAACTGACAGAGATAAAAACCATGACACGAGAAACATGTGACAAATGCACAAGCTTCAGTAACCGACTCAATCAACTGGAAGAAAGAGTATCAGCGATTGAGGATCAAATGAATGAAATGAAGCGAGAAGAGAAACCTCAAGAAAAAAGGAGAAAAATAAATGAACAAAGCCTTCAACAAGTATGGGATTACGTGAAAAGACCAAATCTACGTCTGATTGGGATGCCTGAAAGTGAGGGGGAAAATGGAACCAAGTTGGAAAACACTCTTCAGGATATCATCCAGGAGAACTTCCCCAACCTAGTAGGGCAGGCCAACATTCAAATTCAGGAAATACAGAGAATGCCACAAAGATACTCCTCGAGAAGAGCAACTCCAAGACACATAATTGTCAGATTCACTAAAGTTGAAATGAAGGAAAAAAACTTAAGGGCAGCCAGAGAGAAAGGTCGGGTTACACACAAAGGGAAGCCCATCGGACTAACAGCAGATCTCTCGGCAGAAACTCTCCAAGCCAGAAGAGAGTGGGGACCAATATTCAATATTCTTAAAGAAAAGAATTTTCAACCCAGAATTTCATATCCAGCCAAACTAAGTTTCATAAGTGAAGGAGAAATAAAATCCTTTAAGGATAAGCAAATGCTTAGAGATTTTGTCACCACCAGGCCAGCCTTACAAGAGACCCTGAAGGAAGCACTAAACATGGAAAGGAACAACAGGTAGCAGCCATTGCAAAAACATGCCAAAATGTAAAGACCATCGAGGCTAGGAAGAAACTGCATCAACTAACAAGCAAAATAACCAGTTAATATCATAATGACAGGATCAAGTTCACACATAACAATATTAACCTTAAATGTAAATGGACTAAATGGTCCAATTAAAAGACACAGACTGGCAAATTGGATAAAAAGTCAAGACCCATCAGTTTGCTGTATTCATGAACCCCATCTCACATGCAGAGACACACATAGGCTCAAAATAAAGGGATGGAGGAAGATCTACCAAGCAAATGGAGAACAACAAAAAAGCAGGGGTTGCAGTACTAGTCTCTGATAAAACTGACTTTAAACCATCAAAGATCAAAAGAGACAAAGAAGGCCATTACATAATGGTAAAGAGATCAACTCAACAGGAAGAGTTAACTATCCTAAATATATATGCACCCAATACAGGAGCACCCAGATTCATAAAGCAAGTCCTTAGAGACTTACAAAGAGACTTAGACTCCCAAAGAATAAAAATGGGAGACTTCAACACCCCACTGTCAACATTAGACAGATCAACGAGACAGAAAGTTAACAAGGATATCCAGGAATTGAACTCATCTCTGCACCAAGCAGACCTAATAGACATCTATAGAACTCTCCACCCCAAATCAACAGAATATACATTCTTCTCGGCACCACATCGCACTTATTCCAAAATTGACCACATAATTGGAAGTATAGCACTCCTCAGCAAATGTAAAAGAATGGACATTATAACAAACTGTCTCTCAGACTACAGCGCAATCAAACTAGAACTCAGGACTAAGAAACTCAAACTAAACCGCTCAACTACATGGAAACTGAACAAACTGCTCCTGAATGACTACTGGGTACATAATGAAATGAAGGCAGAAATAAAGGTGATCTTTGAAACCAATGAGAACAAAGATACAACATACCAGAATCTCTGGGACACATTTAAAGCAGTGTGTAGAGGGAAATTTATAGCACTAAATGCCCACAAGAGAAAGCTGGAAAGATCTAAAGTTGACACTCTAACATCACAATTAAAAGAACTAGAGAAGCAAGAGCAAACACATTCAAAAGCTAGCAGAAGGCAAGAAATAACTAAGATCAGAGCAGAACTGAAGGAGATAGAGACACAAAAAACCCTCCAAAAAATCAATGAATCCAGGAATTGGTTTTTTGAAAAGATCAACAAAATAGATAGACCGCTAGCAAGACTAATAAAGAAGAAAAGAGAGAAGAATCAAATAGACGCAATAAAAAATGATAAAGGGGATATCACCACCGACCCCACAGAAATACAAACTACCATCAGAGAATACTATAAATGCCTCCACATAAATAAACTAGAAAATCTAGAAGAAATGGATAATTTCCTGGACACTTACACTCTCCCAAGACTAAACCAGGAAGAAGCTGAATCCCTGAATAGACCAATAGCAGGCTATGAAATTGAGGCAATAATTAATAGCCTAACAACCAAAAAAAGTCCAGCACCAGATGGATTCACAGCTGAATTCTACCAGAGGTACAAGGAGGAGCTGGTACCGCTCCTTCTGAAACTATTCCAATCAGTAGAAAAAGAGGGAATCCTCCCTAACTCATTTTATGAGGCCAACATCATCCTGATACCAAAGCCTGGCAGAGACACAACAAAAAAAGAGAATTTTAGACCAATATCCCTGATGAACATCGATGCAAAAATCCTCAATAAAATACTGGGAAACCGGATTCAGCAGCACATCAAAAAGCTTATCCACCATGATCAAGTGGGCTTCATCCCTGGGATGCAAGGCTGGTTCAACATACGCAAATCAATAAACGTAGTCCAGCATATAAACAGAACCAAAGACAAAAACCACGATTATCTCAATAGGTGCAGAAAAGGCCTATGACAAAATTCAGCAGCCCTTCATGCTAAAAATGCTCAATAAATTCGGTATTGATGGAACGTATCTCAAAATAATAAGAGCTATTTATGTCAAACCCACAGCCAATATAATAACGAATGGGCAAAAACTGGAAGCATTCCTTTTGAAAACTGGCACAAGATAGGGATGCCCTCTCTCACCACTCCTATTCAACAGTGTTGGAAGTTTTGGCCAGGGCAATCAGGCAAGAGAAAGAAATAAAGGGTATTCAGTTAGGAAAAGAAGTAGTCAGATTGTCCCTGTTTGCAGATGACATGATTGTATATTTAGAAAACCCCATTGTCTCAGCCCAAAATCTCCTTAAGCTGATAAGCAACTTCAGCAAAGTCCCACAATACAAAATTAATGTGCAAAAATCACAAGCATTCTTATACACCAGTAACAGACAAACAGAGAGCCAAATCATGAATGAACTTCCATTCACAATTGCTTCAAAGAGAATAAAATACTTAGGAATCCAACTTACAAGGGATGTAAAGGACCTCTTCAAGGAGAACGACAAATCACTGCTCAGTGAAATAAAAGAGGACACAAACAAATGGAAGAACATACCATGCTCGTGGATAGGAAAAATCAATATCGTGAAAATGGCCATACTGCCCAAGGTAATTTATAGATTCAAAGCCATCCCCATCAAGCTACCAATGAGTTTCTTCACAGAATTAGAAAAAACTGCTATAAAGTTCATATGGAACCAAAAAAGAGCCCGCATTGCCAAGACAATCCTAAGTCAAAAGAACAAAGCTGGAGGCATCACGCTACCTGACTTCAAACTATACTACAAGGCTACAGTAACCAAAACAGCATGGTACTGGCACCAAAACAGAGATATAGACCAATGGAACAGAACAGAGTCCTCAGAAATAATACCACACATCTACAGTCATATGATCTTTGACAAACCTGACAAAAACAAGAAATGGGGAAAGGATTCCCTATTTAATAAATGGTGCTGGGAAAATTGGCTAGCCATAAGTAGAAAGCTGAAACTGGATCCTTTCCTTACTCTTTATATGAAAATTAATTCAAGATGGATTAGAGACTTAAATGTTAGACCTAATACCACAAAAACCCTAGAAGAAAACCTAGGTAATACCATTTAGGACATAGGCATGGGCAAGGACTTCATGTCTAAAACACCAAAAGCAATGGCAACAAAAGCCAAAATTGACAAACGGGATCTAATTAAACTAAAGAGCTTCTGCACAGCAAAAGAAACTACCATCAGAGTGAATAGGCAGCCTACAGAATGGGAGAAAATTTTTGCAGTCTACTCATCTGACAAAGGGCTAATATTCAGAAACTACAAAGAAATCAAACAAATTCAGAAGAAAAAAAAAATCCCATCAAAAAGTGGGCAAAGGATACGTACAGACATTTCTCAAAGGAAGACATTCATACAGCCAACAGACACATGAAAAAATGCTCATCATCACTCACCATCAGAGAAATGCAAATCAAAACCACAATGAGATACCATCTCACACCAGTTAGAATGGCAATCATTCAAAAGTCAGGAAACAACAGGTGCTGGAGAGGATGTGGAGAAATAGGAACACTTTTACACTGTTGGTGGGATTGTAAACTAGTTCAACCATTATGGAAAACAGTATGGCGATTCCTCAAGGATCTAGAACTAGAAGTACCATATGACCCAGCCATCCCACTGCTGGGTATATACCCAAAGGATTATAAATCATGCTGCTATAAAGACACATGCACACGTATGTTTATTGCGGCACTATTCACAATAGCAAAGACTTGGAATCAACCCAAATGTCCATCAGTGACAGACTGGATTAAGAAAATGTGGCACATATACACCATGGAATACTATGCAGCCATAAAAAAGGATGAGTTTGTGTTCTTTGTAGGGACATAGATGCATCTGGAAACCATCATTCTCAGCAAACTATCGCAAGAACAGAAAACCAAACACCGTATGTTCACACTCATAGGTGGGAACTGAACAATGAGATCACCTGGACTCGGGAAGGGGAACATCACACTCCGGGGCCTATTATGGGGATGGGGGAGGGGGAAGGGATTTGCATTGGGAGTTATACATGATATAAATGATGAATTGATGGGTGCTGACGAGTTGATGGGTGCAGCACACCAACATGGCACAAGTATACATATGTAACAAACGTGCACGTTATGCACACGTACCATAGAACTTAAAAGTATAATAAAAAAATAATAATAATAGAGAAATAGAGATTTTTATGATTAGGTCACCTAAATTTTTTTAAAAAGCAGATGAAATTTAGTAGAAAAATTTGCTAAAAAAAAAAAATTAATGCAAGCCGGGCGCGGTGGCTCACACCTACAATCCCAGCACTTTCAGAGGTCGAGGCGGGTGGACCAAGAGGTCAGGACATCAAGACCAGCTTGGCCAATATGGTGAAACCCAATCTGTACTAAAAATACAAAAATTAGTTGGGTGTGATAGCAGGTGCCTGTAGTCCCAGCTACTCGGGAGGCTGAGGCAAAAGAATAGCTTGAACCTGGGAGGCAGAGGTTGCAGTGAGCTGAGATCATGCCACTGCACTCCAGCCTGGGCAACAGAGAGAGACTCCATTTCAAAATAATAATAGTAATAATAATAAATGCATTATGATCGAGAGGCTTTATTTCTAAAATACAAAAATTGTTCACCATTTTAAAAGTATTATTTCTATTTTTTAAGATAAAAAATATGGTCACTCGAGAGTTTCCACGGTTTCATAAATACATTTAAATAAATATATATTTTTTAAACTTAAAATTGGTTTCTGATTTAAAGAAAAATTCGTACAAACTAGAAAGGGACGGAAATCTCTAGCCAGAAATTTATAGTGGTCAAACATTGTAAGTATTCGCATTAATATCATCAACATCAGCCTGGTACTACTGATGCCCAAGCAAAAACATTAAGGCAAAAGAAAAAACGACCAAAATAATTTCAGAGAAAAAATTTCATTATTTGCAAGCAATATTCTGGTCCACTCATCATCACTCACCATCAGAGAAATGTAAATCAAAACCACAATGAGATACCATCTCACACCAGTTAGAATGGCAATCACTCAAAAGTCAGGAAACAACAGGTGCTGGAGAGGATGTGGAGAAATAGGAACACTTTTACACTGTTGGTGGGATTGTAAACTAGTTCAACCATTATGGAAAACAGTATGGCGATTCCTCAAGGATCTAGAACTAGATGTACCATATGACCCAGCCATCCCACTACTGGGTATATACCCAAAGGATTATAAATCATGCTGCTATAAAGACACATGCACACGTATGTTTATTGCGGCGCTATTCACAATAGCAAAGACTTGGAATCAACCCAAATGTCCATCTGTGACAGACTGGATTAAGAAAATGTGGCACATATACAGCATGGAATACTATGCAGCCATAAAAAAGGATGAGTTTGCATCCTTTGTAGGGACATGGACGCAGCTGGAAACCATCATTCTTAGCAAACTATCACAAGAACAGAAAACCAAACACCGCATGTTCTCACTCATAGGTGGGAACTGAACAATGAGATCACTTGGACTCGGGAAGGGGAACATCACACACTGGGGCCTATCATGGGGAGGGGGGAGGGGGGAGGGGGGAGGGGGGAGGGGGGAGGGGGGAGGGATTGCATTGGGAGTTATACAAGATATAAATGATGAATTAATGGGTGCTGACGAGTTGATGGGTGCAGCACACCAACATGGCACAAGTATACATATGTAACAAACCTGCACATTATGCACATGTACCCTAGAACTTAAAGTATAAAAAAAAAATAAAAAATAAAAAATAAAAAAAAAAAAAAAAAAAAGAAATGCACTGTCCAGGCTGGGCGCCACCGGTAATCCCAAAACTTTGGGAGGCCTGACCAACATGGAGAAACCCCGTCTCTAGTAAAAATACAAAAAAATTAGCCAGGCGTGATGACGTGCACCTGTAATCCCAGCTATTCGGGAGGCTGAGGCAGGAGAATTGCTTGAATCCGGGAGGTGGTGTTTGCGGTGAGCCGAGATTGCGCCATTGCACTCCAGCCTGGGCAACAAGAGCAAAACTTTGTCTCAAAAAAAAAAAAGCACTGTCTAGTACAGTGGCCACTAGCCACTTGTGGTTACTGAGCATTTAAAGTGAGACTACTGCAGCTCAAATCACATTGTGTTATAAGTATAAAATATACATGAAATTTTGAAGACTTAATACCCAGAAAAAGAATGGAAATTATCTCACTAATATTTTATGCTAAGTACATGTTGAAATAATATTTTAGATACACTGAGTTAAAGTATTAAAACAACTTTCACCTGTTTCTTTTTACTGTTTGAACATGACCACTAGAAAATTTAAAATTACATATGTGACTTCTATTATATTTCTATTGGACAGAGTTACCTGTTCTAGAATATAAAAGACAGTCACCTGATACTCCATTACTGACACACTATTAGAACTAATAGAAGATTTTGGGACAAATGGGATCTAATTAAACTAAAGAGCTTTTGCACAGCAAAAGAAACTACCATCAGAGTGAACAGGCAACCTACAGAATGGGAGAAAATTTTTGCAACCTACTCATCTGACAAAGGGCTAATATCCAGAATCTACAAAGAACTCAAACAAATATACAAGAAAAAAATCAAACAACCCCATCAAAAAGTGGGCAAAGGATATGAACAGACATTTCTCAAAAGAAGACATTCATACAGCCAACAGACACATGAAAAAATGCTCATCATCACTCACCATCAGAGAAATGCAAATCAAAACCACAATGAGATACCATCTCACACCAGTTAGAATGGCAATCATTCAAAAGTCAGGAAACAACAGGTGTTGGAGAGGATGTGGAGAAATAGGAACACTTTTACACTGTTGGTGGGATTGTAAACTAGTTCAACCATTATGGAAAACAGTATGGCAATTCCTCAAGGATCTAGAACTAGATGTACCATATGACCCAGCCATCCCACTACTGGGTATATACCCAAAGCATTATAAATTATTCTACTACAAAGACACATGCACATGTATGTTTATTGCGGCACTATTCACAATAGCAAAGACTTGGAATCAACCCAAATGTCCATCTGTGACAGACTGGATTAAGAAAATGTGGCACATATACACCATGGAATACTATGCAGCCATAAAAAAGGATGAGTTTGCGTCCTTTGTAGGGACATGGATGCAGCTGGAAACCCTCATTCTTAGCAAACTATCACAAGAACAGAAAACCAAACACCGCATGTTCTCACTCATAGGTGGGAACTGAACAATGAGATCACTTGGACTCGGGAAGGGGAACATCACACACTGGGGCCTATCATGGGGAGGGGGGAGGAGGGAGGGATTGCATTGGGGAGTTATACATGATATAAATGATGAATTGATGGGTGCTGACGAGTTGATGGGTGCAGCACACCAACATGGCATAAGTATACATATGTAACAAACCTGCACGTTATGCACATGTACCCTAGAACTTAAAGTATAATAATAAAAAAAGAAAAAAAAAAAAAGACGATTTTGGTGCAGTACTATGGCTATATGGTCCATACCAACAACAATAAAAATCAAAAGCTTGATACACAATCAATAAATAATTAGAAAATATATTTACTTCCAATCAAAATAGCAACAAATCCAATAAAATATTCAGGAATAAACCTAAAATAGAGAAGACCTCAGGCTGACGACCATAGAATTTGAAGACCATATGAGATCTGAATTAATGTAAAGGCATAACATGTTTCTGGACAAAAAGAGTCAATACTATAAAATGTCAAATTTAGGCCGAATGTAGTGGCTTATGCCTGTAATCTCAGCATTTTGGGAGGCTAAGGCAGATGGATCAACTGAAGTCAGGAGTTCGAGACCAGCATGGACAACATGGTGAAACCTCATCTCTACTAAAAATACAAAAATTAGCCAGGTGTGGTGGTACACGCCTCTACTCCCAGCTACTTGGGAGGCTGAGGTGGGAGAATCTCTTGAACCTGGGAGGCAGAGGCTGCAGTGAGCTGAGATCATGGCACTGCACTCCAGCCTGGGCGACAGGGTGAGACTCTGTCTCAAAAAAAAAAAAAGTCAAATGTCTCTCAGTAAATCTAAAATTCAGTATAATAATCATCAAAATACCAACAAGACTTTATGTGATATTTTGCAATAGAGTGTAAATAAAACATTTCTACATGAAAAAATACATAAGAAAACAATTCTGAGACTGACCATTCACATAGTAAAATTTGTATAAAGCTACAGTCATGTAAAAGTGTGATTTAGCAGCAGAGGAGAAAAATAGGTCAACAGAAGAGAAATTAGGTCAGAACAGAGCTACGTGTATTTGATCATTAAGATTACGATAAAGGTAGTGTGCCAGATCAGTAAGAAAAGGATAAAATTCTGTTAAGTGTTCTTGGGACAATAAAATTTTCTTAGTATTCGATTATAGAAATATGTGTACAAACCTTGAATCAGGGAAGCCCTTTTCTTATGCAAGAAACAACATTCAAGAATACATGAAGAGGCCGGGCGCGGTGGCTCAAGCCTGTAATCCCAGCACTGTGGGAGGCCGAGACGGGCGGATCACGAGGTCAGGAGATCGAGACCATCCTGGCTAACACAGTGAAACCCCGTCTCTACTAAAAAAATACAAAAAACTAGCCGGGCGTAGTGGCGAGCGCCTGCAGTCCCAGCTACTCGGGAGGCTGAGGCAGGAGAATGGCGTAAACCCGGAAGGCGGAGCTTGCAGTGAGCTGAGATCTGGCCACTGCACTCCAGCCTGGGCGACAGAGCGAGACTCCGTCTCAAAAAAAAAAAAAAAAAAAAAAAAAAAAAAAAGAATGCATGAAGAATACTCATTTGACCATTTAAAAATTAAATACTTTTACATGATAAAATACATCACAAAGACAAGTGACATATGAAGATGAAAACATTTGTAACATGTATAACAAAAGGATTTTTTAAAAAATCTACAAATCAGTAAAAAAAAAAAAAAGTAATCTAAAATTAAAATGGGCAACAAAGGAAGCTGAGGCAGGAGGACTTGAGCCCAGGAGCTGAAGACCAGCCTGGGCAACACAGTGAGACTTGTCTCTATAAATAATAATAATTATAAAAGAAATAGCTGGGCATGGTGGTGCATGCCTGTAGTCCCAGCTATTCACAAGGCTGAGGCAGGAGGATCAGTTGAGCCCAGGAGGTTGAGGCTACAGTAAGCTGTGACTGTGCCACTGAACTCCAATCTGGGCAACAGAATAAGCCCCTATCTCAAATATATGTATATTTTTAAAACAGGCAATGAAAGTACAAACAATAAAAATAATTTTTAAAAATATAATGATGAGATGACCCATGAGACTAGAAAATTTTTAAAAGACTGATACTCAGTTGTAATTTTCAAATGATACTCAGTTGAAAATTTTTAAAAGACTGATACTCAGTTGTATCAGTAAAGGTATAGAAAATTACCAACACTAAGAGATCCAAGTGGTAGAGGGCTTTTTAAAGCATATTTGGCAGTTTTCATTGAAAATAAAATGCACATACTCATGAATCCAGCAATTCTTTTTTTTTTTTTTTTCTATACCAGGGAATACTTGAATAGGCACACAAAAGAGCATGTATAGGAATGTTTACTTTAATATTGTTTGTAATGGTCCAATAATGTAAATAACATATAAATGCTCCCCAGTAACAATGGTAACATGAGCTATGGTTAAACTATGCCATGGAATACAATATAAATATGTAGATGTCTATGTACCAACAAGGAAATACCATTAAGTGAAAAAAACAAGTTGCAGAAAAACCAATGTAACAATTTTAAAAATCACTTACCAAACCATATATGTATCCATATGTACATGCATATATAGACATATTTTTAAAAAACAAGAAGGACAAAGTATACATCACACTGGAAACAGAGATTGTCTCTAGAGGATGAAGTGGGATTGCATGGAATTCAAGGAAGACTTTTGTTTTACTTGTATAGTTTAATTTTCCCCCAATAATAATATATTTATTTCTTTAAAAATAAATGTAAAAGAATAAAATTAAAATAACAGAACAATATAGATCCCATTAGTATGTGGAATATGGGAAAACTTCATCAGAAATCACTAAGTGAAAAACGCCATTCACAAACTACATATATATAAATATATATGTATATATATGCATGCTCCATTTGTTTGAAGAACTTGCAAATACACACATCTATGTATGTAAGTCCATCTACAGGTCACTGGCAGGATCCACTGTAGACAGTGGTCATTCGTCATGGAGCAGAGTGGGAGTGAAGGTGGTTTGAGAAGAGTCTCAGACTTTGTTCAGTGTAGTATTACTCTATTGCTTGACTCTTCTACAACATAGACGTATTCAAGCATAACAAGCAATTAAAAATAATAAGGAAGGGAAGGAGGAAAATCCCTGGTCACCAACTCCCCAAAAATGTGACGCAAATACTTTGGAACTAGGGACACAGCCCGGTAATTTTTACTTTAACAACAAAACAGAAAAACTCCTGATAATTTTGGAGGGAAAAATCATCAACATGTTAGCTCTGATTATATCGAGGACCACGGCAATGGAAGTGATATTTAACTTTAATCTTTGCATATACATATTTTTATTATTTATTCTAATTGGCAGGTGTCCTTTTACAAAAATTCTTATTAAATGAATTAAGTGTTTCTGTAAATAAATTATAAACAATGTATAACAAAATAAGAAACTGATATGTTTTGTTTCTCTTGAACTAACACAGGCAGATACTTTTTATTTCTACTTTACATTGTAAATAGTTCAGTGTGAACATCTGTTCATTTCTAATATTTTGTACTTTTTATTGAACACACAAAATAAAGTACCTTATAAATAGCATAACAATATGTAATTTCTTACATAATTGTGAGCCTACAAATATCAAGCTTTTTTAATGATTACTGAAATTGATTTACCACTAACTTTTAAGGAGCTGTTATGGGGGAAGGCAGGAAATAGTCCTCATCCCCAAATTTCGAGGTCCCCAAAGATGAGCATACTGGGAACCTCAAATTGAATATCTGGTATAAATTTTCAGTATAGGTATAAGCAAACTTGAGGATCAGCAAGAAGAGGTTTTCTTGTTTTGTTTTTTAATACAGTAAGGATTTTAAGATTACTGAGGAACACAGGAAAGTTTCTGTTAAATAATGTGCTCCTTCCTTTTCATAAGGAAAATCTGAATTAAAATTGTCAATAATTGGTAATTATATACCAAAATTTAAACTTATTCAAAACAATCCTCATGACATAGTTGAAGAACTTGAGACATTTAATAAGAAAATCAAAATTATTAAGAAGGTTCAGCCAGTAGCCAAGTATTAATTATTTGCTTTGAGATTGATTTGTGTTATTTGTATCATTTTAAAATATTTAAAGCCATTTTCTTCCACTCAGAGTATGCTCCATGACAGTCAGCTCCAATATCCATCACTTTGTGTTCCAGGATTCAGAGCAATGAGAAACACAATTACAAAGTTCAATCTGCAACAAAAATAATCACAACACGTTCCCCAAGGTCAAATAGAAGTGTTTTCTGGACCCTCTTCAGAGCTGCTCATCTTCAGTGCTAGTGGAAATGAGTTGACTACTACTGAACAAATTGCACATACAAAATTCTGATTCAAAAAATTCTGTATCACAAAATTGTGATACAAAACACAGGTTCACTCTCCTTTCTTCAAGATTTTCCAAGAGAGCTGAGAAGCTGCTTCTAATTTCAGATAAACGAACATTTTATTGGGAAGCTTCTCCATCTTTCCCTGAATCCACCAACACAGACAGACAGACAGACAGACAGACAGACACACACACACACACACACACACACACACACACACACACACACACACACACAGAGAGAGAGAGAGAGAGAGAGAGCCTTCCTTCCTTTTTCTGGTAAACAGTACTGCAGGGAGAGATGAAGCAGCCTGTCACTGCCTACATTACAGTTTAAACTGGCCTATAATACTGGATAAAGATTCTTCCAAAAGTTCATTTATCTTTGCTGGTCCAAGTCTCTGATCTATGACCCAAGAATCTTAGTGGAATTCCATTTTCCTGTTGGAAAAAAAACAAAAAACAAAAAAAAAAACCTCTCCACCAGAAAAATAAGGAAAGTTACAATATATTTCCTTGTGTTCCAAAAACCAAATTTAGGATGGTTCCCAAAGTTCCTTAATTGTATCCCTTGGGTCTTCCAAACGAACTCTTAAAATCCATCTAACTAAAACTAAAAAATACTAAACACTAAAATTAACTAAAAGAACAAACCTCGTGTTGACAAGTGTTTTGTCTTATTACTATACTTTAGGTTCTGGGATACATGTACAGAACATGCAAGTCACCCATCAACCCATCATCTACATTAGGTATTTCTCCTCATGCTATCCCTCCCCTAGACCCCACCCCATGACAGGCCCGCGTGTGATGTTCCCCTCCCTGTGTCCATGTGTTCTCATTGTTCAGCTCCCACTTATGAGTGAGATCATGCGGTGTTGGGTTTTCTGTTCCTGTGTTAATCTGCTGAGAATGATGGTTTCCAGCTTCATCCATGTCCCTGCAAAGGACATGAACTCATCCCTTTTTATGGCTGCATAGTATTCCACGGTGTATATGTTTATCTAGTTTATCACTGATGGGCATTTGTGTGAGTTCCAAGTCTTTTCTATGTGAATAGTGCTGCAATAAACATACGTGTGCATGTGTCTTTATAGTAGAATGATTTATAATCCTTTGGGTATATGCCCAGTAATGGGATTGCTGGGTCAAATGGTACTTCTGGTTCTAGATCCTTGAGGAATCACCACACTGTCTTCCACAATGGCTGAACTAAATTACACTCCCATCAACAGTATAAAAATGTTCCTATTTCTCCATATTCACTCCAGCATCTGTTGTTTCCTGAATTTTTAATGATCACCATTCTAACTGGCAAGAGATGGTATCTCACTGTGGTTTTGATTTGCATTTCTCTAATAACCAGTGATGATGAGCTTTCATATGTTTGTTGGCTGCATAAATATCTTCTTTTGAGAAGTGTCTGTTCATATCCTTCACCCACTTTTTGATGGGGTTGTTTTTTTTCTTGAAAATTTGTTTAAGTTCTTGTAGATTCTGGATATTAGCCCTCTGTCAGACAGACAGATTGCAAAAATTTTCTCCCATTCTGTAGGTTGCCTGTTTACTTTGATGACAGTTTCTTTTGCTGTGCAGAAGCTCTTTAGTGTAATTAGATCCTATTTGTCAATTTTGGCTTTTGTTGTCATCGCTTTTGGTGTTTTAGTCATGGAGTCTTTGTCCATGCCTATGGCCTGAATGGTACTGCCCAGGTTTTCTTCTAGGGTTTTTATGATTTTAGAACTTACGTTTAAGTCTTTAATCCATCTTGAGTTAATTTTTTTATAAAGTCTAAGGAAGGGGTCCAGTTTCAGTTTTCTGCATATGGCTAGCCAGTTTTCCCAACACCACTGATTAAATAGGGAATCCTTTCCCCATTTCTTGTTTGTGTCAGGTTTGTCAAAGATCAGATGGTTGTAGATACGTGGTGTTATTTCTGAGGCCTCTGTTCTGTTCCATTGGTCTATATATCTGTCTTGGTACCAGTACCATGGTGTTTTGGTTACTGTAGTCTTATAGTATAGTTTGAAGTCAGGTAGCATGATGCCTCCAACTTTGTTCTTTTTGCTTAGGATTGTCTTGGCTATACAGGCTCTTTTTTGGTTCCATATGAAATTTAAAGTAGGTTTTTCTAATTCTGTAAAGAAAGTCAATGGTAGCTTGATGGGGATGGCATAGAATCTATAAATTACTTTGGGCAGTATGGCCATTTTCACAATATTGATTCTTTCTATCCATAAGCATGGAATGTTTCTCCATTTGTTTGTGAGAGTGTTGGAGAGAAGGTTCTGGAGTGCTGGAATTATTTCACCTG
This sequence comes from Rhinopithecus roxellana, assembly GCF_007565055.1. NCBI lineage: Eukaryota > Metazoa > Chordata > Mammalia > Primates > Cercopithecidae > Rhinopithecus > Rhinopithecus roxellana. The sequence continues at coordinate 48,653,032 of NC_044569.1, read as the reverse complement.
ACTGAACACATTCACTTTATAATAATTACTTGAGCCACATGCTAATTATGCACTTTTCTGTAAGTTACACTTAAAAAGTTTACCATTAAGGAAAAGAAAAGCACAGTATGTATCCCTCTGTGTAGAGCGATGACAATAATAATGATGACGGGTATATAGCATGCTCACAGTGCTTATGTTTACATGGTGGGTGATTTTTTTCCTCATCAAAATACTTTGATTTCTAAAATGAACATACAGTAAAAGAAACAATAAAATTTAAACAGAAAAAAATTAATAGAACAGCCTTAGAACAACAATGTTTCCTAAAAGAAACAGTGTTGGTGTAATCAGGAAAAAAATCATATTTGCTGTTGCATCTTTACTAAAGGGCATAATCCTCAAATATCACTTCTTCTATGTAATCAACATATATATTAAGAAAGCACAGTCTCCAACACCTATTTTTGCCAGCCTAAAAATGAATGTAAAACAGTAACATACATAACCTTGAATGACAGCCAATCATATTATAATGCTAGGAAAGGGGGAAAAAGGGTCACTAATAGTTTCACCTTTTTACATGTGTTTACACTTAAAGCACTCTTGAAATATCTGGTGACTGCTAGTCCTTAAAACAGTTTTGAGTCAAACTCAGTTCTCCTAACACAAAACAACACGATATTACTAACCCATCCTGTCTCCCAAAAGGAATGCTTTGACCATCTCAAGAAAGAAAAAAAAAAAAAAAAAAAAAAAAACACAGGTGGAACAAAGGAAAAATGTTTTTTAAAATTCATAGCACAGTAAAACATTTTATCCACCTTTGTAGTTTCAAATTTGTCAGAAGCGGCTGGGCATGGTGGCTCATGATTGTAATCTCAGAACCTTGGGAGGCCAAGGCAGGTGGATTACCTGAGGTCAGGAGTTCAGGACCAGCCTGGCCAACATGGTGAAACCCCGTCTCTACTAAAAAATACAAAAATTAGCCAGGCCTGGTGGCGAGCGCCTGTAATCCCAGCTACTCAGGAGGGTGAGACACCAGAACTGCTTGAACCTGGGAGGCAAAGGTTGCAGTAAGCTGAGACTGCACCATTGCATTCCACCCTGGGTGACAAGTGCGAAACTCTGTCTCCAAAAAAAAAAAAAAAAAGTCTGTCAGAATCTCTCTGACTTATAATCTGGCATAATATACGCCATATGGAAGTTTTTTAAAAGTTTAATTCCTTGAAGAATAGAAAATGGAACTGTTTCCGAAAAGTTGAAAAAATCCACTGAAATATTTAAGTAATTATGAAGATTGATTCCTGTTTACCTGTTTTCAAAAATGAACAACCCTGAAAGGTACCAGAATTCAGCTGTCTCAGTAAAACTCCTGGTTCACATATCCCTACAATAAACATATATGAGAAACTTAGATGAGCCAGGTAATATTTTAAAATGCAAAGCATAAAAGGAAACAAAATAAATGTAAAAGCCTTGTGCCCTCAGAGATAAATCCTATCTCACCCACATATGCAAAAACAATAAACAAATTAACTATGATCCATGAAACAGGAAAGGGTGCTACCAGCTTGGAGGGACAGACAACCCTTCCTTTAAACAAGTCCATGTCTGGTTCCCAGAAACTTTGTTCCATATGTCCCATTGTCATCACCTAAAGCAGTGTTTCCCAAAACGGTACATGGATCAATGATGATGGTGTAAGCAGAGGAAAACTTCAAAAAAAAAAATCTTTAATAGTTATGTATATTAGACATACATATAACTAGCATATCAATCTCAGAAGGGTCAAGGACTTTACCACATAGTAAAAGAATAAAGTAAATAATAAGCTTAAAATTTTGAAAAAGTCAGTCATTCTAAAGTGAACTAAGTAAACTGGAATTCAAGTTGTACCCATGTAAGACAAAATCATGGCAGTGGCATGGATGTGGCTGAAATTTTGGAAATATTACCCTTTAGGAAAACAGACAAGTCTCTAAGCACCTGACAGTGTATACCACCACCAGAGACTCCTTCTTCAAATAAAACAAGACCTGTTCCTAAAACAGTTCCTCTACGATATACAGACTTTAACCTTGCAACACCCTGTCCACCCTCCACTACTACACAGCCCTGGCATGCATATCCATCTTTCCTGCTAAACTGTGGGTTCCCTGAGAGAGGGCCTTCCCTCCTTCACCATGGTTTGATTCCTTTGTACTCCCAGGATCTAGCACAATCTTTCGTATTACATTAAATAGGAAAACAATGAGAATTTTTAAAATTTTGCATTTTTACAGATTGATTTTTTACATTTTATGTAAAAATATTCGTATGATCCAGGCGCGGTGGCTCATGCCTGTAATCCCAGCACTTTGAGAGGCTGAGGTGGGTGGATCACGAGGTCAGGAGATCAACACCATCCTGGATAACATGGTGAAACCCCGTCTCTACTGAAAATATGAAAAATTAGCTGGGTGTGGTGGTGGGCACCTGTAGTCCCAGCGACTCGGGAGGTTGAGGCAGGGGAATGGTGTAAACCTGGGAGGTGGAACTTGCAGTGAGCTGAGATTGTGCCACTGCACTCCAGCCTGGATGACAGACTGAGACTCCATCTCAAGAAAAAAAAAAATCTACATTTTATATACATATAAAATATATATTTTATATATAACATTTGTAATTTCCAAATTCATTCTTTTTGGTTACTATATTGTTAAAGTTAAGAAGTTTATTCTTTATGCTTTTGAGTGTATCAAGATATATATATTGTAGACTGTTTCTGGTAAAATCTCATACATAATTCTGGCTTCAATCTTGATTTTTATATGGAGAAAGAATTTCATATGAATATACATATAAAACAGATATTATATATTTATATATTGAGCATGATATATAAAGTATATATTTATATGTAAAATGTATACATAAATATATGTATATTACATATGTATATAATATATACGTTTACATATTTAATATACACATATTTATATATTATATATACTTATATAATATATAATATAATGTATAAATTATACAAATATATGTATATTAAATATATATTTATATGTATATAAAATATAAATATGTACTTTATATATCATGCTCAATATATAAATATATATTTATATATAAACATAAATAGATATATACATATAAAAATATATTTCATATATTTTATATACATATATGTATATATGTATATGTATGTATATATATAAAATGTATACATTTTATATAAATTGTATACATATAAAATTACATATATTTTATATAAATAATGTATGCATATAAAATGTATACATTTTATATCATGCTCTCTATATATTATATATTCATATGAAATTCTTTCTCCATATAAAAATCTAGATTGAAGCCTGAATTATGTATGAGACTTTATCAGAAACAATCTACTATATATATTTTGATATACTCAAAAACATAAATAAACTTCTTAACATTAACAATATAGTAATCAAAAAGAATGAATTTGGAAACTACAAATAAAAGTTTCTACATAGTAGGCCGGATGCCGTGGCTCACTCCTGTAATCCTAGCACTCTGGGAGGCTGAGGTGGGCAGGTTGCCTGAGCTCAGGAGTTTGAGACCAGCCTGGGCAACACAGTGAAACCTTGTCTCTACTAAAACACTAAAAATTAGCCAGGCATGGTGGTGCGTGCCTGTAGTCCCAGCTACTTGGGAGGCTGAGATGGAAGAACTGCTTGAACCTGGGAAGCAGAAATTACACTGAGTTGATGTCTGTGCCACTGCACTCAAGCCCAGACAATACAGCAAGACTCCATCTCCAAAAAAAACAAAACCAAAAAACAAAGTTTCTACATAGGAAAATCTTATGCTAATTGCTTATATTGCAAAAACTCAAGTGAACTTTAGTTCTACTTATGAAGGAGTAAATATAAACCAAATTACAGCAGATGTAATAAAGTACATTGTATAGATATATTCCTACCTCCAGTAAGTCATGTTTTCCATATAGGTCTCTGGCTGTTAGTTTTCTGGGAATTAAGGATTGGTTCTGTGCAAGATCATCATGTGCCAAAGGTAAAAAGAATCCTTGGGTAACTACTACTCCCTGGTTGAAAGTAATATTCAAGGAAAGATAGAAAGAGTTTCTCCCCAAAACTCTGTTTTCATTTTACTGATAATACCAAGAAGAAAGCCTGAGTTATGGAGCACAGTGCCTCAAACCTTAAAGTTAGCAATAGCAAAGTCATCAACCTAAAGAGAGGAATAAGATGGGAGTTCGGGAAGCACTGTAAAACTAAAATCTTTGAAATAAAGGGACACATGTAAGTATTTGAAAAAGAAGATTTCAAATTAATGAATCAAGGGGTCTTCATTCTAAGATGGGATATTTATTATGGGGGCTCCCATGTATACATGTTAAATAAATGTGTATGCCTTTACTCCTCAAAAAGAATTAAGAAGGTTCCCGGGCCGGGCGTGGTGGCTCACACCTGTAATCCCAGCACTCTGGGAGGCCGAGGCAGGCAGATCACAAGGTCAGGAGATTGAGACCATCCCGGCTAACACAGTGAAACCCGTCTCTATTAAAAATACAAAAAAATTAGCCAGGGGTGGTGGTGGGCGCCTATAGTCCCAGATACTCGGGAGGCTCCCAGATACTCAGGAGGCTGAGGCAGAAGAATTATGTGAATCCAGGAGGTGGAGCTTGCAGAGAGCCGAGATCACACCACTGCACTCCAGACTGGGCAACAGAGCAAGACTCCATCTCAAAAACAAACAAACAAAAAGGTTCCCAAGACATCAGTAATCCAAAATCGAAAGTTACATGTAGTAAATGTGAAATATGCAAACAGGAGTGATAGGAATGATCTGAAAGTATTTATGAAATTGAAAAACTATCCCCAAAGCATTCAATTCATTTCAACAAGCAGTTAATAGGCATACACTAACACTAGTAGTCTCCAAAGCAGGTGAGGAAAGAAAATATTAGAGCTTTGTTTTTCATCTCAGAAATATGCAGCAGCTAAGCTTCAGCAGTATGCACAATCCAGCCTGACACTGGCACCTGCACTCGGTCCATCTGTCAGGAAGTCACAGTCGTGTGTGGTGCCCTAGGTATTCTGAGAGAAGAGTGCAGCCCTGCCATGCAACAGGAGTGACAGGCACCCTCTCCTTCCTTCTCTCTCGCAAAATGAGACACATGGTGGTTTAGTGTGCATAATCCTACCACCTAGGTTTAAATAAACTGATTCTCATAAAATTGCATTTAAAAATAATGGAATCATAAAACTATTTTAAAATTTGTGTGTAAAGAAATTCCAGATGAAAAGAAATCATTAATGATCTGAGTACAAGTCAATGACAATGACACCAAAAAAGCTCTGTTAGCCATTTTGCAACCTAAGAACAAAGACAATATTAATCAGATCTCTGAAGAAGACTGCTCTTCTATCCATTACCAAGACTCTCTGAGATACAGATTTACATCCACCATTAATAACAATGAACATGGCTCTAAATAGATACTGTTCCTTCCAACATTGAACAATACCATTAAGCCATCATGATTAGCAAAGCATTTTATAAAACTTATTCAGATGATCATTAATAGTTTTTCCAATATAAAAGATTTTCTTATTGTGAAAACACAATTTTTAAATGCTTTAAAAATTTTATTTAATCTTATCCTTGGAAAAATGTCAATTTGTAGATGTCATAATTAATATAACTATGCATTATATAATTTCTAAATCCATTCACTTAAATCAGCGTGCTGCTTTAAAAGGTTATATTGATGGGATGTATGATCCATAAAGTTTAAAGTCCACCATGCTCAAGGAACTGTTGAAGGCAGGGGTGGGGGAACGAATGAAAGAAGAGAAGTAAGCGGGGGGAGAGAAACAGCAGCTTCTGCTATTTAATGATGATCCACAAAAATTACTACATTAAAATCTCACTAGCATTTTTATTCACCCAATTTTACCCATAAAGAATTAAAGCTCAAAGCAGTTAAGTCCCTTACTGACATAACAGAATGCTACACAGATGTGCATCCATGCTGTTCCAACTCTAAAACTGATGCTCTCAACCACCAGGCCATGCCTCTCCTACTCCAAAACCTTAAAGGGGGCCCCTCACCTTGGCTGAAAATAATAGCAAGTTTAGAATCTGCCATAGAATAGAACTTCAGCACCTGGTATTTAACAGGCCTAAATTCAATCTATTTGTTCTAGAGAATAGCATTTTGTGGTTTGCAGTGAGTCTAGCTCCAAATTATCTTTCCAGACTTCTCTCCCACTCCTTCATCCTCATCCACAGAACCCTCTATCCACAAGGAAATAGTTACTAGTCCAAAAAAATGCAATTTTGTGGTTTTTGTGTTTGCTTGTTTTGATTTGTTGCCTCTTCTGCTATCTGTTCATCTTGGTATCACATCTGCATTTCCTGATTTCTCCTAAGGGACAATCTCTCTTAGGCATTTTGCCCCTTTCTTTGTGGTTCATTCCTTAAACAAGCTATTCACTAAACAGTCTCTTTGCAGGCCTGCTCAAATTCCTCAAAGAACAAATTGTTGTCACTACATTTAAGGTGCCCATCATTTTAAAGACGACGACGAGCAGAAGTGTCATTCTAATACCATACAATGAAAGGTTTACCAAGTCCTGGAACACAGAGGACGAAGTCTGCTAGGGAACTCCATGAGAGCTTCCAAAAGAAGGCTGCCTATGGCCTGGAGTGTGCTGGAGAGAGACAGATCTGCAGGTAGAGAGGACGAAGGCATTTCAGTGTACGGAATGATTCAAAACTGGTCAGGTGTGACCCTCTGGTGCACGTGGTACTTTGGCTGGAGCTGTACAGTGAGGTAAGGCTGAAAAGAGAGGGCAGGCTGTGAGGCAGCCACATGACAGTGCTTCCCACAGGATGTTCCATTGCCCAATTCTGAAGGACCACACAGACAGGCCAAAAGTTCAAGTGCTTTCCTATGTTCATATAAATGAATGTCATAAAGTATGTACCTTTCATTTTTATTTTTACTACTATGATTAATACCAACTTAGTATTAATTTACTAAATGAATTATGGGATATTGCATTTGGTTTTCATATACATGGGGGGGAAAACTACTAGAATTTACAGGACACCTTAACTAAGTCGCCTACAAAAGAGTCTGGCTGCTATGCATGCAATGCTTGTTTGTGCTGCAGAGCTCCTCATTCACATACATGCACACACAGACACACACCACAGGTGTCTGGAATCCTGCAGTTTGGAAGAAGGATGTTCTGTTATTGATGCATTTGGTTTTATATTGGTCATAGTCTTCAACTGATGCATCTCTAGCTTTTTCAATTATAAATTTCTGTTAACTTCAAAATGGTCAAAGATGGTTGTGGGTTCTCTGGTTAACCCTACACAATACAGTGATGCACGGACTGTTAAGACCATAGTCTGCAAACATCCTGCCCCTGCCAGAATATAACGAACCAGCAGGATATAAAAGAGGCTCCCACAGCTCTCAATCCTTCAAGTAGGAGACCCACTTCCCTGGCCAGGAGGCAAACAGCCTTACCATGACAAATTGTCAAAAGCTAGAATCAGAACTCATTGCCTGCCTTCCCCTAAAACATCAACATTATCATATTATGCTTTATATCCCTTTTATCACCCACAGCTCTCTCCATCCCAGCCCTTCCACTGAGCCCTCTGGAGCACACATTTTCATTAGGAAAAAACCCTCTGTATTGTCAACCTCAGCCTCCTTGAACAGAAACCTGGGTGTCCTCTGAGGACAGCTCTTTCTCAGAAGGCTTTTCAAGTGGTGACCTCTTAGCTCTCTCTCCACAAGCCATGTACCACAGAGATGACTCTTCATTACCGCTTCCAAATCATTTCTCTTCAAACATCCCAGCTACCTTGAAATAGCCCATGAGACTACTCCATTAATCAACCTTTCTTGCTTGAGTCATCTGCAAACGTCACCATCACTCCTGCTCATTTTCTGATAATCTGAGCACCTTGCTCATTGTATTTCCCTCCACACTACTCTCGTGCTCATTTTGTAAATTTCTACATTCCTGCAGACAAGGCACCCAACAACACGGCCTCTAAGTCCTCAATCTGCTTGCTCACTTCCTCTATTGTACCTCAGCTACCCAGCCCCTTAGTCTCATCCTGCCTAGATATTCTCTTCACTGGTAACTGCACTGCCACTACAATTCTGAATTCATGCATTCCACTCCCTGACTACCACTTCCCAGCATTCAGGTCATTTCCTCCAGTCCTGACTCAGTTTTTGACCCGCTCTGTTATCTCTACTACTTTTCTCATTGTCCCATAGCCATCTTCATGTCCTTACTTCCCTCCTCACCCAACTAGGATTCTGCAGTTCAGTACTGAAATCATTTTCTTGCTGATGCTTTCCCAATTCCCTCATGTCTCTTTTCCTTCATACTTGCCTGGCAAAACCCTAACCTTGATTAAATCCAGCTCTCCACCTACTCCATGTCCCAGGGCAGTTACATATAGCTGAAGAACAACATAACCATTCCACTTGCTCTTAAGTTCATCACCACAAATCTCAAGTGCACCCCCAGCTCTGCCCAGCAATCCTACTACATTGATCTACTCCCTGGGGAAACCTGACTCTCCTACTGTTCTCTTTAAACTTCTAACAACAATCCCTAATCTTCATGCTTAGCTGACTTTCACCTCTTTTTAACTGAAAGATGGAATCTATCAGAAGAGAACTACTTTGTCTTTCCACCTTAAAATCTATACATTCATCTGCATCAACATGTACATATTCTGCCTTCACTCCTGTTATAAAAGGGATGAAATATGCTTCCTCCTATATTTAGGAATATCAATCTTTCTGCTTTCAATAAAATGTAAGCTCAATGAAATGTAGGCATTCAATAAATATTTGTGGAAATAAGTTGAATTATTCCTATCACAGTGTACAAACATGTAAAATTTTCCAATCAAAAACAAAAACAAAAAAATCTCCCTAGAATCCATGCCCCCTTCCATTTGTTGCCTTATTTTTCTGCCTATACTCTGACTTCCTTTCTCCCTTCAACCCAACCTAATTAGCTTCCTAAACACCATTCCAAATAAATGACTCATGACAAAGTGATCACCAACTTTCATTGTACCAGCTCCATTCATTTACCAACAGTTCATTCTAAGTCCTCACCTTACTTAATCACTTACTTAGATCTGCATCTAGTTGTACAATTAAGATGTGTACTTTATTGCACACACATTATAACTCACACATTAGAAAACGTCAATGAAAGTATTTCATAGTAGATCAGATACAGCTGAAAAGATTAGTGGACTGAAAGATAAATCCAAGGAAATTACCCAAAATGCAGATGGAAGCGAAATGGAAATTCTAGGAGACCAGAGACATGAATAGAATAAGAAGGTCCAATAAGCCTGACAGGGCATTTTCAGAATAAAAGTGAATAGCAGAGATATAACACAACAAATTAAAACTTCAGATCATAAAAGTTACCCAGAAGTGGAGATTTAATTATTTTTTTCCCCTTCTAAGGTCAGAAAACTAGCAGGCTTAAGTCTAGGTTTTATGTTTTTTGTAATATACCACATCACTCAGAAAAGAAAGAAAACTCCAGTTGGCTCAGAAACTCCTTTAGGCACAAATCACATACTATCCTGCTTCTTAAACTGGGATATGTGAACTCTTGGAGACAGCCCATGGTGCACTAGGAACAAGCAAAACCACAGAATGACATTTTCCTGGAACATTAATTTTCTAAAAGGAATTCAAGGAAGTTAATTAAGTAATTGAACTGGCACGTGATTACATCTTTTCAGTAATAAAACAAACATAGATATATTTACCAAAGTAGAACTTCAAATATGCATTTATTTATAAGATAAACTATGAAATCTAAGCATGTGGTAACAGGCTTCTAACAAACTCCTCGATCCATAAATGAGTTATGCACTTACTTTCTTCCACTCTAAAGACTAAGCTTAAAGAGCACTCTAATGACTTTCTCAACAACCTGTGAATTACTATGATTCTCAGGATTCAGGATCGGTTTAACAAAGAAGATTCTTCATGTAATTAACTGTGTTTTTATTGTTTCTTCTACTCTGGATTTAAATGTTTTATTTTGTGAAGAGTATGACGAAAATATTGGGAGACTGAGGACACAAACTGGTACCCAGAAAGTGAGAAGTATAATACATGGTTCTCTCTCGTCTACTTGTTATGAAGTTCTGATAATCACTGGTACCCAGAAAGGGAGAAGTATAATACATGGTTCTCTCTCATCCCACTCTCTTCTGCTTGTTATGAAGTTTTGATAATCACTTCTGCAAATAATTCAATCTAGAAAGCTAGTTTATTATATCATGGTCTTGCCTTCATCTACTATATGTTATATCATAGTATAAGTAAGGATTAGGGAGAGTTACAGGCCTGTATAATAATGGCTTCAACAAAAGTCCAAAAGTAAGGGCAGCAGAGCTTGCACATTGCCTCATGATGGTCAAAAGCCAGGCTCCTTTTCTTTTGTTGCTTCACTGTGGATTGTCTCCATTCTTAAGGTTACCCATGGTCCAGGATGGCTAAACCAGCTCCAGCCATCATATCTTCATTCAAGTCAGCAGGAAAAAGATGAGCGTATGTACTCACTTTAAGAATTCTACCTGCACATTTGCCCATACTATTTCTCCTTACATTCCGTTGACCAAAATATGGACCACACCTGGTTGCAAAGAAGAATGAGAAATATGGTCTATTCTTGGTGTGCATGTAGTCAGCTAAAATGAGGAAGGGGTACAACTAACAGTCACTGCCACACCTCATCTGAGTAAAACCTTTGCAGTGCCCCAAGAATACTCCCTTTCACTTGATATGACAGAAAAGATAGTTTACCTTCCATACCCTGTCCTTCATGTCCTTTCTTTAACTTACATCAGAAGAAACAACTGTGCCCAGATAAACCAGTGAACTTCATTAAAAACATGAAAACTGGCAGAAGTACCCTAACATCCTCCCTTCGAATAAAAGCAACAAGGTGCCTCAAAACATGTGCTATTAATCATGGAACCAAAAGAAGGAGGAAAATGACTTCAGCTGCTCGACAGCAAGAATTTGCCTGCTTTCTTGATGTGACCAAGTCAGGAACTGAAATTAATAAAAGTGACAGCTCGGATTTAAACTGCACCTTTCTCTAGTAGGACTCCAGCTTTCCAAAAATATTGCAATATGCAATTTTACTTTCATAATGTACCCTTAATATTCACTAATGACAAAATAAAATGATATTACTTAACATTTTAAACAATAAATACTATAATACTTAATTTGCTGAAATAAAATCTATACGTATATCTAGGGACAAAAACTGAAAAAGAATGAGAAAGACCAAAAACAGCTTTTTTTTTTTTTTTTTTAGACGGAGTCTTGCTTTGTTGCCAGGCTGGAGTGCAGTGGCGCCATCCCCGCTCATCACAACTTCCGTCTCCTGGGTTCAAGCACTCCTCGTGCCTCAACCTCCAGAGTAGCTGGGATAACAGGTGCACGCCACTACCGCCCGGCTAATTTTTGTATTTTTTGTAGAGATGGGATTTCACCATCTCTACAGTGATGACCAGTTGGCCAGGCTGGTCTCGAACTCCTGACGTCTGGTAATCCACCCACCTCGGCCTCCCAAAGTGCTGGGATTACAGGCGTGAGCCACCGTGCCCGGCCAGCTATTTTTTTTTACAGAGACAGAATTATAGCTAAACTTACTTTTTAATTTTTAGAACTCTGAATGTCTTTATGCAATGTTTTAAAATTTTATAAACAGATACTTCATACACACACACACACACACATATATATCTTACACACATGTATATAGTATAAAGATCGAGATAGATGGTATCATGAAAACATTCTGGTTCTGAAGCCACAAATGACTTTAAAGTCCAGTCCTACCGTCTCCTAGTTGTGTACCTTCATGAGAATTATATACTTTCTCAAAAATAAAGACCACAGTATCAGCTATTTCATGTCTGTTGCTTTCATTTCCACCCCTCCCATCTATGATCTGTACTGTAGGGAGCTAGAAACTTGCAAGCTATATTCCCAAAACTACTTTGCCTGCTGGCTTCAGGTTAGGGTCTGACAATGAAAGACACTGGCAGGAGACGGGAAGGGGAAAAGAATAGAGGAACCATTTTTCTTTTTGCTTCCTGTGGGGTCTCTGGCAGATGCAATGATGGGTCCAACAGCTTCCTGCTCAGGTAGTAAGGCTCCCACGGGAGTGGGGCCAGCAGGTTCTACTGCAGTGTAATGTAGAAAGATGTTCATTAAAGTGTTATCTGGAATGGCAAAATACTGAAAACCACCAAAATGACCAACCATAGGCTGAAGGCTAAATAAACTTGGATAGATTCATATAATACACCATCACAATTACATTCATGAAGAAATATTAATGGCATGGAAAACAGACCATAATGGTACATAAACAAGACAGGATTGTAAAAGCTATATTATCATTAGCATTATGTTAGTATTGTTACCGCAGAGCTAGACAAGAGCATTAAAAAAATGCAGATTCAAATTTAGTATCATTTAAATATCTATGAGAGTTATGTCCAAGCCTGACAGAAAGATATGAAAATAACAGAAAATGCAATCCTTACTTGGAGAAAACTGGGTCAACCTAAGTAGAGGGCTGCAGATTTATGCTTACACTATGGATTTTCACTCAAAGGTGGCAAACTTGAAAATTTGATTGAAAGGTTTTTTGTTTGTTTTTTTAACTAATTTTTTGGGCTGGGTGCAGTGGCTCATGATCATAATCCCAGCATTTTGAGAGGCTGAGGCAGGAGGCTGACTAGAGGCCAGGAGTTTGAGACCAGCCTGGGCAACACAGCAAGATGCTGTCTCTATAAAAAAATAATTAGTTGGGTGTCGTGGTATATGCTTGTAGTTTCAGCTACTCAGCAGGCTGAAGCAAGAAGACAGCTTGAGCCCAGGAAGTCGGGGCTGCAGTGAGCCATGACTGCACCACTGCATTCCAGCCTGGGTGACAGAGCAACATTCTGTCTCTAAAAACAACAAATGCTTTTAAACCTAACTTTGTAATGTATAAACCACAGATATATAAAGTACATAATCAATACATAGTATATCTGTGGTCTTAAAATTTCCTGCCATTGCAGAAGAAATGACAATTAGGAAAAAACGGCCCAAAAAAGATCCTTAGGGGAATAATAAAGGAAAAAAAGGTTAAGAAACACTGGCCAACATAAATCTCCCTGAAGGATAAAGTACTAATGTAACCTGAACCCATGGGTGCATGGAAGGGTCGAAATCAACCCTATCCAGACGGCATGGACCCAGAATTCTTAGTTATCACAGGGACAACAGAATGGTTCAGTGTATAGCCAGCCATCCCTGTGTTAAGGGAAAACAGCATGGATGCGTGCAGCACCAAGACAACAAAACTCAAAGCTTGTAAATAATACCAAAATACTTAAAAGAATTAGAAATCCACTACATTGGATATACTATGATTGTTTAAGAATAGGAAGTGCTTTGGGTAGACAAGTCAAGTGATTAAAAAGAAAATCCAACGTATCAAATTCATGATGGCAGTTTTATTATTTTAATGGATTTAATTAGCTAAGTTTATAAATGACATTAATTACATGGGATTCAGTCTGTTTAACCTGAGTTCAGTGAATATTAATCAAAGGTCTTTTTGAAAGCTATTGCTAAAATTTATTCAAATGAAGTTACCCTGAACTTAAAAGCTGAAGGAAAGGGTAAACTTGAAAATGTTACTTTAATAAAGTATAAAAATCTTAGTATAACACATGAGTAACTGCCAGTATTACTTTCTGCGCACAAAAGATGGCCCCGCATGTGTAAAATTACATACCTGAAGTATGACCTCAGTTATACACTCAGTGAAAGAGTGTATATTTGTCACATATACAGGGCAGATATATCAAACTATTAACCGTAACTATGTCTGGCCAAAATAATTATTAGATATTTTAACTTTTCTTTACAGTTCTCTATATTTTCCAAATACAGAGTATATACTCCTATCTGTATTTTCCAGGCCATTTCACTTTGTTGCTAAGATGTCCCTTTATTTTAGTACCTTGTTAATTCAATACACTATAGAAAATGTTGCTTTTACATTAAAAAACATATATGCTTGAGAGGATTACAGATGAACTTGATAAGCCAAAAAGAAGGTAAAGCATTCTAGTCAAATGTTGTTCAATTCAAACAATAAGGGCCACATTTATAATTTTAAATTTTCTAGTAGCCAACTAAAAACTTACAAAGAAATGGGTAAAAATAATTACATTAATATATTTTATTTAATCCAATATAGGCAAAATATTAGCATTCCAATGCAATCAATATAAAAATGATGAATTAAGCATTTTACATTTTTAAAAATTCTTTGGAATTTGGTGTGTATTTTCTACTTGGAACACATAAATTCAACTAGCTGCATATCAATGCTCAAAAGTCACATGTGGCTAGAGGTTTCCTTAGAGACAGCACAGGTCTAAGCAGAGGGACAACAGGACCAAAGCCACAGAGGCAGAGAAGCACAAGGCACAGCTGGAGAAGGGAAGGATAAGGATCAACAGGCAGGCAAACTGCCAGTTATGATGGTCACTGTGTGCTACTGAGGGCTTTACAATCTTATTATCAGTGAGATCCACACCAAAAGAGTATAAATAAGAGCCAACACAATAAAGTTTAGAAAGTTCTCTCCCAAAGAAAAGTGTGGAAAAGACTGTAACAAAAGGTAGGTCTGTAAGAATTCACATGAGAGATGTTTACTGCGGCACTATTCACAATAGCAAAGATTTGGAACCAACCCAAATGTCCATCAATGATAGACTGGATTAAGAAAATGTGGCACATACACACCATGGAATACTATGCAGCCATAAAAAAGGATGAGTTCATGTCCTTTGTAGGGACATGGATGAAGCTGGAAACCATCATTCTGAGCAAACCACAGCAAGGACAGAAAACCAAACACCTCATGTTCTCACGCATAGGTGGGAATTGAACAATGAGAACACTTGAACACAGGGTGGGGAACATCATACACTGGTGCCTGTCGTGGGGTGGGGGGGTGGGGAAGAGATAGCATTAGGAGATATACCTAATGTAAATGATGAGTTAATGGATGCAACACACCAACATGGTACATGTATACATATGTAACAAACTTGCATGTTGTGCACATTTTCCCTAGAACTTAAAGTATAATAATAATAAAAAAAGAATTCACATGAGAGATGATGAAGGTTAAGGTTATGAAAGGAAGGGGCAGACAGATGATCTGGAGGTAAAATTGAGGAGAAGTACCTACAAACTTAGGATATTTATATTTTCCTGGTGACTTTTTTCTTTTGTCATACACTGGCCATCTTCATCTCTAGGAAAGCTACAAACACTGGTATAGCTGATAAACTTCGCTATTGCTTATGTTAATGCACTATGTGTGACTGCATAACTGAGGGCATACTGGGATTGGAGGAAGTAAAGGATGAAATCAAGAACAGAGGTTGTGAGAGCAGCAGGAGGCAGTCAAATGCCTAGGCAGATAGGGGCAGGTCCCCAGTGAAACTTCACCTCCAAGCCAAAGACAGTTTAAAGCCTGAAAGCCAAGCCTCAAGTTAAATCCTCAGACCGGATTGAGAACTTGTCTCCCTGTTTGGCGTGCTTTCCTCTGACTGGTCCCTACCCTTCACCTATTTTACATATACTGACCCTTTCCTAATTGGTTTTCTACAGTGTCATGCCCACCTTTGAGTGGTGTCTTCACTTTAACCTTTTTTGCATACTCACAAACCAATCAGCACACACTCCCCAATCTGAGTCCATAAGAGACCCTGGACCCAGCCACACAAGGGGAACTTTCCCACCTTCAGGTAAGGGAAGCATCCCCTATGCATCCCCTCTCTGCTGAAAACCATTTTCATGGCTCAATAAAATTCTTCTCTGCCCTCCTCACCCTTCAATGTCCTGCATATCCTCATTCTTCTTGGGCATGGTACAAGAGCTTGTGACCCGCTGAACATGGGTACAAGCTATAACACAGGTGAGCAGGGGCATGTCAGCATGGCCAAGCAAGGCCCAGGTGGGGCATCGCCACCAGGGGTCCCCAATTTGCAAAGCGACTAAGAAGAAAAATCCTACATCAGTTGGGTTAGCTCTTGGCTTTGAGAGCTAAATGGAAGGTAGGTTTTCTGAGACAGCAAAGGTAGAGTGGAAACACAGACTTAGGTACCTCTAAGACTAACAGAGTCCTAATCACATGTGCCACAGTTAGAAGACAGGTGGGTGCCAGAGATAGGGCATTATGAACATGCACTTGTAATTAATCCTTGAAGCTATAAGTTGCAGTGAGCCAAGATCACACCACTGCACTCCAGCCTAGGCAACAGAGTGAGACTGTCTCAAAAAAAAAAAAAAAAAAAAAAAAAAAGGCTGCAGTAAAGAACCTGGCCAAAACCCACCAAAACCAATATAGCAATGAGAGTGACCTCTGGGTGTCCTCACTTCTACACTCCCACCAGCGCCAGGACAGTTAACAAATGCCATGGCAATGTCAAGACATTACCCTGTATGATCTAAAAAGAGGCATGAATAATCCACCCCTTGTTTAGCATATCATCAAGAAATAACCATAAAAATGGGCAACCGGCAGCCCTTGGGACTGCTCCGTCTATGGAGTAGCTATTCTTTCATTCTTTTACTTTCTTAATAAACTTGCTTTCACTTTACTGTATGGATTCACCTAGAATTCTTTCTCGTGCAAGATCCAAGAACCCTCTCTTGGGATCTGGATTGGGACCCCTTTCTGGTAACATCTTTCTGGTGACCCACAGAAGAGATAATAATAAGGAAGCCCCTGACCCAGGGCTAACTTTGGGTAAGTGGTGGGGTCCAATAAAGCCACTGGTAATTTATTCATAATAAATTACCAATAAAGATGACATTTGACTTGCACCGCTTACCTCCAAGGGCTATTGTAAACACCACATGAAAAAAACACAAGTGGCCAGGCGCGGTGGCTCACACCTGTAATCCCAGCACTTTGGGAGGCCAAGGCAGGCAGATCACCTGAGGTCAGGAGTTCGAGACCAGCCTGGCCAACACGGTGAAATACTGTCTCTATTAAAAATACAAAAATTATCTGGGGTGGTAGTAGGTGCCTGTAATCCCAGCTACTCAGGAGGTTGACACAGGAGAATCACTTGAACCTGGGAGATGGAGGTTGCAGTGAGCCGAGATGGTGCCACTGCACTCCAGCCTGGGTGACAGAGCGAGACTCCATCTCAAAACAACAACGAAACCCCACACATGTGAGGTCATTTAGAATCTGCAAGGTGCCACGGAGATTTAAAGTAGGTATGATGACTACCCATTCACTCTCTCTCTGGGTCTCTCTCATTTCCTCTCCCACTACTTATACCTCCAACTCAACTATTCTCCCCCATTTCCATGCCTAGGCTCAGCTCTATCAAAAGAAAATATAGGCCATGCATGATGTTGAGACCATCCTGGCCAACATGGTGAAACCCCGTCTCTACTAAAAATACAAAAATTAGCTGGACGTGGTGGTGTGCATCTGTAATCCCAGCTACTCGGGAGGTTGAGGCAGGAGAATTGCTTGAACCCAGGAGGTAGAGGTTGCAGTGAGCCAAGATCACACCACTGTACTCTAGCCTGGGTGACAGAATGAGAGAAAGAAAAGAAAAAAGAAAAAAAGAAAAAAGAAAAGAAAAGAAAAGAAAAGAGAAAAGAAAAGAAAAGAAACAAAAGAAAACAAAACAAAAGAACAGAAAAGAAAGAAAATATAAAAACAGAATAATTACATCAGCCTTAAGATAGCTGTAAGACACATATATATAGATAAACTTAGTCCCAGATCCCATATTCCAAGCATTTGACCTTTCTCCATACCAGAGGAAATTTTGCTAAAGTAAAACAACAGGGGTTGGGAGGAGGATTCCACCACAATTATAAGGCAGGTGGAATATAAAAATATAAAACAAGAGTAAATAAGAAATTAACGTCAACGAGCAAACCAAAGACATCTAAAGAACAAAACACGATCCCCTTACATGCCACTGTCACCCATGGTAAACTAGGGATAGGTAGTTTCTTCCCAACCAAATATTATTTCACAAGTTTATGATAATCATTTCCTCCCTTTTCTTTATACACAGAACCACCTGTAGATAAAACCCTAAATGATATAGTTTAGTTTTGCCAGTTTTCAAAAAATACAGTTTTGCCTATTGAACTTTCGCACTATACGTGTTCTTTTGCAATTTGCTTTTCACTAAACATTGTACTGTAAGAGTCACCCAGGTTTATATGAGTAACTGTAGGTCCTTCAGCTGTGTATATTGAACATAATACTTTTCATCCATGCCACTATTGATGGTCTTCTGACTTGCTTCAAGCCTGAGACCATTACAAAAAATGCTACTTCGAATGTTTCTATATGGGCTTCCTGGTGCAAATTCCTCTATAGAGTACATCTAAGAATGGAGGCAGTGTGTTAAAGAGTAGATACATATTCAGTTTTACTAAATAAATATCAAAGCAGCTGCACCTAACTACATTCTTAACAAAGTAGTATTTCCTACTGGCGCACTGCCTTCTTTTATAATTTAAATGTAATGTTAATTTCCAGTTTGGCAATTGTACCTGTTTTCAATATTTGCCCAATTTTGAAAGGGATTTAATTCATTTTCACTTTATGCAACATAAGAGTAAAACTACATCTCTAGTCCAATAAGCAACATCTAGCTCCACAAAGAACCAGCAGGGGGAATTCAGATATTCATATCTTATGACTGGCTTCTGTACATCTCTGGAAATTACACCAAGAATCACAAGGTCATTGGAGCTCTTCATTCTCTCTTCTGTTTGGCTCACTCTTTTTGTGTGCTGCAATCATGTTTATTAAGATTGCTTAAAGGCCAGGCCGGTGGCTCAGGGGTGGTTCCCAGAACTTTGGGAGGCCGAGGCGGGTGGATGGCTTGAGCTCAGGAGTTTGAGACCAGCCTGGGCAACATGGCAAAACCCAGTCTCTACAACAAATACAAAAATTAGCTGGGTATAGTGGCATATGCGTGTAGTCTCAGCTACTCAGGAGGCTGAGGTGGGAGGATCACTTAAGCCTGAGAGGCGGATGTTGCAGTGAGCTGAGATCACATTACTGCACTCCAGCCTGGGTGACAGAGCAAGACCCTGTCTTAAAAAAAGAAAAGAAGAAGAAAGAAAGATTGCTTATTTCTTTAATCATTTAACATACATGTTAGGCTCCATAAATTTAAATTCCCATGTACAAAAAATTGTATGGTATTTTTATCATTCAATATCAGAACTACATCTAACCTGCCTACCAGGTATGGGGGGAAAAATAGATATGGCAACATCTATAGTAAGAAAATGTAATATATTTCTTAAATATTGAGTTTTATGTACTATGAAGATGTATGTGATGTTATAAACTTCAGACACAAGAATGAAGACTTTTTTCCAGAGAACTTGCCTCTTTCCACCCATCTTTGCCCATCAGAAAAAACTATTAACATTTATGGTCCGATTACTTAAATTACGCTGCTGCTGCACTGACTACAAGAAAGACTAAAAGACATGATTTTTAAAAATCTTTCAAAATAAATACATTTCAAATAATCAGCACAATTATTTTCTAATTCTGCCAGAATCTTAAAACATACAAATAAAATTTTAAAACACAAAAATATAACTTAAAAGCAAATGAATCACAGTATTTCATTTTGTTGTACCAAAATACCCATATAATCATTGACAATCTGAAAACATCTCAGTGGTAACCATGTAACAGACCATGTCAACACTTTGTTACTGAATTAGAGAAAACCAGTCTATGGGAGAAAAATATGAAACAAGTGTTTTCTTTTAGAAATGTAATGGAAATGCCAGGACAATAAAATACCCAAGTGTGCTAAAAATATACAGGTATTTTGGCCAAGCATGGTGGCTCACGCCTGTAATCCCAGCACTTTGGGAGGCCGAGGCAGGCAGATCACGAAGTCAGGAGATCGAGACCATTCTGGCTAACACGGCGAAACCCCGTCTCTACTAAAAACACAAAAAACTAGCCAGGCATTGTGGCGGGTGCCTCGTAGTCCCAGCTACTCGGGAGGCTGAGGCAGGAGAGTGGCGTGAACCCGGGAGGCGGAGCTTGCAGTGAGCGGAGATTGCACCACTGCACTCCAGCCTGGGCGACAAAGCAAGACTCCGTCTCAAAACAAAAAACAAAAAACCATACACATACACATACACATACACACACACACACACACACACACACACACACATATACATTTTATAAAATAAAATATTCATGAATAGGCCATGTGCGGTGGCTTACGTCTGTAATCTCAGTGCTGTGGAAGGCCAAGGTGGGCAGATTGCTTGAGGACAGGAGTTCAAGACCAGCCTGGCCAACATGGTGAAATCCCATCTCTACTAAAAATACTAAAATTAGCTGGGCATGGCGGCACATGCCTGTAATCCCAGCTGCTCAGGAGACTGTCAGAAGAACCGCTTGAACCTGGGAGGCGGAGGTTGCAGTGAGCCAAGATCGCACCATTGTACTCCAGCCTGGGTGACAGAGTGAGACACAGTCTCCAAAAAAAAAAAAAAAAAAAAAAAAAAAAAAAAAAATTCATGAATACTTTTCAAGTTAAATATAGAGAAATATTTTACAAAAATCAAAAAGAAAAGGAATGTAAGTTTTCAGTGGCTTATTTTGTAAAACTGAAGACCTCAATCAAAATGTCCCAGAATTAATTTATCTGAAAAAAATTCCAAATTATAGAAGAAAAACATCAGGTAAAAAGATGTTTTACTGCAATGATACTTAAGCAAGCATTTATAAACCATCTAAATGCACATAAGATGCAATTTAAATAAATGATAGTAAATCTACACAGAAGAGATAATAAAAACAATGTTTACTGAAGTTTATAACAATATGAGAAATGTGATCAAGTTTACAGCTAAACAATAGGATATATCATCACATCATACAGAATAGTGTTGCTGCCCCAAAATGCTCTATGCTCTACCTACTTATGCATCTTCTCCTCCCCCTGAAACCCTGGCTATCACTGATCTTTTTACTGTCTCTATTTTTTTTTTTTTTTGTACTTTCCAGAATGTCATAAAATTTGAATCATACAGTATAGACAGCCTCTTTAAACTGGCTTCTTTCCTTTAGCTATATGCATTTAAGGTTCTTCCATGTCTTTTCCTGGCTTAACAGCTCTTTTCTTCTTATTGCTGAATAAAATTCCACTTTATGAATATACCACAGTTTGACTCATCTGTAGAAGGACATCTTGGTTGCTTCCAATTTGGGGCAACTTTGCATTTGTCTAAACCCTTAGTACTGTACAACACAATGAGTAAACCCTAAACTATGGATTTTAGTCCAAAATAATGTATCAATATTGGCTTGTCAACTGTCACAAATGTGGTACACTAATGGAAGATGCTAACAGGGGAAACTTGAAGAGGAAATCTGTGTATGAGGACTGTATGCATTTTCCACTCATTTTTCTGTAAACCTAGAATTGCTCCAAAACATAAAGTCTATTAATTTTTAAAGTAAAATGTAAAGAATGAACAGGACAAAGGCACAACCATAAAGAGAATGACAGTGGAGCCTTAAGTGGTTGATGGATTTTAACAATTTCTTGTATGAAGTTAGCAGTGAATGTGGTGAGACACAGTCAAATTCTCAGAGAAGAGGATGAAAAAAATTCCTGGCAGAATCTTTGGCAGGGGGTCCAGAAGTAGAGAAGGCATGTGAAATGGGGCAAGAGGGAGAAGTGGGCCTGGAAATGAAGGTTTGTCAAAAGTCTTTAAGTAAAACAATCACCTCATATAAGGGTACTGACCTAGTCCTTAGTCATCCAGATTTTTTTATTTTTATTTTTTCTTTCTTTCTTTTTTTTTTTTTTTTGTGACAATCTCACTCTGTCGCCCAGGCTGGAGTTGCAGTGGTGCAGTGGCACAATCTCAGCTCACTGCAACCTCTGTTTCCCGGGTTCAAGCAATTCTCCTGCCTCAATCTTCCAAGTAGCTAGGACTATAAGTGTCTGCTACCATGCCCGGCTAAGCCATCCAGATTTTCAAGACTGCTCATATCATTCTAACAAAGGCTTGATAGCATTCATCTTTTTTTTTTTTTTTTTTTTTTTTTGAGACGGAGTCTCGCTCTGTCACCCAGGCTGCAGTGCAGTGACCGGATCTCAGCTCACTGCAAGTTCTGCCTCCTGGGTTCACGCCATTCGCCTGCCTCAGCCTCCCGAGTAGCTGGGCCTACAGGCGCCCGCCACCTCACCCAGCTAGTTTTTTGTATTTTTTAGTAGAGACAGGGTTTCATCATGTTAGCCAGGATGGTCTCGATCTCCTGACCTCGTGATCCACCCATCTCAGCTTCCCAAAGTGCTGGGATTACAGGCTTGAGCCACCGCGCCCAGCCTTCATCCTTTTAACAAATATTTAGTATCTCCCATAACCCAGGATCTCTGCTAATGCACTGAGGGTTCAGGTACAATAAGCAACTCCTGCTCATAACACATTCTTCATATTCTAACAGGGGACACTAGGTAGGTAACAGAGAGGCCTAGAGCTGTTTAAGAACCCATGGCTACCCTGGAAAACAGATGATTTTACATAGACCCTATCATCTCTCCACTCTAATTCTCTACTCCATTTCATTCTGCTTCATGCCTACACCTGATACCCCACATCCTTGCCCCAAGGTCCACAAACTCATGACCACAATGTTTCTCCTGGAGCCACCATTGCTTACAGCATCATGGCAACCCAGAGATGCAAGCGGTTGTTCAGGGCAGCATCACACACACAAGCAAACTAAGGCAGGAAATGCAGGGGCTATTAAGACAACAGCAATGAAGAAGGATCCGAACAATATGGGGAACTGAGAGAAGACAATAGGAGACTTGAGAACAAACCAGGTCTAGAAATTATCTTTCAGCCGGGGGTGGTGGCTCACGCCTGTAATCCCAGCACTTTGGGAGGCTGAGGCAGGCGGATCATGAGGTCAGGAGATCGAGACAATCCTGGCCAAAATGGTGAAAACCCATCTCAACTAAAAAAAATTACAAAAATTAAGTGGGCATGGTGGCGTGCGCCTGTAATTCCAGCTGCTTGGGAGGCTGAGGCAGGAGAATCGCTTGAAACAGGCAGTCAGAGGTTGCAGTGAGCTGAGATGGCGCCACTGCACTCCAACCTGGTGACACAGCAAGACTCCGTCTCAAAAAAAAAAAAAAAGACAGAGAGAGAGAGAGAGAAAGAAATTATCTTTAAAAATAAGGGTCCCACAATTTTTTATTTAAGAAATTATATTGAAAAATAAGTGATAACCCCACAAGTTTTTAGTTACTCACATAGCATCTCTCTTGATCAACATGTGTATAAATAGGTAATATTATTTCTACTTTTAGAAACATTGTTGCAAAGCTTTACACTTTGGAACAGTTACTATTGAAGACATCTGCTCTCTTAAAGCTACTATCTGCTAGTCTACACTTTCTAAAATAAACAAACTAGATACAAAGTACAGCATGAGGACTAGAGTTAATAGTCCTGAAAAGTGTTAATAGGCATGAAAAATGGTACTGAAAGCTAGCAAGGCTTCCAATTTGATAAAGTTATGGTGAAGGGTACTACTGGGGTTAATCTGCACTTATTATCCTTTTTAATAATCTAAAAGGGGGGGAAATTACATTAATTTTGCAGGTAATTTTGCAAGCTGAAAGGCTAAAGGACCATGAAACAAGAAAGATAAAAACATTTAAGGTTGTTCGGAAAACTAAAGAAACTGACATAGATGAGAGGGAGAAAAAAAGATGAAGTAAGTGAATGGGAAACGAGCATTTATTTTCAGCTCACATGTTGTTCTGGACACTTATCACACATTATTTAAACGTGACAAAAGCCCACAGACAAAGATACTCTAAGTTTCATTTTTAAATGAGGAAACTGGGACTCAGCAAAGTTAATAACTTGCTCACGGTGACTCAACTTGTAAAAGGCAGGGCCTGGTTTCCAGCTGAGACCTTTCTGTTGCCAAAAGCCATATTCTCTTCCAATCCACAACCCTGTTGGTGAAGAGGGACAGCTGTTTCTCTCCCTCTCTTCCTTTTGTCAAGTATGGGATCCCTGTGTCCTGCAGAAGTGAGATGAAGGCTGCTAAGCACCACGATGAATGGCACCCTGCTCCTCTCTCCACCACTTGTCCAACTGTGTTTGATGGGCCTTTAAGGACCATGGTCTCACAAAGATTATGAACAAGTACAAGAGGGGAAAAATGCAGAGCCATGTGCCATAATCCTATAAAGCATCATCATTCCGTTTTTATAGATAGGGAAAAGCTTGGAGAAATTACAACTTTCCCAAGTATAGAGCTTATTAGCGTGCTGTCAGGTCTGATCAGACCCCACATTCTTCATATACTGTCTTACCTAGCACTTCTGGAAGGACTAAGGATTAAAATATACATTTTTAATAGACAAACTGAAATTTACAACCATAATTCATCCTCAGAGTGATTCTATTTTCCTCCAACACTTATTATGAAAATAGTCAAATATACAGAAAAGTCAAAAAACTCTATAATGAATACCCATCAACTCAGCTCCAAGATTTTACATTAACATTTTGCTGTATTTGTGATAATATCTCTATCCACCTATCAATCCCTCTATTCATCCATTAATGAAGGTCAAAGTTAAGTTGCAGAAACACAGTGATTCTATTTTTTTATTATTATTTTTTAATCAAGACAGAGTCTCGCTCTGTCACCCAGGCTGGAGTGCAATGTCACGATCTTGGCTCACTGCAACCTCCATCTCCCAGGGTTCAAGTAATCCTCTCACCTCAGTCTAAAGATTAGCCAGGATTATAGGTGCGACATCACATCCAGCTAATTTTCGTATTTTTAGTAGAGATGGGGTTTCACCATGTTGTCCAGGTTGGTCTTGAACTCCTGAACTCAGGTGATCCGCCTGCCTGGGCCTCCTAAAGTGCTGGGATTACAGGTGTGAGCCACCGTGCCTGGCCTGATTCTATTTTAAAAGGGAAAGTTTTCAATAACTCTTAACATTAATTTTTGAATAACTCAACATTAATCTTTGAAAAAAAATTTATGTAATTATAAATATTAAGAATTATCCATGTAAAAGGTGGTCTCAAAGCTACATAAGCTATAGTTTAAGGATTTTTCCTACCATACACAAATTATGACAGTGAGTAACCTTGAATAAATTTAATCTTTAAATTTACTCCAAACACCCATTCTGAAATTAATACAAATTAAAACAGTTGCTTAATAAAAGTTACACTCACTTGACTGGGATATAATTTAACAGTTTTAAAGCAAATCAGTTTTAACCACTTCATTTTTCAAAGAATAAGATTTATAGTCTCAAAAAATAGAATTCCATAATTTCAATTTCAATATTCTCACTTTTAAATATTTTTAAATTCTACAATTTACAATACAATCTCAAAAATATATTAAATCATTAGCACCAAATAAATGGCACCTGTAGCAAGCCTCAGAAACTTATCCTAGGATTTCATCTGCAATTGATTGTTTTATTCTGTATTCCTCCTGGTAAATACAAACTAATTCATTCTTCAACTATTTATAGCATGAAAGAGGCCATCAGTCTTCCCTTCAAATCTGTTAACAAGAAAATGAGAGTAGAAGATGGGCATAATGACTCCCAAAGCCAATTCTGGGAACTTGTTTAACAGGGGTTGTCAGCAAATTACAAGAACAAAAGATAACAAAGCTGTATTTTGACATTAGATAACTTCCAATGAATACCATTTTTAAAACACCTTTTAAGAAGTCTAAAATCTGAAGCCATACTTTTGTCAAAGAGCAATTTTTATTACTACTCTACAACTAAATATAGTCCTTTTGCATCATAAACACTATTCTAAATCTTCAATGTATCCCTGCAAGGAATCATTGCACAGAAACAATAAACTGAAATTACCTATATTTTATAAGTCACAAAATGAGTTCAATCCTGAAAAGAGGGGGGCAAAAGTCATTATTTCTGTGAGCATATAAAATCTTTCTAATTATTCCAAATAGAGATGAAATGAGAATATAATTATTGTTTATTAAGCAGTTTCTTTTTTGAAAGTTCAAAGCATTTTAATTAGAAATCTGTTATTTTCACAACTATGCCTATTTCTGATTGCCACATACTTTTTCTCTTACTGTAGTTTTTCTCTCTCAATGAGTCACCCTAGAAAAAGCCAAAACTGAACAGAAAAATAACAATCAAGTAAAATATATTATAATTATTGCATACCATACCCATCACAATGAATTCAATAGTTTTCTCAAAAACAGAAATTAGAAATAAGAGTTTTAATCTTCAAGTTCTACTGTATTAATTTCTCTATCATAGCATTTGCCTAAAGAAATAAACACTCCTTTGGCCTTATAATTTGGCTTGGACACCCACCATTGCAAGCAAAGGAAAAAAAAAAACATTTTGGATGGCTCATTCAAATGGAAAAACCATATATCAGAAGTTATTGTGTAAAACCTCAGAATTTGTGGTGGAAAATGAAGTTTGGCAGAACACATTTAATTAGATTTGACTCTTCAAAATATGAAATAATTATAATGACATTACAGCTTTGTCTTATAACTTAAAACACAGAAGAAATCTCAAAGTCAACACTTCCTTGCTTCACCCCCTTTTTAGACATTAGAGAAAAATATATTAAAAGAAAAGGCCAAAGTGGTAAGGATAGAATCAAATGAAAAAAAAAAAACAAATAAATGTTACAACTTATTTCACCTCATGATATCAAATCTTCAACATATTTCTTTCATCATCTACCTGAATCTCTATTATATATTTATTGTGTACATTATTATATGTATGTTATTATATTACAACACATACAATATATACCAAACATCTGATAATTTTCATAATTTATTTACATTAAAAATCTGAGGAAACTTGGAAATCCTAAGGCCTTTATTTTTTCAGTACTTTGAAAACAAAAGTTTTATCTTAAATATTACCACGTAATAATATCTGATACTAATAGTGACCATTTGCTGTATACTTCCAAGGTACCAGTCTTTTTCCTATACATTTGCTCATTTGATCTCAGCAGCCCCACAAAGGAAGGTATTATTCGCATTTTATTGTGAGGAATTTGAGTCATTGAGAGGTTAATAGCCCAAGAACACACAGTTAATAAATAGCAGGTCTGGCATTCAATTCTAGGTCTACCTAACACAAACATCTAGAGTCCAGTACATCCCTCTTGTATAATACCAAATTATTGTAACCCACAGCTAGATCCTCCTACAAAGGACAATGTAAGTGGTGGCCCTCAAAATTAGAAAAGAGGATAACCTGTTTCAATCACAGAATTGTTTTCTGAGGGACTCCTTACATATTTTGGCCTGTTTTGTTTTGTTTCGTTTTTTGTTTAAAAAAAAAAAAACACACACACACAAGTTGGCAGGGTTAGAATGGGTAGTGAGTGATCTACTTTGGCAACAATCCTTACCATCACCACTAAACAGAGCTGTAGTTTAAGATCATGACTAGAGCTGAAAGGTGCCTTAGATGCCAACATACAAAAGAGATCAGTAGCCTTCCAAATTGAGAATTTCAGTGAGGAGCATTCCAGCACAACCTACTTAAAACCTGGTATGGATTGAATTTTTGTGTCACCCTCAGAATTCCTATCTTGAAGCCATAGCTCTCAATGTGAAGGCATTAGAAGGTAGAGCCTTTGGAAAGTGATTAGGCTTTGATGAGGTCGTGAGAGTGGAGTCCCCATGATGGGCTTAGTGCCCTCATAAGAAAAGACGAGAGCTTCCTTTCTCTGCCCTGTGAGGACACAGCGAGAAGGTAGACATCTACAAGTTAGGAATAGGGTTCTACACCAAGAAGTGAATCACCTGGCACCTGGATATCTGACTTCCCAGCCTCCAGAGCTGTGAGAAACATATTTCTGTTGTTCAAGACACCCAGTCTACAGTATTTTGTCACAGCAGCCCAAGCTGACTAAGACAATACTTTACCATCTAACATCCTGTCCCATCACATAACAAATTATGGAAGTAAGGGTCTTCAGTCATTTGCTTTATAAAACATCTTTAATGGATGGGCATGATAGCTGATGCCTGTAATTCCAGCACTTTGGGAGGCCAAGGTGGGCAGATCACTTGAGGTCAGGAGTTCAAGACCAGCCTGGCCAACATGGTGAAATCCTGTCTCTAGTAAAAATACAAAAAATTAGGAGTGGTGGCAGGGGCCTGTAATGCCAGCTACTCAGGCGGCTGAGGCACGACAATTGCTTGAGCCTGGGAGGCAGAGGTTGCAGTGAGCTTACATCACGCCACTGCACTCCAGCCTGAGTGACAGAGCTAGATAGGCTCTGTCTCAGGAAAAAAAAAAAAAAATCTTTAACATGGCAGGGTGATGTGCTTGTAGATTAAAGAAAGAATTAACTATTAACTGCCTTACTGACTATACTTAAGGCTACCCATAATATTGATATCATTGATTAGTTTGAAACATTTGAAATATTTATAATTTCAGTTGAGTCCACATCAAATGTTTTATTAAAATCTTTAATTGGCAAATTTTATAAACAAACTGTCAAAAAAGCAAATATAATAACCTTTTAGATAAATTAGTCAATAAGAAATGGTACCATAGTGATTGTTGTCAAGGCAAGTTCACTTAGGAAGCAAGGAGAACTCTCGTGTGGGCAATATCTGTTTAACAATCAAATTTTCCTTCTTTAACTGTTATTGGCCACATTTTGCACCACATAAAATGAAAAGCCAGTTGGAGAAAACATGGCTGGCATATTCACTTTTGTCAGTTTTTCAAAATATTCTAACATAAATTTCAAATTTGAGCAGACCAAAAAGATCCAAAGTTCTTAAATTTTTAAATTGTCTTATATAAATTTGTCCAGGATTTTCTGATCATTAGCTGTTGTTCTAATTAAATTTATTTTCTTTCTTTCTTTCTTTCTATTGTAACTAATAAGCACCAGCACAGCTTCAGGGCAGAAAACAAAAACAGTTATTTACATGAGAACAGATGTTGTATAATGTTCTATTTTGTATATAATACCTCACTTATTCCTCACAATAACTCTGTTCAAATGGTGTTATATTTGTCAGCATTACACATCAGGTCATGAGATTTTAAACGCTGGAGAACTTGGTAAGGTTATGCTGAGGTATGATTCTATCCCAAATCTTCTGATTCTGATTATCAGGCTCTAGAACCCACCCTTAGTCACCAGGATGTCCACGAGTGGGAGATGAGGAAAGGCATCTGAGAGGTCCCGGGGCAATAATAATCCAGGGTGAAATATTGGGGGGATTTGAATGTCCAAGAGGCTCCCAGGCACCTCCCACCACCAGGGGTACTACTAGCTCCAGTTTTGCAAAGATTCCTGTGGGTAAGTCCTAAAACACAGGGGAAACTATGGGAATCCTTATTCCTTATTAACTCTAAAGTCTGTTGCCTGGCAAACCCAGGCTACTGCCCTCACAGCAAATCCTTATCATTGCTTCCAGCAAATGAAATCTATTCTATAAAGAACAGTCCAAAAAATCCCTAGTTACATTCACATTTGTTGTTATTTCACATGTGACATCTACAGAAACACTCCACTCTCCACACAAGTATTAAAATGTGCCACTACTCTCTCAATATGGTACCAAGGACACAATCCTGAAGAAAAGCCAAAATCCCCAAAATATAGGTTTAATCATGATCTGGAGCTGAAAATAAGAGCAAATCTTGGCTACAATTATAGGCCACACACCTAACAAAACTGAATCTCACTGAGCTACACTGACAGCCGTACCTTTATATATAAAGTTTGAAGGAGGAAGATAGGACATAAAAACTGCAGATATGGAAAAGACATAGATGATAAAATTGGCAAAAATTTTATTAATAACTGAATATTAGCACCAAAACAGTTAGTGTGCATTTAGATTAATTTTTTTAAATGCAGACTCCAGAATCAGGGAAGTTAGAGTTCCAATTTATTTATTCCAGCTAAAGTACTGTACTCATTGTCAGACTCAAAAGATTTATCCTGAAAACTGGACCTCATCAGCAGCACACTAAGAACAGAAACTAAGGTCATACATGAAGAGGGGGTCCGTTAAATCCATTATAAGCTGCCTCGAAACAATACATTTCCTCAGTAGTTAGTAGCACTGGCTCAACCACATGCCATGAAAGACCCACAGCAAAAGAGATTCAGGCACTGGAAAGGAGGATGCATTCATCAGTGGTGCTGAAATGGCTCGGATACATCAGAATCACCTAGAATAATTACTGAAGGGGCATATTACCAGGTCCCACCTCATGTCTAATGAATCAGAAATTCCAAGTTCTAACTACAACGCATATTTATGTTTTTAAAGTATGCCAGGTGGTTCTGGAATTCTGTGATTCAGTAAAAAGTTCATTTAAAAATATCAACATTAATTAAAACTGCAACACCTTCTAATTAGTAAAGTAATATATCAATCGATTCATTTTCCATTTTGTCAGCACATTAGAAGAATATTTAAATAGAAAGGAAACAATTTTTTCTTGTACTGGAAATTTATTAATACAGGTTTGCTTGCACCTAGTATAGATAATACAAGCTAAATATATTAATATATAATTCATTCTAACTTCTTCCAGTGACTGAAATAAACCACACTTGACACATTTGAAAAAGCTTTT
Organism: Rhinopithecus roxellana; assembly: GCF_007565055.1. Lineage (NCBI taxonomy): Eukaryota > Metazoa > Chordata > Mammalia > Primates > Cercopithecidae > Rhinopithecus > Rhinopithecus roxellana. Next base: position 48,622,174 of record NC_044569.1, on the reverse strand, counting down.
TAAAAAAAACTAAAATCTGTAAGTTAATTTCTATTACACTAATTTTAAAAACTTACTAGTGGTAATTAAAATGTCTTAGTGATTCCTCCAGTTATTTATTACATTCTGATTGAATGCCAACCAAGCACTCACTAAGTACTGCAGTGCCAATAATAAACAGGAGGAAGAGAGGCGGATCCCGCCTCATGGGGCTTTTAGTCTAAGATAGATAAATTGATAGCAGAGTGGTTACAAGAATACCCAATTGTAAAAATTCAACTTAAGTGAAATACAAACAACGCTATACTCAATAAAGGAGATTTTAAAATACAGAGGAAAATATCCATTTTCTTATTTTTATTGACTTAGAAGCAAATGGCTTTTAAGGACAGTTGGATGCTAAATTTACTGAAGCTGACAAGTATACTGTGGTAGCATAAGCGATATCCTCTTTCAGGAAATACACATTAAAGTATTTAGGAGTAAAGGGATATTACAATGCACGTAACTTATCCACAAATGGTTAAAAAAAAAAATGTGTGTGTGTGTGTGTAACACAGAGAGAGAGAGAGAGAGAGAGAGAGAGAAGCGGGGGAGAGAAGAAAGTACAGAATGAGACAGAGGAGGAGAAAAAACAACACAACAAACGGGATAAAATGTTAACAGTAAATTAATCTGGATAAAGTTACATATGGTTTTTTGTGATATTTTATTTTGGGGACTTTTCTATATGTGTGAACTTATTTGAAAATAAAAAAAAATTTTTTAAGTAGGAGAATGGAGATAAATGGGAAAAAAGATTGTTGATCATTCTTGAACAGGGGTTGCGGGTAGATGGGAGTTCATTCTACCATTCTCTCTACTCTGTATATCTTTAGGGTGTTTTTTGGTTTTTTTGAGGCAGAGTCTCTGTCACTCAGGCTGGAATGCAGTGGCGTGATCACAGCTCACTGCAGCCTCGACCTCCCAGGCTCAAGCGATCTTCCCACTTCGGACTCCTAAGTAGCTGGGTCTACAGGCATGCACCACCACGTCCAGCTAATTTTTGTATTTTTTTGTAGAGGTGGTGTCTCACTATGTTGCCCAGGCTGGTCTCAAACTCCTGAGCTCAAGTGATCCACCCACCTCAGCCTCCCAAAGCACTGGGATTATGGGCATGAGCCACCGTGCCTGGCATCTACTCTATACATCCCTGAAATTTTCTGTAATAAAATGTTAGAAAAGAAAAATAAAGAATAAATGAAATCAGGTATGTAAAGTAGCTACCACAGTGCCTGGCAAACAGAAGGCATTCAGCAAATGACAGACATCGTTACTACAACTGAGTTCACATCTATCTTGAGCATTAGCTTTTGGCATTTAATTGCACACCAGTATTCACTACAGTCCACAGATGTTGGGTGGCGCTCTGCTGGATACTGCAGGGGACACCCATACAAGTCAAGGAGCTTATGCCCTCAGGACTTGGGTGATCACAATAACAAAAGGCAAAAACAGCAAAAGCTCAGGGGTCTGATGAACTGAGCTTACGTTAACAAGCCAACATCATCTCTTTCCTATGTAATCTTACACAAAATAACGTATTAACCAGGAAAATCTCTTCATTCATCATTAAAAAATTAAAACCATCTATTTCAGATAGATGAGCCTATTATGAGAATAAATGAGATGCTCAAAAGTGGCACTGTAAACTCATATTATATAAATGTTAGTTCTCATTTTTTTCTATGTGGAGCCAACATAGGGAGAATGATGCATGTACATAAGTTACTACAAAGCAGAGTGGTACAGTGGTAAAGCATTACAGGAAAAGATCTCATGTAGCCAGGAGGGCAAAAGAAGTCTTCCTGGAGAAGGTGGAACTCAAGACAGTCCTTAATGGATGAATAGGCAGAAAATAAAGAGCCAGAGAGAGAAGTAAGGAGGACTCCAAGCTACTGTTCTATCCTAGCGAAGGCATAAAAAAGGAGAGCATCTGTATAGCAAAAGAAACTACCATCAGAGTGAACAGGCAACCTACAGAATGGGAGAAAAATTCTGCAATCTACCCATCTGACAAAGGGCTAATATCCAGAATCTACAAAAAACTTAAACAAATTTATAAGAAAAAAATCAAACAACCCCATCAAAAAGTGGGCAAAGGATATGAACAGACACTTCTCAAAAGAAGACATTTCTGCAGCCAACAGACACATGAAAAATATGCTCATCATCACTGACCATCAGAGAAATGCAAATCAAAACCACAATGAGATACCATCTCACATCACTTAGAATGGCAATCATTAAAAAGTCAGGAAACAACAGGTGCTGGAGAGGATGTGGAGAAACAGGAACGCTTTTACACTGTTGGTGGGAACGTACACTAGTTCAACCATTGTGGAAGACAGTGTGGTAATTCCTCAAGGATCTAGAACTAGAAATACCATTTGACCCACCGATCCCATTACTGGGTATATACCCAAAGGATTATAAATCATGCTGCTATAAAGACACATGCACACATATGTTTATTGCAGCACTATTAACAATAGCAAAGACTTGGAACCAACCCAAATGTCTATCAGTGAGAGACTGAATTAAGAAAATGTGGCACATACACACCATGGAATACTATGCAGCCATAAAAAAGGATGAGTTCGTGTCCTTTGTAGGGACATGGATGAAGCTGGAAACCATCATTCTGAGCAAACCATCGCAAGGACAGAAAACCAAACACCACATGTTCTCACACATAGGTGGGAACTGAACAACCAGAACACTTGGATACAGGGTGGCGAACATCACACACCCGGGTCTGTCGTGGAGTGGGGGGCAGGGGGAGGGATAGCATTAGAAGAAATACCTGATGTAAATTATGAGTTAACAGGTGCAGCAAACCAACATGGCACGTGTATACGTATGTAACAAACCTGCATATTGTGCACATGTACCCTAGAACTTAAACTATAATTTAGGGAAAAAAAAAAGAAGAAAGAAAAAGGAGAGTATCAGGATGCAACAAAGTAACAGAGTCTTTCACAGAGTCTCAGAAACAAACAAAAGGATAACCAAAAACACATCTGTAAAAGTAAATGAGAAGAAACTGCAGAAGGCCTTGCCTGACTCATAGGAGGGTCCGAGCAAGTGGTTCACTACTCATCCAGCCGCAGTTCCAGTACAAGGATTCTCCTCCTGCCCTGCCAGTGCCAACAAATTTCACTCCGAAATTGTATGTTTTTTTTTTTTACAATAAGGCACTCTGTTTCAAAGGAAATAATGTAGGCAACACATACAATGCACACACTGCTATGAAAAGAAATGCTTGCTATATCCAGGAAAACTTCAATCCCAACAAAAATGAATATAATCCAAATGAGTTTATAATTTACACTTGGCTTTGGAATATAATTTTTTTCAGTGAGGAACTTCCAATCATATTTTCTAAAGCCAATAGTAAAGTAAGAGAATTCTTTAACTACCAACCAAAAGATCATCAGAAGTGATCACACAACTTAAGTCAAATGCTGGCAACTTGACTGACTTTCCTGGAATGTGGATTAACTCAAAATTACATGACTGTGATCATTTTTACATTTCATTTTGCCCACAGTACATAGCTGTGTTTTTTAGGAGAATATCCTTTTGTTGTTTTTTTTATAATCCTTTGAGTCACACATATCACGAAATAATGAATCCATAATTACTCCATCTTGATTTATACTTTTACATGAATAGTTTTATGAAGATTTGGGAAGAAAGCTGTGTAAAATCTCTTGTGACTACATAGCATACTAAAAACCATAAATCTATTTTAATGTGCTTAACTGAATATTAAATTTTAAAATGATGAAAAAAAAAAGACCATAGAAAGTTATGTAGTAATAATGTCAGAAATCACCATTCCAACCCACCTTCTCATTAGATAGACAAGGAAACTGAGAGCTAGGAAATTTAAGGGGCTTCCTTCCTGCTATCTAGTTAGGAAAAAATTTTGACACCTGGCAACTAATGACACCACCTACAATACTGGGTTCCTCTTGATACGACACATAACTGAAAGAGAAACCAAAACCTGTACACAAATCTATGTTTACTTTTTTTAAAAAATGCCAAGTATTACCACTGTTTTGAAGAAAGCATTTACAGGCTTATACTATCTCTGCCACCCCAAAAAAAACCTCTAACCATATTGGAATATTGGGAAATATTCAGCTTTTAAATACTTATACCAGTTGAATGGTTTTTTAAAAAAGAAAACAGTAACAGATCAATTAAGCCTTCCCATGGGACACAAAAATCCCTGAAATAATGAGGAAACTGGATAGGAGTAACTCAAAGAACCTATGCAGGTGTGGCACTCTTGGCAGGCTGCTCAGCACCAAAGGCAGAAGTGATCACAAGTGTGACTCAATTCATAATATTAAAAGAAATCAAAGGAAGGCAAATCTAAGAAAGTCTGGTTCACTGATTAATTCTGTCAATTAACAGACCAAGTCTACTGCTTTTTAAAGAGGACTCTGAATCCAAAGAAGCTCCCAACACTGGTTATCTAGTAAGTTATTGCAGATAACTTTTTTGACCTTTTCATGTCAAACTGATATCTAGCTGGAGTGTAGAGCATGCCACAGCCATAATGCAGCTGTGGAAATCTGTTCCATTTGACTCTGTCCTGCGTGAGTAAGGAGAGGAAATGCTGCAGGTTTAGGAGGAGTAAGAAGCTCCCAGGCAGACCTCACAAGTACCAAAGTGTCGCTCTAGGAAGTTTCATTTATATAACTTCACATGACCCAGGCCCTCCACCAGAACTACTCTCTTACTTCTAGTGTCTGTAGTCCAAATACTGTGAACTGAAGCAGAAATGAGGACTTACTTTAAGGTAGGGAAGAGCTTTCTTCACTTAAGAAATTTGCACCCAATCAAACAGAACTCAAGTTTGTGCCATTTCACAGCTTATTACAAAATTCTGCAAAATATTCAGCTGTCACTGAATAAAGTACTTAGTGTACTAGGAAAACTGCACCTAATTAGTCACATAAAATCCTAACCAAAAAATACCCTAAAATAACCTAAAAGAGATTTCCTCTTATAATACAAGTAGTGTTGTAAGTTTACAAATGCTTAATTTTATTTTTATTGTACAGCTACAATTCATGCAATATGTATATTTATGTGTAAGCATTCTTCCTGAAAAACGATGTTTTAGAGGTAATCTATTCATTATTTGCATACATTTAACATAAATCACTGCACAAAACAGGAAGTTTACTATTTTAATTACTTTGTTTTCACATTTAACCAGCTGCACAAATTCAATGTAACTATTAATGGCGGCAGCCAAACAAACAGAATTTCTTATGCCTAAACAGACAAAATTATGTGCACCAAAGAATTGAAAAAATCTGATAAAACTTACTTGCTACTCCTGATGCAAGTCCATAAAGCAGTCCTCCCCCATCCGACTGCTGAGGGAAAACATGGGTTCCTGGAGGAGGTGGCTTTTCTTGTCTGATAAAGTTATATAATAAGGTCTTCACAAGTTTGCTGGTGTATGGAAGACTACACAAAAAGGAAAAAAAATCAAACTCATATTTATGGGAGTCATCTAATTCTGAGTAACAATACAGAAATAATTCTGCCATTAACACTATTAATATAAAAGGGCTATTGGTACAACTCACAGAAATTGAGCACTGTCACATAACAGTGAAGACCATGGGCTTTGAGAGCAATTCTGAGGCTTAATCCTGGCTTTTCCTCTTAGTACATCATAAAATATTGATCAAATTACTTAAATACTTTTTTGTTGTTGTTGCGGGGAGAGACAAGGTTTCACTATGTTGCCCAGGCTGTTCTCAAACTCCTAAACTTAAGCGATCCTCCTGCCTCAGACTCCCAAAGTGCTGAGATTACAGGCCTGAGCCACCGTGCCCAACCCACTTGAACTCTTGAACTTCAGTTACTTTATCTGTATTCTGTATAACACTGTAAGCTATTATAAATTTAGTGCGTAACACACTATCTGGCAGTTGAAGGGAAGTAGTAACACAGAATCGGTAGAAAAAAGCAAGAATTTAAAAATAACAATAGGACTACATTTTTTAAGTATGAAATTATTCAATTATTCAATTGGTATTAAACTAATTCCTGCAATCTAGAGTAAGCTTTTTAACAGATGTCTTTAATGTACTATTGAGCTTTTTAAATATGGTTTCCAAGATGAACCACAAAAATAAGTAAAGAATATATTATGGTTTAAATACTTGGCACCATAATGATACTATAAAAACCTTATTTAGAAAATAAGAACACGGACACTCTCTACGTCTATTTTTAAAAAGCAACTTGAATACTCTGGCACTATAAGGAATGAAGTTCACAATCTTGTTTTAGCAAAGATACACACAGTCCCACGATGCCAGCACTACTTCAAATCACGGTCATTCTGAGAGTCTCTGTCAGAAAGACTTCCGATGCAAACCTCTGTCTCCAAAGTCCAGGTCCTTTCCCTCTTATCAGTGATTTTCAAATATGTTCAAAGAACATACATGCCACAGGAATAATCAGGGTGGCAAAAAGAACATAAAGAAGACAAAGCTCCCCACTACCTGAGAACTTTCCTCAAAGGTACTTTATTTGAATTTGTTTTACATTTTTAAAGTTTTGTGAAGATTATGTTAATACAAGGTCAGGTATGTGCATGTGTGTTGGTCATTTGCATCCCCGACCTCTAGGAGATCGTAAGCTTCTGCTCAAGATCATAGCCCCACAGCCTAATATGACTGGCACGCGGTTAGCACACAGTAAATATTTGCAGGCTCAACGAAGTAGAAATAGTCAGTGAAGAGGTTGTTGGAGAAACCCAAAGAGAGTGAGGGGGCACAGATCACAGTTGTTTCACAGAGACTGCTGAGAAGAAAAAGATACAAAAATAATCTGAATAACAAATATGACTTGACTACTTAAACATAGAATGAAGAAGAAGGAAGAAAAAGATTATTTCAAAGTTCCGATTCTACGAAGCAACCACTGGAGAAGGTAATGAAGCTAGGGGACAGGAAGAACAGGGAGGATGGGTAGATGGCACAGGAAAGCAGAATGCGGTTCCCTGTACACTGGGTTTAAAGAGATAACAGAACAACTAGAGGAAACACCTGGTTGGAGATACGGGACGATACTCAGGTAAGAGGACAAGACTAGAAATACAGATTTATACAATGAAAACTAGACATATTTAAAGCAGAAACATACCATGGACCTCGCATCAAATACTTGTGGCTGATGCTCTGTCGCAAAACTTCTTTGTGGAAGAGCTGGCAGGAAAGGAAAACAACCATTGTTGATATAGCTTCTACTGATATTTCATATGTAATATCTCTGAAATGGAAGAAAAACAGAGTAACAATCACTTTGGAAGATCAGGACTCTATTCTTTTCTAAATGAACTGTACATTTAAAAACTCAAATCTAAATATTCAGTATTTTCAGGTTACTGAGAAATATTAACATAAAAATTAAGTCAAGCAAAAATATTAAACTCCTTTCCTGTCGTTAGCTGGTGTATTTGGGTTAGTTATCCCTTTATTTCCCTATTTTCCAGTTCCCATCTCCTATTAAATGACAAGTCTATTTGTGTATAATGGAAATAGTTACCAGCAGTGTTCTGCTTTGAAGATCCACTCTAGACTTCTATGTTCATTTCTGTTTAGTGATAATACAGATATTCAGATTGTAAAGCTGAAGAGAAGTTACAGTGTAGGGAAGAAAACAATGCCTTTTCATGTTGATGATCACTTTACAATCAGAACAATAATACACCCTAGATCTTGTGTCTCTAGTGACTACCTTTTTCAAGGCCAACTGTGCATGTTCAGCAAAATATTAACAGTAAACAAGTTATTCCTGTTTTATTAAGCATATTTTGACTATGAAGGGTTACTCTGTCCTCTCAAGATCATAAATCCCTTTGGGAAACAAGTCTTAGGTCAAATAAAAAAATTCAGCTGAACAGAAAGCACACAGAGGAACAAAGGCATCCAGAAATTTCTAGTTACTGCAAAAGTTTAAACAGTATTATAATGGGGTATATGTTAAGACCAAGGAAGTAGAAACCTCAACAACACAGCAAAAAGAGCAATAGCACCAAAAGAATACTAAAATATTTTTTATAAAAATGAAATAATTATGAAAAACAAAGAAAAATACTGAACACCTACTTAAATGAAAGCTCATTAAACAAATTAATGATGACTTGATTCTAGAACTGGAAAAATTTAAATTCTACCAGATATCTTAAGGAGTTATTACTGATAGAAATATGTTTAAAAGGCCAGGCTTGGTGACTCACACCTATAATTTCAGCACTTTGGGAGGCCAAAGTGAGTGGATCACCTGAGTTCAGGAGTTTGAGACTAGCCTGGCCAACATGGTGAAATCCCATCTCTACTAAAAATACAGAAAATTAGCCGGGCATGGTGGTGGGAACCTGTAATCCCAGCTACTCGGGAGGCTGAGGCAGGAGAATGGCTTGAACCTGGGAGGCAGAGGTTGCACTGAGCCGAGATCATGCCATTGCACTCCAGCCTTGGCGATAAGAGCGAAACTCCATCTCAAAAACAAAAAATAAAGAAAGAAAAAGAAATATGTTTAAAAATGACATATAAAAAAAAACACACAAGAGACCGGCGCAATTAGCCTTATTACATATTGAATAAAGCTCAGCTCTACTCAGAAATCTGACTTTTAAAGTATTGTAGAACAATCTCTTTCCTGAAATTTCTATAATCACTGTTGTAAAAATTAACCATGTAAAAAGCAATTCTTGGGCACGGTGGCACATGCCTGTAATCCCAGCTACTCAGGAGGCAGAGGCAATAGAATCGCTTGAATCTGGAAGGCGTAGGTTGCAGTGAGCTGAGATTATACCACTGCACTCCAGCCTGGGCAACAGAGTGAGACTCTTGTCTCAGAAAATAAAAATAAAAAATTTAAAAAATAAAGCAATTATTGTATTTGTTCTTCTTTCATGAATTGAATGAAAGACAAATTTGATGTTTTGTGTCATGTTATCATTTACTAATGAGGATTTGATTTGGGTGCTCAGAACCCCCAAAAATTTCGTATCACAATAATCATTCATTCATAACATAGCCCACACCTGTCTGGAATCTATACTCAATAGTCACCTGGCTAGGCTTTTCACTTGGGTCAGGGTTTAAAGCCAAGTCCTGACGTAACAAATACTTGGCTGTGAGTTACAGCCTATTTAGATAGGCAGATGGATGACTATGTCCAATACAATTGCAACCATATTCTTTTTTTTTTTTTTTTTCTTTTTGGAGACAGGGTCTCGTCTGTCACCTAGGCTGACACCTAGTAGAGTGATCTTGGCTCACTGCAACCTCCACCTCCCGGGCTCAAGTGATCCTCCTGCCTTAGCCTCTCGAGTAGCTGGGACTACAGGCAGATACCACCATGCCTGGCTAATTCTTGTCTTTTTTGTAGAGAAGTGGTTTTACCATGTTGCCCAGGCTGATCTGGAACTCCTGTGCTCAAGCAATCTGTCTGCCTGGGGATGCCAAAGTGCTGGGATTACAGGCATAAGCCATCGTGCCAGGCCGCAAATGTATTTTGTCATTGCATCAATGATAAAAAGTCAGCTGCAGTGGTTTACAATTTAACATCTTACTCTATGCCCCAGATCTAGAAACTAATTGTTTTACTAAATTGAATTGTTTTAGTTTTGTTTAAACTAAAATCTATCACTATTAATAAATACTACGTCTAATAACCTTAGGGAAAGAATATGTATTAAGAAAAAAGTGTTGTTCTCCTTCAAAATTAATTGGGCCAAACACAATCAGAAGTGAGAGAACAAAAAAAGTGTTAACTTTGGATCATCCTTTCTTACCATGAAATTCTATAAACGTACAAGAATGAAGAGTAGAGGGTTTGACGCTGGAAGGTAAGGAAAGCTTCCAGCACATAAGAATACTGAAGCAACATGACAATAAGAGTCACCCAAGCTAAAAACCCATTTCCCCAAATTCCTAAACAGAACCATGTGTGTCTTCCATAGGCCCAGAGAAACAAATTATGTCAAATTGCTTATCACACAGTATTTTTGCTCATATGTTGTTCAACAAATATTTATTAAAAATTTATTCTTACTATGTCTAGACAGGCATTATGCTACATATTGGGGACATATCCATCAACAAACAGATAAGGCCTTATTGAAGCTTACAATTTAGTGGAAAAATGAAAAATCAAGTAATAATCACACCAGGAAGGACTATAAAGGAAAAGAACAAGTAATAACAAAAGAGGATTACAGGACACTCTGATATTAACCATGGGATCAAAAGAAAGCTTCCCTTAAAAAGTGGCATTTAAAACGTAAAGCATGAGTGGCAATTACTTAAAAATCTTTCTTTCTTGCTAGAATATATGAGACTCTAGCTAGAGACTCTTTCATTTTTGCTGTTTATATTCTCAACCCTAGTATATAAGAGGTACTTAATGGATAAATAAATGGAGAGATGGAGGAATCTTTACTGTTTTCCTTTTGACTGGAAACTTATTGAATACCTTTCTTAATAGATCCATCAGCATAGCATACAAGGCATATACAACTTAGAATAGCCAAGAGGAAGAAGAATGCTGAGGTCACGTAATATGTGTTCATAAGCACAAATGGAATACTCATTGAAAAAAATGTAAAGGGAATTTCATGAAAGAAGGATCCAGAATGTTGTTGACTGGCTTCCAGCTGTCCTCTGTTGATTTTGCCTGACCAACATCCACCTCCCCTTCTTCTGGCAAAAGCAGCCCTTTTGTCCTCCTGAGAACCTCCCTCCTCTCCATACATGTGGATCGCAATGGGCATGACTCTGCTTCCTGGTGGTAAGAGGTGATCCACCTTTGGCCACTAAAAATGGTCCTTGTCAAAATCCTTCCCAGCACTTCTAGAACTATCAAAAAAGAGGCACTCTCTCCTTCTGAGATTGTGAGTGCTAAGAACCATATATGGAAAGAGCTGCCACTGGTTTTCTCTGTCAATGGATCCTGCCTGAGGACGTAGACAATTGAAAGGACAAACACAGCAATGATAAGAGACTGAGAGGGAAGGAGCAAAAAGGAGAGAAGAGAGGAGTCCTGGTGAAGAGTCGACGAACAATCAGACATAGAAAAAGAAATTACTATGAGATCCGGCAAATCCCATGAAAGAATATGAACTATCTGTATTAGGAACACAAAGATAACAGCAACCAACTCTGCCTGGGGCAGAAGGGAAATGCTTCACAAAGATGATGATATTTGAGCAGAGGAAGAACAAGAAGAAGGCGAAGGGCATTAAAGTGAAGAAACCATACAAAGGCAGCCACAAAAAGGTCTGGTAGTTTTGAAGGAAAATAAGAAATTCAATATTGATCAAACAGATTACAAGAAGGTGGGGGCAAGAGGTGGGAGCAAAGGGACTCAAACTGGGAGCTGATAAATTAATAAAATGGAAAAAGTATGTATATATTGGAGAAGTGAGATTAAAACAGTTATTAAAAAATCAACAAAGTATTCAAATTAATTTAAAAATTCAACTAGGCCAGATACAAGATCAACTTTGAGAGATAAATAAATAGCATTTCTCCTTAGCAGCACTAACCAATAATAGTAGATTATCAAAAACAAAATAGCATTTTGCAAGACTGCCAGAATAACCAGAACGTTTGGAAATTAAGAAGTCATAGGACCTCTATGAAGAAAACATTTTAAAAGGACACAGTGGATGATCTGAACAGAATGACAATACTATGAAGATAATAACTCTACATAGATTAATACAGAAAGCCAACGAATCACAACCAAAATCCTCACAACTTTTCTGAGGAACCGCATAAATTGACTCACTTTTACGAAATAATAAACAAATAGCCAAGTCAACCTTGACAATAAAGAGTGAAGAGGGGCACTTTCCCTACTGCATATCAAGCCACACTATACAGCTGTAGTAAGAAAAACAGCATTGTATTTGTACAAGAAATAAACAAACCAAAGGACCCCAATTGATAATTCAAAGACAGACCTGTGTATATATGGAAATAATATACAATAAAGATGATTCCACAAATCAATGGAGAAAAACAGATTGTACAGAAGATGGTAATGAGAAACATCTCTTTTATTTCATAATGACAGATCCCTACACTTTACGACATACTCAAAGACCTACCACAGAAGACTTAATGACTTAGATGTGAATGATAAAACTAAAATTGATAGAAGAAAATGTACAATAAGTTTGTAACATAAGCATAAGAAAGGATTTATTAAACAAAAGTCTAAGAACACAAACTACAAAGGCAAAAATTACACATTTAATTACATCAGAATTAAAGATTACTGCTCAGCAAATGAATCCTCAGACAAAGTTAACAGGCAGATAATAGACTGAAAGAAGAACAAGAAACTAATATCAAGACTATTACAAGTAACTCCTGCAAACAACCTAATAAAAAGGCAGGAACTCTGTTAGAAAAAGAAATCAAAAGATATAAACAGGATAACACACTGAAACAATGTGATATCCCCCTATGCCCTAGAGAATGAAATGTGTTGCCAGGCATGTGGTGATATAAAAACCCTCATGCTCTGCTGATGGGAATACTGACCAGCATAGTCAGTTTTAGAGAACCTATGTCCATTCACACAGACACACACGGGTGCATGCATGCATGCCAAAGAAAAATCCAGAGATATGTATAAGGAATGTAGTAGGCAGTCTCTAAAATGACACCCAATCATGCCTGCTTCCTGCTATTCACGCCCTTGTGTAATCCTCTCCCCTCACAGAATACAACAAAAGTGAGAATTATGTCACTTCTGAGAGATCAGCTTACAAAATGACTACAATGTGTGTTGAGTAGCCCCTCTTGCTCTTCCATTTGCCGGCCAGTTGCCTTGCTGCAGGCTAACATACTGAGGACCACACAGCAAAGAACTAAGGGAGGCCTCCAATTAACAGTCAGTGAGGAAACGAGGTCCTCAGTCCAACAACCCTTAAGGCGCTGAATCTTGCCAATAGCCAAATGACAGACCTAGGAAGCAAGGCGTCCCCCAGCTGAGGCTTCAAGTGAGACCACAGTCCCAGCTTGACTACAACCTCATGTGACACCTTGAGTCAGAGGCTTAAAGCTACGGTATACTCAGATCTCCAACCTAAAAAACTATGCAATAGTATTCGTTGTTCTAAACAGCTAAGTTTTGGGTAATTTTTATGCAGCAATAGATGAACAACACGGAACATCCATTATTTGTGGGCATGCAAGGTTGGAGGCAATCCAGGTATAACCGAGGAATTAAATAAGTAAAATGCAGCAGAGCCATACATGGAGCAGTTTTTGTTGTTGTTTTTTTTTTGCTTTTTTTTTTTTTTTTTGAGACAGAGTATCACTCTGTCTGTCGCCCAGGCTGGAGTGGAGTGGCACGATCTCAGCTCACTGCAAGCTCTGCCTCCCTGGTCTCCCGCTTCAGCCTCGCAAGTAGCTGGGACTACAGGTGCCCGCCACCACACCCGGTTAATTTTTTTGTATTTTTAGTGGAGACGGAGTTTCACCAGTTAGCCAGAATGGTCTCAATCTCCTGACCTCATTATCTGCCCGCCTCGGCCTCCCAAAGTGCTGGGATTACAGGCGTGAGCCATCACACCCAGCCCACATGGAGCAGTTTTAAAAGCCACAGAGTAGATGTTCACTTTGCACCACAAGTAACTCTTAAAAACAGTTTTGAGAGGAAAAAAGTAAAAAAACAGAATGAGTTCTATAACACAAGTCTATTTACATATGTTAAAAATACATGTACACATACGAATAACATTTTGTACTTGAACATATAAAAATAGAAGTAAACATATTAAACACACTAGAATGGCTATTTATGGGAAAGAAAAGGAAACAGGGAATGGAGATAAAAAAGAATAAATGAATGGATGAATAGTAAATGGAGGAAAGGACAGGCCTTACAGGAGCTGATGATGATAGTGCTAAAGAATGTGACAAATTGACAAATTCAACCCTATGTCTGATGAGTCTAAAACCAGGGCTTGTGGGATGAAAGGAGGCATAAGAGGATGGGAAACATACTGATGTGGGAAAATGTTTAAACTAATCCAGGAAACAAAAGATGTGTGCAATAAATCATTTGGTGGGACATAATGAGGACATCCACTAAAACAGAGACAACATGAATGAAAAAGCAATCAGACTTGAATAACATTTAACAAAATAAAACTATTACCACTCAGTGACTGATCAGATACTTAAAATGGGCAAGAAAAACAGATTAATCGAGACAGACTAAGCTTTCTAAATTTAGCACCCAGAGATGGTGATGCCATTAGCTAACTCAAGAACACAGGAAATGGAAAATTGTCATATATATATAGTCAACACTCATTATTTACAGATTCTGTATTTGTAAAATCACCTATTCACTAAAATTTATTTGTAACCCCCAAATCAGTATTGCAGCACTTCTGCTAACTGAACTAATCTACATTAATTTTCTAACTTGGAACAAAGAAATCCTAGACCAAATTTCATGACAAAAAATAGAAAGTAAAAAATTCCAAATGAATTCACAGATAAATTATACTATGACAAAGATGATAAAGGCTGGGTGTGGTAGCTCACGCCTGTAATCCCAGCACTTTGGGAGGCCGAGGCACGTGGATCACGAGGTCAGGAGATCGAGACCATCCTGGCTAATATGGTGAAACCCCGTCTATAAAAATACAAAAAATTGGCCAGGCGTGGTGGCACACACCTGTAGTCCCAGCTACTCGGGAAGCTGAGGCAGGAGAATCGCTTGAACTTGGGAGGTGGAGGTTGCAGTGAGCCGAGATCACACCACTGCACTCCTGTCTGGGCGACAGAGTGAGATTCTGTCTCCAAAAAAAAAAAAAGATAAAATAAAAAGCAAGGTATTTCCCTTGTGTCACTGAGGAGTCCAAGATAATGTCTGCATAGCAAGGCCTCATATAAAATTGACTACCCAGACGTAACATGAAGTATGGAATTTTCTTGAAAATAATCCCAGAGGTGGAGGGAGGGTGGATGTGGATGGGGTATTCATGAAACAAGAGTGGCCATGAGTTGATAGTTATTGAAGCTGAGTGCCAAGCACATGGAGTTTCATTATTCTCTCTATATTTATATGCTTGAAATTTTCCATAAGTTCAAAAATATAAAATAAAAAATTGACTATTTATGAAGTGACTGTAGACCATGAGTTTGGGGAGGTCAGGAACCTCTCTTATTCCTAGCTCCTCCCACAGTTCTCAGAAAATAGTAGGTATTTAACAAATATTAGAATGAATGAACCATTGAAAATTCTGTACTTAATAAATCTAATTTGCTAAAGGTGTCTACTCTGAGAAGTTGAATATGTTCTATCAGCACTGTATTAGTTTTATATTGCTGCCATTAACAAATCATCACAAATGTAGCAGCTTTAAACAGCACAATTTGTTATCATACAGTCCTGGGGGTCAGAAGTCCAGTACCGGTCTCATGAGCCTAAAATCCAGGTGTCGGCAAGCTGCATTCCATTCTGGAGGCTCTAAAGAAGAATTCATTTCCTGTTCATTTGGGTTTTTGGCAGGACTCATTTCCTCATGGTTGTAGGACCCAGGTCCTCGTTTTCTTGCTGGATGTAAACTAAGGCACTTCTTGGCTTCTAGGGGTCACCACATCCCTTGACTCCTTATATCACATCTCTCTGACCCACTCTGCTTTGCTCATTTAAGGACTCATGTGATTAGACTGGGTCCAACAGGATAATGAGGACAGTCTCTCCGCTAAAAGGTCTTTAACTTCAAACACATCTACAACATCACTTTTGACATATAAGGTATGTTACTCACAGGTTCCAGGGATTAGAGCATGCACATCTTTGGGGTTTGGAATGGCATTAGTCTGCCTACCACTAGCACGCAGTAAGAATCAGTTTATGTGCTAATTTCAGTAAGAACCAAAAATTTGCCTACCAGCCAGCATAAAAATACTACTCATTGTTATACTTATCTGTCAGATTAGGTGGGGAGGTGAGGATAATAAAAATACAGTCATGGGTCCATAACAATATGTCAGTCAACAATGACCACATATATGATAATGCTTCCATATTATAATGCCATATTTTAAGGTACCCTTTCTACGTTTACATATGTGTAGATACATACTTACATTGTGTTACAACTGCCTACAGTATTTAGTACAGTAACATGTCATACAGGTTTGTAGCCTAGGAGCAACAGGTTACACTATTCAGCCTCGGTGTGTAGCAGGCTGTAACATCTAGGTTTATTAAGTACACTCTATGATGTTTGCACAATGATGAAATTGCCCAACGATGCATTTCTCACAATATCCCCATCATTAAGCAATGCATAACTGTATACACAATGAAGCACAGCTTCAAATGGTAGCAAAGGTATAAATATTAGAAATAGCGAGAACAGAATGCTTTTGTGGAGAGAAGGTGGGCAAAGATGTCAAGAACCTAATTTCCGGCCGGGCGCGGTGGCTCAAGCCTGTAATCCCAGCACTTTGGGAGGCCGAGACGGGCGGATCATGAGGTCAGGAGATCGAGACCATCCTGGCTAATACGGTGAAACCCCGTCTCTACTAAAAAATACAAAAAACTAGCCGGGTGCCGAGGCGGGCGCCTGTAGTCCCAGCTACTCGGGAGGCTGAGACAGGAGAATGGCGTGAACCCGGGAGGCGGAGCTTGCAGAGAGCTGAGAGCCGGCCACTGCACTCCAGCCTGGGCGGCAGAGCAAGACTCCGTCTCAAAAAAAAAAAAAAAAAAAAAAAAAGGAACCTAATTTCCAATTTTTGTTGTCTGAGGATAGTTCTTATAACCACAAAGCAAGGGAAAATTTAAATACACAGGGCGAAAATATTCAGACAAAGATAATGACCATCCTACAGCTGCCCACCCCACTAAGAATAAAATTCAGAGTCCTTAACTCAGCCTCTAAGACCCTCCGTGACTTCTGCATCCATACTAACTTATCTTCTACCACATACCCTCCCCATCCTTGCTCATTCTGTTCAGCTCTACTGGCCTGCTTAGTGTCCTTGGATAGACAAAGCATGTGCCCGCCTAAGGGCCTTGAAGTTGCTATTCCCTCTGTTAGAATGTTCTCCCATCAAATAGCAACAGGACTCTGTCTTTGACTTTATTTGGGTTTCTATTATAAGGTCCACTTCACAAGAAGGTCTTCCTTTTGATCTTGGCTAAAATACCACCACATTACTATATCTTTCATTGCCTTTATCACATCCTAACATTACATATTAATGTGTTTATTGTCTGTCCCATCCCACTCACAACTAGAATTTATGTCTTACTGAGTATATTATACCTAGCAGCTAAAACAAGGACTGACAAGTGAATACTCACATATTTTTGAATAGTCTCTTCAACTATGCTCATAGGCACAGTGAAAAATTAATACTATTTTACCAAAACCAAGAAAAATACATCCATTTGTGTACAAATTTTAAATGACGAAAAATATCTGAAACTCCCAGCTTCTAAATATTTTTTTATGATTTAGCACTCTGCAGAAAAATTCATGCCTGGGCATGCTGGCTCATGCCTGTAATCCCAGCACTTTGGGAGGCTGAGGCAGGAGGATCACTTGAGGCCAGGAGTTCAGGCAGGCTTAGGCAACATAGCAAGACCCCACCTCTACACCACATTAGAAAAAAAAAAAATCACTAGACTCCTGGAGCCACAGTAACAGAAGTAGTAGTAACAACAAAAATAATTACTCAACATTCATTTGAAGCAAGACTTACTCAAAGTAGCCCATGCCTTCATTTAACCCATTTTCTGTTATAAATGGTATTGAAGATGACTGAAGTTTTTAAAAAGTCAACTTAAAAATAAGGAACCCAAATTTGGGTTCTATATATCTGAGGAAAAAATGATGTAAACAGAAAAACCCTGGAACAGCCATTTAAGAAATACATTTTAAAGACACATGTGGGCAAAATGCAACTATCCATCAACTACTGCTTCCTCGTTACCACGTTCCCTCACATCTCCCAAGTCTCTGTGATGGCTTCAACTTCCCCTTCTGCCTCCAAACTGCTTGGCTAACTCATATTCATAACTCAAGACTTTGGACTTTGTTATTCTTGATTATTTACAAAATAGCCTATAACTACAAGCCACAGATCAAGAGATGTCACATGTCAACACACCACTTAATATGAATAAAAATATAAGATTTAGAGAAAGCAAGAATTAATGCCTTAAAAAAAAATCTCCTTTTGATCTGATGATGATTGAGTCTGCAGTTATCTCTCCCATAAGAAATCTATTAGGTAGAAGAATAGATATTTCTTATTTTTAAATCATTGTTATATAAGTTAGTAACAGGACTTCATCAGTAACATTCTAAAAGAACATTAATACATATAGTAGGACAACTATATAACCTGTTGGGGGGGGACCTGAATCCATATCACAGACTCTATACAAAAATAAATTCCAAATATATCAAAGGTTTAAATCTAAAAAGAAATGGAAGAATTCCTTTATAACATGCTTTAGTGAAGGTCTTTCCAACCATTCATTGGGTATCTACTATATGACAAGCTTCATGGAGCTTAAATCTAGAGGGACAGATAAATAAATACGTTATACATTACATTAAAAGATGATAAGTGCTACGAAAAAAGTAAGGTATAAAGGTAGGACCAAAAGTGCCAGGTTGGGGTAGAAGGGTAAGTAACAGGCTAAGCTGCTGTGACAAAGAGGTCTAAAGTTCAAGTATTTAAAACAGGATCAAAGTTAATTTCTCTGCCATATCATAATCCAGAAAATAATCCAGATAAGGTAGGCTCTACTTAATAAGAATACGCAAGGCCCATGCTGGGAGGGAAGCTCTACTACCCTTTGCATGTGCTTCAAAGTTTGTGCCAGTTGTCATAATTTCCCACCAAAGAGAAGGGGAAAAAAGGCACTCCAAGGCAAGTCATTTCTTTTTTTTAAATGTAAAAGTAGCATATATCTCTTTTTCTGGTACATCCATACCTAGCTGCAGGGGATCCTGATAAGTGGCATCTCTACGTGGACAGCCATTGTCCAGCTAAACTCTAAATAAAGAAGATAAATTTGGGGGACTACTGACAACCTATCACAGGTGTGTTACAATTTTAAATAAGAAGACCTCAACAAGGACATGACATTTAAGCAAAGACTTGAAAGAAGCAAGGGGGCAAGGGAAGTGTCTTCCAAGTAGAGGGTCCAGCACATGCAGTCCCCAAGGTAGGAACACACCTAGTGCCTTTAAGGAGCAACAAAGAGGCCAGTAGGGCTAGCATAGAATGTGCAAGAAGAAAAGTAGTAAGAGATGAGGTTTAAAAAGGTAAAACTGAGTCAGTTTATAGATCCTTAAGCCTAAAAACTATAAAAGATGGATACATTTAAATTGTTCAAAATTGTTTTATTAAAAAGTCATCATGACAAAAACAAAAATGTCCTATAAGCAAGTAAATCAACAGGCAAACTGAAAAAAAAATAATTTAAATTCTAACACAAAAAGTGTTTTAGAAAGATACAATAGGGGCAGCAATACAAACTGAGCAAAGGATATGAGCAAAAACAAATTAACAATGTCCATCAATGGCCGGGCACAGTGGCCCATGCCTGTAATCCCAGCACTTTGGGAGGCCAAGGCGGGCGGATCATGAGGTCAGGAGATCGAGACCATTCTGGCTAACATGGTGAAACCCTGTCTCTACTAAAAATATAAAAAATTAGCTGGGCATGGTGGCAGGCACCTGTAGTCAGATGCTCTTTGACTGATAATGGAAATATATCCCAATAAATCTACTGTGAGTTGAAAGTATCAAAAGCCAAAAATGCATTTAAATACCCTATTATATTATAACTTAGCTTAGCTTACCTTAAACATGCTGGAACACTTAAATAAGCCTACAGTTGGACAAAGGCATCTAACACAAAGCCTACTTTATATAATAAAGTGTTGAATATTTCATGTAATTTATTGAATACTGTACTGAAAGTGTACTGAAAGTGAAAAATAAAATCGTTGTATAGGTACTTGAAGTACAGTTTCTACGGAATGCCTATCGCTTTCACATGATCATAAATTCAAAAAATCATAAGTCAAATTATCATTAAGTTGGAGGTCATCTCTGTATTTGTGAAAAATTATAAGAAGGATAAGTAAGAAACTAAGAATAGCAGTTAACTATAGAGTCCAATGGAAGGACTAGGAAGATGGGAGACAAGGATGAGAGGGAGACTGCTCATGTATACTTTTATGTGTTGGATTTTTGAATAATATAAATGCATCATCTATATAAAAATTAAGTTAATAACTAAAAACAGAAGATTGCCATAAATATTAAAAACTGAACTTTTATTAATTAAAATATAACATATTGAAACAAAAGCAAAGAAAAAAAAAAAGTTACCCAAATCACAAACAGTATGCTGTCACCGATTCAAAATTAAGAAAATTAGGGTCTGCTTCTAAGTATCTATTAACTCACTCCGTTAACTTTAATAAATAATTTCTCTGGGTCTCTTTTCTTATTTATAAGTAAGTACACTGTGCAAGAGGACCTCTAATGTCATTTCCTCCTGCAACTTTCTATAATGCTCTCTCTAAAAAAGGAATTCAAAAGCAATGTTACATTTCTGTGAAGACAAAATTAAAAATACATTAATTGGGCTATCTTAAGTGCCAAATAATCAGGAAAAAGAGCCAGAGAGGCCAATACTTGAAAGAAACCAAAATTCTACCATGCTGAGTGTGGTGGTTTTTAGAAGATGAAAAATGTTTTAATCCAACAGATCTTTCTTGTTTTAATGTCCTTGTATAATCTTCAGAAGATTTTCATTACACAATCACCAAAACAAAGTCAACCTTAAAAAGCCAAAATACTGCTTTGGCTGCCATATTATCCCAAGAACTTTCCACCATCTGGTCTGGAAATGTCCTAGAACAAACTACTGCTGGAGCAAGTTATTAATTTCATGTGAAGAAAAAGAGACAGGCGCCACGACCCTGCACTGCTCTGCTAGGGCACAGTGGAACACTTGGATAAAGACAAAAGACTTCATGAAATGGGTGTTAGTGTTGGCTAAGGGCAGTCAATGAATACAGAGGAAAAAAACATCCTCCTTTTGCTTACTATTGGATAAGAAACCTGATGGTACTGTAAATGGAACATAAGTTTAATAAAAACAACTGTCAAGTTCAAAGGATTGAGACCAAAATTTAGAAATATCAATGGATGCCAACATGGAGATTCTAGGAGTCAAATATGGGGAAAGACTAAAAAATAATATGCTATAGAACAGATATTGTCAACAACAGTATGTTAGTATAATGGCCAGTTTTAAAAATTAACAAATCAAAGACATGGTAATACTCCTCATTTGTAAAAGTCTTAACACTAGAAGAAAGAGTGCTTGGCATTTGGGATTCAAGAAATATGGATTTTAGTCTTAGAACTGCCACTCATTACCGTTATCAACCACATTACCTATCAACTTCATCATATATAAAAACTAAAGGGATGGATCACACAAATTAAAATATCCATTCCATTTTTTTATGATATATTTAAAAAAAAAAAAAAAAAAAAACGGGGAAAAGAAAACAGGCCAAGCGCGGTGGCTCACGCCTGTAATCCCAGCACTTGGGAGGCCAAGGCAAGTGGATCACCTGAGGTCAAGAGATAGAGGCCATCCTGGCCAACATGGTAAAACTCCATCTCTACTAAAAATACAAAAATTAGCTGGGCATGGTGGTGCACACCTGTAATCCCAGCTACTCAGGAGGCTGAGGCAGGAGAATCACTTGAACCCAGGAGGTACAGGTTGCCGCGAGCCAAGATCACGCCACTGCACTCCAGCCTGGTAACTGAGTGAGACTCCTCAGAAAAAAAAAAAAAAAAAAAAAGACCAGAATCAGTGGCTCACGCCTATAATCTCAGCACTTTGGGAGGCCAAAGCAGGCAGATCACTTGAGCACAGCAGTTCGAGACCAGGCTGGCCAACATGGCAAAACCCCAACTCTACTAAAAACACAAAAAGTAGCCGGGCATGGTGGTGGGTGCCGGTAATCCCAGCTACTGGGGAGGCTAAGGCACGAGAATCACTTGAAACTGGGAGGTGGAGGTTGCAGTGTGCCAAGATTGCGCCACTGCACTCCTGCCTGGGTGACAGAGTGAGACTCTATATCAAAAAAAAAAAAAAAAAAATCCATAAAACCATAAATATTAAAAACTGAACTTTTATAAACTTAAATGCTATACTGTATATGCAAAAAATGCATCAAATATTTAAAATATAGCCACAAATTTTCTTGAAATAAAGTTCAACACAAAAAAGAGTTATTAAAAATATTCTTAAAAACAAAAATTAAGATAGATTGACAGATTGATAAGATGGATACATAACAATAAAGCAAATATTCCACAATTGTAACAAGTATAGAATTATGGTGGGTAGGTATATGTCCAAAGTGTAATTAGGCCAACTCAAAATGTTGCATTCATAAAACATGGAATAATCAGAGAAAAAGAAGCCTCAGGAACTAAAAATGATTGTAAAATTTCATCAAATGTTAGAAATGGCTTTTAAAAATATTAAGAGATATTCAACTTCACTTACAATGAGAAAATGCATATAAGAATCACAATATAACTAGGCGCCATGGCTCACATCTGTCATCCCAAAACTTTGGGAGGCAAAGACAGAAGGATTGCTTGAGGCCAGAAATTTGAGACCAGTCTGGGTAACATAGCAAGACCTCATCTCTACTAAAAATTTAAAAAATTAGCTGGGCCTGGTGGCACACACCTGTAGTCCCAGCTACGGGGGAAATGGAGGAGGAAGGCTTGCTTGAGCCCAGGAGTTCGAGCTTGCAGTGAGCCGTGATCGCACCACTGTACTCCAACCTGGGTGATAGAGTGAGATCCTATCTCAAAAAAATTTAAAAGGCCGGGCGCGGTGGCTCAAGCCTGTAATCCCAGCACTTTGGGAGGCCGAGACGGGCGGATCACGAGGTCAGGAGATCGAGACCATCCTGGCTAACACGGTGAAACCCCGTCTCTACTAAAAATACAAAAAACTGGCCAGGCGAGGTGGCGGGCGCCTGTAGTCCCAGCTACTCGGGAGGCTGAGGCAGGAGAATGGCGTGAACCCGGGAGGCGGAGCTTGCAGTGAGCCGAGATTGCGCCACTGCACTCCAGCCCGGGCGACAGAGCGAGACTCCGCCTCAAAAAAAAAAAAAAAAAAAAAAAAAAAAAAAAAAAAAAATTTAAAAAAGGATCACAATATGATTTCAATTTTTAACTTACAAAAAGTGTTATAATATACAATATTTGCAAGGCTCTGCTAGAGGCTTTTGGTGGGACTATAATTGGTATAATCTTTTTCGGGAATAAATTGTTACCAAACTTACCACATCTTTATCAAAACTTAAAATGTGCACAATTAATGCCAACTCTAAAATACATATGATGTCTATATCTGTATATATTAAGTGAACTTATGTACATGAATATTCATTGGAGTGTTGTTTATAACAGTAAAAGACTGGAAATAAACTAAATTTTCATAAGAGACTGATTAAATTATGATATATTCAGACAATCCATAAATAGCTATAAAAAAATCAAAGTTGATCTATAGCTACTGACTGGGAAAAATCAAGTTAAAAGTGATAAAAGCAACTTACAGTATAGTCTGTGTGGCTGGTATCATTTTTATTTAAAAACACTTTTGGCTGAGCGCAGTCGCTCATGTCTATAATGCCAGCACTTTGGGAGGCCAAGGTGGGCGGATCACAAGGTCAGGAGTTCGAGACCAGCCTGGCCAGCATGGTGAAACCCCATCTCTACTAAAAATACAAAACTAAACTGGGCATGGTGGCGGGCGCCTGTAATCCCAGCTACCCAGGAGGCTGAGGCAGGAGAATCGTTTGAACCCGGGAGACAGGGGTTGCAGTGAGCCAAGATCTCGTTATTGCACTCCACCCT
Organism: Rhinopithecus roxellana; assembly: GCF_007565055.1. Taxonomy (NCBI): domain Eukaryota; kingdom Metazoa; phylum Chordata; class Mammalia; order Primates; family Cercopithecidae; genus Rhinopithecus; species Rhinopithecus roxellana. The sequence continues at coordinate 48,598,121 of NC_044569.1, read as the reverse complement.
AGGTGACAGGGTGGGACTCTGTCTCAAGAAAAACAAACAAAAAAAAAAACACTTTTTATGCTGTATGCTATGACTGGGAGAGGGACTAGAAGATTAGACAGAAAGGGACCAAAGTGAGAAGATGACTTATTATATTCACTTTTGTACTGCCTGATTTTTTTCCATGCACACATATTACCTATTAAAAATAAATATTTTAGTACAGAAATTTTGATGAAGGACGTCAAAAAATAAAAATCAAACAAATTTCCAAAAAGTTAGAATTTTTTTTAAAGATGTGAAAAGCTGAGATAAGACAGGTTAAACCTACAAAGTCCAGTATCTGACTTGAACATGAATTTTAGAGAGATTTTTAAAAAGAGGGAAGGGCCAGGTGCGGTGGCTCACGCCTGTAATCCTAGCACTTTGGGAGGCTGAAGAGGGCAGAACACTTGAGGTGAGGAGTTCCAGACCAGACTGGCCAACATGGTGAAATCCCGGCTTTACTAAAAATACAAAAATTAGCCAGAAATCGCTTCAACTGGGAGGTGGAGGTTGCAGTGAGCCGAGATTGTGCCACTGCACTCCAGTCTGGGCAACAGAGCAAGACTTTATCTCAAAATAAATAAATAAATAATAAAAATAAATTTAAAAAGAGGGAAGAAATGCACAAAGAAATATTAAATAACATAAAAAACTGCCCACAGTTGAAGAACAAATATTTACTGACTAATAAGCAATCCATCAATGAAAAAATATCACCCACACTAACACATCACCATATTTCAGAATTCTAAAGACAAACCCAAGATTCTAAAATCTTCCACAGAGAAAAAGAAAAAAAAAAAAACCGTACAATGATAATCAGATGGCATCAGAATTTCCTCTAACAACACTAATAATAATATTATTAGACAATAATGGAATATCTTCAAAACTCTCAGGAATACTGATTCTCAATCAGAAACTCATAACTAGCCTACCTATCATTCAAATGTAGACTTACAAGACATACAAGACAAATACATACAAATATAGACAAGTAAGGACTAATACTTTCTTCAAAAGCTACATGAGAATGTGCTACACAAAAACTGAGGAAATAAACCAAAAATGGCTTTAAAGAATATCAGACAACAGTGGAAGCCACCCAAGAAAATAGTGAAGAGGAATCCCAGATGACACAGCTATGTGATAGCCCTACAAAGCAACTGATGGTGTCAATGAGAGTAGTCCCAAGACTACACATACAACTTTCAAAAATTAGGCTAAAATAATAATAAAAAAAAAAATGAAGTACTGATCCATGCCACAACTAGAATGAACCTTGAAAATATACTAAGTAAAACAATGCAAACACAAAAGACCATATGTCATATGACACAATTTGTATGAAATGTCCAGAATAGCCAAATTCCATAGAAACACAAAGTAGGCCGGTTTTGCTAGGGGCTGAGAAATGAAGAGTGACCGCTAATGGGCACATGCCTTCTGCTTGGGGTGCTGAAAAGGTTCTGGTATTAAATAATGGTGATGGTTGCACAATTTTGTGAATACGCTAAAATCAACTAATTGTACAAGTTAGAAGACTGAATTTTGTGGCATATGAATGCTATCTCAATAAAGCTTTATTTTTAAAAGTGAAGCTAAAGTAAAGGAAAAACACAAAAAGCTAAGAAATGCCATTAAATTCCAAGAAAAACAAAAACTTACATGAGAAAGTAGATCACGCTATACCTCTTGCCAAGTGGTTGTCAGGGACTGGGAGTTGGGGCACAGACTGACCACAAGGGAAACTAGGGAACTTGAGTTGAGAGAGATGTAATTGAATTGTTCTATATCATAAAACTTAAAAAAATAATAAAATAAAATAAAACCTCCTGTGACACTGGAGTGGATTTTTGTAGTTGAAGTTGACTCTTAAGGAATCAACTATGGATTATTTAGCAAAGTTTGATGCCCAAATAATTGACAGTATCTAGTGATTTACTTTGTTAAACTCTCCCTGTGCCTAAGTATATTACTGGGAGGGTCTGATTTTTTTTAAAAGCTTTTCAATACTCTTTATTGAAGTACAATATATTTACTGCAAATTACAAGTACACATACTGCTTTCTCTGTAGATTCTGATACTCTGTCATCCTAACAGATTTTGGGGAGGGAGTAAAATAGGTCCAAAATGTAGAAATGAAAACGTTTCCAAAATCCTCCCTAGTCAGGTCTTCATAGAGTAGTTTCATTAGCTGATTTAAAGTAAATTCTCAAAGCAATAAATATATTAAAAGAAAATTTAAAACATATACATATTTCCAAGTCACTTCTCCCATTTAGATTATCTACCCCCAACTTAGCTCCAATAATGTTACAAGATTTACCTAGATGTCTTCTGATCTAGAAATTACTAATATTTTAAAACAATTAAGATACATAGTAAAAATTTAAGAGACGGAGAGTTCTGCCTTCTCATTATTTTTATTGAACCCAACTAATCCCTGCTCTTTGGCTTCCTTTTGTGTACTTCCTACAAAGAATATTCTTAAGTAAACTTGTCATCCTGGGAGAAAATAAGTAGATATAAAAGTACAGATAATACAAGTAAGAAGAGAAAAAAAAGAAACAGAACTGAATGAAGGGTGTGGGAAGTAGTATCTTTAATTTACAAAGGGAAAGCTAAGTGTTACTGCCTATATTTGAAGGAACAAAAAGACATATTACACAGAAAAACTAAAAATGATAATTTAAATATAATAAAAGTATATAGCAAGGGAACAGGTGCAAGCAGACAGAAGGAGATAATCATCTGAGCAGACATCAATAAATAATTTAATGAATCAAAAAAGTGGTATACATTTACATTAAGAACCAAGAAAATGAAATACTTGGATATAAATCTAACAAACTATGTACAAAAGCTATATGAGCAAAACCATAAAACTATGATAAAAGAAATCACAGAACTAAATAAATAGAAAGATATTCTATGTTCATGGATAGAAAGACTCAATATTGTCAAGATTCCTCTCAATGTGATCTACAGATGCAACATAATTCAAATCAAAACACCTGCAAGTTACTTTGTAGTAACGTGTAGTAACACAACAAACTGGTTCTAAAGTTACACGGAAAAGCAAAAGGCCTATAAATATCAACACAAAATTGAAACAGCAGAACTAACTAAAAGGATTGGCATTATCCTTCAAGACCTATTATAAAGCTACAGTAATCAAGACAGTATGACAATGGCAAAAGAATAAATAGATCAACAGAACAGAACTAAGCACTCAGAAATAGACCCACATATAGTTAATTGGTCTTTGACAAAGGAGCAAAGACAGTATAATGAGGAAAGGTAGTCCCTTCAACCAGATGATGAAACAACTGGATATCCACATGCAAAAAAAGAGACAGATCTAAATATGAAATGCAAAACTATAAAACTAAAAAGACAAAATAGGAGAAAATCCAAATGACTTTGGGTATGGTGATGACTTTTTGAATACAACACCAAAGGCACAATCCATGAAAGAAATTATTGATAGTAAGATTAAAATTTTTAAATTTAAAGTTTCCTACTCTGTGAAAGACATAATCCATGAAAAAAATAACTGATAGCAAAGGCCTCATTAAAATTAAAAATTTCTAGTCTGTGAAACACACTGTGAAGAGAATGAAAAGAAATGCCACAGGCTGGGAGAAAACATTTGCAGAAGACATATCTGATAATGGATTGTTATCTAAAATATACAAAGAACTCTTAAAACTCAACAAGAACACAACCCAATTAAAAAGTGGACCAAAGACTAACAGATATATCATCAAAAAAGATACACAGATGGCAAGCAAGCACATGAAGAGATGCTCAACATCATATGTCATTAGGGAACTGCAAATTAAAACAATGAGATACCACTACACACCTATTCAAATGCCAGAATTTAAAACACTATCACCACCAAACGCTGACAAGGATGTGGAGCAACAGGAACTCTCATTCACTACTGGTGGGAAAGGCAAAATTGGTACAGGCATTTTGGAAGACAGTTAAGCAGTTTCTTACAAAATTAAACATAATTTAACCATCATCCATTCATCTGCTCTGTATGACAATGATAGATACATTTCACCATGCATTTGTCTAATTCCATAGAATATGAATTTCATGCATTTGTCTAATCCCATAGAACATAAATTTCTTACAAAATTAAACATACTTTAACCATCATCCATTGATTTACTCTGTATAAGATATGATACATTGATCAATACATTGATACACTGATAGATACAATTGATACATTGACCAATAAACTGATAGATACAATTGATCTATCAATACATTGATAGATACATTGATAGATGTATCAAAGATAGATGTATCTATCAATGTATCGATATCAAGATATCGATATCGATACATTGATATCTATCACAGATAGATATGACTGTATAGATATATGTATCTATCAATAATTGATACATTGATAGATGATACATAGATGATACACTGATACATTGATAGATACAACTAACAGAATTGATACACTGATCAATACATTGATAGATACACTGTATACATTGTATCAATGACATATGATAGATACATTTCATCATGCATTTGTCTAATCTCATAGAAAATAAACACTGACAGGGAACAGTAAAGTCAACTATATTTGGGAGATAATCCAGTACCAATGCAGACTCATTAATTATAACAAATGTACTCCTCTGCTGACGGACACTGATGGGACAGGAGTACTCTATGTGTGTGGGGTAGGCTTGACATTAATCACTGCAAATTTTAATTCTCCTAACAAACAACTAATTTTTTTTTCTTTTTAATTCTGTACTTTCTGCTCAATTTTGTGGTGAACCTAAAATTACTCTCAAAACTAAATGTAAAAAAAAAAAAAAAAGACTCTTTTTTTCAAAATAATGGTATATTATTTAGAAATATAAAAGGTTCAATGAAGGTAAAGGTTTATATAAACCACCAGAACAGGTGAGAATTTAGAAGGATTGTCTCTCAGGAGAAAACATTTAAAAAGGGATGAGACAAATAATAAATGTTCTCATTATAAGCCTCTGTGCAATCTGATTTTGTCCCTAAACCATGTGCATACATATATGACCACTTAAAATTCAGCACCAATGACTACCAGAAGATATTCAAATGTAATATAATCTGGATTATGTCTGAAAAGAAATTACTCCGAAAAGAAATAAGTTATGTGTCAGAAAAAATTAAAAAGAAAAAAATTGATTGTTCGTTGGGAGAATTAAAATGTGCAGTTATTAACATCAAATCACTTCATTCATATTTTGCTACACATGCATTAATAACAGCAAACAAAATTAACAGCAGTATTCAGTAACAATCTTGGTTTTTTACCAGAAAAAATTCTCTGAAGGCACCAGACATCAATTTTCAAACTAAAAAGCTATTGTGAACGTAATACATAATACTGTTTTGGTATCTGAAAATACTACAATCTTTGATTCACTGATTCAATCGATGCCTTAAATGCCTAATTCATTCAGAAAGTTATACTAGATGTTTACCTTGCAACACCTAAAACTTAAAATGCTGACTCTCTGTAGTCACCCCCTAACCCCTCCCCTACCTTACAGCTAGATTCAGAGAAGCATTTTAGCATCAACATGCAGGGCTGTAGAAAGGCACTTTCCCAACAGCTAGGCCCTTCCTTGCCAACCACGGGTCTCTCCTGTACCTTCACTCTCTTCCAACAACTTGGAGACTCCATAAAGAAACCATTTATGACTCTTTAGGTTCTTGAACCATCTACTCACTGTTACCACCAAATGTTTTCAGTACTCAAATTTCCACAGCAGAACATCTAACCCAGTACTATTAATCTATGGGTCCAATAAATGTGCATTTTATATAATGTTATTACATTTTAGAAATGCTATAAACTGAATTTTATAAATAAGATTCTCAGTTTCACTCTCAAATATTTCCAAAATGTATTTTACAGAAATATTTCTAATAGTTATATTCTTTTTTATATCTCAATAAACAGAGAACCCTAAAAATAATCAAACCTTTAGTCCTCTAACATTTGAGTCTTTGCTACATCAATGTAGCTTCTTCATCCCTAATATTCCACAAATCCTCTGCTCAACCTAATGTGCTTGTGATTCTCCAAATACATTATTCATACCTAAGAAGTCCCTATCCAGTTCTTTTCTGCCTCTTTAATGATTTAGCCAGTGCTAATCTGTTCAACTCCAAATGACTGTGGCATTTATCAAATGTTCCTCTCATCGGGGTATCTTTCTGTCTATCCAACCCTACGCTCTTCAAGAGTCACACTTTTCTGTGTTCAGGGTCTACTCCACTGTACACACATAGTATATTTACAATATGTTATTGAGGATGACCTGAATTAAAAAAGAAATTATTATACTAAGAAGGAATAATCTAGGGACTACTGAGATACAAAGCCCATCGTCCCTAAACGGCCCCAGAATACTCAGCATTTATAACTAATTAATCTACTAGTTACTTAAACAATCTCAGGTGTTATTTCTCAGTGCTTCAGCTTCCAGTAGCCCCTTTCTACTACAAATGTCAGTAAGACACCCACTTGTTACAATGTACCAACTACAAAAGAGCCATTACACTTGCAGTGAAATATGCCTTAGTACAATACTGTTTCCACATAGGACTAGATGCTGAGAAACAAACAAAATGCTTTAAGCACATTGAACAGGTTAGACCCTTACTAATTTACTCTGTAAAGAAATATTTGAGTCTACCATGTGCCAGGCTAACCTAAATATCACGGATGCAGCAGCAGTGAGCAAGCCAAATGCTGCCACAAGAGCCCTTGTTTTCATGGAGCTTTCATTCTAGTTTCATTGGGAAAGTATGAGCAAGAGAGATAACAGATAATATGAAGAGTAGTGAAAAGTGTTACGACAAAAACCAGGCCGGGTGTGGTGGCTTTTGCCTGTAATCCCAGCACTTCAGGAGGCCAAGGCAGGAGCGTTGCTTGAGCCCAGAGTTCAAGGCCAGCCTGGGCACCAGAGCAGGACTTCATCTCTACAAATAATTTTAAAAATGAGTCAGGCAGTCAGGAATGGTGGCACACACCTGTGGCCCCAGATACTCGAGAGTCTGAGATGGGAGAATTGCTCAAGCCTGGCCAGTTGAGGCTATACTGAGCCATGATTGCGCCACTGCCCTCCAGGCTGGGTGACAGAGTGGGAATCCCATTTCAAAAAAAAAAAGGTAAGTAAATAAATAACACATGAAAAAAGGACAGAGAATGAGAGGGGAGCTATCTTCAGGTGGGTGGTCAAAGGTACTCTATAGGGTAGTCAGGGGGGGCCATTTCTAAAGAAACAAAACTTGAAGCAGACGAAAGCTTGAAGGAGTTCAGAATGTGAGCCACGCAAATATCTAAAGGCAGACAGACTGCAGAAGGAAAGAAGGCAAGGCCCTAGACACAGCATGGACTGGCATGCTCCACATTAGCAGGACCATCAGCGAGGGTTAGCGGATGACATCAGATAATCCCCTGTACCCGACAAGTCACAGTACACAAATAGATACACACTCCCTGAAAAGGGCAGTGAAAGCAATTAATTTTGAAAATCTCACCTTTATCAATCTATATACCTTATGAAAAAAACTAAAAATGTTTTCTTAGATTAAATTTTAATTGACAAATCTGCAAATCAGGGCCAGGCTAAAAATTAAACAGTCCTCAATGAGTTCACAGGTTCATAAGAAAGACCACAGAAATGGATCCCAGAGAAAGAGGCTGTATTTCGGGTCTGAGGCCAATAGAAAAAGGTCTACCCTGAGCAGACCTGTCCAGAGTGGTGGCACTAGTGAGAAGGGGTGGGGCCTGTGCTTAACACTGACATCACCATGTACAGCTAACAGCCACAGATTTGCTGAAAATGACAGTAACAAAAACAGATACAAAGATAAGGGAAAAAAAATCTAATTTGAGTCCCCAAAATAACTTCCATTTCTTAACAAAACGGCATCACAAGTAGCCCTGAAAATACAAGGATGGGTCTATACAGCATCACTGCTTCTGCGGCTACGGCCTTGCCCAACTCCACCACTCGGTTGGTTCCCACAAGTCTCATTCAGCCCTTATAGTAACACCACAAGAATCCAGACAGTGTCACAAATTCCAAGCGCTGGGCTTTTACCTCTGGCTTACCTACCCACATTCTTTCTGTTAGAACACGCCATATTAGTGTCTTGAGGAAAACACCTTTATCTTTATTACTTTCCTGTTTACTTCACTGAGACACAGGAAAGGTATAAAAATCAAAGGCAAGGTTTTGCTTTTGACAGATTTATTTAAATTCTAGTGGGATCGATCCAAAATACACTGAAAAATGTCAAGCCCATGCAGAACTTAATCTTTATTTTAAATATATAAATGCTGAGAGCTATGGAGTTAAGGAAGGATTCCTGAAAGATGAACAATTTTAATGAAGATTAGTACCTCCGTGAATTAATATTTTATCAAGAAATCCAAAGTGTCTGAGAAACAGTAGCCAATAACTACTTAAAAGTCAATCTTCATTACAAATGAACTCCTACAAAGATCACTGTAATGAACTTCTGGGAGTTTATTTCAACTACTGCCACTGATCCTATTCTCTTTATAATGAGGTATCATTTACATTTTAGTTTACAGATCTCTAAATAAATATATAGCATACATATATATATGTATGTATGTACATGTGTTCATGGTAACCCCTTTGCTCTCAATATTAACAGAATGATTTTAAAAGTCTCATAAGAAACATTTACGCTAGTTTTGAATTACCCTCAGTGGCCATTAAAATTAGTTTCATCTTGTTATTCAACTGCTATGCAGCACAGGATGAATTACCAATGTGAAATGTGAAACGTTTATAGCATTTCTGATGATGTTCAGGTGTGAGAGCATTCCTGGTTTGCATATATTCCTATTTCCTCTCCAATTATACATTGATCCATAATACTGCACTACAGTTAGAGGAAATGAAACATTTAAAGAGTAGTTTGGTTTCACATGGAAACCGTTACCAAGACAAACCTTCTTGTAGGATGGAGTTCCAAGAACATTAAATCATCAGAAATTGTTTCAGCAGCTGGTTAAAGCTCAGTGTACATAATAGGAGACAACTGGCTAGCTGTGCATTTTCAGTTAATTTAAAAGGTATAAACACATTAAAACACTGAAATGTTTGATATATTACAACACAATCGGCTTGCTCCTCAAGGGTGTTTAAATGGCTGCTGTATTCATTGTGTTTGGAGCCAATTTACTATCTAAAGGTATTTACTGTTTCCATCCCCCTGAATGTCACCAAAACATTTTATGAATAAAGGCAACAACAACAAAAGAGTGTACGCATTTAGGATATGTACTAAATTCCTGGTATTGTGTTATCAAAAAAAATATTTAGGGCCGAGCGTGGTGGCTCACGCTTATAATCCCAGCATTTTGGGAGGCCGAGGCAGGCAGATCACATGAGGTCAAGAGTTCGAGACCAGGCTGGCCAACATGGTGAAACCCCATCTCTACTAAAAATACAAAAATTAGCTGGGTGTGGTGGTGCTTGCCTGTAATCCCAGCTACTTGGGAGGCTGAGGCAGAACAATTGCTTCAACCCAGGAGGCAGAGGTTGCAGTGAGCTGAGATCACACCACTGCACTCTAGCCTGGGCAACAGAGTAAGACTCCATCTCAAAAAAAAAAAAAAAAAGAAAAAAAGAAAGAAAAATTAGAGGTGGTGCTACTTGTAAAATTACATCAGGAACACATGAAGCACTCCACATACCATGACAAAGAAACAGCACATAGTACATGTGTTTCCATTCCCTGATCTGACCACATGTAAAAGAAACCTAACCACAATGGCCCAAGCAAGATAGGTATCTATTTTTCTCATGTAAGAGGAAACCCAAAGATATGGGATCCAGGGCCAATGTAATAGTTTCATAATGTCACCAATATCCCATGCTCCCAGGACACTATTCTTTGCATGCAATGCTCATTAACATAGTTTCAAGACAGTCTAAGCATTGCCTCCACATTCCAGGAAGGAAGGGAGAGCAACGAGCAAAAGGCTGGAGTGGATATGCTCTGCAAGTTCATGATTTCTGCTCACATATACTTGACCCAAACTATGTCACATGGTCACAAGGAACCACCAAAGTGTCTGAAAAACAAATTTGGGCACACAGCACCACTCTAAACAATACTGGAGTTCTGTTAGAATGGAATGGGAGAAAAGATGGCATGCATGTGTCTGCTGCAGGAGCTCCGGTTGAATGGGAAATTGTCCCATTTCCTTCCCTAGGTGATGACTCTTCAGTTGTCTCAGCCCTAATTTCCTGGGTGCATACCATGAGACCATATCACGACGGGGGTTGGTGGTTCTCACTTCGAAGACTATATTAAAATTCTAGATGTTGCATTCATGTACAACAGCAGCCTGCAGCCTATTTTCTCACAAATACCTGTCTTTCCTTTTGGCGCCATAGACAAATAGCACATTTCCAATTATATCCCCATGTAGACTGAGATTCTGTCATGAAAAACAGTAAAATCTACTTTTTTATTTCAAAAATAATTCCTTTTATATATGCATTTTCAACAGGAGATGTAAACTCTTTCTAGAGAGGTAAGTAAAAATCTTCATAGATACAATAATAATGGTTTGTGGTCCTCCAAAGGGCTGTAAGACATAAACAGATATTCAGTGTGTCTGGGGACTCAAATTTCATTAAGTGGGAGAGGCAATTATGAAAGAAATGTCAAACAAGGCTTCTCAGGGAGAAAATATTTTTACAATTTTTTTATTTTTATTTTTTATTTTTTATTTTTTTTGTGACGTAGTCTCGCTCTGTAGCCCATGCAGGAGTGCAGTGGTGCAATCTCAACTCACTGCAACCTCCACCTCCCCGACCTTGGTTCAAGCGATTCTCCTGCATCAGCCTCCCGAGTAGCTGGGATTACAGGTGTGTGCCACCATGCCCAGCTAATTTTTATATTTTTAGTAGAGACGGGGTTTCACCATGTTGGCCAGGCTGGTCTTGAAGTCCTGACCTCATGATCCGCCCACCTCGGCCTCCCAAAGTGCTGGGATTACAGGTGTGAGCCACTGCGTCCGGTCTAATTTTGTGTTTTTTAAAGTAAAGACAGGGTCTCACTATATTGCCCAGGCTGGTCTCCAACTCCTACATCCAAGCAATACACTTGCCTCAGGCTCCCAAAGTGCTGGGATTACAGGCGTGAGACACTGCACCTGGCCAATAATTTTTTTTAAAGGTTGAGAATCACTGCTTTAAAAGTAACAAATGAGGCCAGGCACGGTAGCTAATACCTGTAATCCAGGCACTTTGGGAGGCTGAGGTCAGAGGATCACTTGAGGCTGGGAGTTCGAGACCATCCTGGCCAACACAGCGAGGCCCTGTCTCTATTTTAAATTTTAAAAAGTAACAAACGAGATGAACATTTTGAATCATATAGGAATTGCGTTGAGCTGCAGTGACAGAAGCCCAGTTACAGCAGTGTTAACTAATAAGGGTCTACTTCTGTCACATGAGAAGTCCAGGATGAAAAAAGGTGGTGCTGGTAGTTGTTGACTTTGGTTTAGCAGCTCAATGACATCAAAACAGAATTTTCTGTGAGTCTCTTGGTTCATGGTGCCAAGAAGGCTGTGCAACTCAAAAGACTGTCCACATTTCAGACAGCAGGAGAAAGGGCTGTCAAGAGAAAAAAGATATGCCTCCTAGTTGACTCAAGCAGTTCCTTTTGGAGAGCTTTACTCAGAGGTCTCATTGGAGGACCTTCCTCTACATCTCACTGACTATGCCTAGCGTCAAAGGCGGCTGGAAATGAAAATCTGGCTTCACCAAAAGAGGCTGGAAACACAATCAAGAAGTCAGGAAGATAAGGAGAACTCAACTCACTGTGTCTACCACAATATGAGGTAGATTCAAATTGCTTCTCTCTTAAAATGTTGTTTCCAAAGATCTTATATAAGCTCTCTTAATACAGAGATTAATTCCGTGCCTACCATATTCTTCAGACAGTTTCACTATTTCCCCCTTAACAACGTAACATTTTTGTTTTGACGATGAATAGCCAGTCCAAATATTAGGCAGAAAGAAAAGAACTCTGGATATAGAATCCTTAAAAGGCACACATAGAAGTACTACACCAGGACCCACAAACTCCGTAACATGATCAATGATGATCTGCCACATACAAAGAAGATAAAACAAATCCTGGCCTAGCCAGAACTTACAAGAGTGGAATATCAGTGATTAACTGCATCAAACAGCACAGTAATTCTTCCAAAAGATCTTCCGAGTCAGAACCTGGTAAGACACATAAAAAGATTTTTTTTTTTTTTAACAAAGTACACAGTAGAATACAGTTGTTTAGAAGTTACATTTTCATTCCTAATGAGAATATGAACAGTTATCATTATATAAACTCAGACATTAATGTTCACCTCTGATTAAAATCCAAACCATGAACAGGTTAGCATCTATCATAATCTTCATCTAGTATAGGACCTTTCAACACCTCTATAGTAATATAGCTTTTAAAGCTTGAAGGTACTTAATGCTCCTGTATGCCAGTAGTTGTCAGATTTCTTATACTGCACTGTGTTTCTTTCAATGAAATCTTACATTAAAGCCAAATATATGAAACAGATAAAAATCAAGCTGCTCTCACTGCTTTGTTTGAAGCAGGGGTAGAGGACTTTTATCCCTCCCTCCCTAACAAATATCTGGCTTTACCCTCGATTTCTTGATGGGCCTCAAGGTACCTTTTATGAACCTCTGGAGCTCCACAGATCGTAGACCGAACCCCATTAAAGAGGCCAACCTCCTCTTTACAGACAATGAGTCAAAGGTAAAAGGGCTTTCCAAAGTCAAAGAATAAATAAGTGGCAAAGGCAGAACACAAATTACCATTCCAATGGAAATATTCCCCTATCCCAGGTCACAAGTAAGTGACCTCCAAATTCCCAAAGTCAGTCAGTATCTTACGTGACTTCTGCTCTTGGACATTACTGACACCTACTCCTTCAGGAAATTCCTTCTTTTCTCTGTTCCTATAATACCTTATTTTTAACAAACTTCTTTTTCTATTTCTTCCCAGTGTCTGTTTCCTCAAAATACCTTTCAATTATTGGCATGTTCCCCAGAGTTCCACCATTGTTGTGCTTTTTTGTTCATTATCTCATCACCACAGTTCAGCTAAACAAGTTTACTAAATTAAAACTCACTCCTGGGCCAGGTGTGGTGGCTCACACCTATAATCCCAGCACTTTGTGAGGCCAAGGCAGGCAGATCACCTGAGGTCAGGAGCTCGAGACCAGCCTGGCCAACATAGTGAAACCTCACCTCTACTAAAAATATAAAAATTAGTCCAGCATGGTGGCGCACGCCTGTGGTCCCAGCTACTCAGGAGGCTGAAGCAGCAGAATTGCTTGAACCCAGGAGGAAGAGGTTGCAGTGAACTGAGGTTGCGCCACAGCACTCCAGCCTGGGCAACAAAGCGAGACTGTGCCTCAAAAAAAGAAAAAGAAAGAAAACTCCTGGACTCCTTTAACCTTCATGACTAGTTAGTATTTAGCTCCAATTTTACTCCTCTGCAATCCAAACTCCAGATTACAATCAGAGAGAGCTAACTAAAATCTATCCTTTCACTCTCCTGGCTTAGGTCTTTTCAATTACTTTAAGCTGATTAATATATGCCACAAAAATTCCATGCTCCAAAGTACAGCATGCCAGACTCTTGGAGATATAGTTCCCTTATCCCTTTCCACCTTTATCCCCCTCCGGTACTGCAGTGAATATTCCAGCAATGCCAAGCTTTCAGCTACGTGCCATTTCACACCTCAGTAACATTCCCTCTGCCTGGAATAGCCTCCAGCAATAAAAATCTAATTTTTTAAAAGCCCATCTGTATCCATCTGAACCATCCTAAGTTTCATCTCCTCCATGAAACCCACTCCCTTGCCTCACCCTAAATAATCTATAAAGTATCTATGCTTTGTTCATGCCTCTTGCATTGCATATGTTGGTTACATTATGCCATCATTTTTTGTCTACAAGCAGGCAGGCCCCTACTGGACTCTATCCGAGCTTGCACATAATATGTACTCAATACAATTTGCTGAACTGAGCCCAGGTATCTCAGAAAAAATCCAGCAGGTAATTGCAAAGCATCAGAACACTTGGAGTCTCAAAAAAAGTTTAGCAATTTCTTTTCTAGGCCACAATATCACCTAGCATTCAGAAATTATAAAGAAATTTCATCCTGCTTTGCCACAAAAAGAACTGGCATAGTAACCCCATGAGAGGTAAGTACAAATCTTGAAAAGAATGTTAAATCATGCTGAACACACCAATCAATGCTAAAAAGGATACACAGCAAGACTCAAGTTCAACAACCAAATTAAATCTCACTCCAAGAAGCATCGGGCTTGGCTCTATTACTAGTGAAAAAAATAAAATAAGAGAGTAAGTCACACTTGTCTCTGGGACTGCATGGTTAGTTACCAGATCTAACTAAAATCCCTCTCATTGCCAAGGCTGCCCAACATAACTCAAGTTAACAAACTACTCCAACAAGTTGATTTGTTGGTATATAATATATACTCAATATATGTTTGCTAAACAGTCACTCCTTAACTCATTCTACAGGATGTAGTGTCCCAGGCTCAAGAAAGAACACTTAAAATCACTCAGTGATTCCCTAAGGAACATTTCAGACCAAATGCCAGTTTAATAACATCCCTGTTCAGCCAAGCAGCCAGCATAGTTTTTTAATTACGGAAGGTGAGAGACCAAGCATTCAGGAACCACAGATGGTGCCTGATTTGATTTTTTAACTTCCAGGGGTATAAAAACACCTAATTTTTACATATTAAAATGATGACAAGGATTCTCTATTCAACTCCATGTGCCACTCAAATCACGACCTCAGCCAAATTTACATTTGGGTCAATTAAGGAGTATACACACAGCTTCGTTATCAATCTAATAAAATAATGAAGATGATAAATATATTTCATACAAGTAAAATATAATATTTCAAGGCCAAAGCGCTAACAAAAGACAATAAGCAATATCCAGCTGAAATATCTTAAGACTTCCATTCACTAAAAAAAATTCCTCAGAATTCTAAAGTCTTGCTTCTCAGCTAATATAGAAGTAAATAATTGTATTTTAAGTGAAGAGTGACAAGATTTGACTGCTTACTAGGTTTGACATCAAGCAAGTCATTCATATTGCATTATTTCCCAACTAGCACTTATATCACCTTAGCTTTCTTATAAGGCCAAATATCTTCCTTAGTTCCAAAAAATAAATATAAACTCACCTACAAAAAGTATAGTAACACATTCAAGCATTTCATACAGTAAAGAGAATCTTAAAAGTTCTTGAAATTTGCAGGTCAATGACAAAATAAACTGAGGTTCTTTGAGCAAAGGTCTTTGCAAAGATTCAGTGTGTTGACTGTATTGTGAAGTTTTATAACTTAGAGAGAACATTTTTATTGTGAAGTTTTATAACTCAGAGAGAATATTTCTCTCCTAAGAGTTCTCTCTCAATGCTGGGCACAGTGGCACATGCTATAGTCCCAGCTACTCAGGAGGTTGAGGCAGGAGGATCTCTTGAGCCCAGGAGTTGGAGGCCAGCTTGGGCAACATAGCAAGACCCTGACTGTTAAAACAAACAAACAAACCAGAGTTCTCCCTTAAAGAGTTTTAAATTACCACAATAGCTCCAGACAAATATTTTAATATTTTAAGTCTTAGTTTCTGTAAGATCACATTAACAGCATTTACCGAGTACTCTACCCTTGGACAGGCATTGTGATGAGCACTTTATATTCAATGTCATGTTAACGTTAACCCTGACAATAACTCTTGATGAATAGTTAGTGATTATGATCATCGTTTTACAATGAAGACATCAAGGCTCAGATAGGTTAGTTTAATTAGAGTAAGGGGCAGAATCCAGATTTGAACTCAAATCTATACTCTCAAGGGAAAAAATTAAAAGGAAAATATCCTTTAAATTATTTTTAAAGACATGTTTCTATACAAAGTTGGGGGAAAATATTCAACCAATTCATGTTTTACTGAACATTGTAAATACAAAACCCCAAGTACTACGGGCCCAGTTAGGAGGGAGACATCTGAAGTACTACGTATTAGTTTATACATCAAGATGACACATTATGTATTCATCAACACATACTAGAAGTTCTTGACTCCTTCAAAATCCAATGTACAAATAATCTAAAACAATGAATAAATATAAGCTATTATCATCCGTATTGTGCAGAACAAGGTCACTAAAATCCCAGCCCTATCCTTGGAACGCTCTCATTCTAAAGCCCCACTGCTCTAGTCCCTATGAACTTCACCAAGGGAAGGAGTAGACAAGCGAGATGATATCTAGGGTCCCTTAAGGTTCTAATAATCTATACCCAAAATTAAGCTGCAGTCCCTGTTAGTTCATTTTATCCAGCATCCATTCAGCACCATGTGCGGAGATAGCACTCTCATTTTGTCCTTAGGGAGAGAAGCAGAGAACAGTACAACACTGTCCTAATCAAAGGCCTTCCATCACAGTAGGAGGGGAAGGGAAGACAGCGAAAAAATTGTTTTTAAAAAGCGCTCATTGATCATTAGAAAACAAAGCAACCAGAAAAATAAAACATATGGATTTAAATCAGAATATATATAGTCATTAAAAGAAATGTTAAAAGAGTTTTGTCTTTGTTTTCTTTGCATTCAGAAGGTTGAACTGCCAGTTTTTCAATGCTGCCTGAAATTACACTGTGCCAAATACAAGTACTAAAAACTTAATCGAATAGGGCTGTACTCCAAAAACAGTTAACAGAGTACCTTAGAAGTTCAGAATAAAACTGACTTCCTTAAAATGGAAGACACATAATTATACTTATTAAAAACTTATATTCAGAAAATGAAAGACTCATGGTAGAGTCTAGGTTTTTGCCACTTTAATAGTGAAACTAACATTGAAGTTATTCTAAAATATTCTAAAATATTAGATTTAAACTTATAATTAGCAAAACCAAAATGTCTCTTGTAGGTTAATCATAAAGAGGAAAGCCAAAAGGACTCTTTTAAAAAGAAAAGTGATCTGCATTTCAGTGCACTACAATATTTATAAGCTTGTGTCCTATACCATTTAAATCAAATTGATAATAATTCTGGTTGACTGCTATTATTTTGATCAAACAGAAATGTTTCTAATTACCCTAAAAGATAATATACTCTACCAGGTTTGATTATAAAATAAGCCTATTAGAAAAGTTTAATTGATTTTGTTCCACTAATAATATAAGGGAAAGAAAGGGAGAGAAGAGACAGAAATATTACAAAACAATTACACCTATTATATGACCAAAGAACAGTTCAGGAATTCCTAGAGGCATTTTTGTTTTTCTGCAGAGACCGATTACAAGTCATATATTACAAGTCAATATTTTAAAGGAGTAAGTCCATGCTTTCTTTTTTCTCTGAGCCACATTTTTCCACATGGGTTTGTTTATTGCTTTGCTTACCTATAAGGTTAAATTATTAAATTTGCTATTTAAACAAACAAAGCAAAAACCACCCAACTACATACTATACAAATTTGGGTTTACCTCCCGAGCTACCGCCGGCCCTGGTCTCTAGGGCCCAGTTCCAGCAGAGAAAGGAGAGCAGGGAACCTGCTGCCGTGGCAGCCAAAGCACCTGAGCCATCCGGAAAAACAAAGCTAGCTTCACAGGACTCACTGCCATCGAGTTTGGCAAAACAAATATGCCACAGGTTTTTAGGGTGATTCCAAAGAAAGAGTTTCAAAAATGTTTTAAGCCTGGGGAGAATGGAAAGGAAACTGCTTGTGTTAGAGAGGGGGTAATTAACAAATTTTAAATATACTTCCACAAATTTCCTATCTTGTATCTTTTTTTTTGTTTTGATCTCTCACAAGTCAGCCGTTGCCTTCACTGTTTGGAATCCTTGGCTCTCCACTGACCCACCAGCGTGAGGCCAATGCTGACTGGAAGCGTGGTGTGCACAGGCAGAGCCTGCCAAACGGCGGTTCCCACTGGAGGGTTTTGGGCTGCTTCAGTGGGGGCACTGAAATGTAAGCCATTTCCCCCTTTTGGTTCATTTTCTCTATAAGAGTATCACGGCCGGGTGCGGTGGCTCAAGCCTGTAATCCCAGCACTTTGGGAGGCCGAGACGGGCGGATCACGAGGTCAGGAGATCGAGACCATCCTGGCTAACCCGGTGAAACCCCGTCTCTACTAAAAAAAAAAAAAAAAAAATGAGCCGGGCGAGATGGCGGGTGCCTGTAGTCCCAGCTGCTCGGGAGGCTGAGGCGAGAGAATGGCGTAAACCCGGGAGGCGGAGCTTGCAGTGAGCTGAGATCTGGCCACTGCACTCCAGCCTGGGCGACAGAGTGAGACTCCGTCTCAAAAAAAAAAACAACAACAACAACAAAGAGTATCACTAATCTGGCAGGAAAGGGAATAGGGTAGGTAAAATCCCGGTGCCAGCATTCTAGCAGCCAAGTCAAGATACCTTACTCTTCCATATGTGGCCTTTCCACTGAGCCCTGGTCTCAGTAGGCCACCCTCCTTCCTCAGTGCCTGAGAGTTCACTCAGGAGGCTCTCTGAGTTCAGCCCCTACGGATAACAGATCTCTAGTATTAAACTGGAAAGGGGGGTGGCCTCCTGACTGCATGGAAGGGACAGAACCTTGGACAGAACTGCTTCCTCCTACCAAGCCGGAATGCCTTCAGAGACACCTGGCACTTCTAATTCCTAAGCCTTTCCAGGGTTCTGGAGTAAGAACTGGTTTTTTTTCTGGAGTTCTCCAACGCTGAAGCCATTTAGCTTTCAGCTTTCACAGATCAGTGAAGCTCATCATTACTCCATTTTCCAACTTTCAAAATGTTATTAACATTGTGTTCCCCTCTCTTCCTCAATCTAATAAATTCATGACTTTTTAAAAGTCCCTTTGCTGATATTTTATTGGAGTTCCAGGAGAAAGCAAACACGCATGTTTAATCCACTATGCTTGAGAGCAAGTCCCACAAAATAATTTTTTAAAAATAAATTTATATTGAACTGTTTTATGCCATGGAAGTGCCATTAAAGCCAGACTTTTGGTTGGCCTTGTCGAGTCTCTTTCCTACTCTCCACAAAGCTGTACTCACGGGTTATACAGTGTCTTGGGCCTACGCACCTCACTCACCCCAGGTCTGGGCAGCTGATCTGCTGCCTCCCTCCCCTCAGTGCTCGCAGAGCTGCCCACTGCGCCACAGGTGGTAATCTCTTTGAAAACAGGACTAATGCTGGGCGCAGTGGCTCATGCCTACAATCCCAGCACTTTGGGAGGCTGAGGCGGCCGGACTACTTGAGGTCAGGAGTTCAAGACCAGCCTGGCCAGCATGGTGAAACCCCATCTCTACTAAAAACACATAAATCAGCTGGGCATGGTGGCCCACACCTGTAATCCCAGCTACTTGGGGGGCTGAGGCAGGAGAATCGCTTGAACCTGGGAGGCAGAGGTTGCAATGAGCTAAGGTCACGCCACTGCACTCCAGCCCTGGCAACAAGAGCGAAACTCCATCTCAGGAAAAAAAAAAAAAAACCAGGACTAACTCCCTCTCTGGGCTCTTCATCCTAGCACCTCCTACTTCCCTGGACCTTCCTTTCGGCTTTATTTCCCACCACCCCTACTTTGTTGCTTTTATCTTCAGCCTCTAAATCTCCAAAGTCTTCTTCCCTGATTTACAAAAAATATATTTGTAAAGAAACTATAGCCAGGTGCAGTGGCTCACACTTGTAATCCCAGCACTTTGGAAGGCCAAGGCAGGTGGATCTCTTGGGGTCAGCGTTTGGGACCAGCCTGGCCAACATGGTGAAACCCTGTCTCTACTAGAAATATAAAAATCAGCTGGACATGGTGGCATGCACCTGTGAGTCCCAGCTACTCAGGAGGCTAAGGCAGGAGAATCACTTGAACCCAGGAGGTGGAGGCTGCATCGAGCCAAAATCATGCCACTGCACTACAGCCTGGGCAACAGAGCAAGACTCTGTCCCCAAAGAAAAAAAGAAAGAAAAAGAAAAAGACACTATCACTGCAGCATGGTGGAGTAGTTACTCCAATGAGCCCTCCTTTACAAAACATCTAGTTCTTGGCTAAAATAACACTTTTTAGTGCATTGATGGGCTTCCAGAAAGTAAAGCAAATTTCTAAGGACTCCAACCCTATAACCAAAAGAACCTACAAGCCAATAAATGGACTTTAATCCAGAGTAAAACACTGAGCAGTAAGCAAACTCTAAGGTATGTAACCCAGAAGACGAATGCCAGTTAGAATGAAGCCCACTACGGGGAGACTAAGCCTCAGTCAGTGGCAAGGAATGGGGCCTGAACCTGAGACTCCGCATTAAGTCAAGAATTGCTGCAGGAAGCTAACATGGCATCAGGTGTTACAGCCCCTGGATCCCTTTAGAAGCAAATGCAAATCTCTCCCTTATTTGGAGCCTCAAATAAGATCAAACATGGCTAGGTGCAGTGGCTCATGCCTATAATCCCAGCGCTTTGGAAGGCCAAGGCAGGAGGATTGCTTGAGGCCAGGAATTCGAGACCAGCCTGGGCAACATAGTGAGACCCCATTTCTACCAAAAATAATCTTTAAAGATTAGCCAGGCTTGATGGTATGTGCCCGTAGCCCTAGCTATTCAGGAGGCTGAGGCTTCAGTGAGCTGTGACTGTGCCACTGCACTCCAGCATGAGTGACAGAAACTCTGTCTCAAAAAAAATAAAAATAAAAATACGATCAATGTCATCAAATACATAAGGAAACAAGCCATGAGAAGTGTTTCCAAAAACAAACAACAGATTTAGGCCCTTAAGGACTTAAAATATTGGATTTATAAGACACAAAATGTAAAATAAATATCAGTATTACCTTGGCAAGAGGAAAGAAAAATTCACATTGAAGGCCAAAGGAAAATGGAAACAATTTTGTATTACTTCATAGTTTTGCCTAGGGCTGGCTTTGTCCCCTTTGATTCTCAAAAGGCATGGACTAATGGAAAGAGCTATCCTCATATAATAATACAAATTCTCTCTAACAATCTGCTACCACATCATACGTAGCCTATGGGAAAATATTCAAATACAAAATCCTCACAAATTTAGATTACAAACTAAGAGCTTACTGACACATTACTCTCATAAAGACTGCTTCACTGAAAATGCCAGCAATATCCATGTGATCACAGCAGTATTACAATGGATTGGAATAAAGAAAAAAATGCTGTGTGTGGAATAAGCCAACATACCTAAGATGCCTCAGTTGACTTTGCTCAATTGTTTGCAGATGGCCCTCCACTTTTGTAAATTCGATCTTCAAACAACCTGTACCACTGTATATTATTGACCCCAAACAGTCTTTCATATACCTAAATCAGATATCATATATCAGCTGATAAATGGATGTCTTCAGCTACTGCGTGGTCATGCTCCATTTTTCCCCCTTTCAACAGTATCTATGTAATCATTTAATTTTATTGCTCTTTTATCAACTGTAAAAAGAAATTGGTAGAAAATATAAAAAGGGCTAAAGTGGAAATCTCAAACTAACAACAAGGAAGACTAAGGTAAAAATAATTACATAGGCCAAAAACAGAAAGTCTTTAGTCTCAAAAGATATTCACTGGACTTAAGCTAGTGGACCAAGAGTAGGCTCAATTATAAACACAAAGAACAACACTAAAGAGCATGTATAGGGCCAGGTGAGGTGGCGCATGCCTGTAATCCCGGCACTTTGGGAGGCCGAGGCGGGCGGATCACTTGAGGTCACAAGTTCATGAGCAGCCTGGCCAACATGGTGAAATTCCGTCTCTACTAAAAAAAAAAAAAATACAAAAAGTAGCCGGGCCTGGTGGCGGGCACCTGTAATCCCAGCTACTCAGGAGGCTGAGACAGGAGAATTGCTTGAACCCGGGAACTGGAGGCTGCAGTGAGCCAAGATTGCGCCACTGCACTCCAGCCTGGGTGACAGAGCAAGACTCCGTCTCAAAAAAAAAAAAAAAAAAAAAAAAAGTATAAAATCCTGAACTGTCAACTCTGTATAAAGAAAGCATATATTCACAATGTCAGGTTCAAATTAAAAAAAGAAAGAAAGAAAAGCTCTGTCAGTATATGGACAGAATCACTGACAGATTACCACAGAGATGGCTCTTTCAGTGAGATGACTATCTTGATAATGTGGCCTATGGTTGAAAAAGTGTCATTTTCCCACTATCCTTACATTAGGATACCTAAGATGCACAACAAAAAATCTTGCGTCCCAAGCTTCAACAAAGGTGGGGGGTGCAGGGATACTCTGAGATTTTGGCCCCAAAATAAATACAGCATATCTCTAAAGTGTATCAATTCACTTAATGGTATATAATGAAAAATAATTTTATATTAAAATAAAAATGATATTGTAACAGGACAGATAAATATGTTACAGGAAAGGGATCCCAATCCAGACCCCAAGAGAGGGTTCTTGGATCTCGCGCAAGAAAGAATTCAGGGCGAGTTCGCAGTGCAAAGTGAAAGCAAGTTTATTAAGAAAGTATAGGAAAAAAAGAACGGCAACTCCAGAGACAGAGCAGTCCCGAGGGCTGCCGGTTGCCCATTTTTATGGTTATTTCTTGATATGCTAAACAAGGGGTAGATGATTCATGCCTCCCCTTTTTAGACCATATAGGGTAACTTCTTGACGTTGCCATGGCATTTGTAAACTGTCATGGCGCTGGTGGGAGTGTAGCAGTGAGGACCACGAGAGGTCACTCTTATGGCCATTTTGGTTTTGGTGGGTTTTGGCCATCTTCTTCACTGCAACCTGTTTTATCAGCAAAGTCTTTATGACTGGTATTTTGTGCCAACCTCCTATCTCATTCTGTGACTTAGAATGTCTTAACTGTCTGGGAATATAGCCCGGTAGGTTTCAGCTTAATTTTACCCAGCTCCTATTCAAGATGGAGTTGTTCTGGTTCCCATGCCTCTGACAATATCATGTTAAATAAAGTATAAAATATGTATATTTTGTAGTACATAATACAAAACAAAGTGCTGGGTTTGCAGGTATTGAGTGGGCTATGCTCTTGGGCCCTGTGAGGATAACCATTCACTCCATTCTTGCTCCTAGCACTTCATGGGAAGGTTTGCAACTTGCCAAGCAGAACTATGTTTTTGGTACTGCTGGCATCACAATCACGAAGGCCAGCATTAACAAAACTAACACACGCAAGACACAATTCTAATTAAAAGCTCTAACTGTAGACATCAGTATATATTTAACAAATATAGAAGGCTGATTATCAACATAGTAAATTAAACATATTCCTCTCTTGAAACTCAAACTCAATGTATGAAGCACAAGCTCTGAAAATCACTGCTGAATGATAAACGATAACTGTGAAAGATGATGGAGTGGTTTGGGGATAGTTACATTAAATTAATTAGATTCTATATAATTCTTGCAAACATTCCCTCCTAGAAAAAAACAAAGTATATAACTTTCTTTTCTTTTTTTTGAGATGGAGTCTCGCTCTGTCGCCCAGGCTGGAGTGCAGTGGCCAGATCTCAGCTCACTGCAAGCTCCGCCTCTCGGGTTTACGCCATTCTCCTGCCTCAGCCTCCCGAGTAGCTGGGACTACAGGCGCCCGCCACCTCGCCTGGCTAGCTTTTTGTATTTTTTAGTCGAGACGGGGTTTCACCATGTTAGCCAGGATGGTCTTGATCTCCTGACCTCGTGATCCGCCCGTCTCGGCCTCCCAAAGTGCTGGGATTACAGGCTTGAGCCACTGTGCCCGGCCTAAAGTATCTAACTTTCAAAATACCAAAATTCTGCAGAATCTCTCACACACCAACTTAGTTAACTTTCTCAAAATCCTTGATTAAATCTATACTATAACATACAGTTATATGGTTATATGGTAGTCAGAGAACATAATGATCAGTCCCAAAAGAAGATCAAGACCAGCAAAAAATCTGGCTATATTCAGAAACAACTTAGAAAGTCTTGACTTATGTTCCTTTCCTACTTAGTGACTGAGAAGGAGACAGAAAATGTATTTTGTCTGTGAAAGTTTAGGGGGAAGAAGAAGAAATACCTGTTTTTCCAGTACCACTAATCAAATGTGGAGTCAAAGGGACTTTTATTATTGAAATAAACTTTGGTGAAATGGCAAATGCTCAATCTCTAAAAATATTAGGATGGTTCAGTTTGCTTCCTGTGCCTCAGCTCCCTTTTCCAAGGTAGCTTAATGAGAGGTAGCTTCAATAAAATTTGGCTGCCCAGGCCAGGCGCAGTGGCGCACACCTGTAATCCCCGCACTGTGGGAGGCCGAGGTGGGCAGATCACGTGAGGTCAGGAGTTCAAGACCAGCCTGGCCAACATGGTGAAACCCTGTCTCTACTAAAAATACAAAAGCAACCGGGTATGGTGGCACATGCCTCTAATCCCAGATACTTGGGAGGCTGAGGTAGGAAAATCACCTGAATCCGGGAGGCAGAGGTTACAGTGAGCCGAGATCGTTCCACTGTACCCCAACCTAGGCAACAAGAGCGAAATTCTGTCTCTGAAAAAAAAAAGAAAAAAAAAATGGCTGCCTATCTTTTTTAGAGCAGAATCTCAAAAGTTCAGCAGGAATTACTTCAGAGTAGAAAGCAAAGAATCCAAGAAAGGAATGTCTGATCTACAATGAAACTGGAGAGTTGTTTCCCCTGAGAAGACAAGATAAACATTTTATCCGAGGGAAATACTCATGGGGCAGCCCCTAAACACATGGGGCTCTCACAGTTACAAAATGGGAAAGGAGAAAAGACACACACACACACACAAACACACATATACACTACACCTGCCTTGGACTTTAAAAGAAAAAAAAATACATATATATATATGTGTGTGTGTGTATATATATACACATACACAAACATATTGTCATTTTATTCACCCTTTATAGAAACTTATTCTTTACTTAATAAATATGGTACAGTATCTGAAATTTAACATTTTTTTAACAGCATCAAACATAATTTCAGTACCTATCCCCTTCCCCCATCCCCCAAAGTTAATGAGGTAGTAATTCATACTAACTCAAAACTGGGCAAAACAATAAATGACTTTATATGAAATGGTCTTCTGGGACAGAAGAGAAAATAAAAGATGACAGCAAATAACACTGCTAAAATTGATATGCTTGCTTTATTCAAGAATGATAAAGTTATCCACATTTTAGCTATGAAATGTAGAACAATAACTGTGATACTGTGATGGTTAATATCGAGTGTCAACTTGATCAGATTGAAGGATGCAAAGTACTGTTCCTGGGTGTGTCTGTGAGGGTGTTGCCAAAGGAGATTAACATTTGAGTCAGTGGGCTGGGGAAGGCAGACCCCCGCTCAGTCTGAGTGGGCACCATCTAATCAGTTGCCAGCATGAATAGAATAAAGCGGGCAGAAGAAAGTGGAAGGAACAGACTTGCTGAGTCTACTGGCCTTCATCTTTCACCCATGCTGAATGCTTCTTGCCCTCAAACACTGGACTCCAGTTTTTGGACGCTTGGACTTACACCAGTGGTTTGCCAGGGACTCTTGGGCCTTCAGCCACAGACTGAAGGCTACACTGTCAGCCCTACTTTTGAGGTTTTGGGACTCAGACTGGCTTCCTTGCTCCTCAGCTTGCACAGGGCCTATTGTGGGACTTCACCTTGTGATCATGTGAGTCAATACTCCTTAATAAACTCCCCTTCATATATACATCTATGCTATTAGTTCTGTCCCTCTAGAGAACCCTAATACAATAACTTTCAAAGAAAAGTGGAACATATGATTTTGCTTCCCTGCAACCAGCCAACAACGTCATCTGTTGGAAAGAAACTTTAGAACACTTACGAAACAAACTTAATTGTGATATTTTAAATTCAGCATGCTCTCAAGGATGAAACTTGAATTTAAATACACTCAACCTGTATTTGTCCAGTATCAGTAGAGGGGAAAAAAATGTTTCCATATAAACAGAAAACAAAAGATTGCTGATATCTTGCTCAAGCACAAACTAGAGTTTGCTTATCTATCTGCATATACGGGGACAGGGCATATGTAAACTGCAGCAAATTCCATTCAGTCTACAAACTTCCAACCAAAGAAAATGAAGAGCTCTTGCCTGCTAAATGTTCTGCATGCCCTGCACACAGCACTGCTATGAGGCAGTGGTTTCCTGCCCTGTGATGTTTGCCACCTTTCAGTTTCCTCAAAACCTGCAGAACTTACTGAGATTTGGACCTTACAGAAATGAAAGGCAATAGCCTCCTTGGACATCAACCTGCCAAATGGCTATCAAGTCACAGAAAAGATGTTAAAATGTTAGAAGATGGTAAAATCGTATTTTCAAAGTGTGAGTCAAGAAGAATGTCCTTCTCTAATTTGGAAATACACTGAGGAAAAGATTGCAGTAAAACAGAAATTCATATTCTATTTCTCCAAAACCGTTTCCTGATCTTAAAAGAGGCCATAAGGAGCCTAAAGAAGGATGAAATGACTGTCCTAAGTTGCTCGATAGTATGTGTAGAAAATTCCTCTACCATCAGGTAATGGGGTCTCAGAGGGAGAAGAGATAAATACACATGGTCACTCTGCTACTTGAGTTGAAAGTATTGTAAACTATTGTTTTCTTGTATCATGTCATTTCATTTGCTCAAAATGGAACAGAATATCTTAATATAGTTAAATGATATAACCAGAATTTCCATAAGATTTTTGCCATCTAAAAATAGTTTTAAGAAATGCTTGAATGCACAAAAGGTTAACTTTCCACAGAATCTTTTCTACTTCCCCATAATATTGTTTTTAAAAATTCTATGCCAGGCATGGTGGCTCACGTCTGTAATCCCAGCACTTTGGAAGGCCAAGGCGGGTGGATCACTGGAGGTCAGGAGTTCAAGACAAGCCTGGACAACATGGTGAGACCCCATCTCTACTAAAAGTACAAAAATTAGCTGGGCATGGTGGAATGTGCCTGTAGTCCCAGCTACTCAGGAAGCTGAGACAGTAAAATTGCTTGAACTCAGGAACAGAGGTTGCAGTGAGCCAAGATCGCACCACTGCATTCCAGCCTGGGCAACCGAGCGAGATTCCATCTCAAAAAAAATAAATAAATAAAAATTCTATAACAGAATTTAAGAAATATTCCCCATAGACATGGATATACTAAAAAATTAGTACATTGTGATGTTGACCTAGATGAATAGTAACTCTTTTACAAGTTTGTTTCCCTTTGTCAATATTTGACTTTGACATTTAAAAACAGGTATTTAGCAACCACAGTGGAAACCACAGTGAAAAATTACTCCTGGTTTTTGAAAGTTAAGTGTGATTATGTATATACACAAAATCCACATAGCACACAGACCTCCATGAAAAGTATACACATCACAAAGTTCTCTCCCAATACCTGTCCCCACAGGAGATGGTAACATACGACCTTGAATCACACAGGTGATGCTGTCAGCCTGATGAGGGTAGAGATCTATTTTGAAAACAGAACTCAGAAAACTACAGGGCAACACTGTCTTGCCCTCAGAAAGGAAAGACAGTGTGAAGGGTAACCTTTCCCTATATCTTCAGAAAAAGATGACACATTTTGGCATCATAAAACTGTCCTTGAAAATGTTACTTCTGATAAAGTGTCGTAGTCTCAAAGACACTCAGACCCAGAAGCTATCGCTGCACTCTATGAAAGTAACGTTTAACATAAAATCTGACTAGTTGGCTCCCTTAATAATACATTGACTTGGCAATGATATTTAAAACTGACGCCTCTGTTTTCTGAAAGAAGTAAGTATTTGTGTGAGTTTTATTTTTATGTTACTTTCTTCTTCATCCACATGCATGAAAGTCAAAATAAATGAAAGTTTCAACCCCACCAGCTTTCTTATTTAAAAGGAAAAAAAAATTCTGAGTCTTGACTCATTTAAATTAATACAGAAAAAAAAATGACAGTATAAGTTCATTTTAAAATGAAAATTATAAGGATAAATGGAATTTTCAAAATTATACTTTTATTCCTGAAATTTTATCCTTACAATGTTACACATGCTGTATCCAGAACATCTTCAAAAACAATACTTACTGTAATTGCCAGGAGATTTTTCTTCATAAGTAAAATGAAGTTGTAATTCCTCTTCTGACATCTGACAGATGAACACTTTCAGCAAACAGCAAATAATAAACAAAGCATTGTGTGTCTGCCAAATGAAGATGTGGCTAGAAAGACCAAAATCATACAAGAATCAATATTTAAACATTAGCATCACGGTTTATTTCTAGTTCATGATTTCTTCCTGATCTGTCAACCATTTTGTCCATCCTATTGGTAATATTAGGACAATGTCCATATATTTTAATGGCTCATGATTTATTACATTGTACCAGCGATATTATGTTTTACTTCATAGTTCATTCCACATATTTTACATAGTGAATCTACTTAATAAAAATCTTTACTGATGACTGTAGGAACGACTGTTCTTTGTTCTTAACAGGTATACCACATATAGGCAATTAAAAGAGAAGAAGGCTACTAAAAAAATAAAAAAAATTGTGGTAACATAAAAAGAATATATGCAAATATGTAACCAAAATTTTCAATGAGGCACTGCCAGCAGCACAGTAAAATACTTTTTATTTGTATTAATGACCATGAACTCCCAAGAAAACCTTTATTGGATTCAATGTAATTTGTTTATAAGCAAGACAATGCAAAATCTTTTAATCTTTTCAGAGACTGACACCCAAACATGGTTTTGAAAAATGCTTCAGTGCATAAAAAGTTAACCTTCCATTGATGTGAAGAATATGACGGAATGGCCGGGCGCGGTGGCTCAAGCCTGTAATCCCAGCACTTTGGGAGGCCGAGACGGGCGGATCACGAGGTCAGGAGATCGAGACCATCCTGGCTAATACGGTGAAACCCTGTCTCTACTTAAAAATACAAAAACACTAGCCGGGCGACGAGGCGGGCGCCTGTAGTCCCAGCTACTCGGGAGGCTGAGGCAGGAGAATGGCGTAAACCCGGGAGGCGGAGCTTGCAGTGAGCTGAGATCCGGCCACTGCACTCCAGCCTGGGTGGCAGAGCAAGACTCCGTCTCAAACCAAAAAAAAAAAAAAAAAAAAAAAAAAAAAAGAATATGATGGAAATAACAGCAACAGATGTAGAATGAAATAAAACTCAGACTAAGGCATCATTTAAACTAGATAGCAGCAGCAGCAGTGATAATGGGGGGGATTTCCTTCTTAATGATAATCACATCATTATTCATCTTCTTAAAGAATATAAAGATTGTCTAAAAACCCGAAATCAAATTCCAAAATCTATAATCTCACCCCAGTGACTTAGACACTAACCTAATACCTCTTTTACCTTTTTTCCTTAATAATAATTCTTTCATAGAGATTTTCAAAAGACCACAGTCAATTTCCACCAATAAATGAAAATTAAAATTCACATTGTTAAATATAAAGCAAACATGGTTTAATTAGCCAGCTTACTTCTGACATTCTGCTGAGAGTTTTAGTTCTTTGGTTCTAGAAAGGAAGACCTTAATTAGTGCACCAAGATTTCCTGTTCGAGGATTGTTTTCAACTGCAAGAGAAGAAAAGGTTTTAAAAAGTTAAATTTAAGAACTAAAATCAAAGTGAGCTTATCATAACATTTATAAAACCAAATGCCATACTGAAATTGCTCAGTGACCAACCTTACTGTTAATTTCACACGTAATTAGAGAAATAAGCAATGAGAGAAACTGCTGCTCTTGGTCTTAATTCTGAACATCAAACACTGGTTTGCAAAATGAAAATGATAGAAACAGTACAAGTAGCCATCTTATCTCAGAATGCAAAATCATAAAGGAAAAAATAATAGTTAACAGACACAGTCAAGTTACACACTAAATCTTTCTCTAGAAAAGATTTTTAAAAACTCAGAAATTGATCATATGTCCCCAGTATATAGAATATAATTGTCTGGACGGAGGGAGGGAGGGAACAAAAAGAACAAAGGGACTAAAATGGCACATTTCCGGGTTCTTCATTGTTAACTTTCCCGTGCCCGGGAAAGACACAGGTCGACTGCGCAGGTGCAGTCTGACCTCTGACGAAGAAAACTGAAACCTTCCTAGCCGCACCTACCGCCCCGCCCCCGACCCGCCTATGTCCTGCCCACTGCCCTCCCACTCCCGGGACCAGGACATAAAAGCCGCTCCCGGCGGGCACGTGGCGCGAACTTCCTTGGCCCCTGCTCGTGTGCGGACCTAGGAACCTTGCCGGAGAACGCCGGAGCGACTTTGTTGGCCTCCACCGCCGGAGACCGGTGAACCTCGCCCCTCCTTCACATTGGGTTGCAAATAAAGTTTTACTTTGCCTACTTGCCTATTCTCTGGCATTTACTCTGGTGGTCGTCTGGAGCAAATCAGTTGGTGCCGAAACCCGGGAGGAGACCCCTCCTCAGGGCCCCCCAAGGTCCGAGGAGCCTCCTCCTTCCACGCCCCAGACAGGACCAGGACCTGGACATCGCTTTCCCCACCTCCAAGTCTCCTAGGGGTGAGTACCTTCTGCCTCCCTGTCATATCCCTTGGCCAGAAGTCCTGCGCAGGCCCAAGGCTTTTTTTCCGGTCACCAGGTGACCCAGGGAAGTTCCCAAAGGCAGAGACGTCTGCCCAAAGGAACTCCATTCCGTTCTGTGGGAGACCCGTCCAGGACGGAGACATCCACCTAGAGGTAATCTCCATTCCAGCTCCAGGAGCCTCCCGCCGGTCTCTAGTGGCTCCAAAGGACGCTTTGTAGCCAGGTAGAGTTCGGTTTCCATTTCCGCCTATAGGCAAGAGGAAGGCAATGGGAAACCCTCAATCCAAAATACCTAGAGACTCCCCTTTAGGGTATCTTCTAAAAAATCTCAAAACTTTGCAATTAGAACAAGATCTCAGGCGAAAGCGACTGGTGTTCCTCTCCACTGTGGCGTGGCCACAATATAAATTAGACAATCAGTCTCAATGGCCGCCTGAGGGCACTCTAGACCGTAACATTTTAACCGACCTCAGTAGTTTCTGCCAACGCTTAGCCAAGTGGTCTGAAATTAATTATATACAAGGATTTTGGGCCTTGCGTTCTCGTCCGGACCTGTGTAGCCAGTGTTCCTTGGCTCAAGTCATGTTGGCTAAGGACACAGGCCTAACAAAGTCCGAAAAAGAGGAGTCATCTTTCCTGTCTGAGTTGCCCGAAGACCTTACTTCCCCTCCCTCCCTTCCACTCCCGCCGTATACCCCACCTCCCCCTCCTGCTTCGGCCCCACCTCCTCTTTCGGCTCCAACTCCCCCTCCCGCTCTGGCGGTTGTTCTGCCTCCCTCCTCAGCCCCTCTCACCATTGTTGAGGCTACACTTCCCTCCGACCCCTCGGCACTTCTGCCTGGTCATCTTAGTTCGCCTGTCTCTGCCTATACCCGCTCTAAAGACTGCCTAACTACCCCCGCTCCTACTCCCACCCTATCCAAACCCCCTGCGGTCTTAGCACCCTTGTGTGAGGTGGCTGGAGCAGAGGGCATAGTTAGAGTTCATGTTCCCTTCTCACTAGCAGATCTTTCAAAGATTGAAAAACGCTTAGGAGATTTTTCTGCCAACCCTACAATTTACACCAAAGAGTTTAGATACCTTTGGCAGGCCTATGATTTAACCTGGCATGATCTCCAGGTTATTCTTACCTCTACTCTAAACCCTGAGGAGCAAGAGCACATCCTAGTGGCCGCCAGGCAGCATGCCAACCAATTACACTTAACAGACCCTGCCTTCCCACTAGGGGAACAAGCAGTCCCCTCTACAGACCCAGACTGGAACTATCAACTATCAGTAGGCCAGCCAGGCCACTGAAGACGAGATATGATGACTCAATGTCTTCTGGCTGGTATGCAGGCAGCCTCAAATAAGGTAGTAAATTTTAATAAACTAAAAGAAATTATTCAAGGTCCAGATGAGAACCCGGCCACATTTTTAAACAGGCTAACTGAGGCTTTAATTCAATACACTCGGTTAGACCCAGCTTCCCCAGCCAGGGCCACTATTCTAGCATCATATTTTATTTCACAATCGGCCTCGGATATTCGGAAAAAACTCCAAAAGGTAGAGGATGGACCTCAAATTCCTATTCAAGATCTAGTCAAGTCGGCCTTCAAGGTCTATAATTCAAGGGAGGAAACGGCTGAGGCCCAACGACAGGCCCGCCTAAAGCAGAAGGTACAGCTCCAGACTCAAGCCTTAGTTGCTGCTTTGCAGCCTAGCCGTAACCCAAAACCGGAAAGCAAAACCCCTGGAGGCTCAAAGACAATAAAAGGGGCTTGCTATAAATGCGGTGACCCAGGGCATTGGGCTGATAGATGTCCCCAGAGTCCCCAACCGCCTGAGCCAATGCGGCCATGCTATAAGTGCGGAGTAGCTGGACACTGGGCTAAAAAGTGTCCTAACCCTCGTCTGCCAACAACTCCTTGTCCAGCATGCCATGAAGAAGGGCACTGAAAGTCTGACTGCTCCACCCTGAAAACGGGCATGGTGCCTCAACGTGATGTCCCTTCTCAGGACCCTGGGAGCTCCTTCCAGCTCTTACATCTGGATGACGACTGAAGGTGCCGGGACTTGGGGACCCCCATCACCCTCGCCGAGCTGCGGGTAACTCTCCTGGTAGTGGGTAAGACAATTAATTTTTTAATTGACAGCGGGCCTACCTACTCTGTTTTGCCGTCTTTCGAAGGGCCTAGCCTTCCCTCCAATATTTCTGTTGTAGGAGTCAATGGTTCCCCGTCCAGCCCTCGGAAAACCCCACCCCTTAATTGCTGCCAGGCCAACAACTATTTTGCACACTCGTTCCTCATTATCCCCTCATGCCCCACTCCCCTACTGGGCCGAGATGTTTTAAGTCAACTGAAAGCCTGTATCTCCATTTCTACTAGCGCCCCCCACCCCACCTGCCATCTGCTTCTAGTATTGACTAACTCAAATGACTCCAACAATCCTACTAACCCTTTCCCCGATTTCCCCATTCCTATCGACCCCCAAGTGTGGGACACCTCCACTCCTGTCGTGGCGGACCATCATCCACCAATACTCATAAAACTTAAAAACCCATCTCAGTTTCCAATGCGCCCACAGTTCTCTCTCTCTCCACAACACTTACAAGGACTAAAACCAATCATTACTAGGTTACTCAGCCAACACATCCTCATCCCCATTCATTCTCCCTGTAACACCCCAATCCTACCCATAAAGAAGGCAGATGGAACTTTTCGTCTTATCAACAAAGCTGTTTGTCCCACCCATCCGGTAGTTCCCAACCCCTATACCCTTCTTTCTCTCATTCCACCTAATACAACACACTTTACCGTACTGGATCTAAAAGATGCATTTTTCACTATTCCCCTACACCCAGATTGTCAGTTTCTCTTTGCTTTTACATGGGAAGACCCAGACACCCATACCTCCACCCAACTGACATGGACAGTGCTTCCCCAAGGGTTCCGAGACAGCCCCCATTTCTTTGGGCAGACCCTAGCAAAAGACTTAGCCTCCTGTCCTCTTACCAATAGTAAAATTCTCCAATATGTAGATGACCTTTTAATCTGTAGTCCCACGGGACAGAACTCTCTTTTAGACACTGCGATCCTCCTTAATCATCTAGGATCCAAAGGTTACCGAATATCCAAACACAAAGCTCAACTCTCACAACAATGTGTCACATATTTAGGTATTGAGATCACTCCTACGACGCGCTCACTTACCACAGACCACTTAACTCTAATACAAAATCTTTCTCCTCCTCAAGACGCTAAGGAAATTCAATCCTTCCTAGGCCTAGTAGGATTTTTCAGACACTGGATTCCTAATTTCGGAATCTTGGCTAAGCCTCTATATGCAGCTGTCAAGGAGACTCCCCGAGGACCTTTGTCTAACCCAAAGTTAATCTTTAAACATTTCACTCACCTGAAAAACTGCCTTCTCTCACATCCTACTCTCTCACTCCCAGACTTCCAACGCCCATTCCAGCTTTTCACAGATGAAAGACAAAAGGTTGCAGTGGATCTTTTAGCCCAATCTATAGGCGCCACCTACCGCCCCGTGGCATATCTATCTAAACAATTAGACCGCACCGTACAAGGGTGGCAGCCCTGTCTTCGGGCCCTAGCAGCAGCAGCCTGCCTAACCCAAGAAGCAAAGAAACTCATTAGGGGTGGTAACCTAACAGTCTTCTCTACTCACCGCCTTCAAGATCTTATTGCCCACATAAGTATTAGCCATCTAACCCCATCCAGACTCCAACTCTTTCACCTCTTATTCATAGAAGACTCCACCATTGCCCTAGGAGTCTGTTCCTCTCTGAATCCAGCAACCCTACTTCCTGACCCTCTCAAGCAACCTCGTACTGAACACTCCTGTCCAGAACTTTTAGAGGCCCAACCACCTAGTCACTTACATTTACATGACCAGCCCTTAGAAGGCTCACAGTTAACCCTATTTGTAGATGGCAGTTCTTTTATAAATTATCTAGGAAAGACAGGCAGGATACGTGGTAGTTACATCTTCTGCTGTCCTAGAAGCTAAGCCTTTACCACAAGGAACAACATCACAGCAGGCAGAACTCATCGCACTAACTAGGGCTCTCCTCCTATCCAGAGGAAAAACGGTAAACATATACACAGACTCCAAGTATGCCTTCTTGATTGCACACACCCACTCTGTCATCTGGAAAGAGAGAGGTTTCCTAACCACCAGTGGTACCCCTATAGTCAACAAAAAACAGATATTCAAACTGCTAGATGCTTTATCAGTGCCTTCCAGAGCAGCCATCATACACTGTAAAGGTCATCAGACTCCATCTAACTCGGTGGCGGCTGGCAATAACTTTGCTGACACCACTGCCAAGTCGGCAGCCAGATTCTCCACTCCCACGCTTCCCTCTATTTGTTTTCTCTCTCCTCAATATACCCCTACTTATACCCAAGAGGAAAAGACCAAACTATTACAAGATTCAAGCAGCCAAACTGGCCACAGACAACTGGATTTACCTCAATAATAAATTAGTTATTCCTGAAACTCAACTCCACACCATTCTAAAAGACATACATAATTCCCTACACATAGGACCCAAAGCTTTATATAACCTCCTAAGCCCCCTCATTCACTGCCCCACACTCATGAAACACCTAATTATAATCAACCGACAGTGCTCCACATGCCTCAAGTCAAACCCTCAAGGTGCACTGCGCAACCCCCATCCGAGCCATCAACTCAGAGGGCACCAATCAGGCGAAGATTGGCAAATTGACTTTACCCACATGCCAAGGCATAAAAAATTCAAATATCTCTTAACTCTCGTTGATACTTTTTCAGGATGGATAGAAGCCTATCCTACTACAGGAGAAACTGCCAATATAGTTGCCTCCATACTCACTGAACACATTATTCCTAGGTTTGGCCTCCCGCTCACTCTTCAGTCTGACAACGGCCCAGCATTCATCTCCAAAGTAGTCCAGCAAGTGGCGACCCTTCTACACATTACCTGGAAACTTCACATCCCTTATAGACCTCAGTCCTCCGGTAAAGTAGAGAAGGCAATGGGCTCATCAAGCAACAACTCACCAAACTCTCACTCGAGACTCGACAATCGTGGGTAACTCTCCTTCCCCTGGCCCTAACCCGGCTGCGAGCAGCCCCACGGAGTCCAACAGGCCTCAGTCCGTTTGAATTAGTTTACGGCCAGCCCCTCACCCTCCAGCAGTTACCCACCCTTTCTTCCCCGTTGGCAACTTATCTCCCATACCTCACCCTCTTGAGACAACTCCTGAGACAACATGCAGAACTAGCACACCCCCCTCCAACAGACACCTATAGCCCACATCTCTCTCTCAGCCCAGGAGACCAAGTATACTTAAAAGATATCCAAGCCAAAGATCTTCAGCCTAGGTGGAAAGGCCCCTATACTGTCCTCCTATCCACATACACAGCAGCCAAACTTCTAGGACAAACGCACTGGGTCCATATATCACAATTTAAAAAGGCCCCCACCGAAGACAATCAGTGGACATCTACTAGACTTACCCCTACCCACCTCAAATTCACCAAACTCCCTCAACCACCACACGTTCCCTGACCTTTTGAGCTTATCCCGATTTCTCGCCATACTCTATATAAACATAACAGAATTCCAATATTTTACCCCAGATCCCTACTTGCCTCCAGATAATAGCCCATCACGGTGGATTTCCCGCTTACCTTTATAGAACATCTTCAGTGGCAAGGTGTACTCTGTGATTACACTGAAAATGAAGTCTTATCTCATACTTATATTACTATCTTTCTCTTGTATTTCAATCTCTATTACTAACCCAACTTTCATATGGAGATTCTCTATAGTTGAAACTTGGTCACGCAAAAATAAACAGCACTCACAGCTACAAGGCACTGCTGACTGCCCCCCTTCAGGCTGCCAACCCCACCTTACTATAAATTTCACCCTATCGTGTTGCAGTGCGGCCGGAGCTAAGGCTCTCTGCTTCCTGCATGATCAGACACATTACAATTGTAAGACTTACTGGAAACAAAAGAACCTAGGATGCCCTTATATTTATTGTAAGATCCATTATGCAACCTTGAGACAGGAGAAACCCACTGCCCTCTTCACCGTTGCGAATCAACGAACCCCCTTTCAATACCAATTAAATATCAAAGACCCATGGGACCCCCGATGGGCAGATGGAGTCAAAGGTGGACTCTACACAGGCTACACAATTCTTAGTTCATATCCCATGGCTACTCTCCTCATAAAAAGAACACTTGTCCAGCAAAAATCCCTTCCTCAAAACATACAAGTCCTACAAAATTTAACCTTAGCCATACAATCACGAGTCAGGCCTAGTAGACATTAACATCCAAACCCTAAACAGGATTAAAGCAGAATTAAAAACCTACAATACCCCCTTCACCCCCCGGACCACCAGTATGGCTGCTGCCC
Source organism: Rhinopithecus roxellana (assembly GCF_007565055.1). Lineage (NCBI taxonomy): Eukaryota > Metazoa > Chordata > Mammalia > Primates > Cercopithecidae > Rhinopithecus > Rhinopithecus roxellana. Next base: position 48,560,978 of record NC_044569.1, on the reverse strand, counting down.
ATAATACAGCAGATGCTCCCATTCCTAATTCCCGTACTAATCCTCTGTCATGTCTTATGTTTCGCTCCTGTTTTAATCAAATTTCTCTGAGCCAAAGTTCAAGAGATCACCCGTGTCACCTTCAACCAGATGCTCCTACATCCCTATGTCCAGGTGCCAACCATAGGCCCTTATAACAACACCCCCTAACAGCAGGAAGCAGCTAGACAGACAACGACGCCCCCATCACTATAATCAATAAAAAGTTGGACTGTCTGGAGGAAGGGAGGGAACAAAAAGAACAAAGGGACTAAAATGGCACATTTCCGGGTTCTTCATTGTTAACTTTCCTGTGCCCGGGAAAGGCACAGGTCGACTGCGCAGGTGCAGTCTGACCTCTGACGAAGAAAACTGAAACCTACCTAGCCGCACCTACCGCCCCGCCCCCGACCCGCCTATGTCCTGCCCACTGCCCTCCCACTCCCGGGACCAGGACATAAAAGCCGCTCCCGGCGGGCGCGCGGCGCGAACTTCCTTGGCCCCTGCTCGTGTGCGGACCTAGGAACCTCGCCTGAGAACGCCGGAGCGACTTTGTCGGCCTCCACCGCCGGAGACCGGTGAACCTCGCCCCTCCTTCACATTGGGTTGTAAATAAAGTTTTCTTTTACTTTGCCTACTTGCCTATTCTCTGGCATTTACTCTGGTGGTCGTCTGGAGCAAATCAATAATAAACTATGAAAGTTTATTAAATCTAAAACACCGTCCAGATCACAAATCATTTGAATGAAAAATTAAGAAAACATATCAACAAAGCGGTGTGGCTAGAGGGGGAGCTATTTGACCAGACAAAACTTTAAAGAATTTGTTTTTAACTTGAAATGATGGGCACTTCAGCAACTGTATCAGTAATCAGATTTAGTTTCTAGATCCAGGTCTATAGTTAACTGAATACTGAACCTCAGACAAATCACTTTACTTCTCCAACCTCAGTTTTCTCATCTGCAAAAGAAACAACAGCTAACATACGATGAACAACATAGAGTAGGTGCTTTACATGCATTAACTCATTTAATCCTCACACCAACCCTCCAGGAAAAGCACTAGTATTGCTTCCATTTCATAGATCCTCACCTGGAGGTTGCTACTTGCTCAAGGAAACATCCTTATCAACTGGCTCAAATCTTTGACTTTAAACTGCTAGGTGAAGCAACCTCTATAATCAAGAAATTGGACTTAATGAAACTATAAAGCTCTACTAGGCTGCACAGCAAGTCACAGAAGCATGGAAGCTAAGAATTCATCAGAAGGGAGAGATTATTTTGTAGAACCTTTCATTTGACTGATGAAGAGACAGGCTCAGAAAGGCTAAGTGCTGGGCTTAAAGTCAACAATATGTTAGTAGCAAACATAGTCTTCTTCCTTGACCAATGGTTTTCAAAATGTGAGATTCCAGAGTCCTGGATAATTGTTTCTCTTCTGAAGTGTATTTTTAACTAGTTTGAAAACTGGAAATGCAAACACTCAAACACACTGGCTTGGGGAACCAGGAAAGTTCATTCTTACGAAGATCTGGGACTTTTGCATATATTTGAACTTCTTTTTTTCAAATGTAGAAACAGGGTCTTGATCTACACCCAGGCTGGACAGCAGTGGTGCAATCACAGCTCTCTGCAACCTTGAGCTCCTGGGTTCAAGTGATCCTTCTGCCTCAGCCTCCCAAGTAGTTAGTGCTACAGGCATGCACCACCATGCTCAGCTAATTGTATTTTTTGTAGAGATGGGATGGCCCTATGTTGCCCAGGCTGGCATATTTGAACTTATTGAAATGTGTCAAGATTTGAAAAAATGAAGTTTTCCAGAATATTTTTTAAAATTCAGGCCCATACATATATATTTTAAAATATTATACATAGGAGTAAGTACAGCATTACAGCATACCTGCATTGTGCTTAATAACTGCCAGGCTCACTCCCTGCTGCATATGTATTCTTGTCATGACTTGAGAGTCAATCCAAGTGACTGCCTAACTTTCTGTGATAAAATGACAAGCACTTTGCTATTCCAAGTGTGGCTCATGGACTGGCCACAACAGCATTATCTGAGAGCTTGGTGGAAGTTCAGAATCTCAGGTCCACCATACTCCTAACTGAAGTTGACAGTACTTCTCAAAGTTTAATGTGCATTTAAATCACAAGGCATTCTTATTAAAATGCAAATGGACTCCACATGTGTGAAATGTGCACTGAGATTCTCCATCTCTACCGCTCCCAGGTGACATCCACTGCTGCTGCTGCTAGCTGAAGAATACCACTGTGAGTAGCAAGGTCAACATTTGTTATCAATCAGCAGTTTTTGTCCAGCCTTCACAATCAAGAATAGATATGTGATAAGATAGTAGATAATGTTAAGAGTTTCACTTTGAAACAAAAATGTCCTATTCCTCTTTCAAGTTTTAGTGTTAATGAAAGAATACCCAGAGACCTCAGAATAAACTTTTTAAGAAAAAAAAAAAACAGTTAAGGTTTGCAAGTGCATCTCTGTGGGACTTTATCTAGCTATTGCAAATCCAAACAAAATGCTGAAACAAACTAAGCTGAGGGTAACATGACTACAATCATCACTCAGAATCCCAACACTGAAATCTTTGTTCATTCAACAGCCCCCTTTATTGCTGGAATGGCCTTGTAATTGTTGAATGTATAAATGATTAGCTATTTAAAAAAACAAAACATTGTGTTTTTGGAAAGAGTAACCAGACTACTTGATTGATATAATTAAAGAGCTGTGTACCTTCTTCATTCATTCATTCAATCAGCATGTATTTATTGAGCTACTCATATGTGCCCACACTGTTTCAGATACTAAGGAGATACTTGTAAAGAGAACTCCCTGTCTTCATGGAGCTTACCTACCAAGACAGTTAAAAAGTTTCCATGATACTCTTTTGGATAAGATGAAGATTAGGGCAGTAAGTTAATAAAATTAAATACACTCAATGATTTTAAACAATACTCCATGGTAGATTCAAGATTCCAAAATATCTCAATGGTAGAAGAAAAGAAATTTTACATGATCACAGTTAATTGGTGCAAATAAAATGCTATGTTGAAGCTGAATGAGCTTCGGGAACCAGAGTAACAACACAGGAGGTTCAACCGGAAAGCAGAAAAGTGTAATGGGACTAGATTACAGAATCTGACAAAGTTCAAATCTCAGTTCCACCACTGACCAGCTGTAGAACACTTGGCAACTTACCAAACTGGCCCCTGCCTCAGTTTCCTCATCTGTAAAATTAAGATAACAACAGTGCTTAATAAAGAGCTAACTTGCCTGATGCTAGAGCTTGAACTTGTAGCAGTCTGTTAACTAGTGATGCTCGTGTAAAGAAGGGAATGCCCCCATCTCTACAAGAATTCAGGCAAAGTTTGGGTAACATTCAGATAAGGGTATTGTAGACAGGATTTCTGTTTGAGATGAGAGATTAAATTTGCGAAGCCCCTGAAACAAACTTTTCTAAGATCTCACTGAAAGACTCATGAGCTCTAAAATCCAACAACCAATGTAGAGAAAATACAGAGGAGAGAGGACAAGACGACCCCACACAGGGATACAACAAACAAAATCTACATTGTGGGAAACTCCACCATTCAATTTCTTCAATAAATACACTGAGAGAGGGAAAAGAAGAAAAAGACAGATGAAAAGGGAAACTTGCTATGAAAATAAATGTAAAGATATAACCAAAAATAATGTGTGAACTTATTCGGCCCCCAGTTCAAACAAAATGAGACAATTACAAATTTGAACACTGAATATTTTGTGATATTAAAAGTTGTTTTTTTCGTAAGATAGTGGTACTTTTTTTTTAAGAATCCTTATTTAGAGATACATATTGGGCTTAGACAACACAGCAGCATATGGTGGAGGGAGAGGTAGAAAGACACTGATGCAGATGATCAACCTGGGAACTTCAGAATTCCCTCATACCCCAAATCCAAGAAGTGAGGGTAATGAAGGTCCCATTTAAACTAAGAAGACTTGGACAAATAAAACCTTCTCGGGCTCTATAAATTAGGTTGGGAAATATATCAGTTTGCTCTCAAACTAAAATAACAGCAGATTCAACAAGCATCTATAGGATCTACGCAAGCAACAGAGGAAATAAACACAGCTTCTCTGGGACCAAACAATGCACCTTCATGGGTTATACCCCATCCCCTTACTCTGCTTTATTTTTCTGAACAGCCACCATTATATAAACTAGATATACTTATTTATTATCTGGCTCCTCAATGAAATAAATAGATCCATGAGGTCAGAGACCTGGGTCAGTGTTTTTTGCAGTCACAGCCCAAGCTTATGGGATAATTCCTGTAATATAGTAGGTGCTCCATAAATATGTTAGTTTAATGAAAACGAGAAAATAACAACAACAGCAACCAGAGGATAAGAAATGAATTACAGTGAAACCTCAGAAGAAAAGCTAAATCAAAATTGCCAAAAGAATTTTAATACATAGCAATCAACAATGGACAATAGGAAAATTAACCATCTATTTTTTAAAAAAGAACAGAAATCCATTGGGGGAAACACGTGTAATGAAAAGAGAGCAAGCCAAGCACAGCAGCACACACCTGCATCCCAGCACTTGGAGAGGCCAAGGTGAGAGGAATGCTTTTGGGCAGAAGTTCAAGACCAGCCTAGGCAACATCACAAAACCCCATCTCTACACAAAATACAAAAATTAGCCAGGTGTGGTTGTGCATGCCTATGGTCCCAGCTACCCAGGAGGCCAGGCAGGAGGACTGCTTTGAGCCCAGGAGGTTGAAGCTACAGTAAGCCATGATCATACCACTGCACTCCAGCATGAGCGACAGAGCAAGACCATGTCTCAAAAAAAAAGAAAAGAAAAGAAAAGAAAAACGGCTGGGTGCAGTGAGCCACACCCATAATCCCAGCAGTTTGGGAGGTCGAGGCAGGAAGATCACTTGAGGTCAGAAGTTCAAGACTAGCCTGGCCAATATGGTAAAACCCCATCTCTACTAAAAATACAAAAATTAGCTAGGCATGGTGGTGCATGCTTGTAATCCCAATTACTTGGGAGGCTGAGGTGGAGAATGGCTTGAACCCAGGGGGGCAAAGGTTGCAGTGAGCCAAGATCATGCTACTGCACTCCAGCCTGGGCGACAGAGCAAGATTCCATTTCAACAAAAAAAAAAAAAAAAAAAAAAAAAAGAAGAGAGCAGCCTATCTACAAAAGACTAGAAATGATTAAGAAATAAGCTAAAAATGCAATAACAGCTAAAACATACACTACAATAGTAAAAGAGGAGAACTGGCAGTGTACAAAACGTTGAAATCAATCATACAAAGGAGGAAATATGAGAAAAGAACAGAGACAAAAAGATACAGAAAGTAAAGAACAGAGATCCAACGTGAACATTACGGGTGATCAAGAGGTAAGGAGAAGAAACTAAAACACAAAATCAGAGCCATAATGAAAAAAAGAAAAAAGAAAAACAAACTTCTGAACTGAAAAAGATCTTAATACACCAATCAAAACACCTCATCAAATTATAGGAAAAACGATACAGAGAAAAAGCATAATAAGAAATATTTATTGCCAAGAGTTAAAGGAAAAAGTCTCATGAACAAAAAGCAAAAAAAAAAAAAAAAGGACAAATGAGGCCACAGAACTTGGAGATATCCCTAGGTTAAAATGCCAAAACAGGCCGGGCGCGGTGGCTCAAGCCTGTAATCCGCAGCACTGTTGGAGGCCGAGACGGGTGGATCACGAGGTCAGGAGATCAAGACCATCCTGGCTAACATGGTGAAACACCGTCTCTAACTAAAAAATAACAAAAAACTAGCCGGGCGACCTGGCGGTCAGCCTGTAGTCCCAGCACTTACTCGGGAGGCTGAGGCAGGAGAATGGCGTGACCCGGGAGGCGGAGCTGCGTGAGCTGAGATTCGCGGGCCACTGCACTCCAGCCCGGGCGACAGAGCACGACTCCGTCTCAAAAAAAAAAAAAAAAAAAAAAAAAAAAAAAAAAAAAATGCCAAAACAAGAAGTGAGGATACCTGGCTCCTGAAAAAGTTGTATTTATATGCCAAAGGCAGACTCTTCTGCTCTGAAAGAGCAGACTCTTTCAGGAGAGGACGGTACAGCTGCTTCTTTACCCTTTATAAGCTGGCAAATGTTTTTGCCTCATCCCTCACCTACAAGGAGTCTGACTATCATATAAAACAACTGACCTGGCTCTCACAGCATCATCCTAGTGGGTAAGAACTAGGACAAAGAAGGACCAATGGATGTCTTATTTACTGTGAAGTATTTAATATGAAATCTGGGCTGGGTGTGGTGGCTCAAGCCTGTAATCCCAGCACTTTGAAGGCCAAGGCGGGTGGATCACCTGAGGTCAGGAGTTCAAGACCAGCCTGACTGACATGGTGAAACTTCATCTCTACTAAAAATACAAAATTAGCTGAGTGTGGTGGTGCATGCCTGTAATCCCAGCTACTTGGAGGCTGAGGGAGGAGAATCGCTTGAACCCAGGAGGTGGAGGTTGTAGTGAGTGGAGATCACACTATTGCACTCCAGCCTGGGCAACAAGAGCAAAACTCTGTCTCAAAAAAAAAAAAAAAAGAAATCTGATCCAGAAAACCTCATGTGTACATTCAGGAAAAAGGTAATAAAGCTAAGCATTAAAAGCCTAACAAAAATAATGGCCAATGCTTTGGGAGGCTGAGGTGGGAGGCATGCTTGGGGCCAGCAGTTCAAGACCAGCCTGGATAAGAGGGTGAGACCCTATTCCTTAAAAAAAGAAAAAAAAAAAAGAAAAAAAGGCAACATATTTCCCAAAACTGATGAAAAACATTAATCTACACATCTAAGAGATGCAAGCTACCATGCCAGGCTAATTTTTATTTTTATTTTTATTTTTGTAGAGACAAGGTCTTGCTATGTTGCCCAGACTGGCATCTAACTCCTGGCCTCAAGCAATCTTCCTGCTGTGGCCTCCCAAAGAGCTGTAATTACAGGTGTGAGCCACCACGCCTGGCCAAAAAACTCTTTTAAATGGCAAAGAGAACATCTTACAAGCAGCAGGAAAAAATTTCTCAACATTTTCAGGGGAACAACAATACAATTAATGTCAGACTTATCTGAAAAAATAGAGACCAGAAGATAGTAGAATAATATGTTCAAAGTGCTGAAAGAGAAAAAAATGTTAACCAAGAATTCGATATCTAGAAAAACTACCCTTTGAAAATGAAGGAATCAGGAGAGAAAGAAACAACTTTACACGGAAGAAATTTGATAAACAGTACCTCAGCCAAGTGATCAATGTCAACACCATCAGTGATAAGTCATATTAACAGCATGTCCCCTTGAGACAGTGTGTTCAGAACAGCACTTCATCTCCATGGTCTTCCTTCCACAAACCTATAACCCCAGTTTAAGTATGAGAAAGTCATCAGACAACTCAAATTGAGAAATGTTTTGGAAAATACCCTACTAATACTCCCCAAAATCGTCAAAAGGCATCAAAAATGTGGAAAATTTGAGAGACTGTTGCAGACCAGAGAAATACATGACGATCAGAAGTCATGTGGCACCCTAGGTGGGATCCTGGAACAGTGAAGGCACATTAGGAGAAAGCAAGTGAAAGACTGAATGAAGTGTGCAGTTTAGTTAATAGAATTAACATAACCTCATTTTATCATGCTTTGCTTTATTGTGCTTCAAAGATACTGCATTTTTTACAAATTGAAGGTTTGTGGCAACCTTGCAGTGAGCAAGTCTATCAGCGCCATTTTTCCAACAACACATGCTCACTTCATGTCTCTGCATCACATTTTGGTAGTTCTTGCAAAATGTCTTCATGTTTATTTACTTACTTTTTTCTTTTTTTTTGAAACGGGTCTTACTCTGTCACCTAGGCTGAATGCAGTAGTGTGATCACAGCTCACTGCAGCCTCAACCTCCCAGGCTCAAGAGATCTTCCCATCTCAGCCTCCTGAGTTGCTACTCAGGAGTCACCATGTCTGGCTAATTTTCTTTTAGTTTTCTGTAGAGACAGGGTCTTGCTATGTTGCCCAGACTGGTCTCAAATTCCTGGACTCAAGCAATCCTCCCGCCTTGGCCTCCCAAAGTGCCAGGATTACAAGCCACCATGCCCAGCCAATTCTTGCAATATTTCAAGCATTTTATTGTTATATCTGTATAGTGATCTCTAATCAGTGATCTTTTTGTGTGTGTGTGTCAGAGTCTCATCTGTCACCCAGGCTGGAATGCAATGCTGCGATCTCGACTCACTGCGATTCTCCTGCCTCAGCCTCCCGAGTAGCTGAGATGAAAGGCACCTGCCATCATGCCCAGTCAATTTTTCTATTTTTGTAGAGATGGAGTTTCACGATGTTGGCCAGGCTGGTCTTGAACTCCTGACCTCGGGTGATATGCCCACCTCAGCCTCCCAAAGTGCTGGGATTACAGGAGTGAGCCACCGCACCTGGTCGAATCAGTGATCTTGGATGTCATGTTGTCACGAGCAAGAAGATTATGACTCATTAAAGGCTCAGATGATGTGTTAGCATTTTTTTGTGATACAGTTATACGATTAAGATATGTACATTTAACACATGTTATTGCACATTTGATAGACCATGGTATAATGTAAACATAACATTTATAAGCACAGGGGAAACCAAAAAATTCATGCAACTTACTTTATTGCAATACTGGCTTTATCTCAGTGGTCTGGAACTGACCCACAATATCTCTGGGGTATATCTGTACCAATGTTGATTCCTTAGTTGAAACAAATGTACCATACTAAAGTAAGATGTTAAAATAGGGGAAATAGGTGAAGACTATACAGGAACGCTCTATACTAGCTTTGAAATGTTTCCATAAGTCTACAGCTATTCTAAAATTAAAAGCTTGTTTTAAAAATCTCAGTAGATAGTTTTAACAGCAAATGGGACATACCAGAAGAAAAGATGAGTACCAGGGACAGTAGCTCACACTTGTAATCCCAGCACTTTGTGGGGGCCTAGCAGGGAGGATCATTTGAGCCCAGAAGCTCAAGACAACATGGCAAGATCCCACCTCTACAGAAAAGTTAAAAATTATCCAGGCATAGTGACATATGCCTGTAGTCCCAGCTACTCAGGAGGTTGAAGTGGAAGGATCTCTTGGGCCCAGGAAGTTGAGGTTGCACTGAGCAGTGATAGTGCCACTGCACTCTAGCCTGGGAAACAGAGTGAAACACTGTCTCAAAATAAAAATTAAAAAAAAAAAAAAAAAAGGAAAAGATTAGAAACTAAAGACGAATTAACAGAAAATATCTCATTGAAGGTCAGAGACAAAAATAATGTAAACTACAAAAGAAAAAAAGGCCTAACAAGTATATGGGACACAATGGAAACAAAAGCATTGAACACAAGTATAACAAGTGTCCCAGGAGGAGAGGAGAGACAGAATAGAACAAAAATTTTATATATAAACAGATAATGGCTAAGAATTTTCCAATACTGATAAAAGACACCAACCCACAGATTTAAGAATCTCTACAAACCTCAGGCGACAAAAAAACAAAGGAAACTTCTCCTCAGCACCTTACTCTAAGGCTACTGAAAACCAAAAGATAACAAGAAAAACTTAAAAGCAGCCAGAAGTTAAAAATTCCATTATTTTCAAAGAAGCAACAATAAGGTTGACTGCTTTCTTCACAACAAAAACAAGAAAAGCTAAAAATAACGAAATGACACCTTTAAAGTACGGAAAATAAATTAATGTCTATCTAAAATTCTATATCCAGCAAAACATATGCTTCAAAAGCAAAGAAAAAAATAGAACATTTTCAGACCAAAAAAAGAAAAAAGAGAAGGAAAATTGTTGACAGTAGACGAGCACTTAAAAAAAATTTTTTTTCAAAAAGGAAACTAAGCATACTCACAAAGCCCTTAAAGTTGATATGCATTTATACTTATTGATGTGAAGAGGTTCCTGACATGCTGCTGAGTGTAAACGAAATATAAATAATACCATTTATATGGCCGGGCGCGGTGGCTCAAGCCTGTAATCCCAGCACTTTGGGAGGCCGAGACGGGCGGATCACGAGGTCAGGAGATCGAGACCATCCTGGCTAACGTGGTGAAACCCCGTCTCTACTAAAAAATACAAAAAAACTAGCCGGGCGAGGTGGCGGGCGCCTGTAGTCCCAGCTACTCGGGAGGCTGAGGCAGGAGAATGGCGTAAACCCGGGAGGCGGAGCTTGCAGTGAGCTGAGATCTGGCCACTGCACTCCAGCCTGGGCGACAGAGCGAGACTCCGTCTCAAAAAAAAAAAAAAAAAAGAAAAGAAAAGAAAAAACAAAACAAAAAAAAAACAAATATAAATAATACCATTTATATGAAACTGTCACTAAAGATTAGCAGCGATTACATATGTACTGCTTAATATGAGATGATTTTTATTTTAGCCGAACCATCATCATGTTTACTGGAATTTGGGGCAATAAATGTATATCTTTTTTTGCTGTTCCCAAAAGTATTTTTAAACACGAACACATTCCTGATACAATGTCAAAGGAAAAACACAGATTAAAATGTGTGTGTGTGTGAGTGTGTGTGTCTGTACGGTGGATGATATATATATAAATTTATATCCATTGCATAAGTAGAAGAAAAAATACAAAAACATCAACAATGCCTATGTCAGGGTTTTCAAATTATGAGCAATTACTACTTTGTTTACATTTTAGTATGCTTTCCACATTACATACAATGAGTAAATATTACTTGCTTTTTTTTGCCCCTAGATTTGGAGTCTTGCTCTATTGTCCAGACTGGAGTCCAGTGGCACCATCACAGTTCCCTACAGCCTCAAATTCCTGGGCTCAATCAATCCTCCTGCCTCAGTCTCCCAAGCAGCTGAGACTACAGGCACGTGCCACCATGCCTGGCTAAGTTTTTTCAATTTTTTTGTGTGTAGAGATAGAATCTTATTATGTTGCCTAAGCTGGTCTTGAACTCTGACCTCAAGCAACCCTCCTGCCTCAGCCTCCTAAGTTACCAGTATTATAGGCATGAGCCACCACTCCCAGTTATTTTCGGTTTTCTTAATGTAATTTTTTTCTTTATTTGTTTTCTTATTGCTTTATTTTGTTATATTTTTCTGTTTTTTCATCTTTTAATTTTTTAATTTTTATAAAAACCCAAAGTCACCTTAAAAGTCATTATCACAGTAACTACACTAATATTGTTACATCAAACTGCTTAATTTTCAGCACTGAATTGCAACATGGCTTTTGAAAGCCAGCTCTATTAAGCAAAAAATTCCCTAAGCTATGGTTGTAAGGCAAGGCAACTACTACAATAACACCTTTTTCATTATCAACATAGTTTGTTCTTAAAAACAAAAATATTTGGGCCCAGGCACAGTGGCTGACGCCTGTAATATCCCAACACTTTGGGGGTCCAAGGTAGGAGGATGGCTTGCAGCCAGGAGCCTAAGACTAGCCTCGGCAACACAGGAGACCCCCATCTCTACAAAAATAAAATAAAATCATTAGGCAGGTGTGGTGCCATGCACCTGTACCCCAGCTTCTCAGGAGGCTGAGGTAGAAGGATCACTGAAGCCCAGAAGATCAAGGCTGCAGTGAGCCACAATGGCACCAGTGCACTCCAGCCTGGGCAGCAAAGTAAGACTCTCTCTCTTTTAAAAAAAAAAAAAAAAATCATCAAAAACTGTTTTTAGCAAAATAGTTTATATGGGAGTTATCCATATAGCTTGATTTTTTTTTTTTTTTTTTTTTTTTTTTTTTTTAATTTTTTTTGAGACAGAGTCTTGCTCTGTCTCCCACGCTGGAGTGCAGCGGCACCCTCTTGGCTCACTGCAACCTCTGCCTCCTGGGTTCAAACAATTCTCTGCCTCAGCCTCCTGAGTAGCTGGGATTACAGGCGCCTGCCACCATGCCTGGCTAATTTTTGGACTTTCAGTACAGACAGGGTTTCACCATCTTGGCCAAGCTGGTCTTGAACTCCTGACTTCATGATCCACCCACATCAGCCTCCCAAAATGCTGGGATTGTAGGCGTGAGCCACAGTGTCTGGCCTATATAGCTTGATTTTAAAACAGATATTGTTCTCACTTATTATACTCCTGTACACTAGGTATTTTACAGACACATTATCTTTAATTTTCAATGCACCAATGCAATCTAAGTATAACTGCCTGCATTTTAAAAATATATACAATTTCTTCCAATTGCTATGAACTTGAAAGTTAAGCATTTGAAAAACAAGACCTGAAAAAGGTAACATTTGCTGATATAACTGGTTTGCAATGACTACACGCCACACATTGTACTGAATATTTCATATTACCTAATTTTTCCTTATAAGAATCCTGTAAATAGTTGTCCTTATCCTCAACTTATATGAGGAAATTAAAGCTCAGCTAATAAGTCTCACAGCTGAAATTAAAATCATAAAGTGATTCTGGATTCCATGCTCTTTGCCATAATATCAATTTGTTATAGAAACTTTCTAATATATATTCCTAATAGATTTTAATAAGTAATAATTATTCTGGTGAACATAGTCAATAACAGCAGTTGGTAAATCACATTATTTTCAGTATTTCAAAATTCACAAAAAGAATAAGCCGAAAGACTGTCTATGGTTTAGCAGAGTCCATTGCCACTACTGCAGATATAGTCAAGTATGTGTCATATTGCTATTGACTGAAGGGTACCTTCTAGCAGCATCTGTGAATGCCATGAATAGAAAAAATTATTACTACTGCTATCAAAGAAGAATAATTACTTCATTAATTCAATTCATATACTATCAAAATCTAAAACCAAATTTGAAAACAATGCCCCACACACATATACACACATTTTCCCCACTTACCTAATGACCTGCAGACTGAAATGGTTGCTTCCTCCAAGAGTTTCAACTCAGTACTGGAAAGACAGAAGAATAAAGGTAATTAATGACTATAATACTAAATATGTACATACTAATCAGTTAAAGAAATATATAAAGATAAGAAAAATAATTTAGAAGAAAAATATGGTACACAGTAGTGAACAATAAGATCAGCAAAAAAAAAAAGTTACGCTTCAATTTTCAATATAATTAGGAAATTTACTGTAATTCTAAATATGAGACTCCTAAAGAGAAGAGCTTGGGGCACCCTGCCTTTTAGGCATTGAGGCAGCGGGGAGACTTAGCAAAATTCAAGAAAGGCACTCCAAAGTAGAGAGCACAAGGCAGGGGCCCTGTGTGCCCGATTCTAAAGGCAGTACTAATTATAGTTTAGAAAGATGATATTATTTTTGGGAAATACATGCAGTGTCATGATTTCTGCAATACTTTCAAAAAGTTCTACAAAAAAAAGGAAAATGAAGAAATAAGGCAAGAAAAGAGAGATGATACATATATGTTTTGGTGGTTTATAAATATGTAGAAAAAAGATACAAAGATACAAACAGAAACAGATACAGAGACAGACTCAAACTGACACAGAGAAAAGAGGCACAGACAGAGACAGAAATAAAGCTTAGAAGAAAATATGTTTCTTGAGATTGCATTTGACAACGATTTCTTGGATGTGACACCAAAAAGCACAGGTATCAACAGAAAAAAACAGACATGCTGGACTTTACCAAAATTAAAAACTTCTGTGCGTCAAAGGATACTATCTACAGAGTGAAAGTCAACCCACAGAATGGAAAACAAATATTTGTAAATCACATATCTGATAAGAGACTGATATCCAGAATATACTTTTAAAACTCCTACAACTCAACAACAACAAAAACCAAACAATCCAATTTTAAAATGAACCAATGACTTAAATAGCCATTTTCCAAAGAGGATATAGAAATGGCCAATAAGTACATGAAAACATGCTCAACATCACTAGTCATTAGTGAAACACTAAAAGCAGAGTGGGATAACACTACATACCCATTGGGATGGCTTTTATTTAAAAAAAAAAAAAAAAAAGGCCAGGTGAGGTGGGCTCACACCTGTAATCCCAGCACTTTGGGAGGCTGAGGAGGGCAGATCACTTGAGGTCAGGAGTTCGAGACCAGCCTGGCCAATATGGTGAAACCCATCTCTACTAAAAACACAAAAATTAGCCGGGCATGGTGGTACACACCTGTGATCCCAGTTACTCGGGAGGCTGCGGCAGGAGAATCGCTTGAACCCAGGAGGTGGAGTTTGCAGCGACCCAAGATCGTCCCACTGTACTCCAACCTGGGAGACAGAGTCCGACTCCATCTCAAAAACAAAAAAAAAAAAAAAGAAAAAAGAGGAGGAAGAAGAGGAAGGAGGAAGAGGAGGGAAGGAGGGAGGGAGGGAGGGAAGGATGAAGGAAAAAAAACAGAAAGTAACAAGTGTTAGCAAGGATGCAGAGAAATTAGGACCCTTGTACACTGATGGTACGTAAAATGATGCAGCCACTATGGCAAAAAATATGGCAGTTCCTCAAAAAATTAAACATAAAATTACCATACGATTCAGCAGTTCTACTTCCGGGTAGATACCCAAAAGAAGTAAAAGCAGGGTCTTGAAGAGATAGTTGTACACTCATGTTCACAGCAGCTCCATTAACAGTAGCCAAGAGGTAGAAGTAACCCACATGTCTACCAACAGATAGATGGATAAATGAAACGTACATACACACAATGGAATATTACTTAGCCTTAAGAAATAGGGAATCTTGCCAGGCGCGGTGGCTCGTGCCTGTAATCCCAGCACTTTGGGAGGCCAAGGCGGGCAGATCACCTGAGGTCAGGAGTTCAAGACCAGCCTGACCAACATGGAGAAACCCCATCTCTACTAAAAATACAAAATTAGCCGGGCATGGTGGTGCATGCCCATAATTCCAGCTACTCGGGAGGCTGAGGCAGGAGAATCTCTTAAATGTGGGAGGCAGAGGTTGCGGTGAGCCAAGATGGTGCCATTGCACTCCAGCCTAAGCAACAAGAGTGAAACTCCATCTCAAAAGAAAATAATAATAATAAAAATAAATAAATAAAACACGGAATTTCAATATATGCTACAACATGAATGAACCTTGAAGACATTATGCTAAGTGAAATAAGCCAGCCACAAAAAGATAAATATTGTATAATTCCTCTTATATGAGGCTCCTAGGGGAGTTAAACTCGCAGAGAAAAACCAAAAAGGTGGTTGCCAGGGGCTGGGGATGGGAAAATAGGGAATTAGTGTTTAGTCAGTATAGAGTTTAAGTTTGCCAAGATTAAAAAGTTTTAGAGATGGATGGTGTTAATGGTTGCACAACAATGTGAATATACTTAATGCCAGAGAACTACACACTTTAAAATGGTTAAAATCATTTTACATCGTGTATATTTCACCACAATTTTTTTAAGTGCATTCCAACTCCTGTTCAACTATTTACTAGATAGTTGACCTTGGGCTGGTTTGTTAAATCTTTATGTCTTAATTTCCTCATATATAAAACACAAATAGTAAGAGTACCTTCATAAGGTTATTATGATTAAATTATACAGTATCGATAAAGTGCTTAGAACAGTGCCTGGCACAAAGTAAATCCTCAATAAATGATAGACTCTGTTCCATTTGTCTGTGTTTGTTTTTATGCCAGTACCATGCTGTTATGCTTACTATTGCTTTGTAGTATATTTTGAAATCAGGTAACATAATGTCTCCAGATTTGCTCTTTTTGCTCAAGATTGCTTCGGCTCTTCTGGGTCTTCTGTGTTGCCACAGAAATTTTAGAATTTTTTTTCTATTTCTGTGAAAAATATCACTGGTATTTTGATAGGGATTGCATTGAATCTATAGATCACTTTAGATAGCATAGACATTTTAACAATATTTATTCTTCTGATACATAACAAGGGATATTCTTTGCATTTATTTATGTCTTCTTCAATTTTTTTCATCAATATCTTATAGTTTACATTGCAGAGATCTTTACCTCCTCAGTTAAATTTATTGCTAGGTGTTTTTTTAATAGCTACTGAAAATGTATTACCTTATTTCTTTTTTCAATAGTTCAACAGAATAAAGAACCCAGAAATAAATCCATACACGATTTTTGACAAAGGCATCAAGAACACACATTGGGGAAAGAACAATCTCTTCAACAAATGGTACTGAGTAAACTGAATATTCACATGCAGAAAAATGAAACTAGACCCCTATCTCTAACCACTTACAAAAATCAACTTAAAATACAGACTTAAATGTACAACCTGAAACTATGAAACTACTTGAAGAACACTTAGGTGAAATGCTGAAGGACATTGGTCTGGGCAAGGACTTGTTGGACAAGACCTCAAAAGCACAGAGAACAAAAGCAAAAATAGACAAATAGGGTTATATCAAACTAAAAAGCTTCTGCACAGCAAAGGAAACAACAAAGTGAATAGACAATCCAAAGAAAAGGAGAAAATATTTGCAAACTATGCATCTGACAAGGGACTCATCCCAGATACATAAGGAACTCAACAGAAAAAAAAAAAAATCCAATTTAAAAATGAACAAAATACCTAAATAGACACCCCTCAAAAGAAGACATACAAGGCCGGGTGCAGTGGCTCACACCTGTAATCCCAGCACTCTGGGAGGCTGAGGCAGGAGGATCACCTGAGGTCGGGAGTTTGAGACCTGCCTGACCAACATGGAGAAATCCCATCTCTACTAAAAATACAAAATTAGCCAGGCATGGTGGCACATGCCTGTAATCCCAGCTACTGGGGAGGCTGAGGCAGGAGAATCGCTTGAACCCAGGAGGCAGAGGTTGCGGTGAGCCAAGATCATGTCATTATACTCCAGCCTGGGCAACAAGAGCAAAATTCTGTATCAAAAAAAAAAAAAAAAAAGACATACAAATGGCAACAGGTATATGAAAAATATGCTCATCACCACTAATCACCAGGGAAAAGCAAATCAAAACCACAATGAGATATCACATCACCCAGTTAGAATGGCTATTAATAAAAAGACAAAAAATTACAAACGTTGGCAAGGATGCAGAGAAAGGGAAACTCTTATACAATGTTGGTAGGTGCTATAATTTGGATGTTTGATCCCTATAAACCTCATATTGAAATCTGATCCCCAATGTTAGAGATGGGGCCTAATGGCAGGTGTCTGGGTTATGGGGGCAGATCCCTTATGAACAGATTGATACCCTCCCTCAGAAGTGAATCACTTCTCACTCTATTAGTTCCCATTAGTACTGGTTGTGAAAAAGAGCCTGGCATCTCCTCACCCCATTGTTCCCTTTCTCATCATATGTTCTTTGTACACACCAGCTCCCCTTCACCTTCTGCCATGAGCAGAAGCAGCCTGAGACCCTCATCAGATGCAGATGCTGCTACCAGCCTGCAGAAGTGTGAGCCAAATAAACCTCTTTTCTTTAGAAATTATCCAGCCTCAGGTATTCCTTTATAGCAACACAAAACAGACCAAGGCACTAGGAAAGTAAATTAATACAGCCATTAAGGACAACAGTAGGGAGGTTTTCCAACAAATTAAAAATAGAACTACCATATAATCCAATAATCCGACTACTGGGTATAAACATTGAGCATCCCTCACCCAAAATGCTTGGTACCAGGAGCATTTCTGACTTCAGATTTTTTTTCCCCCGATTTTGAAATATTTGCATTATAGCTGAGCATCCCTAATCCAAAAACCCAAAATCCAAAATAGTGCAATGAGTATTATTCTCTAAGCATCATGTCAGTGCTCAAAAAGTTTTGGATTTTGGAGCATTCTGGATTTCAGATTTTTGGATTAGGGATACTCAACTTCTATATCCAAAAGAAACAAAATCAGTATGTCAAAGAGATATCTGCACCCCCATGTTTACTGCAGCACTATTTACAATGGCCAAGATATGGAATCAACATAAGTATCCATCAATGGATGAATTTTTTAAAATGAGGTACATATACACAATGGAATACTATTCAGGCATAAAAATAAATGAAATCCTGCCCTTTGCGGCACCTGGATGAACCCACAAGACATTAAGTGAAATAAGTCAAGCATAAAGACAAATAGGACATGATGTCACTCATCTGTGAAAACTTGTTGATCCATAGAGGTAAACAGTAGAACAGTGGCACTGAAGGCTGAGTAGGACAGGCAGGGAGAGGCAGAGAGGTCAACAGGTACAAAGTTACATTAGATAAGAGGGATAAGTTCTGGTGTTCTATTATACAGTAAGGTGACTAGAATTAACCATAATGTACTTTACATTTCAAAATGGCTAAAATAATTTTGAATGTTCTCACCACAAAGAAATAACAAGTATTTGAGGTGATGGATATGCTGATTGCCCTGATTTATTCATTATACAATGTATAATACATCAAAATATCATATGGTACTCTATAAATATAATTATGTCAATTAACAAAACTTTTTAAAAATGATAGCTATTATTGATTCCAAAATGTAGTGATTTCCCCATAGCTAATACATTAAAATAATGCTTCACATTTGTTTAACCCTTTAAATGTCTTTTTTTTTTTTTTTTGAGACGGAGTCTCGCTCTGTCGCCCAGGCTGGAGTGCAGTGGCCGCATCTCAGCTCACTGCAAGCTCCGCCTCCCGGGTTTACGCCATTCTCCTGCCTCAGCCTCCCGAGTAGCTGGGACTACAGGCGCCCGCCACCTCGCCCGGCTAGTTTTTTGTATTTTTTTAGTAAAGACGGGGTTTCACCATGTTAGCCAGGATGGTCTCGATCTCCTGACCTCGTGATCCGCCCGCCTCAGCCTCCCAAAGTGCTGGGATTACAGGCTTGAGCCACCGCACCCGGCCTAAATGTCTTTCAAAACACTTTCAAATATATTGGTGCAATTAAATCCCATGAAAATCTCTTCCAGGGGACAGGGTCATTATAAACCTTATTTTTATAGATAAGAAAACTGAGGCATGCAAGGAGTTTAAAGTAAAATTCCAGGAATCCGAAGTCTGAGTAGAACAAGAACCAGTTTTAGAGCCTGGTGACTTGACTAAAACTTATGTTTTATTTTCTACCAATACACATGGTACAGTAAATCCTCCAAATGGGCAACTCTCTTGTGGCAGCTTTAAAACCCGTACCCCTCCAGAGTTCTTTTCTGTTGCTGGTGAAGTGCACTTCTTAAGAGTGACTCACTGCATCAAGGTTTTTGACAAGAAAATTTTAGAAAAACTGTGGAAGGAAACTGATTGGTCTTTGTTGTTGTTGCTGTTGTTGTGGTGGTGGTGGTTGTTGTTGTTTTTGAGACAGACTCTCCCTCTGTTGCCCAGGCTAGAGTGCAGTGGTGCGATCTCGGCTCACTCCAAGCTCCGCCTTCTGGGTTCACGCCATTCTCCTGCCTCAGCCTCTGAAATAGTTGGGACTACAGGCACCCGCCACCACGCCCAGCTAATTTTTTTGTATTTTTTAGTACCCAGTCTAGTTGTGAAAATTTTCGTAATCACTTCCTTACCGAATTATCTTCCGGGTAGCCCAATGAAGGTTCTTAACTGTGTTTCAGATTTTGTGTGTGTGTGTGTGTGTGTGTGTGTGTGTGTGAGAGAGAGAGAGAGAGAGAGAGAGAGAGAGAGAGAGAGAGAGAGAGAGAGAGAGAGAGAGAGAGGTTGATTGATTGATTCTTGGGCGCAGGTCTCCAATCCCTTAGTAATTGTTCATTGTGATGTCACCAGCAAAACTGACACAAAGAAATGGTAAATGTTTGAGATGATGGATGTCCCAATTACTCTGACTTGATCATTACACACTGTATACGTGCATCAAAATACCACATGTATCCCACAAATATTTACAATTATTCTGTATCAGTAAAAAACAAAATAAAACCAAGATTCCAGTTTTGTGACTCCCATCTGTTTATGTTGCTGGCAAAGTGATAGTGTGGCCATCCTCTGAGAAGAAGGCCTCTAATATATGGATTGCATCAGGGAGAGTCACACCTGGTCATTGGATCAGTATGGTTGTTGAGAGTTTAGTTTGTTTAGCTACTTTGACTAAGAGATTACTAGTTTTAAGTATTTATCCCTAATTTCCCACTACTGACAGTTTTCAAACTGACCTGGAGGTATGGAATTTATGTATGCATTAAGCTTGAAGTATACTGTGTGATACTTATTTAGTCTGAATTAGTATGAATATTTGACACTGCCTTTCTGCCCCCTTTTACGTGTTTTTACTGCCCAAATCTGCCTTCAGAAACAACATTTCGTTTCTAATCGTAATATTCTTGGAAACACTGGCACATTTTTACAGTACCATTTTACTTTTATTTACTGCAAATGATGATTTGTTAGTTGCCTGCTGCCAGAACATCTGAGCTCATTTGTTTAACTAAAACAGTACTGTGCATAGATGCCTGTAATAGGCAGCAACAGTTACCAACCACCCCAGTTCCTTACCACCTCATTATAGCTCTAAATCAAGCAAATGGGAAAGCAGATTATTCTTAAAATGTTCCAAGAAGTTTAGAAAATTGAGGGATGGAAGGATGAGAGGAAAGGAATTCTATTGTAACAATCGGTGTGTTGCTTTTGGCAGGGGTGTGCCTGGCTGATTTCCTTTGTAGAAATAAGTAACACTTCAGAGTGCAGAAATTGCAGGCATCCTGCAACAAACAGAGCTCTACCACTCTAGTTAATAAATAATTACTAAGTGTTTTTTTTTTCTGGCTGAGCCACTGTATCAGGCACAGCCCGGGATGTATAAGTGAATGACATTGTCCTGTTCTCTTGGAGCTTATAATGTGAGCTCTGAAGATGCTTCTATTCTAAAGTGGTGATTGTTGAACAAGGCAGTGGCAGTGATGCTATTTCAGATTGTGGCCCTGTGTTGGGGGATCCAGGCCTGGGGTACATAGTCACAGAATGGAAGGTGCTGTCTGGCTCACTACAGTGGGGAGCTTTCCAGATAATTCTGACAAATCAGACTGCTTCAAAAGGATATGCTCTTTTATATTTGGAAAGAAATATATGTCTTTTAGTCTGGGTGCAATGACTCACGCCTATAATCCCAGCACTTTGTGAGGCCGAGGTGGGCAGATCACCTGAGGTCAGGAGTTCAAGACCAGTCTGGTCAACATGGTGAAACCTCATCTCTACTAAAAATTCAAAAATTAGCTAGGCGTGGTGGCAAGTGCCTGTAATCCCAGCTACTTGGGAGGCTGAGGCAGGAGGATTGCTTTTGCCTGGGAGGCAGAGGTTGCAGTGAGCCAAGATCACTCACTGCACTCCAGCCTGGGTGACAAAGGAAGACTCTGTGTCAAAAAAAAAAGAAAGGAAGGGAAGGGAAGAAAGAAAAGAAAGGAAAGAAAAGAAAGAAAGAAAGAAAAGAAAGAAAAAAAAAAAGAAAAGAAAGAAAGAAAAGAAAGAAAGAAAGGAAAGAAAGAAAAGAAAAAAAGAAAAGACGAAAGAAAAGAAAGAAAAGAAAAGGGGAACAGAAAAGAGAATGAGCAGGGAGGGGAGGGAAAGAAGGGAAACGAGGGCAAGGAAAGGAAGGGAAGGGAAAAGAAAGATGTCTTTTTAAAAATATTTTAACAGAAATTTAAACTTGACCGGTAGACCTTGCCTTGAGGGCCGGAAACTGGGAAGTGTTTCCTAAGGAGCCAGGGGAAATAATTCTGTCTTCTGGTAATGAAGGTCTGAGTGGTGTCTGACAGTGCCTAACTGCCTGCTTTGTACGGGGCTGGGAATACTGTGATGAACAAGGAGCCCACAATCTAGTGGGGGCCATAGACAAGCAATTGGGCAATCTTACTGCCACGTGCCCACTTTTATGACTGAGTGCTGTTGGGGTGGAGAATGGCCTTCTTACCTTGTCTTAGGTGAGACCTGATCAAAGAAGGCTTCCTGGAAGAAGTGATGTCCAAACCAACCTCACCAAGATATGTTGGAATTAATCCCCTTTTCAGGCTAATACTGTTGTAAAAATAAACCAGAGCTCTGTTTTGGTTTTTGTTTATACCCGAAATGAAAGTGGAGAGACTGAACTTGGTATTCCAGCCATCTAGAATACTATTCTAGCTTTGTAATTTGCCATTCCCCTGTGTTGATTAACCACCCCTTCCCAGAGCATGCCAGGCTCTCTGTGACTGTCATGTCTCTGCATACTATTCTCTTTGTTCTGCCTGCCTGATGTCTCTTGGCCCTTCAGGAAAAACAGTTACTTCCTCCAGGATGGCCTCTTTGATTCCTCCTATGGTTCATTGAGTGCACATCCTGTGAGCTCAGACCCAGGGCCGGTTTGATAATTCATACTTACCCAGCACTGAACAGTCTATCTGCTACTTCATTCCTCCATGTAGCCTGGAGGCAGAGGCAGCATCTTTCCCGAAGTCTAGCATGTCCTAGGCACCCAAGCACTATTTGCTGAATGAACAAATTTAGCAGCTTCGAAGATTATAGCCACATGTGTATAACTGAAACTCTTGGTTCCAGTCAGCTTTAAAAGAGAGTGCCATTGACTGAAGAAAGTGGAAGCACCAGTGAAATAGATTTTATGCATGCGGTCTAGTTGTTAATTTCATAAAGCTTTTTACAATCCTTTGCATTTTATACCTCTGTTACTTTTTGTCTGAGTAACCAATAAACTGAGTAATTCATAGTTGCCACTTCTTGCCACAGTGATTTATTAATTAGAACTCTTCTGGTTGTCAACAAAAATCAATTTTACTTAGTATATGCCAGAGAAAGGGGAAGATGTGATGAAGAGACTGGAGTGTCTCATAGAATCCAAGATCAAGAACACACCCAGGCTTCTGGAAGAACTGGTCCCAGGAATTGGAAAGCCAGAAGCAATCCTGAGAGTCCTTACTGTTTATGTCTTTCTTTCTGCAAAGCTTTTACTCATCTTTCTTACTAACTGGCTTTCTCTGCCACTCTGTCAGTAGAGGATGGCCTCCCACCGCCCTCAACTATGCAGCCAAGTTCCAGCCAAATGGAAAAACTGTCTTTCCATCTCAATTCTAAATTCTCTTAAGACTTGGGCTAGGCTTGGGTTAGATGTCTATCCCTGGACTAGTCAGGTACGGCCAGGAGTGGAGACATGCTGCACCTATCTGTCTGCCTCTGCTCAACTCTGAAAAGTAGGTGGGAAGACAGAAAAAAGGGTAGGGAGGCAGCAGACAGAGATAGACAGCAGAGAGACATTGTAAGGCTGGCAGACACTTTATAAATATCTAATATGGTGAGTCTCCATAAACTACTACCCATAAACTATGTCATAGGATCACTTCTAGGTTATCTTGTTTTAAAAAAAGTCAGTCTTAGATGAAACTTAAACATTTAACTTTAAAAAGACAGTATCTTTTAAAATATGCATATAATTTGAGACTTTTAAGGTAACAGGATATTCACTTAAGTAGTTAGTAGGTCTTAGCTTTGTGTGTATGTATGGTATTTTTTATACATGACACTGCCTTTAATTGCTGGGAGGTTCTAGCAGCTCTGTCCATCAGAAATATAAGGTAAGCCACTTTTGTAATTTAAGGTTTTCTAGTAGTCACATTGAAAAAGTAAAATGAAAAAGGTGAATTTAATTTTAACGTATTTTATTTAACCCCAATTTCCCAGATATTATCATTTTATGAATATAAAATTAATGAAATGTTTTACATTCTTCTAAAAATCTTTGAAATCTGGTATGTATTTTATGCTTTAGCAAATCTCAGTTTGGACCATTTCAGGTGGTCAGCAACTACATGTAGCTAAAACTAAGAGCAGGTTGGGTGTGGTGGCTCAATCCTGTAATCCCAGCACTTTGGGAGGTCGAGGTGGGCGGATCCCGAGGTCAGGAGATTGGACCATCCTGGCTAACTCAGTGAAACTCCATCTTTACTAAAAATACAAAAATTAGCTGAGTGTGGTGATGTACGCCTGTAATCCCAGCTACTTCGGAGGCTGAGGCAGGAGAATCATTTGAACCCAGGAGGTGGAGGTTGCAGTGAGCCGAGATCACACCATTGCACTTCAGCCTGGGTGACAAGAGTGAAACGTCATCTCAAAAAAAGAAAAAAAGAAAAAAGAAAAATTTCACAACTGTAGAGGAAACTCTTAAACATTACCATTGCCACTTCTGGGCTATATTCTGTTTGCTTCCTTCCTTTGATTTCATGAAGAGAATCTCCCTAGAGAGACAGATTTCAACAACCTCAACCTCCCACCATCTATATGCTTCTACGGGAGCTTCTGCTACAAAATTCCAACGATGAACACCAATAATACAACTGAGTTATTTCTAAGTTATGTGCCAACTCTACTGAGCCTACCAACATATATCATGGCAGAGTTACTGGGAAGTGTAGGTTGCAGAGAAGACTGGTAAGGTAAATCAGAGCAAAAGAATGAAGTATCCTTATGTCCTGCTAAGGAGTTTGGAGTCCATCCTACATATAATGATGAGTCATTAAGCACAAAATAAAAAACAAACATTAACAAAACTCTTAGAGCAGCAGCAAGATGACCAGGGTATATAATGGTTAAATATCTGACCCTGGCTATGACCATCCTGAGATTTTTAGGGGGGAAGAAAAAGATAATGAGAATGACAGCAATAATCAGGTCTCCACTAGTGTATATGATAAAGTGTAATCATGTGCTCACAACAATCCCTATATAATTAACCACTGCTGCCAAGTGTCCGGCTAGTAGATTTGGATGAACCACTAACTGTTACTAAATCACAACACAATCTGGTACATAATCTTTAAAAATTCTTGTTTAATTCCACTAAAATTATAGACCAAATTAAAATACTAGGAAGGAATTCTAACAGCAAGAATATGGAACATCTCTGCACCCACTGGATTCATAGGCGGATCATGTTTAAACCATACACACCAAGTATACTCTACCTCTCAGTTTAAACTATGCCATCAATTAGCAAAACTCCTGCATACTGCTCACACAGATTTCCAATTTTGTGCTTGTTACTGAAAAGCAGATATGCCCCTGGTATAATGGAAAGAGATCGATTTTTGAAGCTGCATTTTTAAGTTCCAACTTCTTCCTTAACTACTGGTATAACCTAGCCAAATTACTTAATTTGAGAATCTCAGTTCTCATCTGTAAAATGGAGGTAAAAATGCCAACTCATAGGACAGTTTGGCAATGTGCGGAAAGCGCCCAGCACACAGCTCAATAAATATGAGTTCCCTAACTCCTCAACAACAACAAAACCCACCAGTACTAAACTGTCAAATATTTATTTACTTATTTATCCCTTAATACACACTTAAATTACTAAAGAAGTTTATCAGTCTTCCCTTATCTCCCCCTGCATTGAGCAGGAGAGGAGTATAAAACATCATTTAGTAATTTTGAGTGATTATACATTTTGAAATAGCACCAAAGCAGCTCTGTTACACAACTGTAGGTGATGTGCTTTGATTTTATTTACATTAATGTTTTATTACAATAGAAGTATAAACCTAGTAGATGACAAAGAAAATCAACATCCTTGTTCACACCTAGGACACCTCTCAGTATTAAGCAACTTACATTTGCATGATGTTTTATAGCTTATAAGGTGGTTATGAATATACTATTTCATTTGATACAGCCGTCTTGTGAAAAAGACATAGCAGATAGTATTTCTATTATAGATGAGATATTTGCACGGATAAAGAAAATACTAAGTGGCAGAACAAAGACTTAAGTCTAGGATTTTTTATTTTTTAAAAATTTCCACTTTCATTTTAGATTCAGGGGATACATGTGCAGGTTTTTTACATGGGAATATTGCATGATGCTGAGATTTGGGATATGAATGATTCCATCACTCAGGTAGTGAACATAGTACCCAACAGTTTTTTAACCCTTGTCCCCCTCCTTCTTCCTCCCATAGTAGTCCCCAGTGTCTATTGTTGTCATCTTTATATACATAAGTAATCAATGTTTAGTTTCCACTTGTACGTAAGAACATGCAGTATTTGGTTTTCTGTTCCTATGTTAATTTCCTTAGGATAACGGCCTCTAGCTGCATCCATGTTGCTTGCAAAGGATGTTAATTTATTCTTTTTATGGCTGCATAATAGTCCATGGCATATATACAGCACATTTTATTTATCCAATTTACTGTTGTTTTTTCGGTTTTGTTTGTTTGTTTTGAGATGGAGTCTCTTTCTGTCACCCAGGCTAGAGTGCAATGGCGCAATCTTGGCTCACCGCAACCTCCGCCTCCCAGATTCAAGCAATTCTCCTGCCTCAGCCCCCTGATTAGCTGGGCTTACAGGCATATGCCACCACACCTGGCTAATTTTTGTACGTCTAGTAGAAATCGGGTTTCACCACTGTTGGCCAGGCTGGTCTTGAACTCCTGACCTCAAGGGATCCTCCTGCCCAGGCCTCCCAAAGTGCTAGGATTAAAGGCATGAGCCACCATGACCAGCCTCTAATCCACTGTTGATGGGCACCTAGGTTGATCTGATGGCTTTGCTACTGCAAGTAATGCTGTGATAAATATACAAGTGCATGTGTCTTTTTGGTAGAATTATTTATTTTCTTTTGAATATATACCCAGTAATAGGTTGCTGGGTGAAATGGTAATTCTGTTTTAAGTTCTTTGAGAAATCTCCAGACTGCTTTCCATAGTGGCTGAACTAATTTACATTCCCACCAGTGATGTATAAGCATTCCCTTTTCTCTGCAGCCTCACCAGCATCTGTTGTTTTTTGACCTTTTAGTAACAGCCATTCTGACTGGTGTGAGATGGCAAATCATTGCGGTTTTGATTTGCATTTCCCTAATGATTAATGATGTGGAGCACTTATTCATATGTTTATTGGCTTCTTATATGTCTCCCTTTGAAAACTGTCCATTCATGGCTGGGCACGGTGGCTCACGCCTGTAATCCCAGCACTTTGGGAGGTCAAAGCAAGTGAATCACAAAGTCAGGAGTTTGAGACCAGCCTGACCAACGTGGTGAAACGCCCACTTCTACTAAAAATACAAAAATTAGCTGAGCATGGTGGCGGGCACCTGTAATCCCAGCTACTCGGGAAGCTGAGGCAGGAGAATTGCTTGAACCTGGAAGGTGGAGGTTGCAGTGAGCCGAGACTGCACCATTGCACTCCAGCCTGGGCAACAGAGCAAGATTCCATCAGAAAGAAAAGAAGGAAAAGAAAGAAAAGAAAGAAAGAAAGAGAAAATTGTCCATTCATGCCTTTTATGGGGTTATTTGGTTTTTGCTTGTTGAGCTGTTTAAATTCCTTATAGATTCTGGATATTAGATGTTTGTTGAATGCAGTTTGCAAATATTTTCTTCCATTTTGTAGGTTGTCTGTTTACTCTGTTGATTGATTTTTTATTTTGCTGTTCAGATGCTCTTTAGTTTAAACAGATTCTACTTTTCAATTTTTGTTTTTGTTACAATTGTTTTTCAAAACTTAGTCACAAATTCTTTCCCATGGCCGATGTCCAGAATGGTGTTTCCTAGGTTTCCTTGTAGGATTCCTACACTCTGTGTTCTTGCATTTAAATCTTTAATCCATCTTCAGTTAAACTTTTTATATGGTAAGGGGTAGGGGTCCAGTTTCATTATTCTGCGTATGGCCAGCTATCCCAGCACCATTTATTGAATAGGAAGTCTTTTCCTTATTATTTTTGTCCACTTTGACAAAGATCAGATAGCTGTAGGTATATGGGTTTATTTCTGGGTTCTCTATTCTGTTCCACTGGTCTGTTTTTGTGCCAGTACCATGCTGGTTTTGTTACTGTAGCCTGATAGTATACTTAGAGGTCAGATAATGTGATGCCTCCAGCTTTGTTCTTTTTGCTTAGGATTGTTTTGGCTATTTAAGCTTTTTGATTCCATATTTTTGAACAGTTTTTTCTAATTCTGTGAAAAATGACATGGTAGTTTCATAAGAATAGTACTGTAAGTGTAGATTGCTTCGGACAGCATGGCCATTTTAACAATGTTAATTCTTCCAATTCATGAATATGGAATGTTTTTCCATTTGTTTGTATTGTCTATGATTTCTTTCAGTAGTGTTTTATTGTTCTCCTTATAGAGATCTTCCACCTCCTTGGGCAGATGCATTCCTGGGTATTTTCTTTTTTGTGAGGTTGTTGTTAATGGAAATGCATTCTTGATTTGGCTGTCAGCTTGAACATTATCAACGTATAGAAATGCTACTGAGTTTTTGTACATTGATTTTGTATCATACTGAAGTCATTTATCTCCTATAGAAGCCCTCTGGAGGAGTTTTTAGGATTTTCTAGAAGTATATTGTCAGCAACAAGAGATGGTTTGACTTCTTCTTTTCCTATTTGAGTACCTTTTATTTCTTTCTCTTGCCTGATTGCTCAGGCTAGGATGGCCATTATTTTTATTTTTTAAAAGAAAATGGCTATTACTTTGGATGTGCATGGTGGCTCATGCCTGCAATTCCAACACTTTGGGAGGCTGAGACAGGCAGATCACCTGAGGTCAGGATTTCGAGACCAGTCTGGCCCCAACACGGTGAAACCCCGTCTCTACTAAAAATACAAAAATTAGCACGCCTGTAATCCCAGCTACTTGGGAGGTTGAGGCACGAGAATCACTTGAACCTGGGAGACAGAGGTTGCAGAGAGCTGAGATCACGCCACTGCACTCCAGCCTGAGTGACAGAGTGAGACTCTGTCTCAAAAAAAAAAAAAAAGAAAAGAAAAGAAAAAAGAAAGTGGCTATTACTTTTTATTATTGTAAAAACGACCCATCCCAAAATCACCAGGAGGCAACACTAAACACCTATCAAAACTGCAAAAATAAAAAATAGTGACAACATCAAATGCCAGTGAGGAGGCAGATAAACTGCTGGTGGGAAAGCAAAGTGATAAAACCACTCTGGAAAGCCATTTGGCAATTTCCTATAAGGCTAAATATGCACAAACTATACAACACAGCAATTGCACTCTTGAACATTTATCTCAAAGAAATGAACACTTACATTCACACAAAAACCTGTACACGAATTTCATAGCAGTTTTATTCATTACAGTCAAAAAGTGGTAATGATCCAAATGTCCCTCAATGAGTGACTGTCTAAACAAACTATGGCACATCTACAACACAGAACACTACTTAGCAATTAAAAAGTAATGAACAAGTGAGACCCATGACAACAACTTCAATGGATTTCAAGGACACTATGCTGAGTGAAAAGAGCCCTTCTCAAAATGTTACGCAATGTAAAATTCCATTTACATAATATTGCTGATATAAAACTACAGAGATAGAAAACTAATTAGTGGCTGCCAGGAATTAGGGATGGGGACAGGGAGGAGAGGATGGGTGTGGCTATAAAGGGTAAGCACTGTATTTTGATCATGGTTGGTTACATAAATCTACTCACATGATAAAACTGTATAGAGCTATACATAAACACACAAATGAACACACAGATAACTAACTGTGTTAGTCCATTTTGCGTGGCTATAAAGGAATACCTGAGTCTGAGTAATTTATAAAGAAAACAGGTTTAATTTACCCATGGTTCTGCAAGCTGTATAAGAAGCATGGTGTTAGCATCTGCTCAGCTTCTGGTAAGGCCTCAGGAAGCTTACAATCATTGCAGAAGGTGAAGGAGGAACCAGCACGTTACATGGCAAGAGAAGAAGCGAGAGAGAGAAAGGAAAGAGATGCCACACTCTTTTAAACAACTAGATCTTGTGTGAACTAACTGAGCAAGAATTCACTCATGATCGGGGGATGGTGCTAACCATTCATGAGGGATCTGCCACCATGACCCAAACACTTCTCACCAGGCCCTACCTCCAACGCTGGAAGTCACATTTCAACATGAGATGTGGAGGAGACAAAATATCCAAACCATATCACGGACTGCTGAAATCTCAATAAGCTCTAGGGATTGTACCAATGCCAGTTTCCTATTTTTGATACTGTACTGTAGTTACACAAGATGTTACAGTTGGAGGAAACAAAGGGAGCTAAAGAACCACCCTGTACATTTTTGCAACCTCTAATCAATCTAAATTATTTCCAAGTAAGTTTTAAAAACTGAACCAGTCAAGTGCAGTGGCACACGCCTGTAGTGCCAGCTACTCAAGAGGATGAAGGGGGAGGACTGCCTGATTCCAGGAATTCAAGAATAGCCTGGGCAACATAGCAAGAACCCATCTCAAAAAAAAAAAAAAAAAAAAAAAACTCTGAACCATAAAAAGCTATACAAACTTATATTAAAAATTTAAATAAATATACTATATACATTTTAAAATATACATACAATTTTGCATGAACAATATTATGTTATACATATGGTTTTATAACTGGCTTTAACCACTTATTATGCTGTAGGTTCTTTTCCATATCTAAAAACATAGGATTATTTTTAATGGCTATATGTTGTTCCAGTGTGCAGATGCATCATTTTTATTTATGTAGCCAATCTTACTAGTGGACATTTAAGTTGTTAGCAATTTTCTACTATAAACATTGCTATGAATATCTTTACACATGTCTCTCTACATATATTTCTGAACTTGTCCAATTATGTCCTTAACATAAATCTAGAAGTGCAATTGCTAGGTCAATGAACACTTCTGTTCTGATGAATGTCACAAATTACATTCCAGAAAGATTACCCAGCAGTAATGCATAATTGTGGCTTATAATCTTCCACACATTGCTAGATTTGCAAAGTTGCAAATCAAGATCTTTTGACATCAAATCCAGTTATCTTTAAACTCAAATAAGTATGTGATGACAGTAAGCAAGTATAAAGCTTTATTACAAATATGGATTGTTTTCCCTCTAAAATGGCCTATAGAGGAACTCATAAAGGGTATGATATCTAAGTAGCAAATTATTACCATGTCATGTAAATTTAGAAGGAACACTACTCAATACCACCTAAGTTCTTTAGCTGGCCCAGGCAATCAATTGTATTAAATAACAAGAGGGACAGGGCACATAAATATTGTACAGAGTTTACAACCTCTATGGACTTAAACTTGTGTGAGAACCCTCTGGCATAACAAACAGCTCTGGCCTAATCTTCAAGAATGGTCTAGTCAACAAAATACAGAAATATTCAGTTGTGACAGAAAAAGTAAAAACTTAGTAAATGTGGGCCAGGCACGGTGGTTCACACTTGTGAACCAGCACCTTGGGAGCCCGAGGCAGGTGGATCACCTGATGTTAGGAGTTCAGGACCAGCCTGCCAACATGGCAAAACCCCATCTCTATTAAAAATACAAAAATTAGCCAGGCATGGTGGCTCACACCTGTAGTCCCAGCTACTCTGGAGGCTGAGGCAGGAGAATCGCTGGAACCTGGCAGGTGGAGGTTGCAGTGAGCCGAGATTGTGCCACTGTACTCTAGTCTGGGTGACAGAGTGAGATTCTGCCTCAGAAAAAAAAAAAAAAGAAACGAAAGAAAAAAAGTTAGCAAATGTTAAATTAAAAATTCTGGATTACATTTGTTCATTATAAAGACATATGATCAACTATATTGCTGCTTAAGCAGAAAATGCTTCCAAATGTCATCAGCCACAATTCGGGAGGTGATGGAAGACAAACAACTCCGTGGCCTTGATGGCAGATCTGCTCTCCACCACAACTCAGGGGAGACCCCACCATAGTTCACAAATGATGGAATAAAAAGACCAGAGCTTGGCGTTAAAGCATGTATCCCTTCAATCATCAACAGAGTACCACTGTTGGATGTCAATTAGTTTTCCCATCCTGACAAATTAATAAGGAAAAATATTTGTTGGTAGGGAAAAAAAAAAGCCTCTTTCATATGAAGACTGTAGTTCAAGAATTCAAGTTTCCACAATAAAAATAAATACATAACATGGACCATCTAATAAACTAAATACCTATTCCTGATCATTGTCATATGAAAATATGCAAGAGGTATTTACAATATGTTGGTCAATTGGTGTAGCAGGTCAGGCAGGCTACATTTTGCAAGTAAAATACAACTGGGGTCAACAGAAGCAGCACACTTAAGCTAACTTACTTGACGTTCTGTAACTTAGGTCGTGGAGCCTACACACAGTACCTGAAGAAATGATTTGTGCCTCTTTGGTGGTTTCCATCATCCAACACTTTTTTCCTTTGTCATCTCAATCTGCTTTTCTACTAACTCATCTGTCTCTTTCTTCTTCATCTGAACACTCTGGATTTTGTGTGTGTGGTTTTTAGAGACCTCTCAATGTATTCCCCAGGCTGGATTACAGTGTCATGATCCCAGCTTACTGCAGCTTAGAACTCCTGGATTCAAGCAATCCTCCCACCTCAGCCTCCCGAGTAGCCAGGACTACAGGTGTGTGTCACCATGCCCAGCTAATTTTTTTTTGTAGCAATGGAGTCTCGTTATGTTGCCCAGGCTGGTCTAGAACTCTTGGCCTCAAACAATCCTCCTGCCTTGACCCCCAAAGTACTGGGATTACAGGTATAAACCACAGTATTCGGCCACTGGATTTTTAAGTATTAAAAGAGGTACCAATGGACACTGCCAGGCCATGGTGTTGGTCCTCAGGGATTAAGGTAAAAAAAAAAAAAAAAAAAAAAGAAGCTGAATAATATATAATCTTAGGGAAAAAAAAAGCTTACCAATTGGTTGTATAACACCACAACCAAAAAAAAAAAAAAAAAAGAAGTCTTATATACATTTAGCAGAACTTTACTGATAGGAAATTTACTAATTCAGGATTGGGGGCTGTTTGTCTAAAATTGAGCTGAAGCCTGGACAACATAGTGAGAACTTTTCTCTAAAAAAAATTAGCTGGGCATGGTAGAGTGCCTGTACTCCTAGCTACTCCTTGAGCCCTGGAGGTGGAGGCTGCAATGAGCTGCACTCCAGCCTGGGCAACACAGCAAAACCCTGTCTCAAAAAAATTAAAATTAAAATTAAATAAATTGAATTGAAACTGACTTTTGTGTTATACTTTAAATAAATCTTTTTGACAAGGGAGAAGGGGATTTAGAAAAAGTATTATTTAACCTTCTACAAAATAAATGTATTTAAAGATGTTGGCGTATTATTGTTCACATGTAAATAAATTTGCTGAAATAACCTGCATTTCGTACAGGCCTATATACACTATTCAAAGTTCTTTCACCTTTATTATTTCATTGGATTTATTTTAAAAACCCTGAGAAGTTGACCGAGAAAATAGGAATATCCTCACTTTACAAGTGACAGAAACAGAGAAGCTGAGTAACTTGTCCAATGTCACAATATAAGAATAAACATATCTAACTTCCAGATTAAGATTCTTTCAATATGAATAATATTAAATTAGTTACTCTTAAGGCAAACCCACATAATAGCAACCTAGAAACACTCCAGCAGCTAGTTGGAATTTCTATATATTCCTAAAAGAAGTTATGTCATACATAAATTATTATAAAAAGTATATCTACATTATAATTACAATCATGTAAAAATTATGTGAATTATAAAGAATTGGAAGAAAACAAAATTTTAAATCTAGTAAGGAAAATGGTAAGATAATAGACAACTTTCCCGTAACTGCTATGAAATCAGAAACTATAGTGTGGCCAGGAAGCTACAATTTTAAATTAAATATTCCCTAATTCACAGTTTTCTGTAATTTAGACTGGTTTTATTTTACTTTTAGGCACAGCGTTCTCACGTATGAATCTCAATAATGAAAACCGAGAAATTCATAGTTCAAATATTTTTAAGAAAAGCAGATAGTTGGGCGAGAAGTTATAACAGACTTCTGAATACAGGTTTGCTGAACAATCAAAGAAACTATAAGTTTCATAAAATAAACACTGAAAATCCTTAGTCCCTTCAGCTGGAAGTTCTGCCATAAAATTCTTTCAAAACTGACATTTTATATGATGTCATTTTCAGCCAACAACATACAAATTCTGACAAATATATAATGCTAGTCAGTTTAAGACATAACCTGAATAAATCAACAAGTAACCATTCAGGAAAGGATAGAAGCGTTTCTGAAGACATTTTCCCCCTTACCTTAGCAAAGAGAATTACAGAAATTATTCACAAAACTAACAAGAATCAGCCCATTCAGTGGTTAAACTGTGGGAAGGTTAATGTTTTAAGAGGGCCTATTCATAGGAAAAAGTCAAAGGATAAAAACTGCATATAAATTATAGCAATTTTTAATGCACCCATGCACAACCAAAAAGGTGTTTACATTCATGTGGTTCACAGACAATCCTATATGCTGTCATTCAACTGCCAAAATGAAAGGAACTATAACCATTAAAATGTCAAATTTCAGCAACTACTATGCTAGATAATATGAGAAAAGGAATCAAGGGTGCACCTGGAGTAAAACTTACATGTCCCTTACTTTAATGCTTTAAAGGTTATGTTTCCCCCATTTAAGCTTTTAGCTTAAGGGACTGATTAATCCTGGGAAAACCTAAGCATCTTCTAAAATGATTTTTGCATAGAAAGGTAGAAATGAAAAGATGGGAAATAAAGGTTTTGATTCAAGATATAAAAACTGAACTTCTTGTGGTCCCTCAATTTGAAAAATATAGTAAGATGCCAAGAAAAGTCTCAGATTATTTATTCCCTAAGTAAAATAGCCTAGTACATTGTTTTGGTCACCAACCAAGCAAACCTATGATAAAAAAATTAAAACAGAATTTAGAAGACGGTTTAGTAGTGATCCCAGGCCCACCTCTACAACAGAGCAGATTTTTCAACTTGAAAAGTTCTAATAAAATTGAACATAAAGTGTGCCAAAGAGTCTAAAAATACAGAAACAGAGACAGGCATCAAAGATTCAAAGAAGAAAATAGTTTTACAATCACTTGTTTCTGTCAGCTAAAAACGTGATCTAATTCAATAGAAGTCTCTCTTCCTGTGTGTCAACTGAGGAAACAGACTAAGAAACTTTGACAAAGAATCATTCAGGCAGCTCCGCTTAAAAAGAGAAAAGATACACTCCACTCAAGGCAAGGTGAAAATACTAAACAGATTACCCATCAGCTTGTGTGATCACTGTAAATAATGGCACTTAAGATACCTGTGATTATCATCTGCAGCTTTGAAAAGTGCTTGAAAATGTGAACATATAATCTGGTGGTTCTACTCTCAAAGATTACCATACGATCTAATGTTGCAGCTCTTTAGTAATTATGTGAAACTGGGTCTCAGATTAGCCTGTGCTTCCCAAGGAGACAGTGTGGCATGATGGTCAATGGAATTCCTCTCTGGACTTAGACAAATAAACCTGGTTTACATTAAATCTGGTCCTTACTCGCTACTCACTGTGTGGCTTTAGACAACCTTCCTAGGCCTCAGTTCTCTCACACATGGGAGTAATAGACTTGAATAACAATAATAGAACTAAACAAATGGAGGTGCCTACAGCAATGGGCCCAGCATCTGACAAACAGTGAGCTCAATAAATAACTGGTAAAGAAACAATGATGCTCATGTTAGCGAAGCCTTTCAGCAGAATGATATTATCATTATCTTTTATCATTTCATCATTCTAATTTATCATTTATCTCAGTAGAATTACATTTTTTATCATACAAGAAAAATCCCTGAAAGAAAAGTCAAAGTGACAAGTGGAAACTAACAATGCTAAAGAGAAATGGAAGCCCTTTAAAAGGATAAGAGTACACCAAACTGAAGTTTAGAAAACATTATACGATGTGGTATATAACTACAATGGGTAATTAGCCTTAAGGAAGAAAATTACATCATGGATGAACTTTGAAGACATTACACTAGGCCGGGCACACTGGCTCACACCTATAATCCCAGCACTTTGGGAGGCCGAGGTAGGGAGATCACTTGAGGTCAGAAGTTCAAGACTAGCCTGGCCAACATGGTGAAACCCCGTCTCCACTAAAAATACAAAAATTAGCAGGCATGGTGGCGCACGCTTGTAATCCCAAATACTTGGGAGGCTAAGGTGGGAGGACAACTTGAACCTGGGAGGCGGAGGTTACAATGGGCCAAAATTGTGTCACTGTACTCCAGCCTGGACGACAGAGAGACTCTTTCTCAAAAAAAAAGAAAAGAAAGAAAACATTATGCTACATGAAATAAGCCAGTCACAAAAAGACAAATATTATATTATTCCACTTATATGACATACCCAGAGTAGTCAAATTCATAGAGACAGAAAGTAAAAATAGAGGTGACCAGAAACTGGGGGGAGAGGATGGGAAGTTATTGTTTAATATGTACAGCGTTTCTACCTAAGATGATGAAGACATTCTGGAAAGGGATGGTGGGGATGGTTGCACAACCCTGTGAATGTACTTTAAACTGTACAATTAAAAATGGTTGAAGGCCGGGCGCGGTGGCTCAAGCCTGTAATCCCAGCACTTTGGGAGGCCGAGACGGGCGGATCACAAGGTCAGGAGATCGAGACCATCCTGGCGAACACAGTGAAACCCCGTCTCTACTAAAAATACAAAAAACTAGCCGGGCGAGGTGGCGGGCGCCTGTAGTCCCAGCTACTTGGGAGGCTGAGGCAGGAGAATGGCGTGAACCCGGGAGGTGGAGCTTGCAGTGAGCTGAGATCCGGCCCCTGCACTCCAGCCTGGGCGACAGAGCAAGACTCCATCTCAAAAAAAAAAAAAAAAAAAAATGGTTGAAAAGGTTACAAGAGTTAAGAGGACTAGACGAAAAAACAATAATTTTAAAAATGGTTGAAAAGGTAAATTTTATGTTTATTTTACCACAATAAAAAAATACATGAATAAAATCTTTCCATATTATAGGATAGTTAGTAAATTATAGCAGACTAGACTCAATTTCCAAATAGTGACATTGAAACAGGCTCATCTCTGGACTACGATACAACTTATAAAATCTTTCACACAGCCAAGTTCCTATGTAATTTGTTTCATGTTGGCTGTTCTACTACACAGGCCTTTTGCTGCTCCTCAATACTCTCCCCAAAACATGCATGGCTCACTCCCTGGCGTCACTAACGTCTCTGCTCAAATGCTGCTTTCCCAGAGACTCTCTGGCTAAAGAAATCTCCTAAAGCTATTGCTCTCCATGACCTCACTCTGCTTCGCTTTTCTTTCTTACACTTGACACTTCCAGAAATGACCTAACATATATTTATTTGTTCACTTGTTTATCACTCATCTCCTCTAGTAACATGTAAACTGCATAAGAGCAGGGACCATGTCACTCATGTTTTCAGTCCTTAAAAAGAGTCCCTGGCAACTGGAAGTCATTCCATAACTATTTTTTTAGGTATATTAACCCAAAAAATACTCACTTTTTTTTTTTTTTTTTTTTTTTGATGCGGAGTTTCGTTCTGTCTCCCAGGCTAGAGTACAGTGGCATGACCTTGGCTCACTGAAACCTCTGTCTCCAGGGCTCAAGCAATTCTCCTGTTTCAACCTGAGGTCAGGAGTTTGAGACCAGCCAGGCCAACATGGCAAAACCCCGTCTCTACCAAAAATACAAAAATTAGCCGAGCATGGCACACACTTGTAGTCTCAGCTACTTAGGAGCCCGAGGCAGGAGAATCACTTGAACCCAGGAGGTGGAGGTTGCAATGAGCTGAGATCATGCCACTGTACTCCAGTCTGGGTGACAGAGTGAGACTGGGTCTCTCAAAAAAAAAAAAAAAAAAAATTAAAATGGAGAGAATTAAAGTGATATACACCAAAATGTTAACAAGTTACTCCTGGTTGTTATTATTTTTATCTTTTTTTGTTGTTGTTGTTGTTGTTTTTGCCTTCCTGGTGATTTTCTGTATTTAAAGGTATTAAAAATGAACATACATTACTTTGGTACTCAGAAAAATGAGTTTTAAGTGACTGTGCCAAGAGCTGCCCTTTTTGCCTTATATGAGCACCATCTAGTGCTCAGTACACATAATACAATTTCTATAGCACAGTCAAGTTTTCTGAAAAGTAGCCTTTATAAAAAGTAGGTTGTGGCTGGGCATGGTGGCTCACGCCTGGAATCCCAGCACTTTTGGAGGCTGACGCGGGTGGATTGCTTGAGGCCGGGAGTTGGAGATCAGCCTGACCAACATGGTGAAACTCTGTCTCTACTGAAAATATAAAACTAGCCGGGCATGGTGGCATGGGCCTGTAATCCCAGCTACTTGGGAGGCTGAGGCAGGAGAATCACTTGAACCTGGTAGGCGGAGGCTGCAGTAAGCCAAGGTCATGCCACTGCACTCCAGCCTGGGCAACAAGAGCGAAACTCGACTCAAAAAAAAAAAAAAAAGGTAGACTGTTTATACACAAAGATGACTATTACTATAATCACTGTCTGGCCTAATTTTTAAAACAGCAGAACAATTAGTTCAAAAGAGGCACAGGACTTTCAATCATCAAGATAAAGCGGTCATCAGAAAATTGGTTAAATTTCTGCTGCTTATTTTCATTCCTCAAATATTTTAGACTAACTCTCAAGACAGAGTCCTTGGTCTTTTGTAAACTAATTGGTAATTACTCCTTAAAAAAAGAGCAAAGTCAGACACTTTACATGTGTGATGTTGTTTCATCAACCCTATGAATCTACATGGTAGGGATTATTATTTCCATTTTACAAAAGCAGTAACAGGCTCAGTGAGATTAAGCAGCTTTCCTGAATTCATAAACTAGTCACTTGTGGAGCTCAGGCAAGGTCAGTCTGGCTTCAGAATCCATGTTCCTCCTGCCATGCTTCATGGTCTCCATTCTTCACACTTCACCCAAAGTCACTGCACCTTTTAGCAAAACAATTCCTCTGGAGAAGAGTATTCAGGCTGCTGCTATACTGCTCAGCGCTGCTATCAAATCTAGAACTCTACGCTCACTAAGTGTTAACACTCAAATCAAGTGTTAATTTAAAACAAAAATAACTTTTTAAAGATATTATTCTCTATACTGCTATTAGCTGGTTACATACACTTACCGAGATATAAGACTTTCCATTTCCTACACAGTAACAGAAATTCAGGCCTTCAGCACATCACAGGTACATTGCTGCAGATGTCTCAGATTTTGTTTTCCTGCCCTAGTTTTTCTTCTTGCACTTTCCACCTACTCACCCTACTTAAAAAAAATAATGTCTCTGAAACAATGTGTTCTCCAAATCCACTCAACAAGAGCCTACAAAGGACTCTACTTCTAATCCTCAACTTTCTAACAAGTATGCCAAAAACAGTTAACAGGTGGACAGATTTTTATTTCCCAGTTCAGCCTTCCATAGTTAGAGCCCCTACACTGTTCAGAGCCGCAGACCACTCTAGACCCAAGCAGCCTTATCAATTTACCCTGAAACATCATGAAATATGTTGGGAAGCACTTTCTACACTCCCAACCTATTACACTTGATTCCCATTCCTCTCAACACAAACTGGAAGCATTACTAGAAGTCATTTGGTCACGTTTCCTTTATAGTACAAGAAATCACTTCTATCCATATGTATAAGGTGGTAGTGGTGGTGTTGGTGATGGTGGTGTTTGAGACAGGATCTTGTTCTGTTGTCCAGGTTGGAGAGAGCATTGACCTGATCATAGTCACTACAACCTTGAACTCCTGGGCTCAAGGGATCCTCCTGACTCAGCCTCCCAAGTAGTTGGGACTACAAGCATAAGCCACCGAGCTCTGCTAATTTTTTTATTTTTTGTAGAGATGGGGTCTCGCCATGTTGCCCAGGCTGGTGTCAAATTCCTGGCCTCAAAAGATCCTCCTGCCTCAGCCTCTCAAAATGCTGGAATTACAGGGATGAACCACCACACCCAGCCTGTATAAGGTTATTCACTGCTACATTATATGTAATAACAAAACACTGGAAGCAATCCAAATGGTAAAATCCAAATGGTAAATCCAATTAGTTTTGGTATATATGTCTCCCATTAAAAAGAGGGAGGAAGTTAATATATATAGAAGGCTCTACAAGATACAACTGATGAAAAAAAGCACAAAGTGAAAAAGTGTGTGTAACATACATGCATTTGTCAAAAAAAGAGAAGGGATATATGTGCATATTTGTTTGCATATGCATACAATGCAATTCTTCTATAACACCCTTTATCATATTTCACCATACTTGTTTGCTGATTTACAGATAAGATTATAAGCCCTGGCTGGACATGTAATCTCAGCACTTTGGGAGGCCAAGGCAAGCCAATCACCTGAGGACCAGCCTGACCAACATGGAGAAACCCCATCTCTACTAAAAATACAAAATTAGCCGGACATGCTGGCACATGCCTGTAATCCCAGCTACATGGGAAGCTGAGGCAGGAGAATCACAAACCCGGGAGGCGGAAGTTGCAGTGAGCCGAGATCACACCATTGCACTCTAGCCTGGGCAACAAGAGTGAAACTCTGTCTCAAAAAAAAAAAAAAAAAAAAAAGATTATAAGCCTTTAAGGACAAGAGACATCATATATCTAGCTAACTATTATAGCCTGAGAAACAAATAAATGAATAATAGTTTGATACACAGAGATAGTCTGGTCCAGCAGTTCTCAATGATAACCATGACACATGATTATGTTCACACACACCATAGACTCAGATGTCTATGAACCAAAAAATAATAAGCACAGGTCTGTTTTTTGTTTTTGCTGCCATTATGTAGTTTAGAAACATGTATAAAATCAGTCATAATCCAGGTGCGGTGGCTCACCCTTGTAATCCCAGCACTTTGGGAGGCCAAGGCAGGCAGATCACGAGGTTGAGATCAAGACCATCCTGGTCAACATGGTGAAACCCCGTGTCTACCGAAAATACAAAAATTAGCCAGGCATGGTGGCACGCACCTGTAGTCCCAGCTACTCGGGACGCTGAGGCAGGAGAATTGCTTGAACCCAGGAGGCGGAGGCTGCAGCGAGCCGAGATCACGCCACTGCACTCCAGCCTGCCAATAGAGCTAGACTCCGTCTCAAAAAAACAAAAAAAGAAAATCAGTCATGTAAGTAGTTTAAAATGTTTAGGAAAAAAACAGTGTACATTATTAACCTTTAGTATTTAATTATTCTTCATTTTGTTTCAGACCTTTGCTGCACAATTTTAAGAGTGAAAAATTTAAAACTATTAAATAATTTAAGTAAGATTTTAGAACCACATGTGGAAACTCTAACAAAATCTGATTACTCTGATGCTAAAAATAGTTAATAGTAAGGAAGGATTAGATTCACCCTAAAGGCCTTATTAGTATTTCTAAAAATTACAGCAAACATCAATTTTTGGCTACAAAAATGGACTTTACTTGAAGATGGTACACACGTATCTAAGGAATTCCAAGAGTGAACAATCTCAGAATTATCTAGATTCAGAGTCTCTTCTACTGAGATTCATCTTAGTCCTGAATAATTCATAAACTAGGTAATCTTGGTCCCTGACTCTGTCAACGAGGGGGTAAGTGCTACCTCAAAGCCTACTCAGTCCCAAGGTCACACATCAAATACCATCAGTGAGGAGCAGGGCAGTGCCAAAGAGAAAGTGACAGGCCAAAAGTATATGCAACACCACAAACGAAACCTCTATCATGTAAACTCACTTGTGGCGGTGGGGACAGGAAGAAACCTTTATAAATATACCCTCACAGATTTACAATGCAGTTTATTTACTTTACAGTTTTTTCACTAAGATCCCTTTATACCTTTCCCAAAGTGCTGGGATTACAGGCGTGAGCAACTGTGCCTGGCTGCCATTCCCTTTTCTTAAATCACCCAGGTGATTTAAGAGAAAGGTATAAAGGGATCCCAGCACTTTGGGAGGCCAAGGCAGGTGGATCATGAGGTCAGGAGTTCAAGACCAGCCTGGCCAAGATGATGAAACTCCGTCTCTACTAAAAATACAAAAATTAGCCAGGCAGGGTGGCAGGTGCCTGCAATCCCAGCTACTTAGAAGGCTGAGGCAGGAGAATTGCTTGAACCTGGGAGGCAGAGGGTGCAGTGAGCTAAGATCATACCACTGCACTCCAGCCTGGGCAACAAAGCGAGATTCTGTCTCAAAAAAAAAATTTTTTTTGAGTAAAAGTAGCAATTAACAAAATAAACTATAAAGCCATAATAACTTAAACTGTGAGGCACTGGCACAGGTGACAAAAATGGCTAACAAATTATTCCCATCACTGTTTTTTGAGAAGTTCATCTTTTTCCCCACTGATATGCCAGCTCCCCATAAAACAAGTACATACACATACATTTATTCTTATTCTTATTATTCTTAAGTATTTCAGTTATTCTTGTTCTTTATTCTTTTTCATACACAGTTCAGAATAAACTTATCAAGATCCCCTAATCTTCCAAAACAAGGCTTTCAGAATTTTAATTCAAATTGTCTTCAATCTATAGGTCAATTTGAAAAGAAGTGACATTTTAACAGCAGTCTCCTTATTCCTTAAACACGGTACATATCTCTTTTTAGTTAAGTCTACTTTAGTATATTTCAGTGTAAAAACCATATACTGTAATTTGGAATAGCTTTATAAATTATATTAGAATTTACATAAGTGAAAAGAAAAATTATTTTGGACGATAAATCACGCTCTCCATTTTGCCCTTTCTTCCTCTAAGTCGTATCACTATCACATAAGCAGCAGTACTCAATGATAATTCTGCAAGGACTAAGGAAATGATGTCAAAATTTGTTGATGCCACAGCTCATCTCCAGTATGACCTTTCCCACCAATCCACAGCCACCTTTAATTTTCCAAGGATCTCAGAAGCAAGAATAAGTAACCACTTCAATATAAAATACATCTAATCCAAGCCATCTGATTAATTATAAACTAAGTTAAACTTTTTTTTTTTTTTTTTTGAGACGGAGTCTTGCTCTTGTTGTCCAGGCTGGGGTGCAATGGCGCGATCTTGACTCCCCACAACCTCCACTTCCCAGGTTCAAGTGATTCTCTTGCCTCAGCCTCCCAAGTAGCTGGGATTACAGGCGCCCGCCACCATGCCCAGCTAATTTTTTGTATTTTTCGTAGAGACGGGGTTTCACCATGTTGACCAGGCTGGTCTTGAACTGCTGACTTCAGGTGATCCACCCGCCCCGGTCTCCCAAAGTGCTGGGATTACAGGCATGAGCCACCACGGCCCGGCTTAAACTAAATTAAACTTCTAAGGCTCAATCCAACTGTCTACAATAAAGTTAAAAATTAAAATGTGGCCGGGCGCGGTGGCTCAAGCCTGTAATCCCAGCACTTTGGGAGGCCGAGACTGGCGGATCACGAGGTCAGAGATCAAGACCATCCGTGGCTAACACGGTGAAAACCCCGTCTCTACTAAAAAATACAAAAAACTAGCCGGGCGAGGTGGCGGGCGCCTGTAGCCCCAAGCTACTCGGGAGGCTGAGGCAGGAGAATGGCGTAAACCGGGGAGGGCGGAGCTTGCAGTGAGCTGAGATCTGGCCCTTGCACTCAGCCTGGGAGACAACAGCGAGACTCTGTCTCAATATAAATAAATAAAATAAATAAATAAAATAAAATACATAAAAGAAATAAATAAAATAAAATAAATAAAATAAAATAAATAAATAAGAATAAATAAAAGAAATAAAATAAAATAAATAAAATAAAATAAAATAAAAAATAAAATAAAATAAAATAAATAAAATGTATTGCCAAAAATGTAAAAAAGTACCGTATGCAAAAGGTAACAGACATTCCCGAAAAGAATCAATACTCCTTAAACATATGAAAATAAACACAACCTTAATTATTAAAGAAAGGCAAATAAAACCATAAGGACCACTATCCAAAACTTGCTGAACTGGGTATCAAAAAGAAAAACGACTGCTATTAGTCACACTGAAAAACGTGTGTGTGTGTGTATATATATGAATTTACCCTCAAAAGACAGACAAATAGGCCCTCTACCTCTGAGGTCAAGGGAAACGAGAAGTATAGACTTCTTTGTCACGATTACGCCAACCCCTTCCTGAAAATCGGTGAAGAAAAAAACTGAAATGCTTACCCTTAATTAGTAATAAATATAGTAAGAACTATATTTTACATAACCTAATTGATGACGTAAAGTCCTCTTTACAGAAGAACTCCAGTTAATAAATGTAGAAATGACCAAATTAGAAATATTACCGGCCGGGCGCGGTGGCTCAAGCCTGTAATCCCAGCACTTTGGGAGGCCGAGACGGGCGGATCACGAGGTCAGGAGATCGAGACCATCCTGGCGAACATGGTGAAACCTCGTCTCTACTAAAAAGTACAAAAAACTAGCTGGGCGAGGTGGCGGGTGCCTGTAGTCCCAGCTACTCGGGAGGCTGAGGCAGGAGAATGGCGTAAACCCGGGAGGCGGAGCTTGCAGTGAGCTGAGATCAGGCCACTGCACTCCAGCCTGGGCGACAGAGCGAGACTCCGTCTCAAAAAAAAGAAAAAAAAAAAAGAAATATTACCATTTTGTAACCTCATAAAACAGGTGATTCAGACAAAAATCAATAGATGCTGAAATATTTACACTCAAAACTCTGATCAATCTTAGTATGATAATTGGTATAAAACACACTTTTTCTACATATGGAAAACCTTACCAAAAATGATTAACCTAAAT
Organism: Rhinopithecus roxellana; assembly: GCF_007565055.1. Lineage (NCBI taxonomy): Eukaryota > Metazoa > Chordata > Mammalia > Primates > Cercopithecidae > Rhinopithecus > Rhinopithecus roxellana. Next base: position 48,516,492 of record NC_044569.1, on the reverse strand, counting down.
TTTATCAAGCTTTTAAATCTCATTTCCAATTTACAGGAAATACATAGAACAAAAGAACAAGTTACAAGGCGTGAAAAGCAATCAGATAAATACAGAAGATGGAACATTCTACAGAAAAACTGACACAATTTGTTTTAAAAATGACATGGCCGGGCGCCGTGGCTCAAGCCTGTAATCCCAGCACTTTGGGAGGCCGAGACGGGTGGATCGCGAGGTCAGGAGATCGAGACCATCCTGGCTAACACGGCGAAACCCCGTCTCTACTAAAAAATACAAAAAACTAGCCGGGCGAGTTGGCGGGTGCCTGTAGTCCCAGCTACTTGGGAGGCTGAGGCAGGAGAATGGCGTAAACCCGGGAGGCGGAGCTTGCAGTGAGCTGAGATCCGACCACTGCACTCCAGCCTGGGCGACAGAGCGAGACTCCGTCTCAAAAAAAAAAAAAAATGACATGAAGCAAAAAATAGTGGCAAGGTGGGAAGTGGATACCTATATTCTACTTTAAAAGACATTTAAGAACAAGAACCATCAAATGCAACATATGCACCTTATTTGGCTCCTAATTGTAATAAACTATAAAACAACTGGAAAATTTTAAATATGAACTGGGTAGCAGGAATTATTGTTAATTTTGTTAGGTGAGATAATGGTATTATGGTTATGTAAAAAAAGACTTTAAGATACTTAAAAAACAATAATGAACAAAATATGGAAACAATCCAAATGTCTATTAATTTCTGAATGGATAAACAAAGTGCAGTATATCCATACAATGGAGTATCACTCAGCAATAAAAAGGTACAGAGGCTGGGTGCAGTGGCTCATGCTTATAATCCCAACATTTTCAGAGGCAGAGGAAGGAGGATCACTTGAGGCCAGGTGTTCAAGACCAGGCATGCCTGTGGTTACTCGGGAAGGTGAAGTGGAAGGATCACTTGAGTCCAGGAGTTCAAGGCTATAGGGAGCTACGATCGCACTATTGCAATCCAGCCTGGGCAACAGAGTGAGACCTTGTCTCAAAAAAAAAAAAAAGGAATGCAAGTACTGGTGCATGCAACAACATGTATGAATATTACACTCAGTGAAGGAAGCCAGTCACAGCTGGGTGCAGTGGCTCACGCTTGTAATCCCAGCACTTCGGGGTGCTGAGGATTGCTTGAACCCAGGAGTTTAAGACCAGCCTAGGTAACAGAGCAAGACCCCATCTCTAAAAAAGTAGAAGAAAAAAAAAGAAGCCAGTCACAAAAGACCACCTATTGTTACAATTCCATTTACATGAAACGTCTAGAAGAGGCAAAGATAGTAGTAGTTGTTATTAAATTAGTGGCTGGACGCTGTGGCTCACACCTGTAATCCCAGCACTTTGGGAGGCTGAGGAAGGTGAATCACTTGAGGTCAGGAGTTTGAGACCAGCCTGGCCAACGTGGTGAAACCTCATCTCCACAAAAAATACAGAAATTAGCCAGGTGTGGTGGCATGCACCTGTAAGCCCAGTTACTCGGGAGGCTGAGGCAGGAGAATTGCTTGAATCCAGGAGGCAGAGTTTGCAGTGAGCAGAGATCGTGCCACTGCACTCCAGCAGACTGAGACTCCCTCTCAAAAAATAAACAAACAAATAAATAAGTGGTTGCTAGTGCAATCTAGAGTTTGGGGGAATGTCTGCTAATGGGCATGGGATGGGGCTCCTTTCTGGGATTATAATGTTCTAAAATTGGTGATTGTTACACAATTCTGTGAATAAAAACACTGAATAATACAATTTAAATGGGTGAATTACATGATATATGAAACATACCTCAAAAAGTGTATTATTTTTCTATTGCTACTTGAAAAGTTATCAAAATTTAGTGGTGCAAACAACATAAATTTATTATCCTACAGTTCTGTAGGTCCAAAGTCTGACACTCAATGAGCTAAGATCAAGATGTCAATAAGGCTGCATTCCTTTCCGGAGGCTCCAGAGGGAAATCTGCATTCTTGCCTCTGCCAGCTTCTGGAAGCTGCTCACATTTCTTTTTTTTTTTTTTTCTTTTGAGACAGAGTCTCGCTCTGTCATCCAGGCTGGAGTGCAGTGGCGTGATCTCGGCTCACTGCAAGCTCTGCCTCCCGGGTTCACATCATTCTCCTGCCTCAGCCTCCAGAGTAGCTGGGACTACAGGCGCCCGCTACTACGCCCGGCTAACTTTTTGCATTTTTAGTAGAGACGGGGTTTCACCGTGTTAGCCAGGATGGTCTCGATCTCCTGACCTCGTGATCCGCCCGCCTCGGCCTCTGAAAGGGCTGGGATTACAGGCGCAAGGCACTGCGCCCAGCAAAGCTGCTCACATTTCTTTCTCATGACCCCCTACCATCTTCAAAGCCAGCAAGGGCAGGCTGAGTCCTCCTCACATCACATCTGACTTTCTCTTCCACCTCCCTCTTCCACTTTCAAGAAGCCTTGTGATTACATTGGGCCTGCCCAGATAATCCAGGATAATCTCCCTATTTCAAGGTCAGCTGATTAGTAACCTTAATGCCATTTGCTACTTTAATTCCCCTTTGCCATGTAATGTAACATATTCAGATTCTGCAGACAAAGATATGAACATGTTTCGGGGGCTACTATTTGGCCTATCATAATAAAGCTCTTAAAAAGTAAATAAAATTTTTAAAAATCTAGTTATTGAGTGTATGGGAATTCAATATTCTAGTCATTCTATATTATTGTCTATCAGTTTTTGTAATATAATTAAAAATGAGATATTGTTTTTCACCTCCGAAACTGGCAAAGGTCAAAGGTCTAAAAATGCATCAAACTGACAAAGATATGGGGAAACACACCTCTCATGCATTGCTGGTAGGTGTGTAAATTCCTACAACTTCCATGGAGCACAACTTGGCATAGCTACCAAACTGCAAATGCACATACACTTTGACCCAGCAATTCTACTTCAAGGAATTTATATTAAAGATATATTTGTGTGTATAAGAAATGATGTATGTGGCAATAACTGTTATAACAAAGACTGGAAACAATCTAAATGTTCATCAACAGAAAACCAATTAAATATATTCTACAGATACTCCACAGTCATTAAAAAGAATAAGGCAGTTGCATATATGCTACATATACAAGATATACTTTACCTAACTGTGGGAAAAAAGGCAAGGGACAGAACAGTACATGTAGTATGCTACCATTTGTATTTAAACAATTTTGTGAAACTATATGGGATATATGCTTAAGTAACCTATACTATCTCTAGAACGATTCAAAATCAACTGCCACCAGTGCTCACCTCTAGAGAAGGGAGGTGGCTACTGAGTGGGGTAAAAAGAAGAGAAAAGCTTATTTTCTACTTTCAAATCTTTTGGATTTTCTACTGATTTATGTATGACAGGCCAGATAGACAGAACATTTCTAAATTTTTTTTTTTTTTGAGACGGAGTCTCGCTCTGTCGCCCAGGCTGGAGTGCAGTGCCGCAATCTCGGCTCACTGCAAGCTCCGCCTCCCGGGTTTACGCCATTCTCCTGCCTCAGCCTCCCGAGTAGCTGGGACTACAGGCGCCCGCCATCTCGCCCAGCTAGTTTTTTGTATTTTTTAGTAGAGACGGGGTTTCACCGTGTAGGCCAGGATGGTCTCGATCTCCTGACCTCGTGATCCACCCGACTCGGCCTCCCAAAGTGCTGGGATTACAGGCTTGCGCCACGGCGCCCGGCCTCTAAATTTTTTTTTTAATCTGCATACCACACAAGTTGATATGGCCCACTATTCAAATTTTCAATCTCCAGGCAATCTCTTACCTGCTAGTTGGTGCAGGGAAAGAAAACGAGAGAAGCTGATTCCAGAACGGGTCATTCTCAGAGACAGATTCCGTGCCTGATAACTTTTTCAAGTATTCATTTTTAGGAAGATCGCCGATTCTGCTGCTATTTGATCCCATCTTCTACCTTAAGCAGATAACTTGTCCTTAAACCTGCATTTCCACAAGACAACCTATAAAAAATAAAAATAAAAAAATTTAAACTTGTTCAAAAGTCATCATTCTTTTTTCTTTTTTCTTTTTTTTTGAGACGGAGTCTCACTCTGTCGCCCAGGCTGGAGTGCAGTGGCCAGATCTCAGCTCACTGCAAGCTCCGCCTCCCGGGTTCACACCATTCTCCTGCCTCAGCCTCCCGAGTAGCTGGGACTACAAGCGCCCGCCACCTCGCCCGGCTAGTGTTTTATATTTTTTAGTAGAGACGGGGTTTCACCGGGTTAGCCAGGATGGTCTGGATCTCCTGACCTTGTGATCTGCCCATCTCGGCCTCCCAAAGTGCTGGGATTACAGGCTTGAGCCACCGCGCCCGGCCCAAAAGCCATCATTCTTTGTCTACCTATAAAAAAAACTATAAACTTGCTAAAGAAAATCACATCTGTATTTATAAATATATTAGACATCAGATACAAAGTTACAAGAAACATGGGGCTAGGCCAGGCATGGTGGCTCACGCCTGTAATCCCAGCACTTTGGGAGGCCAAGGCGGGCAGATCACGAGGTCAAGAGATTGAGACCATCCTGGCCAACATGGTGAAACTCCATCTCTACTAAAAATACAAAAATTAGCTGGGCATGGTGGCACACACCTGTAGTCCCAGCTACTCGGGAGGCTGAGACAGGAGAATCACACGAACCCGGGAGGCAGAGGTTGCAGTAAGCCAAGATCGTGCCACTGCACTCCAGCCTGGTGACAGAGCAAGACTCTATCTCAGAAAGAAAAAAAAAAAAAAAAAAAAAAGAAATATGGAGCTAACACCTGTCTTAGCCAATACAAACACAAAAATCCAAATCTATATGGTACTTGTACTATGTATCTTAGGATGGGCATATCTCTACCCAAGAAAATGTCTCAAAGCAAAATCATAAAAATGGTAACTTATAATTAGTCTGAAAATGAAGCTGTTTTACAACCAAAACAATGGTGACAAAGAAATACAGAAATCTGGATGGCTTGAATGTACAAGGAAGGGAACATAGCTCAAGTAATTACCATGTGCTACCCCTACTTATGGGGGTCATGGGGACAAACCTGAATTACCCACTTCAAGTGAAAGAGATCCCAGTTACAAAGGAATCACATTTAATGTTTCTCTCATTCTGCCATAGGGCATATACGTAGTTTTTGTTGATATGCCTCTTCTCCTAAACCATGCACATTTTTATGACAGGAATTATTTTATTCATCTTTCTATGCCCACTGTCTAGACTAGCATGTAAAAAGTTCCCTAAACAGTATGTTGAAAGAACAAGTGAGTGAATAAATAATTAGTATCCACGAGGCTCTTCAAAAGTCAGTATTGGTTGTTCTCAGTCACTAAGGGAAGAAAACTAATAGTTTAGTTACAAATATGAATCACTGTCTTCCTTAAATCACATTTAACACACTTCTAGATCATGTTTTATCTTGATTTGTTCAGAAAAGGTCTCTCATTGAATAACAAAATAATGATAAGGTAAATAATACATTATACTATTTTAAAATTACAATCACAACGAAAGGAAACGACATGGGCTCAGGGACCAAAGGTGGCTCAGCTCAGGTGAGAATGTACATTAGTGACTCACTTTCTTCCTCATGTCCCTCCTCATTCCACAAAGGTACTGAAGCCATGGTCAGAATTTGGAAGCTGGATTGGGCTGCTTATTCTGAGAGCAAGAGGCTTCCCCGATGATGCACATGGACAGCTGGGTCTTCCGAATCTGAGAGAGAAATACTGATCTGGTTCCTCATCACCTGCCCCTGAACCTGAGGCCAGCCACTACTTTCATCCTTCCTGCAAGGGGACAGGGGCCCCAATAACTCAATTCAACTTCAAATGAATAATAATTCAGCTTCAATTAAGCCTCTATATTAAGCTAGCTAATCATAAGGTTTAATTTCTTAAAGTAGGGCTTGTTAAGCCCAATTAGAAAATGCTATAAAAGAAATACCCTGAAGGCCAGGCGCAGTGGCTCACACCTGTTATCCCAGCACTTTGGGAGGCCAAGGCAGGCAGATCACCTGAGGTCCGGAGTTCAAGACCAGCCTGACCAACATGGAGAAACCCCCTCTACTCAAAATACAAAATTAGTCTGGCATGGTGGCGCATGCCTGTAATCCCAGCTACAAGGGAGGCTGAGGCAGGAGAATCACTTGAACCCAGGCGGCAGAGGCTGCAGTGAGCCAAGATCACACCATTGCACTCTAGCCTGGGCAACAAGAGCAAGACTCCATCTCAAAAAGAAAAAAAAAAAAAAAAAAAAAAGAAATACTCTGAAATACATAAATTCCTAACTTACAATAGTATTTTAAGCTATCAAAATTATAAGGGGATATAATACACTAGTGAAAATGAATGAAACAGAGCTAAATGGATACATCTCAAAAATATAAAATGTTTTTTTAAAAAGCAGGCTACCTAATAGATATGGTATGCTGTCATTTACAAGATTTTAAAACTCACAAAAAATATTATGGATTTATTCACAGCTAGCACTAGTATTAAAACAGTTTTTTGTTTTGTTCTGTTTTCAAGAGACAGGGCCTCACTCTGTTGCTGAGTACAACGCTGGAGTACAATGAATTGATTACAGCTCATTGTAACCTCTAACTCCTGGGCTCAAGACATCCTCACGCCTCACCCTCCTAAGTAGCTGGAACTACAGGTACATGTCACCAAATCCCAGCTAATATTTTTTATTTGGTAAAGATGGGGTCTCACTGTGTTGCCCAGGCTGGTCTCGAACTCCTTCTGCCTTGGCTTCAACCAATCCTCCTGCCTTGGCTTCCCAAAGTGCTGAGATTACAGGCATGAGTCACTGAGCCTGGCCAAAAGGAAATAATTTAACCAGAAATCTATAGCTTTTCAAGCTATCAGTTAAGTTTGAAAGTAGAATAAAAACATTTTCTGATTTGCCAAGATTCAAAAGACCTCCCAGGAACCTACAAGGAAGCTACAAGATGTACTCCTTCCACATGAGGGAGTAAGCCAAGAAAAAGGAAGAAATTCAAGAAACAAGGAATCCAACACAGGGCAGTGGTATAGAGAATCACAGCCACGCAGCAGGCTGGGACAAGAGTCAAAACGGCTCGCAGATCTCCAGGAGAAGAAAGCATAGAACTGACAGTTCACTTGATGTGTCTAACCTTACTCTGTGGACTGTTACAACACTGTAGGAGAATTTGGAAGCAATGAATAATAGTTACATGGAGAATAAAGTAAATAATTTTATATAGACTACATACTTTGGGAAAAACAGAAATTATTTAAGAAAGGTCATGTAATCATAGTATATGACTAAATTCAACAGTAATCAGTATTTATATAATCACTATGATATAAATACTAAATATTTAATCAAAAATTGTGAGCTAACTCTCACAAGATTCCGGAAAAAGAAGCAGGATTGGTGGTCTATGACTGCTAAACTTTCATCTTCCATAATAGGTAGTGCTCAATAGAAAATATGTAAAGTTAGTAAATCAAAAAACAGTAAAAATGTATTAGCTATAAATAAGGAAGCAGGGCCAGGTGTGGTGTAATCCCAACATTTTGGGAGGCCGATGTAGGTGGATCACTTAAGGCCAGAAGTTCGAGACTAACCTGGCCAACACAGTGAAAACCCATCTCTACTAAAAATACAAAAATTAGCCAGGCATGTTGGAGCATGTCCATAATCCCAGCTCCTCAGGAGGCTGAGGCATGAGAATCACTTAAACCCGGGAGGTGGAGACTGCAGTGGGCTGGGATTGTGCCACTGCAATCCAGCCTGGGCAACAGAGTGAAACTCTGTCTCAAGTTAAATAAATAAATAAATAAATAAGGAGGTAAATAGCAAAAAGCAACAGCTTATAGATTTTAAAGTGGTGGCCAGGTGCAGTGGCTCACGTCTGTAATTCCAGCACTTTGGGAGGCCGAGGTGGGTGGATCACCTGAGGTCAGGAGTTTGAGACCAGCCTGACCAATATGATGAAACCCCGTCTCTATTAAAAATACAAAAATTAGCTGGGTGTAGTGGCCAGTGCCTGTAATCCCAGCTACTTGGGAGGCTGAGACAGGAGAATCACTTGAACCCGGGAGGCAGAGTTTGCAGTGAGCCGAGATCGCACCACTGCACTCCAGCCTGGGCAACAAGAAAAGAAAAAGAAAGTGGCCACCCCTGTGGAAAAGGATTCTGGAATAGGGAGGGTGGTAGAGCAGTTTTTTATATTAAGTCTGTCATATTAGTTGACTTTTCAAAATCATGTCCATATACTACTTTGATTAAAAATGAAATATTTTCTGGCCAGATGCAGTAGATCATGCCTGTAATCACAGCAACTCAGGAGGCTGAGGCAGGAGGATTGCTTGAGGGCAGGGATTAGACACCAGCCTGGGCAACATAGCAATACCCTGTCTCTAAAAAAAAAAATTTTTTTTTTAATTAGGCAGGTGTGGTGGCACCACATGGCAATTTCAACTATTTAAAAAAAAAAAAAAAAGCACAACCCATAAAAGAAAAAAATTGATAAACTGGGCTTCTGCAAATTAAAAACTTTTGGGCCAGGTGTGGTGGCTCATACCTATAATCCCAGCACTTTAGGAGGCCAAGGCAGGCAGATCACTTGAGGTCAGGAGTTCAAGACCAGCCTGGCCAACATGGTAAAATCCCATCTCTACAAAAAATACAAAAATTAGCAGAGCATGGTGGCATGTGCCTGTAATCCAAGCTACTGGGGAGGCTAAGGCACAAGAATCACTTGAACCCAGGCAGCAGAGGTTTCAGTGAGCCAAGATCATGCCACTGCACTTCAGTCTGGGCAACAGAGCATGACTCCATCTCAAAAAAAAGAAGTGAAGTGAAGGACAGCAATGTATATGTGAACTGAAAATACAACAGACAGGCAGATGGAATTAGGAATACTTCGTTATTATAAGGTATTGCACAATCTGTGAAGTGGTAGCGTTGTTATTGTGCTATTTAAAAGCAGTCTTGGACTGCTTGTAAATGTAGATTGCAAACTCTAGGGTAACCATTAAAAAAGTGAAAAAAAAAAAGTATAATTGATATGCTAAGAAAAGAGAAACCTAATCTCATAAAGTGCTCCATTAAAACCACAAGGCCGGGCACAGTGGCTCATGCCTGTAATCCCAGCACTTTGGGAAGCTGAGGCACGTGGATCACCTGAGGTCAGGAGTTAAAGATCAGCCTGGCCAACATGGTGAAACCCCATCTCTACTAAAAATACAAAAAATTAGCCAGGCAAAGTGGCGGGCATCTGTAATCCCAGCTACTCAGGAGGCTGATGCAGGAAAATCACTTGAACCCAGGAGATGGAAGTTGCAGTGAACCGAGATTGCGCCATTGCACTCCAGCCTGGGAAACAAGCACGAAACTCCATCTCAAAAAAAACAAAAACAAAAACAAACAAACGAAAAAGAATCTACATGTCCCAGAGAGGTGCCAACAAATCAGACTAATAAGTACTTTCTTTCACAACCACTAGGATTGTTTTTACATATTAAGTTACTTCATCATCCATATTATACATGATGAGATATCAGGATCTCACATTCTAGTTACTCAGTGTCATAGTATAGAATGCTCTTTCACTTACACTAGCTTTCCAAAATAAATTTATTTACTTATTTTAGAGATTGGGTCTCACTCTGTCACCCAGACTAGAGTGCAGTGGCACGAACATAGTTCACTGTAGCTTCAAACTCCTGGATTCAAGCAATCCTTCCGCCTTAGCCTTCTGAGTAGCTGGGATTACAGGTACATGCCACCACACCCTGCAAACTTTTTAAAATTTTTTGTAGAGATGAGGGTCTTGCTATGTTACTGAGGCTAATCTGAATCTCCTGGCCTCAAGCGATCCTCTTGCCTAGGCTTCCAAAAGCACTGGGATTAGAGGTATGAGTCACCTCTCCCAGCTACCCAATAAATTATTTCTTTCAAATTTTATTCAAAATTGAACTTTTTCAATAAAAACAAAATAAGTAATGTTCTTGGGTCCTCTGGGATCTGCATTAATTTCATTAACTCTGAGAAGTATACAACAAATTTTGTCCTCTACCACCTACTTAAGGATATTGCTGGTTCATTTTTAGCCAAACCTTTCAAATTATTTTTATTTGTCCAATAATCCCTGTGACCCTGAATATGCCTCAATAAAATATATGTTTAAACAAACAAGTAAAAAGGACCTTGACTACTTGTTTACAGTGTGCTATTTATCAGGGGACTCATGCTAATTAGCAGTTAGGATTATAGGCCTAATATTAGTGTACTGAATAAGCACCTCTAACTGTATGGATGAAAGTGGGTTAGTTCAAAGAGTGTTGGATTACTGACAGCAATTTAAGTATGGGTCCTCCTGGCTCTACCATGCACTCAATTTTCCTTCTCTGCGCTTCATATTTTAATGAATTTAATTTTTATTCTGTTAATTTTATAACAGGATAAAAATGACACCAGATCAAAAGAAATGAGAATCATAACAATTTGTTCTCATTTAAATAGACCAGTATCTTACTATTTTTGTGTGATACCTTAAAAGCAAGCAATTTTACTCCGGGAGTTTAATTAAGTACATGAATGCTGAATTTTCAAAAGAACAAAATTTTATTTTGGAATCAACCTCCTCCTCCCACCAGGTGAAGCAACAATGAGAAACAATACTATCAAAGAGTCTACTAACAAAATCTGTCAGATGTTTTTGTTTATTTTATGTTCTTTTTGTATCAGTAATATACATGGTACAAAATACAAAAGCTTCAAAGGATATACAGTGAAAAGTCTTCTTCCCATCCCATCTTCTAACCACCTTCTCAACTCAGAGAAAACATTCCCAGTTTCTTGGACATCATTCCACAGACATTCTGTGTATATACAAACATATGTTCAACCTCTTTTTAAACAAACCATAGCATATGACATATTCCTCTATACTCTGCTATTCCCACTCATCAATATATAGGAAGTCATTATATATCTGTATATGAAGCACTTCATTCCTTTTTACAACTGTGTAACATTCCATTTTATAATTTCTCAAATACCATATTGATGGACATTTAAGTAGTCTACATCGTTTGCTATTACAAACCATTCTCCAAGTAATAGAAAATAAATAAATGTCATTCCCCAATAAGATATATACATTACTTATATCTCATACTATCACTTACATAAGCATATAAAATATTTCACACATGTATGAGTAGACAGATATGATAAATCCAGAGAAATAGAATTGCTGGGTAAAAGGGTATACGCATTTGTAATTTTGATAGATACTTGGATTCTCACCAGCAATGCCTATTTCTCTACTTCACAGCCACCATTGTTTAATCAAACTTTCTGATCCTTGCCGACTTAGATTTTTAATAAAACAGTTTTTCAATATAATTTTATTTTGCATCTCTCTTGCCGTGAATAAGGCCATTACCTGTTCATATCCTATGACTGTTTTCTACTGGTTTATAGGAAATAAACTTTATTTTCAAGGCGGCTAGGATAGACCACAAAATTAAGTCTTAAATCAAACACCTGCACACCTGTAATCCCAGCACTTTGGGAGACAGAAGCAGGAGGAATGCTTGAGCCCAGGAGTACGAGGCCAGCCTGGGCAACATGGCAAGACCATCTATACAAAAAAATTAAAACTAGCTGGACATGGTGGCACAAGCCTGTGGTCAGTTACTCAGAAGGATTGCTTGCGCCCAAGAGTTCGATGCTGCAGTGAGCCACGCCTGCAACACTGCACTATGCAACACAGCAAGACTTTGTATCAAAAATAAAATTAATAAATCAAAATAACTGCTCAGTCTAAGAACACTATGAACTCGTTCTAAAACAATATGAATAAACCCTACAAGCATATCAGGAGAGACACTGAACAGAACGTTAACAAAAAAAAAATTGAGACAGCCAAGTGAGCAAAGAGTACAGTGCCTCCTTCCCCGTTTTTTCTCACCAAACCCTAGAAATAATATAAACAATATTTTTTTAAATAGCCAGTGATTACACAGCCATGCTCAAAAAACAAAATAGGCCGGGCGCAGTGGCTCAAGCCTGTAATCCCAGCACTTTGGGAGGCCGAGACGGGCGGATCATGAGGTCAGGAGATCAAGACCATCCTGGCTAACACGGTGAAACCCCGTCTCTACTAAAAAATACAAAAAAAAACTAGCCGGGCGACGTGGCGGACGCCTGTAGTCCCAGCTACTCGGGAGGCTGAGGCAGGAGAATGGCCTAAACCCAGGAGGCGGAGCTTGCAGTGAGCTGAGATCCGACCACTACACTCCAGCCTGGGCGGCAGAGCGAGACTCCGTCTCAAAATAAATAAATAAATAAATAAAATAAAAAATATAAAATAAAATAAAATAAAATAAATAAAATAAAATAAATAACAGGGGGCCAGAAGCTGTGAAGAATCCCTATAAAATAGAAAACAGCTGGAGATGGTCTAAAAAGGGAAATGGCATCCCAGAGCAGGCTCAAGGGCCTTCAAGGGCACCATCCCAAAGAGGGTGAACAGGAACTCTGGCACAAAGGCAGAAAGGCCAGAAAAAGGCCCAGAAGCAACTAACAGAAGCTTGGCTAGTGCACCTAAGCAGACACCCTGGGCCGCTGGAATATACAGGAGGAACAAGTTCAGACATAATAAGACCAGTAGCCACTGAGGCACTCTTGCCAGAAAGATCCATCTGCTCCCCCGCAAAAAGCAAAGTAGAAAACTGAGCCCCAACGGCATCTCTTATGCAATGACTCCTGCCAAGGATTCCAAACACACACACACAATCACCTCCTCCCAATTTATTTGGAACTCTCAAGACCCTTATCAATGAAAACTAGAGTAAAGTAGAAAACACTATTGGGTCATCTCCAAAGACTCCTACTGCCTTTGCCCTCACTGGGCATCATTAGACTCCCTTGGCTTCCAGCTCTTCTTTCTCTAAATCTGTCAGTAACTGATCCCATCTCCTGGTTTTTCTATCGGCTTCCATGATACTACTTTCAAATTTCTCCTTCTAGACCCAACCTCTAGTCAGGAAGCCAGTTGTATTGATATCTCTAAATTACTTAAGACTTTTTTTAACTCAATGATAATATATATAATACAATCAGTAAGTTTGTTGGTAACAGTGATCCTTATGTAAGTCTATGCTAGATACGAGAAGTAGGCTATTGCTGATGCTTTTAGTAGCAAACCTTTCAAAGGACCTATCTTCAATGCAATGTAGTCAAGAACTCAATCTTAACATGTGTAAAACTGATTCTATCATTCCTCCCTGTTACCCCTTAAAACTCTCCACTAATCCCCTAAAGCTGCGATTATGTAAAAGCGGCCTTGAAATGTTATTATGCTGTAGTACATAAAACATCTCCCCAGGTAGATTATTCCTGAGAGGTATGAATCAGGCCTTATACTTCTTCCTTATCCCTAATCAACTTCCGGCATGCTGCTAAAGAGAAATTACTCAAAAAATACTTGCTGAAATAGCCAAGGTCCCACAGCTAATAAATATATGAAAAGATCTTCAGCCTGAATCCTGAGTACAATATGCTAATTAAAACAATAATATATCATCGTTACCCATCAAACTAGTAAACGTTAAAAAATACTTGGTAACAGGCCAGGAACTGTGGCTCACGCCTGTAATTCCAGCACTTTGGGAGGTTAAGGTGCAAGGATCTCCAGAAGCTAAGAGTTCAAGACCAGCCCGGACAACAACGCAAAACTCTGTCTCTATAAAAAATTCAAAAATTAGCCAGGCAACACGGCTAATGAGCCTGTAGTCCCAGCTACTCAGAAGGCTGAGGGAGGAGGATCACCTGAAATCCAGGATTTTGAAGCTGCAGTGAGCTATTATACAGTCATGTCACTGTACTTCATCCTGGGCAACACAGGGAGACTCTGTCAGCAAAAAAATAAATAAATAATACATGATATGTTCAATATTTTATATTTAATTTGTGAAATATTTGATAAATACATAAAGTAAATCTCCTCTTTTATGTGTACTGACTATCTCTTGATTTAATGTGCCTTAAATGGAAAGTAAACATTAGTGGATCTGAAAATCCATGATAACCAAATCCTGTTCTAACACCCTCAAAATGTGTAAATGATGCCCTAATGCCCTTTGTCCCATCTCAGGCTGATAATCCACAATTCTACACTATATTCCAGAATTGCTCTCCTCCTAAATACATATGTATTATATTGTATTATATTATTTATATATTATATAATATACATATTATAAATAATACATTTATATTACATTATATTATAAATGATATATTATATAATATATAATATATATATGGATTGCCTGTGTGTACAAACACACACAATACACATATATGCCACACTTGTACTAAGAGAAAGATGAAACAGGAGATCAGAGAAATAACGGGCAATAATCATCAGCCAAAGGACATAGTAAATGCCACAGGTGCCATGAGTCCACAAGTAATAGAACATTCTCTGAAACGCAACTAGGTTCCAAGTGCTATATTAAGTAGAGTTGGGTATTCCCTGCCCAATGAAATGAAAGCAATGGAAAGAAAGATATAAACCCACAAAGATCAGAGCAAGGGAAGTGTGGAAGATGGGAAGGTGACAGAGGCGTGTACCTGAACCAGCAGACCTGAGGAAGCCTCAAAGGGAGTTCCTGCCAAGGGGGACACTGACAAGAAGGAAGGCATGGAGCCGTGGGAAGGCTGAAGAGTGAGAGACTGGGCACTGGGGAATACGGGGCAAGGTGCAGGACTAAAGTCTGGGGGTCTCTCTCCCCAGGAAGAGATTACTACTTGTGCTCCCCAGAGAAATACGATTAGAGAGACCAACGCCAAGGTTGGGGAGGGTAATAAGGTGGAAAATGAAGAAAACAGGAGAATGAAGATAAAGTCAACTTGCTACAGCTCCATCGTGAGTTTCCCTGCCTCTAAGGCAGGAGACTGAAGGATTCCTCTCAAGAGAAACTGAATAGGAACCTAGGGAAAAGATACAGACATTTAGGAACTGCCAGGCCAATTTAAAAAACAGATCATCACCTCACAGCAATGCCCACCACTCAACAAAATCTACTTACACAAAGAGCTTCCAATCAGTTTTGGGGTAGTCTCACTTTTAAATAAGAATGGACAGTCAAAAATGATTAGACTTGTGAGTAAAGCCTCCAACATGAAACACATAAACCAAAACAGCCCGGGCATGGTGACTGACTCCTAGAATCCCAGCGCTTTGGGAAGCCAAGGCAAGAGAATCACTTGAGCCCAGGACTTGGAGATCAAGCTGGGCAATATAGCAAGACCCCGTCTCTACAAAAAAATAAACAAATTAGCCAGACATGGTGGTGCACACCTACAGTTCCTGCTACTTGGGAGGCTGAGGTGAGACAATTGCCTGAACCTGAGAGGTCAAGGCTGCAGTGAGCTGTGATTGTGCCACTGCACTCCAGCCTGGGCAACAGAGCAAGATCCTATCTCAAAAAAGAAAAGAAAAGAAAAGAAACCAAAACAAACTAAAGAAAGGAATCATAGAAAACAGATGATTCTAAGAAAAGAATAAAAACTAAAATATCTTTAGATAATAATGAAAACAGTAACAATAATAATACCAAATATTTATTTAGCGCCTACTATGTCCCCAGTCACCATCTTAAGTATTTCACACATACTAACTGATTTAACACTCACCACAAACTACGGCGTAGTACTTTTTTTTCTCATTGCCTAAATCATAAATTGGCAAATTACAGCCCAAGGGCTAAATCCTATGTACTGCCCAAAGAATGATTTTTACTTTTTTTTTTTTTTTTTTTTTCCAGAAAGGGTCTCACTCTGTCACCCTGGGTGGAGTGCAGTGGCATACTCTCAGCTCACTGCAACCTTCACCTCCTGGGTTCAAGCAATCCTCTCATCTCAGCCTCCCTAGTAGCTGGGACTACAGACATGCGCCACCATGTCTGGCTAATTTTTGTATTTTCAGTAGAGACGAGGTTTCACCTTGTTGGGCATACTAGTCTCAAACTCCTGACCTCAGGTGATCTGCCCACATTATCCTCCCAAAGTGCCGGGATTACAGGCATAAAGTCACTGCACCCAACCTGATTTTCACATTTTTAAATCGTTGAAAAAAATCAAAAGAATATTTTGTGACATGTGTAAATCATATGAAAAGAAAATGTCAGAGTCAATAAAGTCTCATCAGAACACAGCCATGTTAAAAAAAAAAAAAAATTAGATTCAAAAATATTAAAGAATGACAAAAAGGAAAAAAAAAAAAAAAAAGAACACAGCCATGTTCATTTGTGTACATACGGTCTACAGCTGTTTTCCTGATACAACAGCAGACTTGGGTAGTTGCTACAGAGACCATTTGTGGTGCCCTCATCTCTTTATACTCTCAGTGCACCACAAATCTCAATGACACAGTTATACTCAACAGCATTTCAAGTGTCATGAGTATTGCCATACTATTTTACCAGTGACTATCACGACAAAACAACAGAAGTACTCTGATGTCACACTTGTAAGTCACAGTGAACTGTAGAATTTTTAAATCTAGTTAGATGTCAAAATACTTTATTATGTAGAAGCATCACAGCTGTGCCAGCAAAATACACTATAGGAAGCATTACTAGACTAAGCACTCATCACAATATCCCAATATGCCCTGCCACACAGCATTCACTCCCAACTCATGAGAGCAATGGAGAGGAAAATGGGCAAATGTTAAAAAAGATATACCTCCGGCCGGGCGCGGCGGCTCAAGCCTGTAATCCCAGCACTTTGGGAGGCCGAGACGGGCGGATCACGAGGTCAGGAGATCAAGACCATCCTGGCTAACATGGTGAAACCCCGTCTCTACTAAAAATACAAAAAACTAGCCGGGCGACC
The DNA here is from genome assembly GCF_007565055.1 of Rhinopithecus roxellana. Taxonomy (NCBI): domain Eukaryota; kingdom Metazoa; phylum Chordata; class Mammalia; order Primates; family Cercopithecidae; genus Rhinopithecus; species Rhinopithecus roxellana. The sequence continues at coordinate 48,499,596 of NC_044569.1, read as the reverse complement.
TGGCGGGTGCCTGTAGTCCCAGCTACTCGGGAGGCTGAGGCAGGAGAATGGCGTGAACCCGGGAGGCGGAGCTTGCAGTGAGCTGATATCCGGCCACTGCACTCCAGCCTGGGTGACAGAGCAAGACTCCGTCTCAAAAAAAAAAAAAAAAAAAAAAAAAAAAAAAGATATACCTCCTCAGAGCAGAATGTCTTGCCAAAAATTAAAAATGGAAATGAGGCTGCAACCAAAGTAAATTTCCAAATGGCTCATTTGTTAAGCAAGCAAGGAAAGGATTTACCAACGGTGAGTTAATTAAATTGTGTTTGATTACAGCAGTCAAAGAATTGTGTCCAGAGAAAATATCTTTAACATCTTACTCTTTCCATGAAAACAGTGGCTCAAAGTACAGTATGTATGAAACAATTACATCTATGAATATGTTCCAAAAAGTCAAGAAAATACTAATTTAGAACAACCTGAAGTAGAATCTGCTAAGATGTGTAACAACTGACAGTGGTAAAAATATGTATGAAGCAGAAAAGGGCTTAGCTGGACAAATTTACAAGCCTTGTGAGATGTAAGGTGTTTAAAGCTTATGGCTATTCATCATATTCTCAATCAGCAGGTACTCTGCAGAAAACATCTGAATCTATCATGTGTTATTGGACCAGTAATGCCAAAGGTAAATTTCTTTTGTTCTCATGACATTTTTGTAAGAAATAGAAGCGAAATATCCTGACGCGTCCTGCCACAAAACAATATAATGGCTTAACAATGGCAGAGTTTTACTGAAATGTTTCAAGCTCCAGGCCAAGACACATTTTTCTGAATGAAAAGAATCACCCTCAACCACTATTGTTGCTGCAGACTTGATACATCTGTTAATGAATTCAGCCTAAAATCAGAAGGACAACAGGGTCTACATGCAAAACCTATATTGAGACAGTCATTTCAAGGACAACTAACATTGCCTGAGTCACAAGTCATGTCAAGATGCTTCATGCACTTCCTACGCTGCCAAAAATTAAAATAAGAAGCAAGATCTCTACTGCCACACAAATATGCAGCAGACTTATTTTTCAAAATCAAACATTTCCAGCAGTATTTTTTCATACCTCAACGCAAGTAGAAACGAACACTCCACAATTCAAAAACCATTTAACTGTGCAATGAGAAGCTTCTACCTAATTCTCAATTGGAAGTGATTAGTCTGCAATGTAATGATTTGCTAAACGTTAAATATCAAGAAAAGAGTCTAAAAGAATTCTGTAAATGTCTTCCAAGCAATGAATATGCTCTATTAAAACCATATGTTCACAGACTATTAGCAGTATTTGGCAGTATCTAAGGAGACATTTTCAAAGATGAAATACATGAAATCTCATTACAAATCAGCATTAATAGGTGGACATTTATAATCAATTTTGATGATAGAGAACACTAACTTTAAACTCCAATTAAGCCAAATGTTATCCCCTCTCCTCCAAAAAAAACCTCATTCTTCTCATTAGCAAACCTTTATTGCAAAAATTGTTCTCGATGATTATTAGTATTGCATTGAGTTTTATTAATAAAAAACTTGTAGAAATGTTTTCTCTCTTGTTATATAAGTACTTACATAATGAAATGATTAAATAATTTAAAATATCCTTCATTTTGCCCCTTGGCTCATAAAGCCTGAAATATTTGTGATCTGGTCCTACATGAAACGTCTGCCAACTCCTAGCCTACATGATTTAACTAAAGCAAAGAAAGGTTAAGTAATTTGCCCAAGATTATAGAGCTAGAAAGTGGCACACCAGGTTTTAAACCCAGGTAGGATAGGTACAGAAACCATTCTCTTTTAACCACATATTGCTTCATGAAGCAAGAGTAGGATGTCATAAAAAATGAAATAAAGAACAAGAAAGGACACCTGAAATTTAAAATAAGATTAAAAAATTCACTAGAACGGAGAAAAGATAAAAGTCAAGGGAACTCCCATAATACAGAACAAGAAGACAAATAAGTGAAAAACAAGAGGAGAAAAAATAGAAAATTTAAAGAATAATTTAGAAGATTTTAATATATTAATAGTAACAGTTCCAAAAAGAAAGCACAAACAAAATGGGGGATATTACACTGTCAGGTCAGACACTGTGGGGATCTGAGATTTTACTTTACTGACAAAGCTGAAAAAGACATGAAACCTCTGGAACAGGGACACAAAACAACTGCAATAGCAGTAGCCAGAGTAACACCTTACATCAGTTTCTTAGGCACTAAATCCCACAGGCCATTCAAAGTATTTGTTAAAAATTAATAATATATCCATAGAAAACTAAGCAAACTAGGGGGCAGTAAGGGGAAACATGGTAAAGTACTTACCAGCAGTGAACAATATTTATGTAGTCATAACAATATAAAAGTTAAACACTAAATTAACCAAGAATTCTTATATAACTATACTGGAAGGGCTTTTAGAAATAGGGGAAGGAAGTGGAAGAGTACCCCACCTACCATAACAAGAAGTTAATATGTATTATCTAAAATTGATGAATCACAAAATAGCAGTTTAGGCAGATTTATAAATGCAGAGGTAAGTATCAAAAGAAAAAGCTTAAAAGAATTTTTAGGGCCAGGTGCAGTGGCTCAGGCCTGTAATCCCAGCACTTTGGGAGGTCCAGGCAGGAGGACTATTTGAGGCTAGGAGTTCAAGAACAGCCTGGGCAACATAGCGAGACCCCATCTCTACCAAAAAAAAAAAAAAAAAAGAGAGAGACAGAGTTCTTAAAAGCAACTGCCTCTGAAAATGAGACTAAAAAGTGGGGATGGGTAAGGATATTGCTGATTTTTTATAACCTGCCTTTACTATTATTTACCTTTTCTAACAATACACAAGTATTACTTCAAGTAGAAAAAATATCAAAATAAATAGGAGAGAATCAGCTTTACTATTTCATAATCAATGATTCATATAAACATTTCAATGTGCAAATACTAAAGAACAGTACAGGGTTGAAAAACCAAATAAGCAATATATAAGCTACATTGCATTATGGTTACAATAAGCACAAGAAGCCTATCAATAGCCAGTAAATATTCCTGACTGCCCACTATGTGGCCAGCAGTATACAAAGTGCCAAGGTTAAAGTTGTGAAGAATGGAATTATATACAGAGATACGAATAAATCAACAAGAAATTTTAAGATGGCAACTAATCAAGACTTGGGGAAAGCTTCCAAGAGGTCATACCACAAAAGTTAAGACCGGCCGGGTGCGGTGGTTCATGCCAGCACTTTGGGAGGCTGAAGTGGGTGGATCACCTGAGGTCAGGAGTTCAAGACCAGCCTGGCCAACATGGTGAAACTCCATCTCTACTAAAAACACAAAGATTAGCCGGGTGTGGTGGCAGGCGCCTGTAATCCCAGCTACTTGGGAGGCTGAGACAGGAGAATCACTTGAACCCAGGAGTTAGAGGCTGCAGCGAGCCGATATCACGCCACTGCACTCCAGCCTGGGCAAGACAGAGCAAGACTCCATCTCAAAAAAAAAAAAAGTTAAGACCTAAAGGACAAGAAGGGTTGGCCTGGGTGGATGTGAGAGTTCAGAAACTTCCAAAGCAGAGAATGGCACATGTGAAGCCCTGTGGTTAAGAAATAACAGGTAGGGCCTATTCAAGGACCTGAAAGAAGTTTAACACGGCTGGAACAGAAAAGGAATCAAAGCAGAAGCATAAGAGGCCAGAAAGTACCTTTTTCAAACGCCTCTCTTTCTCAAGCAGCTGCTCTCCTCTCCCCTTTCTTCTATTAAACTATACACTCCTTAACCCACCCACGTGTCCGTGTCCCAATTCTTTCTCGGTGGGCAACAACAAACCCCAGGGTATATACCCCAGACAGTGTAGCCACTTCATAATGGGGGCTTCGTCCGGGATACCAAAGTACAACATTCATCAGAACGGTAAGTAGAAGAGCGAACTCCAACTCTGTCCTTTCATTCCAAGGCTCTCAGCTTCCATTTTAGAGCTTTCATCGAGGACTTAGCTGTCATGTGGGGCTGGAAGAAGTCCCGGGGTAACTGAGGATTTCTGCGTGGGGCTACCCCCTGGTGCTATCCAAAGGTTCTGGACCCCAGCCTCCAACTGCCCCCATGGGGTGCCCCCAGCCTTCAACTTTCCTATTGTAATTTCCTCCTTTGCTGTTCGCAACCGTCATTATCTCTTATCCTCTCTGTGGATGAAATGTGTGGGAAGTTTCACGGTTCAGGGAAGTAATTTTGTTTGGCAAGATCAGGGAATGCCGTAGTAACCGGGGATATAGCTTAAGGGGAAGCATCTTTGTGATTTTCTAAGAACAGGGCTCCCTGACCCCTCAACAGTGAGCACCTCTCTCTCTTTCTCTGCCCTTGGTCTGGAGAGCACATGGCATTTTCCAGGTCTCTGTCTGCTCTTGGGCTAGAGAGTACGTGGTGTTTCAAGGTCAACAGTGCCACCTAGTGAAATAGGAATCCTCTCCATGAAGCATATTGTCAGTCCTTCACCGAAACACCCTAGCCTCCCAATTCTCTTCCCTTTTTCTGCCTCTCTACTAGAAACCAGGCTTTATGCTGCTTCTGTAATTGGGAAACTTCTGCCTTCAACAACTAGGGGTAAAATATCCTCCAAAGCCAAATTTTAGTCTCAATACTGTCTCATCAGCAGGAAAACAGCCATTCGATTCCCACTTTTTTTTTAAGGCACCTATTCTGCCTCCAATTAGAGTAGTACTTAATTAGTAAGGGAGTTTTAAGTTTGGAAGTTAACTGGAACCATTCTCTAAGGGTAAATGCTTCAGCACAGGCCATAATAGCAGGATACAGAGTTCAATCTAGCACACCCCCTCCATTAAAGGGGCCTTGCCCAACTATTGTGTAGTTTTTCTTGAGATCCATTTTTCAGGAAGCCAGGCAAGTCACACAAGTCTAGGAACTTGAAGGGAAATAACAGGCAGAGGACTAGAGCCACTTGGGTGAGCTTGACTAGACCCAATGACTTAGTTCCTCTGGTTCCATGGCTGGGGGTCACACTGGCAACCATGGGCAGCACGTTCAACAAGGTGCCTGGGACCCAGGAAACACGGAGGGAAAAAAGAAGGGGGTATGCCCCCACTGTCTTCCTCTCCACCATGGGTTACACCGAAAGGAAGGAGACTAAAGGGCCACCTTTTTCTCACTTCTCTAAGTGGGTACCATCTTCATCCTGCACTCCCCTGGAGTGCATTCTGAAGCACAAGGACTCCTTTGACCCTGAAACTTTAAAGAAAAAGCGGCTCATTTTCTTTTGCACAAGGGCATGCATGGCCTTTTTACTAGACTTTTGTAAGCGTTACAGAATCAACCCAGCCCTTTTAGCAATCACATTGAGCAGGCCCAAAGATAATAATTCCCCAAAATTAGAGAAGCAACTTCTGGGGAAATCATCTGAGGCAGTTATTGGGTGTCCCAGCCCTCCAAGTCCCCCTTATTCAAGGCCACCTCCAACCATACCACCAGCTCTTCCACCTCCACCATCTCCAAAATTTCCCACTCCCCACTTTCACTCTTACCTCTACAGGAAATGCCCAATGGAGGTGATGTCACTAGCGTTCAAGTTCCCTTCTCTTTGCAACACCTTAGGCAAATAAAGGAGACTTAGGCCAATTTTCTAAAGACCCTGCTAGGTATACAGAAGCTTTCCAAAATTTAACTCAGGTGTTTGACCTCTCATGAAGAGATGTTATGTTGCTTCTAAGCCAAACCCTAACTACAGCTGAAAAGCAGGCAGCAGAGAAATTCAAAGGTGAGCAATGTTTCCTATAGTAGGCCTAAAATGAAAAGGGAAAATGGATAGGGAAGGCAAAGAAATAAGGGAAACACAATTCCCAATGAGAAGACAGGCAGTACCTCTTGACAACCCTAACTGGAATCCCCAGACTTTTCTATGGTGTTTTTCCTTCTTTCACAGTGTACAATGGTTCCTATCTCTTCTTTCATAATGTTCCTCCAAAGTAGGAAAAATTAATTTCCCCAAACCTTAAAATGCTTGACTTAGAATTGAGCTAATAGGAAGGGAACCCAGAAGCCCAACATGCTGGCAAAAGGATAAAAGATTTTTTAACCAGTCAACAATATAACATAAGCCAATAACAATTTGGCTTATCTCTTCCTGTGCAAACTGGTAAAAAGGATAATAAGGATCATTGTTTATTCTCTGTAAAGTTTTAATTAATAAAAAAGAATTTGTGAGGTTGGTCTTATGCTGTAGCCAATTTGGTGTGCTTGTGTGTCTTTCTGTATGGTTCTGTCAAAAGAAAGGGTACCTCAGGTTAGGATGCAGGCCCAGGACCCCATAAGCCGAACTTCGTCTGGGTCCTAGACTCCACAGCTGGTACATAATTAAAATCACTTACTAACCAGGTTTTTCACCAAAAGTAAAAGTTGCTGAGAGTTAACAGTGCAACATGTATTTGAGATCTCTAAACGGTTTTATCTGCAAGGCTTATAAAAACAGTGAAATGTGTTTTTTAATAAAAGATTATAAGAAAGCATGGAAATATAAATTTTGCCCAGGGATAAGGAATTATCTTAAATTTAATAAGACAGAGCTAGAGGTTTAACAAGTTATAGAAAGACAAAAATTAATCTTACAAAAATGTGTAAACATTAACTAAATTCAAAAAGGTATTATATGGTCCTTTCCTAAATTGAGCATTGAAAGAAAAGCACAGTAAGGCTCTCTTAAGACACTAATCTGCCCTTTAGCAAAAGGGGTTGTAAAGGGTTTGTAAAGACTTCACCCCATGGTCATTGGTTAAGATTAGATGGAGTTTCCTATGAGGTTTTATCAAAAGGTTGTTTACAACTTTAATAAACTAATACAAGGGTAAATTTTGGCTTTAAACAGGATTTTCATGTAATAGTAAAGGCTAATGAAAGATTTTTGCCTTTTGTGTCATCATTTTGGCAAAATAAATAACAGCAATTTGGAATTCTATTTCATAACATCAAGTGTTTTAAACCTCTAACATTTAACAGGCATCCCAAATTCAAGCTTCAAGTTTCAAAATTGTCTTTCCTGATGCCTGGCTTTCTGGATTGTTCAGAGGGTCCCTGAAACATCCAAAGAGGTAAACAGGATTATCTGACGTGTTCAGTCACATGAGAATTGCCAAAATGATGTCCAATCTTCTTTAAGTTATATTTTGGTGAATACTAATATATGTTCCAAAATTGTATGGGATTTCTAAAATTCTAATGTCTAAATATATGCTATCAATCATAATTAAGGTTAACTAAACTTTTCAGTCATGTTTTTAATTATAACCTGGAAATTTTGTCATTCACAGACAATTGTTGTCTTGCTTTGTTCCTTCTCAAAAGATAGTTTATAATCAAGCTATATTAAGGACTTTTAACCAGTGTTCTCAAATGCAGGTTTTTAACAGCTTTGAAGATTGTAACATTGGAAGAGAGAAAGAATGTACAGGACTCATTAAGAACTGAAATGTTGACAAATATCAAGCGAAACAAGAGTTGACTAAATGGACTGCACTCAGAAAGCTAAAGCAATATTTTTGACTTTTGCTTGGAATATTGCTGATCCTTGGTTTGCTTTTCAGGGTCAAGGAAACTTATTTTGAACTATTTACAGTCTTTAATAATACAGTAAGGTATACTCCTGTGAACAAAACTTGGAGCATGTTTGTTTCTCTCTGCTTGGTTCCTCTAATCTGTGAGAACTCTTAACTTATGGCAATATAGTTGTTTGCATCAGTGAAATAAGAATCCATTTTTCTTTTTCAACAGGACACAACTGGAAAAACTTGTTATTTTATCAAGGCTTTGACTGGAAGTGTATGCTTCCCTTTAAGGAGTCAATCTCCACTTGCAGAGCTGAAAAAGTTCCATGGGAAGAACTGGCCTCATACCTTGTCTACACAGTCCCCGCACAGGGTTCCTAACCTTTGGTCTGTGAAGAATGTCACTTTCTAACAGGTCCAGGAGTTCCAAGTTTATCTTGGGACCTTAAGAGAAAAGGATCAGCCAACTCACAGGTATTTGAGGATACAAACCCATGGCTGGGCTCAGCTTTAAGAAGTCTTATCTGAGATTTCTTGTGGAACAGAGTTCTATCAAAGCCAATCCAAAAGGACTATGTAGAAATAATTACTCTTGCTGAACTTTATGCAAATAACCCGGCCAAATATAAGACTAACGTTTATTCTACAAACAACAGGTCCTATCATAATTTGTTTTTACCAAAAATGAGGACTAGAGAGAGAAAATAGGCTCCAAAGCTTATCATACCTTTGTCATTAAATCCTAGTCACACTAACTGTTTTTAAGCTGTGTGCCTACATTTTAGAGTAACCCTGCTTATTCCTGTGAATCAAGTGGCGATCTCCTGAAGCTTAGAAGAAACAAAAAGGGATGGGTAACATAAAAATCTGGATACCTTGGCAAGTAAAATTTTAGATAGAAAGTATCTATTACACCATACTTGTGGGAACTGCTATATTCACTCTACTGTTTGCAATAGGGTTATACATGGTAGCACCTTCTAACTGAAATACTGGACAGAGAGCTTCCATTGTTGTAGTATTTTGCTTAATTATTATCCTTATAGCAGGGATAATTACCTACAAAAAGGAAGTATGAAAGTTTTACCATCACCGAGTTTGCTAGAACTTCTTATTGGGTTTGGTAATATGTCACACCCTGGCTATGCAAAGAAGGTTATAAAGGAAAGAGATTTTCTGTGGAAGTCATGAAGGGATTGATAACTGCAGGAAAGATCTAGCCAAGGTTAACACTAAAATTACTCCAGCCACCCAAATCCAATGCCACTTATCCTAAAAGGAACGTTACTTTTATTTTATTTTATTTATTTATTTATTTATTTATTTATTTATTTATTTTGAGACGGAGTCTTGCTCTGTCGCCCAGGCTGTAGTGCAGTGGCTGGATCTCAGCTCACTACAAGCTCCGCCTCCCGGGTTTATACCATTCTCCTGCCTCTGCCTCCGGAGTAGCTGGGACTACAGGCGCCTGCCACGTCACCTGGCTAGTTTTTTGTATTTTTTAGTAGAGACGGGGTTTCACCGTGTTAGCCAGGATGGTCTCGATCTCCTGACCTCGTGATCCGCCCGTCTCGGCCTCCCAAAGTGCTGGGATTACAGGCTTGAGCCACCGAGTCCGGCCAGAATGTTACTTTTATATTAACGTTTCAGCAACATCTGGTGGAGGCAAACCAGTGTTACAACCCACCAAAATAGCCACAGCATCAAACTCCAAACGGTGCTGCAGACAGAACCACACACGGACATGCCTTTCTTCCAAGGACCCTTAGATTGACCCCAGGAGGAGCCCTAGCTGCTGTTCCCCACATGACGCCCCTTTTCAGCAGGAAGTAGCCACAAAGAGTCATCACCCAACACCCACTAACAGCAGTTAGGGTTGCCACTCCAGAGCAGGGAATGATGATACAGGAGTTAACAAGGACTTACTTAACAGCAGTTAGGGTCACTCCAGAGCGGGGAATGATGATACAAGAGTTAACAAGGACTTACTTAACAGCAGTTAGGGTCACTCCAGAGCGGGGAATGATGATACAGGAGTTAACAAGGACTTACTTAACAGCAGTTAGGGTCACTCCAGAGCGGGGAATGATGATACAGGAGTTAACAAGGACTTACTTAACAGCAGTTAGGGTCACTCCAGAGCAGGGAATGATGATACAGGAGTTAACAAGGACTTACTTAACAGCAGTTAGGGTCACTCCAGAGCGGGGAATGATGATACAGGAGTTAACAAGGACTTACTTAACAGCAGTTAGGGTCACTCCAGAGCGGGGAATGATGATACAGGAGTTAACAAGGACTTACTTAACAGCAGTTAGGGTCACTCCAGAGCGGGGAATGATGATACAGGAGTTAACAAGGACTTACTTAACAGCAGTTAGGGTCACTCCAGAGCGGGGAATGATGATACAGGAGTTAACAAGGAATTACTTAACAGCAGTTAGGGTCACTCCAGAGCGGGGAATGATGATACAGGAGTTAACAAGGACTTACTTAACAGCAGTTAGGGTCACTCCAGAGCGGGGAATGATGATACAGGAGTTAACAAGGAATTACTTAACAGCAGTTAGGGTTGCCACTCCAGAACAGGGAATGATGATACAGAAGTTAACAATGAAATTACTTAGGCAGATAGCAAAGGCATGGGAGTCCTTAGTAAGACTTTTCTTTTTAATGAAAAGCAGCCCCAAATCATTTTCTAACAATGTAAGCCTGTAAGCCGGGAGCTTGCACAGGAGAATGCCTGCAGGAACGAAGGACTAGACATTTTCAAAATGGCGGCTCCACCTTCTCTTCTCTGCCAGCCACATGTACTGTAAGGAGCAGATAGGATGGCGCCAATCAACTGGCAAGCCCATTGCATAGGATTAGGTAGAGGCAACCAGCCTTCCCCACACACTCTGTAGACGACATACACGATCGAACCAATCTGTGAGCCCTATGTAAATCAGACACCACCTTCTCCATATAAAATCTGCTGTAGTCCATGGCCTCCCCTCTTTTTCGGAGGTCTCTCTCTCTCTCTCAAGGAGCTGCTCTCCTCTCTCCTTTCTTCTATTAAACTTTCCACTCCTTAACCCACAAAATAAATAAATAAATAATAAAAATAATAAACAAAGAAGAGGCCAGAAAGTAAGCTGAGGCTTGACGCTTTACACAAAGACTCACTAAAGGGCATGCTTTCTTACTCTGCACATAGTAACTGTACAATTGCATACATCCTCCCTAAGACTTCCAGACTGATAAACTCTACCCCTATACACTGACAATACAAAATATCTATGTCTAGTCAGAACTGTCTTTTGAGTGCCAGGCCTGTTTAAGTGCCTAACATCTATTGCCATCTGGTGTCCCACGGGCACCTCAAACTCCACATGCTCAATACTGAACTTAATATATATCCTTCCCCTTGTCCATCTCCAGTTCTCATCTTTTTACACCATTCATTCAGATATCCAAGTCGAGAAACCTAAAGGAAGAGAATGAAAAACAACTAATAGTTATAGTGTATATTTTGCTAGATACATAGAGGTATTTTCATTTAATTCCCTAACAAACATATAAAGTATATATTAGTCCCATTTTACAGATGAGAAAACTGAAGCTCAAAAAGGTTAACATGCCAAAGCAAATAAATGACAGAACTAGGATTCAAACCTAGAGTTTCAAAAAGTATGTAGGTTAGTCTGGGTCCAGACAGAGAAACTAATTATAAAGAAGAGCAGAAGCCAGGCGCAGTGGCTCCTGTCTATAATCCCGGCACTTTGGGAGGCTGAGGTGGGTGGATCACCTGAGGTCAGAAGTTCGAGACCAGTCTGGGCAAAATGGTGAAACCTCAACTCTAATAAAAACAATACAAAAATTAGCCAGGCATGGTGGCGCATGCCTGTAATCCCAGCTATTCAGGAGGCTGAGGCAGGAGAATCACTTGAACCTGGAAGGTAGAGGTTGCAGTGAGCCAAGATCCCACCATTGCATTCCAGCCTGGGCAACAGGGTCAGAGTGTCTCCAAAAAAAATAGAAAAAAGAATAGCAAAAAATACTAGTTCCCTACCCAATCTCCAGTCCTCCCTTCCTTTTAGGAATAGAACTCCAATTTTTTGACTAGGCATATTCCTGTTCAACTAAAATACATTTAAGTCTCTAAGAGTGGACAGTCACTTCTTTATCCCTTCCTCCATCCTGCTATTTGCAACATGGAAATTTTAGCTCGAACTCCAGCAACCGTCTTGGACCCAGAAGTCAAGGGCCATACTTTAGGGTTAACAGTGTAAGAAACTGCAAGGAGGCTGGATTCCTGATGACAGCAGAGCTGCCAAACCAGCCTTTAATTGTCCACCTCTGGACTTCTTTTACAAAAGAAACAAACTAGTCACATGTTTAAGCTATTATTTTTCAGGTCTCTGTTATTCGTAGCCAAACCTAATCCTAACTGATACAGGTAGGGCTTTCAAAGTATTCTGGGTGGAGGGTTGCATGACATATTTTGAAGGAAGAATTGTCAAGATTCAGTGACTGACTCAACCTAACAATTTATCATCAATCATATGATGGACAAAAGGTTTTAAATGCCCAAAAGACTGAGCAATAAAAGAAAAGATAAGCTTTTTAAACATAATTATTCCAATGTCCTTATTGGAAAGTTTCAGCCACTTTCGTTTTCTGCATTTTTAAAGAATGTGATTAAAATCAGAGAAGATATCAAAAATCACTAATCAAACTTCCTTAAGTAAATGAAAAAAACAAAAACTTTTACTAAATAAGACCGATATGTAAAGTTGTTCCCAGCCCCACTAGTTCATTTTGTCTAGAATTAAGTAATGTGAGGATAACTTACAAACTGTTTACAAGCAAAGTTCAAAGCATTAAGCTCTGCTAAAAACTTTACTAGAAAAAAAAAATGCTTAAAGGCAAGAGCAGATATTTAATAAGTCCCATCACATTTCCTGATACATGATGCACCACCACCAGAAAGCCAGAATCTTCACACCTAGAGACAGTCAAAACTTTGACAGCTAAGTAGGAAAGTGAAACACACCAGGAAACAGGATCCCAAACTGGAGGACTTCCAGAAATCCTTTCCATCTCTAAGATTAGTCTTCTCTCTGTCCGGAGAAAGGAAAAGCAGCAATGGCTGTTTTATCACTCTGCTCTGTTAGGCCCACAGCACTCTACCATGCCCAACTGAGTCACAGAAGAACTTGACAAGGGGCTGCTTCAAGTCCAGATCTCACAGGAGTTCATTCTGCCTGAAGATGTTCTCTCACTTTCATTAGGAGTCTTCTTTTGCTGCTGAAATGGGGGTGCCTTTATCTCCCGCTAGGACAGAGAGTCCCTGCCTTCTCACCCTGGGCATGGGAACCATCATTGCCCCCAGTGTGTCCTGTGTAAAGTATCAGGTTAGCCCTCTGATCACACACATATACTATGTTTTTAAGACATGAATATGAAAAAGAGACCAAAACGAAATATAGGAAAACTTTACATGGAGCTGTATTTGCTTTTATACTTAATCATTTTTAAAGGTCTCATTTTACCAAAGCCTATACTACAAGTGTCACAGGTATTTCCCATATTTCACTAAAAGGAAACAGTCTTCTCTAGATCTAACCATTCCCATTATCTATAATCCTAAGTGAAAGACGGCCCTCTCATTGCATGTACAGCAGCAAAAGAAATCACCTACTTTCTTAAGTCTCAGCAAAATATTCCAAAACACATTGTGGTAGGCAGAATAACAGCCTCCAAAGATGTCCACATACTAACCATGGAAGCCGTGATTATGTTGCTGGGAAAAGGGACTTTGCAAGCATGATTAAATTAAGAACCTCAAGGGGGATTATCCTGAATTAGCCAAGTGGGCCTGATCTAATTACATGGGTCCTTAAAAGCAGAGAACTTTTCCCACGTGTGGTCAGAGACTTGCGGATGGAAGTATGATCAGAGAGATGCAACACTGGTGGCTTTGAAGATAGAGGAAGTGCGCCACAAGCCAAGGAAAGTGGCAGCCTCTAGAAGCTGGAAGAGGCATAGATATCCCCCTAGAAACCTCCAGAAAAGAACACAGCCTTGCTGACAGTCAGTGAGACCCATTTTGACTTCTAACCTACAGAACTATAATAATAAAAGCATTGTTTTAAGCCACTAAATTTGTGGTAACATGTTATGTTACAGCAATCATAGAAAACTGATACATAACATTAAACAACTTCTAACAATATGTGAAATTATCTAGAAAAGAAAAGCATAACCAATTGCCCAAATATTTGGAGCAATATAAGAAAGAGCCATTTGTACATGTTGTAACAGATTTCACTTCTATTTCTCTCCTCCCCTCCACTCATTAAAAAGCCAGCCAAAGTGACAATTCTTCAAACTTTTTGTAGAAAAATAAGCTATATTAATTAAAAAAAAATGGAACAATCAGGATGGCAGGATCTAATGGAAAAATCAGGAGATAATTATGCCACATTTTTCAGAGTCAAACATAAAAGCATTTGCACTGTTTATCCTCCTTGTATCAAATGGATTACCACACTTTTTTTAAAGTACAGTAAATCTTTCTAGATATTAAAAACTTACTATTAATTTTTATGTGTGATAATGGTATTGTGGGCCTATTAAAAACAGAGAGCAGGCCAGGTGCTGTGGCTAAGCCCTGTAATCCCAGCTCTTTGGGATGGGCAGAATGCCTGAACTCAGGAGTTCATGACCAGCCTGGGCAACATGATGAGACCCCTGTCTCTACTAAAAATACAAAAAATTAGCCAGACATGGTAGCACGTGCCTGTAATCCCAGCTACTCAGGAGGCTGAGGCAGGAGAATTGCTTGAACCCAGGAGGCAGAGGTTGCAGTGAGCCGGGATCACGCCACCGTACTCCAGCCTGAACAGCAGAGCGAGATTCTGCCTCCCACCAACAACAAAAAAAAGCAATTCAATCTTCTACAGATATATATTGAAATATTTACAGATGAAATTGAATGCCTATGATTTGCTTTAAAATAACTGTGAGTAGGGATAGGAATAGATAGGTACACAGATGAAACTAAATTGGCATGAGTTAATTGTTGAAACTGGGTAATGGGTACATGGGAGGACCCTTTATTTCACTGTGTGAACTTTTCTATGGTTAAAAAGTGCAAAAACATAAAAACTCCTTGAACTATATGTCATAACAACACAGACTTCTTAATAGCTGAATCTCCTTCCTATTAACATTGCCCCAACTCAGTTCTCTGCCATTTAATCCACTTGTGACTGATTGTTTCATCAATATTCCAACTCATTTTGCCCTGTGTACTCAGTTTATGAGCTTAAGCCAGACACCTAACCTCTAAAGACTAGTTCTTCATTTACAGAATGGGAATATTCATACTCGTCCGGTCTATCTCTGAATTGCTGAGAGGATTATCTAAAATAAAACTTCAAAGCAGGATAATCACTCCAGAAATCCATATATTCATAAATTTCATCCTCTGCAGCAACCATTCACCCATTCCTATAGATTCTCTTCCCTGCCACCTCATTCTTCTCTTGAGCCCTCAACTCATCAGCCTAAGCACCTGAGTTCCTCTGGTGGACGGTACATTCCTCTCCACCGCCTCCACCCTCCAAGTTTTCATCCTTCAGCACATCGCCCTTGCTCTACACACCCCTCTCTCCAACTTCCCCTCTCCTCTTTCAACGATCTCACTCCATCTGTGCCCCCTAATCAGTCTATCCTGGGTACCCGCTTTGCTGGCCAATTACAATCATCCCATCACTTCTCTGCCCCTGTTCAGCAGAGAACAGCTTTATCCAATCAGCTTTACCACACCAGTACCCTCAAACCCCACTACTGCCCCCAGTTCACAAACACCCACCCTTTCACTTTTCAGTCAAAACACAATTGCTCAGGCAAATCCACGGAAACTGAAAGTAGATCAATAGTGTAGGGGAGAGAGGGAGGAGAGACTACTAATGGGTGCGAGCTTCTTTGTTGGGGGTGATAAAAATGCTCTGGATTTAACGGTGGTGATGGCTGCTCAACTCTGAATATACTAAAAGCCACTGAGTTGTACTTTTAAAGGGTTAATTTTCTGACATGTTAATTATATCTCAATAAACTATGAATGTAAAAACAAGATAGAAAAACTCACAACTATTGCTCACCCTGCCCATCACACGCCCATTTGTCAGACCAACACCGCCCCATCTCCGGAAGCACCGACTTGGCCTTCGGTATCCCCCCAACTCCCAACAGCAGACTCGGACAGAGGTCCGTCCGCTGTCACCACAGCCCCCCCGGGGTGGCCCAGGAGCCCGCGGGCAGGGAAAGGAGGGTCCCTTGGCCGCCGCCACGCTGCCCCTCGCCTCCGGGCGCTGGCCGGGGAGGGGAGGGTGGCCCCTGACCCGCTCTGACAGGAGGCCAGGAGCAGTCGGGCTTTCAGGCCGGGCCGCGCTGACTGGGGCGGCGCCACAGCCCACCTGTCTCAGCCGGCGGGGGGATACGCTCCAGCTCCACGGACCCACGGACTGACGGGCGGGTGGCAGAGGGGTCAGGAGAAGTCGCCGTCGCCGCCGCAGCCTCAGGTGGCGCACGCCGGCTCAGGCCTCCATGTTTCCACGTCTCTGCGGGTAAGAATCCGGCTCCGGCTCGGCCTGCAGCTCGGCCCCGGCTCGGCTCCAGCCCGGGCCGCGTCGGTGCGGAGGCCGGGAGTCCGCGAGGGAAGAGGGAAGCGACCGAGAACGCGGCTGGGGACCGAACCCCGAGGCGCGCGCGCCAGCCAGGCGGTCACGTGGCACGGGGCGCGCGCGGGCTTCTGGAAACTGTAGTCCTTTGGGTGTTACTCGTGCCTCCGCCCTCCTAGAGCCTCCTGGGCTACCAAGGCCACGTGGCGAAATCGAGAAGCACAAAAACGGCCGGGCGCGGTGGCTCACGCCTGTAATCCCTGCACTTTGGGAGGCCGAGGTGGACGGATCATGAGGTCAGGAGATCGAGACCATCCCGGCCAACATGGTGAAACCCCTTCTCTACTAAAAATACAAAAATTAGCTGGCTAGGCAGGAGAATCGTTTGAACCCTAGAGGCAGAGGTTGCAGTGAGTCGAGATCGCGCCACTGCACTCCAGCCTTGCGACAGAGCTCGACTCTTATCAAACAAAAAAAAAAAAAAAAAGAGAGAGAGAGAAGTGCAAAAACCTCACCTGCCAGGTGCTAGAGCCCTCTCTCACGCTACACCGCTTGTTCCGGCGGCTTAACTTTATTAAGGCCCCTGTTAATTGCAGCTGAATAACCATCCCAAAGTCAAGCAATTTCGTGTGGGATTCTGGAGAGTTGAGAAATAGGAAAATAACTTTTGATGGAGGCAGCTGGCAGGGCTAGCCCTGCCTGCAATGTTGAATGTTGTGGGAAAGGACAGGTCCCACAGAAAAGACTAGCAATATGAGGCAGTGCCAAAACTATGGAATTTGAAGTCAAATGAGCTGAGGTTTCCACATTGATGTCTTAGATCAATTACTTCACCTCTCCCAGCCAGTTTCCTTATCTAAAATATATAGGTGATGATGATTCTGCCCTTACAGGAATGTTGACATTACTGTAGTAATAACAGTTCACATTATGGATTGTTTTCTATTTGCCATGCCATACCATGTTTTCTATTTGCCATTTCCCAAAATGACCCTATGGAACAGACAGCACTGTTATTCCCATTATATAGTCAATATGTGCCAGTATACTCTATAAAGTACTATACAAATACTAGATATTCTTTTCTAGCATAGACTGCCAGTAAATTCACTGAGCTTGCAGAATTATGACAGGAAAACATATTAAAACCCAAAGTAGACTGGGCTCTGTGGCTCATGCCTATAATGCCAACACTTTGGGAGGCTGAGGTGGGAGGATCACCTGAGTCCAGGAGTTCGGAAGGACCAGCCTGAGCAACATAGTGATACACTGTCTCTACAAAAAATACAAAAATTAGCTGGGAGTGGTGGGCACACCCTCGGTCCCAGCTACTCAGGAGGCTGATGTGGGAAAATCGCTTGAGCCCAGAAGGTTGAGTTTGCAGTGAGCCATGATCTCGCCATTGCACTCTAGCCTGGGCAACAGAATGAGACACTGTCTTCTCAAAAAAAAAAAAAAAACAAAAAAACCAAACTACCTAACTAAAAAGCCATGACACTACTATGCAGCCATTGTAAAGAATGCTATAAATGCATATTTATTTGAAAACATTTTCATGATACATTGAGTGGAAACATATATAGTATCAAATTTTCATAAGTGAATTCTATTAGGTTGGTGCAAAACTAATTGTGGTTTTTGCCGCATTAAATATAATATTTATAATATATAATATTTATATTAATATATTAAGTGATGTATTAACATAACATGTAACATAATGTTCACTATAATATTTATAATACCTATGTATATGTGCTGGTAAAGAAAAAAAGACAAATAATATTAACAATATTGCAACTTTGGGTAATAAGATCATGTGTGCTTAAAATTAGTTTTTCCTTATGTTTTCTAATTTTTCTACAAGGAATATGAAGTACATGTACAATTTTTTTTTTTTAATTACTGCAAAAAGTGACTCAGGGCTGGGCGTGGTGACTCATGCCTGTGATCCCAACACTTTGGGAGGCCGAAGCAGGCAGATCACCTAAGGTAAGGAGTTTGAGACCAGCCAAAATACAAAAATTAGCCAGGTGTGGTGGCATGCGCCTGTAGCCCCAATTACTCAGGAGGCTGATGCAGGAGAATCACTTGAACCCAGGTGGTGGAGTTTGCCATGAGCCGAGATGGTGCCCCTGCACTCCAGCCTGGGCAACAGAGCCAGACTCTTGTCTCAAAAAAATAAAAAATGAAAAAAGAGACTCAGGCATAAAAACCAAACTCAAAATAGTTTTTAATATTGCCTGGCACACAGTCTACTTTCCCCAGACTGACTCAGCAACAGTTATGAGCATCTCCTCAGAAATGGCTTTATAGACCAAGAAGCAAAATATTTTATTTTAAGGGGATCCTATTAGTGAAATTTTACATCCTCTCCCTTTGGTCATTTTTGGATGACTTGAAATAAACAGTCTTGCCTGTGTTCCTAGACAGATGTTATAATGTTGCTAGACAAATGTCATAAATCAGAGGATAAGATTAGGAATATTTTTTACTACATAGGAAGCATGAGTTAGAGTAGCAATCCTTATGCAACTTTTTTGTACATGTAATGTGCAAATTATTATCCTTGGACACCAACTTTCAAAACTGCCTGCAGAAGAACGATGGCTGGGTGTGGTGGCTTACGCCTGTGATCCCAGCACTTTGGGAGGCCGAGGTGGGCAGATCACCTGAGTTCTGGAGTTCAAGACCAGCCTGGCCAACATGGTGAAACCCCATCTGTACTAAAAATACAAAAAAAAAAAAAAAATTAGCCGGGCGTGGTGGTGCAGGCCTGCAGTCCCAACTACTCAGGGGGTTGAGGCAGGAGAATTGCTTGAACCTGGAAGGCAGAGGTTGCAGTGAGCCAAGATTGCCCCACTGCACTCCAGCCTGGGCAACAGAGTGAGACTCCATCTCAAAAAAAAAAAAAAAAAAAGTATTATGATAACTTTGATTGACTCGACAGCAACTTCAGCGTCTAGTTAGTGCAGGAACAGCAATAGAAAAGCTATGAAATCCTTCCACTAAATCCAATAGGATATCCTGGACTGCATCCTGGAATTGAAAAAGGCAATAGTGGAAAGCCTGATGAAACTTGAATGAAGTTCAGAGTTTAGTTAAAAGTATTGTACCAATGCTGATTGCCTAGTTTTGACAAATGTGCTATGGTTATATAAAATGTTAACATTAAGGAAAGCTGGGTGATGGATATACAGTAACTCTCTACACCTTGCAACTGTTCTTATTATTAAATATTACATTACTCCACCTGGTGGACAGAATAATTTTTTTTTTTTTTTTTTTTTTTTGAGACGGAATGTCACTCTTTTTGCCCAGGCAATGACTGAATCTCGGCTCACTGCAACTTCCGCCTCCCGGGTTCAAGCGATTCTCCTGCCTCAGCCTCCCCCAGTAGTTGGGATTACAGGCATGTGCCACCACACCCGGCTAAGTTTCTATTTTTAGTGGAGACGGGGTTTCTCACTGTTGGTCAGGAACTTCCGACCTCAGGTGATCCACCCCCCTCGGCCTCCCAAAGTGCTGGGATTACAGGCACGAACTACCGCGCCCGGCAGAATAATTTTTTTTTAAATTTCAGACGGAGTTTCACTCTTGTTGCCAAGGCTGGAGTGCAGTGGCATAATCTCAGCTCACTGCAACCTCCGCCTTCCAGGTTCAAGCAGTTCTCCTGCCTCAGCCTCCCGAGTAGCTGGGACTAAAAGTGGAGGCCACCACACCCAGCTAATTTTTGTATTTTTAGTAGAGACAGAGTTTCACCATGTTGGCCGGGCTGGTCTTGAACTCCTGACCTCAGGTGATCCACCCGCCTCAGCCTCCCAAAGTGCTGGGATTACAGCACTTTGCGCCCGGCCTGGACAGAATAATTTCATCTCCCCCAAAAGATATCCACATCCTAATCCCCAGAACCTGTGAATATGTTAGGTTACTTGACAAAGAGAAATTAAGGCTGCAGATGGCATTAAGATTGTTAATCAGCATAAGGAGAGTATCCAGGATTATCAGAGTGCACCCAATATAGTCACAAAAATGAAAAGTACAAGACGGAGGCAGAAGAAGAGTCACAGGGAGAGGTGGCTATGGAAGAAGACCAGAGTGAGCATTGTGAGGACAAGGCATTACTGGCTTTGAAAATGGGAAGAGGCTAGGAATATGGACAGCGGCCTCTACCAACTGGGAAAGGTAGGGAAACAGGTTGTCCTCCAAAGCTCCTAGGAGGGAACACTGAAGGGCCTGCCCACTGAAGGGCCTGCCCCTCCACACTTGTAGGTGTTTCTCGTTAGGTGGAAACGAAAGACTTGAGAAAAAATAAAACACAGAGACAAAGTGTAGAGAAAGAAAAGCGGGGCCCAGGGGACCAGCGCTCAGCTTACAGAGGACCCATGCCGGCACCGGCCTCTGAGTTCCCTTAGTATTTATTGATAATTATCTTTACCATCAAAAAGATAAGGGAGTGGCTGGACAATAGGATCATTGTAGGGAGGAAATCAGCAGTAAGACATATGAACAAAAAATCCTTGTAACATGAATAAGTTTAAAGGAAAATGCTGTGCCTTGAGATGCATATGCGAACATCTCCATAAACCTTTTAGCAGTATTGCTCCAGCAAGCCCCACCTTATTCCTAAAGGCGGTTTCTCCTCACTCAGTAAACAAGGCACACAATGGGTATTACCCGGAGATGTTCCATTGCCCAGGGAGGGACAGGAGACAAATGTTTTTCTCTTTCTTGAGATTTAAGAGAATGGTGATGACCTTTAACCATAAGCAGCCTTTAGGCGCTTGTTTAACAAAGCACATTCTGCACCGCCCAGAATCCTTTTAACCTTAAGTTACCACAGCACATGTCTCTAGCAAGGACAAGGTTGGGGGTAGGGTCACAGATTAACAGCATCTCAAATACAGAACTAAATGGAGTCTCTTATGTCTACTTCCTTCTATACAGACACAGTAACAGGCTGATCTCTCTTTCTTTTCCCCACAGAACACAGCCTTGCCTATGCCATGATTTTAAACCAATGAGACTGTATCTGACTTTGGACCTACAGAACAGATAAGAAATACATGTTATTTTAAGCCACTAAGTTTCTGGTAATATGTTATAGCAGCAAAAGAAAATAAATACACTCAAAAATTAAAAAATAAATAAATAAACAAGCAAAACTAGACTGGGCATGGTGGCTCATGCCTGCAATCCCAGTGCTTTGGGAGGACAAGATGGGAGGATCTCTTGAGACTGGGATTTCGAGATCAGCCTGGGCAACATAGTGAGACTCCATCTCTATAAATAAGTAAATATTTTAAAAGTGTGATTAAAAAGAAAACTTCTGTTTGAGACCAGCCTGACCAACATGGAGAAACCCTGTCTCTACTAAAAATACAAAATTAGCAGGGCATGGTGGCGCATGCCTGTAATCCCTGCTACTCAGGAGGCTGAGGCAGGAGAATCACTTGAACCCGGGAGGCGGAGGTTTCAGTGAGCCGAGATCGCGCCACTGCACTCCAGCCTGGGCAACAAGAGCAAAACTCCATCTCAAACAAACAAAAAACTTCCAAATGGCTGCCTGTGTTTCCAACACATATTCAATATGGGACTGTACAATTATTCATGCTCCATAGAAAGTAACAACAAAACAGAAAATGCACCCCCAAAAAAATTTTTTGAGACAGGGTCTTGCTCTGTATTCAGGCTGGAGTGCAGTGGCTTACTCACAGCTCATGGCAGCCTCAACCACCCGGGCTCAAGCAATCCTCCCACCTCAACCTCCTGAGTAGCTGAGACCACAGGTATGTGCCACCATGCCCAGCTAATTTCCTTATTATTTGTAGAGACTAGGTCTCACTGTGTTGCAAAGGTTGTTCTCAAACTCCTGGGCCCAAGCAATCCACTCACCTCAGTCTCCCAAAGTGCTGGGATTACAAGTGTGAGCCACCATGCCTGGCCCATAAAAAAATTATACTTCACTTTGAAAGGCATGCAATTCTATTATTATTATTATTATTATTATTATTATTATTATTATTAATTTTGCAGATGTCTAACCTTCCCAGTTCATTTTGGTTAGACTATTATAAAAATCAACTGTACTCCAGAAATAGGTTGAGTTACACAGAAAAGCCACTGAAGCAGTGAAATATCCAATGACATACTGGAGACATTTGAGTGTCAGAAATGGTAGTCCTGTGTAACCTCCTCATCCTCCTCACTACTCAGAGGACTTTCAGCAAGATACTGCCAATCTACACAATGAGGACTGATGCTTCTGATTAAGAGTGTCCATTTGAATCATTCGTTAATTTGTTCAACATTTATTTAGGAACTCTGTGTGCATTGTGCTATAGACCTGGTCCTGACCTCATGAAGGTTAAGGTCTGGTGGAGGAGGCAGGCATTACACAAGTGAAAAATCAGGTTAAATTGCCATGAAAGAAAATAACTTAGTAAACTTTTTTGTTTTTTTTTTGAGATGGAGTCTAGCTCTGTCGCCCAGGCTGGAGTGCAGTGGAGCAACCTCAGCTCACTGGCAGCCTCCGCCTCCTGCGTTCAAGTGATTCTCCTGTCTCAGCCTTCTGAGTAGCTGAGACTACAGGCGCGTGCCACCACGCCTGGCTAATTTTTTTTTTTTTTTTTTAACAGTCCAGAGGTCTTTTATTTTTTTAACACCTATTATGCCGTTAATTCGTAGGTAAGAGGTTCCAGCAGCTCAGGCTCCTTCCCTTTGGTTCTCACAAAGTACGCCTCTCTGGGTGAAGCAGGCTGGTGCTTCAGTTGAACCCAGGTACTTTCTCTTTGGCTTCTTTCTTTTTCTGATCATTTTCCTTCACACATTTCAAGAAGCCGTGTTGGCTTTTGGAGTGCTTAATGCGCTCAATATGCACATTAATTCTCTTGGCAAGAATCTTGCACTTGTTTATTTACAACAATGCCAACAGCATGCTGGGGAACATTGTAGACTCTTCCAGTTTCGCCATGATAACACTTGTGGGGCATTCCTTTTTGAACAGTACCCATTCCCTTGATGTCTACAGTATCACCTTTCTTATAGATTCGCATATACGTGGCCAAAGGAATAATGCCATGTTTTCTAAAAGGCCTAGAGAACACATATTGGGTGCCTCTCCTCTTTCCCTTTGTGTTTGTCATTTCTGGAAGATGTGGTTCCAGCCAAAAGGAAGCTAACTTTTGTATTTCTAGTAGAGACTGGGTTTCACCATGTTGGCCAGGCTGGTCTCGAACTCCTGACCTCAGGTGATCTGCCTGCCTTGGCCTCCCAAAGTGCTGGGATTACAGACGTGAGCCACCGCGCCCGGCCAGTAAACATTTTTTATATTAAATAACCAACCATTTCATCAGGTGTTATGGGTTGAATTGTGTTCCCCTCCCCCTTAAAAAAAATCATATGTTGAAGTTCTAACTCCTAGTACCTCAGAATGTGACGTTATTTCGAGATAGGGTCTTCTCAGAGGTTGTCAAGTTAAAATGAGGTCACTCGGGTGGCCCCTAATTCAATATGACTGGTGTCCTTATAAAAGAGGGAAATTGGCCTGGTGTGGTGGCTCATACCTGTAATCCCAGCACTTTGGAAGGCCAAGGCAGGAGGATCACTTGAGCCCAGAAGTTTGAGACCAGCCTGGGCAACATAGGGAGACCTCATCTCTACCAAAAAAAAATTTTTTTATTTTTATTTATTTATTTATTTATTTATTTATTTATTATTATTATTTTTTTTTTTTGAGACGGAGTCTCGCTCTGTCGCCCAGGCTGGAGTGCAGTGGCCGGATCTCAGCTCACTGCAAGCTCCGCCTGCCGGGTTCACGCCATTCTCCTGCCTCAGCCTCCCGAGTAGCTGGGACTACAGGCGCCTGCCAGGTCGCCCAGCTAGTTTTTTGTATTTTTAGTAGAGACGGGGTTTCACCATGTTAGCCAGGATGGTCTTGATCTCCTGACCTCGTGATCCGCCCGTCTCGGCCTCCCAAAGTGCTGGAATTACAGGCTTGAGCCACCGCGCCCGGCCAAAAAAAAATTTTTTTAATTGATCAGACATAGTGGCATGCATCTGTAGTCCCAGCCACTCAGGAGGCCGAAGCAGAAGGATCACCTGAGCCCAGGATTTCGAGGCAACAGTGAGCTATGATCGCACCACTACACTCCAGCCTGGGCAATAGAGCAAGACCATCTCAAAAAATTAAAATTAAAATTAAAAAATGAAAGGGGGAAATTTGGAGACCAAAACATACACACAGGGGGAATGCCATGTGCTGATGAAGGCAGAAATGGGGGACATCCTCCTATAAGCCAAGGAATGCCAAAGAGTGCCATAGGCAAGAGTCATGGAACAGATTCTCTCTTAAAGCCCTCAGAAGGGGCCGGGCACGGTGACTCAAGCCTGTAATCGCAGCACTTTGGGAGGCCAAGACGGGCGGATCACAAGGTCAGGAGATCGAGACCATCCTGCCTAACCTGGTGAAACCCTGTCTCTACTAAAAAATACAAAAAACTAGCCGAGCGAGGTGGCGGGCGCCTGTAGTCCCAGCTACTCGGGAGGCTGAGGCAGGAGAATGGCGTAAACCCGGGAGGCGGAGCTTGCAGTGAGCTGAGATCCGGCCACTGCACTCCAGCCTGGGCGACAGAGCGAGACTCCGTCTCAAAAAAAAAAAAAAGCCTTCAGAAGGAACCAACCCTGCTAACGCCTGGATTTTGTACTTTTAGCCTCCTGAACTATGAGATGATAAATGTCTGTTGTTGAAGGCACTGTTCGTAGTACTTTGTCACAGCAGCTCTATCAAACAGATACAGCAGGTAATCAATCTCCCCTATTGCCCATGTAGACAAAACTGTATACTTGGCTAAAAAATATCACCAAAGTGCCTAAATGTTCAATAAGACGGGAATAATTAAATATGTTACAGCATACCCATCCAACAGAACACGGCAGCCTTTAAAAAGAATGTTGGCGCTAGGCATGGTTGCTGATGCCTATAATCCCAGCACTTAGGAAGGCCGAGGTGGGCAGATCACTCGAGGTCAGGAGTTTGAGACCAGCCTGGCCGACATGACGAAACTCTGTCTCTACTAAAAATACAAAAATTAGCTGGGCATAGTGGCACGCACTTGTAATCCCAGCTACTCAGGAAGCTGAGGCGGAGCTTGCAGTGAGCTGAGATCCGGCCACTGCACTCCAGCCTGGGCGACAAAGCGAGACTCCGTCTCAAAAAAAAAAAAAAAGAAAAAAAGAAAAAAAGAAAGCCAAACAGTGTATATTGTATGTTCCATTTGTCTAAAAAAATAAAGATAAAAGACCAGGCACAGTGGCTTATGTCTATAATCCCAGCATATTTCGGAGGCCAAGGTAGGAGAATCATGTAAGCCCAGGAGTTCAAGACCAGCCTGGACAACAATATCAGTAGCAATGGTGAGATCCCATCTCTATAAAAAAATTAAAAATTAGCTAGGCATGGTTGCACGTGCCTGTAGTCCAAGCTTCCTGGGAGGCTAAGGTGGGAGGATCACTTGAGCCCAGGATGTTGAAGGTGCAGTGAGCTATGTTCGCTCTACTGCACTCCAGTCTGGGCAACAGAGCAGGACCGGCTCAAAAATAATAAATATAAACAAATAAAAGTAAAGTTAAATCCATACAGATATATATATTTGCTTGTGCATAAGGGAAATATCTCTGGAAGATAAAGAAGAAAGAAATTTGTAATGTTGATTGGCTTCTAGGAGGGGGAACTGGGTGCCTGAGAACCAGAGTGGGAGGGAGAAGTCTGTGTGTGCACTACTGTGCCTTGTGAATTTTGTACCTAGTGAGCATATCACCTATTCAAAAAGTAAGTATAATTTAAAAATTTAGGCTGGGCATGGTGACTCCCACCTGTAATCCCAGCATTTTGGAAGGCCGAGGCGGGCAGATCACGAGGTCAGGAGTTTGAGACCACCCTGGCCAACATGGTGAATCCCCAACTCTACTAAAAATACAAAAATTAGCTGGGCATGGTGGCGGGCGCCTGTAATCCCAGCTACTAGAGAGGCTGAGGCAGAAGAATTGTTTGAACCCAGAAGGCGGAGGTTGCAGTGAGCCGAGATCGTGCCATTGCACTGCATCCTGGCGGACAAGAGTGAAACTCCATCTCAAAAAAAAAAAAAAGAAAAAAATTTAAATGCTAAAGACTGAAAACTGAAAGAACAATGGATAGACTGTGGTTCAAAGTTAAACAATCCTAGAAGGTATTAGATGACTTTGAACTCAGTAAGTATGTCAGGCAGCTAAAGAGTTTCCTTCTACACTGGAAACTTCAGCTTAGATATAGTAAAAGAGAAAGAGCAGGGATTATTCATTTGATAGTTTGCTTATGTACTCAGGGTGACTTGCACATGAAAATGCATGAAATACACAAAACTGTGACATTAAAAACAGGAGGAAAAGAGAAATGTGGATGTAAAGTCGAGCCAAGTATCCTTCAAGCCCTGGTAGGCTGAGGTTTCTATAACTACAAGTTTGCAAGGTCTGGACTGCAAACAGACTTCATGTGTCTTTAGAGCTGAAGGGGAACTGACTTTCTTTGTAGAAGCTAAAGGGCCAGAAAGGACCCATACCTAACAGAAGGACCCTCTGCAAGCGGGACCAAGACAGTCCCCAGATTATTGTCTTGAGGCTGTTCCAAGAACAGCACTCAGGCTTCTACTTTCCCAAGAAAGAAGAGCAGACTTTGGAGTCAGACAGTTCTGGGTTGAATTCTAGCTCCCCAATTTCTGAGCTAAACGATTTGGGGAAAGCTACTTAACATCTCTGAGCCTCAGTTTTCTCCTTATGAAGGTGCTGTGAGAATGAAATTAAGTAATGCATGTACGGCCGGGCGCGGTGGCTCACGCCTGTAATCCCAGCACTTTGGGAGGCCAAGGCGGGCGGATCACAAGGTCTGGAGATCAAGACCACGGTGAAATCCCGTCTCTACTAAAAATACAAAAAATTAGCCGGGCGCAGTGGCGGGTGCCTGTAGTCCCAGCTACTCAGGAGGCTGAGGGAGGAGAATGGCGTGAAACTGGGAGGCGGAGCTTGCAGTGAACCGAGATTGCACCACTGCACTCCAGCCTGGGGGACAGAGCAAGACTTCATCTCAAAAAAAAAAAAAAAAAAAGGTAATGCATGTAGCGTGTCATTTTCAATGTTAGTTCATCTGCCTAATCCAGATGATGGACAGCTCACATGTCTTAGTTGTCAGCCCCTAGCCACTCCTCCAAGGAGAGATGAAGATCAACCAGAACCTGTCCTGGGAAGGGCAGTCGGGATGGTGAAAGATCTGGAAATTACAGCCCATGTGGAAGGGCTGAAGGAACTGAGTATGAAGAACTAGACTAAGAGGAGACTTGTGATAAATGGAACCGCCCTCAGGGGGGCATGATTAGACTTATTTTTTGTTATGCCAATGAGCCAAATTAAGACCAAGTTTTCAAAGTTACAGAATGCAGATTTCAGCTCCATATAAGAGCTCTCTGAAAACAATATCAGCAGCAATAATTATCAATTCACATTATAGGTTGTTTTCTATGAGCTAGGCACTGTTATCTTATTTAAGTCTCCAAACAACCCTATGAGAAAGGGTGCAGTAGAAAGTTATTTAATGACTTAGGAAACACTTCACCATAGGGGGTTCAGTGAAATTAAGCTTACTAGTAGTGAAATGGTCTATCTGGAAGAGAAATGAGATCCCAATCACTGCATGTGTTCAAGCAGAGGCTGGCTGAACAGGTAGTAAAATAAAGTTACAACAGCGTAGGGAATGTTAGTGATTTGAGTTCTAGGGACATGAGAGGATTCTGACAGAGATACGCAGCCAGCGAGCTGCACAAACGACTGAGCAAGCTCCTGAACTAGCGTCCTCTAAGGCCTTCTGTGGTGCTATGGTAATGAATTCCTTCGAGGCCAGCTGTTAGCGGCAAGATTCAGATACTGCTGCAGAGAGTTCAAATGCTCCAAAGGCAGTGACTCCAGCATTCCTGGGTATTGCCTGCCTGATAAGGTAAGCAGCTACACAATTCGTTCACCAGTCCCTCCTGCATGCAGGAGAGCTTAGATGCACTCTACAGAGTCCCAATTCATTCTTCCTTTTCCTGAGCCCTTAGCCTAGCCTGGGGAAAGAGGTTGAGACAGCCCATTCTCTATGGGTCCTGATGGCTTTCAGGTCATCAGAAAAGATGTCAGAGGTGCAGTACTGATGGCAGAACTTAGGGAGGGGGCACAATACGGCTGTCACTGTCTCCTTCCTGTCTGGGACTAATTAGAAAGAGTCACAAACTACTAATAGTTAACATGGGAGCTAGGTACAGTGGTTCATGCCTGCAATTCCAACACTTTCAGAGGCTGAGAAGGGAGGATCACTTGAGGTCAGGGGTTCCAGTTCAGCCTGAGCAACATAGTGAGACCCCCATCTCTACCAAAAAACTAGCTAGGCGTAATGGTGCACACCTGTAGTCCTAGCTACTTGGGAGTCTGGAGCAGGAGGATTGCTTGAGCCCAGGAGATCACAGCTGCAGTGAGCCATGATCATGCCACTGCACTCCAACCTGGGCAACTGAGACCCTGTCTCTAAAAAAAAAAAACCAAACCAGGCCTAGGCGCGGTGGCTTACACCTGTAATCCCAGCGTTTTGGGAGGCCAAGGTGGGCAGATCACGAGGTCAAGAGATCGAGACCATCCTGGCCAACATGGTGAATCCCTGTCTCTAATAAAAATACAAAAATTAGCTGGGCATGGTGGCATGCGCCTGTAGTCCCAACTACTTGGGAAGCTGAGGCAGGAGAATGGCTTGAACCTGGGAGGCAGAGGTTGCAGTGAGCCGAGATCACATCACTGCACTCCAACCTGGCAACAGAGCGAGACTGTCTCACATACACACACAAAAAAGTGAATGATATATCAGAAATACTTACCAATGGCAGGCACTGCTCTAAAATTTTACAGCCAGGTGCATTGGCTCACATCTGTAATCCCAACACTTTGGGAGGCCAAGGTGAGTGGATTGTTTGAGCCCAGGAGTTTGAGACCAGCCTGGGCAACATAGGGAGACCCCATCTGTATTTTAAAATAAACAAACACATAAAATAACATAAACGAAAATGAAAAAAAGTTTATTAAACTCACTTAATGGTCATTAGGGACCTTCAGAATAAGTATTCTATGGTTTGAATGTATGTGTCCCTTCAAAATTCATATGTTGGAACTTAACCCCCAGGGTGATGGTGTTAAGAGGTGAGACCTGGCTGGGTGCAGTGACTCACTCCTATAATCCCAGCACTTTGGGAGGCCAAGACGGGCGGATCACCTGAGGTTGGGAGTTTGAGACCAGCCTGACCAACATGGTGAAACCCCATCTCCACTAAAAATACAAAAAATTAGCCGGGCGTGGTGGCTCATGCCTGTAATCCCAGCTACTTGGGAGGCCGAGGCAGGAGAATCACTTGAACCTGGGAGAAAGAGGTTATAGTGAGCCGAGATAGTGCCATTGCACTCCAACCTGGGCAACAAGAGTGAAACTCCGTCTCAAAAAAAAAAAAAAAAAAGGAGGCAAGGCCTTTGGGGAGGTGATTGAGTGGAATGATGGCTCCTTCCTCCTCTCTAGTGGGATCACTAGCCTTATTAAGAGGGCTCAAGGCCAGCCTGACCAACATGGTGAAACCCCATCTCTACTAAATACAAAAAATTAGCCAGGCATAGTGGTGCATGCCAGTAATCCCAGCTACCTGGGAGGCTGAGGCAGGGGAATTGCTTGAACCTGGGAGGTGGAGGTTGCAGTGAGTCGAGATTGCATCATTACACTCCAGCCTGGGCAGCGAGAACGAAAACTCCATCTCAAAAAAAAAGCGGGGAGGGCTTGAGAGAACTACCCAGGCCTTTTTTCCCCTTGCCCTTCCTCCATGTGAGGACATAGCAAGAATGCTCTCACCAGACACAAAATATGCTGGTGCCTTGATTTTGGACTTCCCAGCCTCATAACTGTGAGAAATAAATTTCTGCTCTTCTTTTTTTTTTTTTTTTGACGGAGTTTTTTGGCCAGGCTGGTCTCAAACTCCTGACCTCGTGATCTGCCTGCCTCAGCCTCCCAAAGTGCTGGGATTACAGGCATGAGCCACTGTGCCCGGCCAATTTTTGCTTTTTATAAATTACCCAGTCTGTGGTATTTTGTTATAGCAGCTCAGAAGGACTAAGATGAGGTACTTACTTATTGTCCCCCATTGTACAACCCCAACAAGTTAAATACACCTCCCAACATTGCAAAGCTAGCCATTGGAGGCTCACACACCAGCAGTCTGTCTGCACAGCCCACACTGTCACTCACTGGAAAGGGCTGTCTCAGAACTCTTTTTGCCAACACTGCCAGTGTTGGAAGACTCACACTTGACTTCCTCAGAGTTAGCTTGTGTTTCCAGCTAACATGGACTGTAATATCAGACTGTAATACCTGGGTGTATTGTTTTCCTAGGGTGCCATACCAAAGTAGCACAAACAGCAGACATTTATTGTCTCATAAGCCTGGAGGCCAGAAGTCCAAAATCAGGGCATTGTTGGTTCCTTCTGAGGGCTGCGAGGAAGAAACTGTTTCATGCCTCTCCCCTACCTTCTGCTGGTCTACTGACAATTGTTGGCATTCCTTGGCTTGTAGAAGGATCACCCTTATCTCCACCTTCATCTTCACATGGCCCTCTCCGTGTGTGTGTGTGTGTGTGTGTGTGTGTGTGTGTGTACATCAAAATGTCCTCTTTCTATAAGGACGCCAGTTGTACTGGGTTTGGGCCCACCCTCGTGACTTCATTATAACCTAATTCTGTCTACAGTGTACCTGTTTCCAAATAAAACCTGTTAAATAAAATTTATAGGAGGCTATTGGCTTGGACTGAGCTCCTGCACTAGGCCCAACCAAAATGAAGTCATTAATGCTAAGGTTCCATGTCACCAAATGGAATCTAAGTTGTTTATCTGACCCTCTGGGAAATGAAGAGAATGAGGGATATAGCCAAATCCCAAAGAAACCAGTTTTAGCCAGCATGATAAGGACGTCCCCTCTGCTTCAGCCTTAACAAGGAAGTAACTCTGAAACAACCCATCTACTTTTTGTTTTCTGCTCCTGCTTTCCTTAGCCTTTTTCTCTCCATTGAACCAACTCCTCTGCTCAGCTCTTGGGAACACCCATTTTATTTTATAGGATGAGGTGTTGCTTGATTCTAGAATTGTAAATAAAAGCAGTTAAGATATTTCAACTAAATTTGTTGTAATTTTGTCTTTTGTGTGTGTGTGTGTGTGTGAGATGGAGTCTCGCTCTGTTGTCCAGGCTGGAGTGCAGTGGTGCAATCTGGGCTCACTGCAACCTCTGCCTCCCAGGTTCAATCGATTCTCATGCCTCAGCCTCCCGAGTAGCTGGTATTACAGGAATGAGCTACCGCACCTGACCCTAATTTTGTCTTTTGACAGATCACATTCTGGGGTACTAGGGGCTAGCACTTGAATAAATGAATATTGGAGGGACACAATTCAACCCATGACACGAGGCGCCAACACTACACTCTAGGAGAGATTTGAAGAACTAGAACTGACCTCAGTGGCCAAGAACAGAAGCCAGTGGCTTCTGGGAGATTTACGACCTAGGCCAGGCATGTTGGCTCACACCTATAATCCCAGCACTTTGGGAGGCCAGGGTGGGAGGATCACTTGAGCCCAGGAGTTCAAGACCAGCCTGGGCAACACAGCAAGATCCCGTCTTTACAAAAACAACAACAACAACAACAACAACAACAACAAAAACACTTATGACCTACTCTGCACTGCCCATGGTTTTGCAGAGGATGGGGGTCAGGATGTTGAGAGGAAAGAGTTCTAAATGGCAATGACTCAAACTTCCAAGCCCTCTCCTAGGTCACCAGGTGACTTAGCTGTTTGACAAGATCACTGAAATTGCCCTTTCTAGAGCTAATAAAGTGTCAGAGGAAGAGATTCGAGTCATGTGTTGATTTAGCATTATGGTACTTTCTAATTGTACTGTGTTTTTTTTTTTCTGTTTAGTTCCAAACGTTTAGCAAATGTACCCTCCAAGGCACTGTGGAAAGTGGCAAGATAAAGACAGCACTGTCTACAAGGAGCTCACCATCCTGTGAAAGACACAGCAGGTAGCCAGCTACCTGTAGTGCAAGATCACCTGGATAAGAAGTGTTGTACAGAGCTTGCAGAAACAAGGGCAAGAGAAGGGGAGGAAGGGAAGGCTTCCTAGAGGTGTGGTACTTCAATGGGGCCAACTCATCACAGGTTATTTTGCCTCCTACAGGTGGCAGTGAACCCCCAATAGCACACAGCCCTCTTCTGTTAAAGACCACCAGAATACACAACTTTTTTTTTTTTTGAGCTGGAGTCTCGCTCTGTCGCCCGGGCTGGATTGCAGTGGCCGGATCTCAGCTCACTGCAAGCTCCGCCTCCCGGGTTTACGCCATTCTCCTGCCTCAGCCTCCGGAGTAGCTGGGACTACAGGCGCCCGCCACCTCTCCCGGCTCGTTTTTTGTATTTTTTTAGTGGAGACGGGGTTTCACCGTGTTAGCCAGGATGGTCTCGATCTCCTGACCTCGTGATCCGCCTGTCTCGGCTTCCCAAAGTGCTGGGATTACAGGCTTGAGCCACCGCGCCCGGCCACAGCTTCTTAAAAAGGAAGAGCTAAATGAGAGATTCACCAAGGATAGAGGCTTTTCCCTTCACATAATCATCAGAATGGAGAGGGGGAGGGTAAGGAAGATCTTTTACCTTTTGCAATATACAGACACTTCTGAATTATCATTTTTTGAAAGAACATTTATTGTTCATTCCATAAATATTTAAGTATTGATTCTGAACCAGGCACTGCTATAGGTGCTGGGGATTCAACGTGTACTATTATTATAATAAAAATTACAATAGAAACACTGAGAATAGATGACAAATGATTAGGCTTTGAAACGGATTGCTTGAGTGTGTGACTGTCATTGATACTGATTTATTTTCCTTCAGATTGTTTAAAGTCTATCTTGAACGTCAACAGTTAAAACAGGCACCATTAAAAAATATCCAATGAGGGTCAGGAGGGATTTTTATACTATCTGTATTTTTGAAAATCTTCTACAGAGAACACACAGGTAGAACCTGGGCTTCTACAAGCCCAGGCAGTGGTGGAAAAGTGACAGGGCTGGAGGACACACCTAAACATGTGGAATCCCAATGCCAGGCAGCCAGGGCCAAATCCATATCCCCACAACGTCAGGTACCCTGGAGGTTCCAATCCTGCCCACCCACCACCTATCCATCTACCCTTTCCCCCAGGCCCCTTTCCTCCTACCCCAGGAGCTCCCCAGGGCAATCCAGCTTTCCTCCCAGGTGGACCCCCTCATCCTGTGCCACAGCCAGGGTATCCAACCCTCGGGTCCCTACCCTCCTCCATACTCACCGGCTGCCCCTGGAATGCCTCCTGCGAATCCCTTGGCTCCTGGCTTGGTTGGACCAGGAGTGACAGTGGACAAAAAGATGCAGAAAAAAATGAAGCTCATAAAAAGATGCACAAGCACCACAAGCGT
The DNA here is from genome assembly GCF_007565055.1 of Rhinopithecus roxellana. NCBI lineage: Eukaryota > Metazoa > Chordata > Mammalia > Primates > Cercopithecidae > Rhinopithecus > Rhinopithecus roxellana. Next base: position 48,465,783 of record NC_044569.1, on the reverse strand, counting down.
GGCAAGCATTCCTCCTCCTCCTTTTCCTCTTCCTCTTCCAGCAGTGACTCTGGCTGAATACGGGCCCTGGACCCTTCCCTCAAGGCTCACCAGTTCTGCTCTCCCATCAAGCATCAGACACCACGTTGTACTGGGGGAAAGTAGCCCTTATGCTCCCCCCCGCTTCACCCCCACCTGAGCCTCACCCTGCTGTTGAGCCCTGAGTGGCTAGGGAAAATGGGAAGAGGATTGCCATGGCATGGCCATCTTCTTGCTGCTTGGACAGATCACACAGCTAATGAGTTTAGCAGGGGAGCCATTTTTTGAAGATGATGAACTAAATGTTGAAGACAAGTTAAAAAAAACCTTCTACAGTATGAATATATTAATGTATTACTTGCAGAATAAAATTTAGGAAAGATGTGTTAAGTTTTAGAGAGCTGATTATGCTGCTGTTGTTTCTTTTTATAATTGTGAAACATACCATAAATGAAAACAAATATATAACAGATGCATGATTAATTTTTTTAATTTCGATAGTTTTGGGGTTCAGGTGGTTTGGGGATACATGGATAAGTTCTTTAGTGATGATTTCTGAGATTTTAGTGCACCCATCACCTGAGTGTACCCTGCGCCCAATAGATAGTTTTTTATTCCTCACCCCCCTCCCAACCTTCCCCGCCAAGTCCCCAAAGTCCATTATATCATTCTTAGGCCTTTACAGCCTCCTAGCTTAGCTCCCACTTAAAAGTGAGAACATATGATATTTGTTTTTCCATTCCTGAGTTACTTCACTTAGAATAATGGCCTCCACCTCCATCCATGTTGCTACAAAAGACATTATTTCATTCCTTTTCATGGCTGAGTAGTATTCCATGGTGTATATATACCATGTTTTATGTACTCATTGGTTGATGGGCACATAAGTTGGTTCCATATCTTTGCAATTGTGAATTGTGCTGCAATAAACGTGGGTGTGCATGTCAGACACACAGTTTAAAGGATAATACCTTCTAACATTCTGAGGCTAAAAGCAATTACCCAACTAAGAAATAAAATAGGAACAATATCCTAGAAGCCCCCTCTGTGTTGATCCTGTGATCTTCTCTCTCTTCCCAGAGATAACCACCATCTTGACTTCTCTAATAACTCTCTAGATTTTTAGAAATTATTTTGCTACCTTTCTATATATCTCTAAATAATGTATTATTTAGCTTTGTCTGTTTTTGAACTATGTGAAAACAGAATCGTTCAGTATGTATTATTCTATGACTTTTCCTCTCAAAATTATTTTTGAGATTCACCCATGTGGATGCATGCATGCATCTAAGAATTCACTTTTTAAATTAATTTACATTTGTATTGACTTGCTTTGGTAAGCTGATGAATGTTAAGGGTATATCTAACATTTGTATGTATTTATTTGTGTAACCACCGTTGACATCAAGATAGAGAACATTTTTAGCACCCTAGAAAGCTTGCTTGTTCTTTCCAATTACTATCCCACCATTCATACTGAAGCAACAAATAACCACCATTCATACCTAAGCAACAAACATTGGTTTTGAGTTTTTTCATTTTTCACTGCTGCATAGTATTCCAGTATATGCATATTTTATATATGCATATATATATATATATATATATATTTTTTTTTTTTTTTTTTTTTTTTTTTTTTTCCTAAGCCAGAGTCTTGCTCTGTCACCCAGGCTGGAGTGCGGTGGCACAATCATGGCTCACTGCAGCCTTGAACTCCGGGGCTCAAGTGATCTCCCACCTCAGCCTTCTGAGTAGCTAGGACTCCAGGCACATACTTCCATTCCTGGCTATATTTTGTAAATTTGGATATAAAGTGATTCCTGATTGGCTCTTGGATCTCTGGATGAGGTTAGCTAAGCAAGCTTGCCCCCATTATTTTATTAACCTAAAATGACATGAGTCTACAGTTTACACATGGTATTTTTTGAAACTCACTTAAAACATCATAACAGAGATTTATTACACCAGTTTATTTAATCCTTCCTACTTTAGAAGGACTTTTTTGGGGATTTTTTTGGGGGGGGCTAACACAAACTGCTTCCAAGAATATTCTTCCAGCTGTCTCCAGGTACACAGGTATACCTCCAGGTATACAGGTACACTATTTTCACTGGGATCTACACTCTAGGAAGGAGTAGCTGGATCGCAGTGTGTGAGCATGTTTTTGTTTTTGTCTTTGAGACGAAGTCTTCCTCTGTCACCGAGACTGGAGTGCAGTGGCACTGTCTCAGCTCACTGCAATCTCTGCCTCCTTGGTTCAAGTGATTCTCCTGCCTCAGCATCCTAAGTAGCTGGGATTACAGGCACCTGCCACCACGCCTGGCTAATTTTTGTATTTTTAGTAGAGATGTGGTTTCAACATGCGGGCCAGGCTGGTCCTGAACTCCTGACCTCAATTGATTCACCCACCTCAGCCTCCCAAAGTGCTGGGATTATAGGCATGAGCCACTGCGCCCAGCCGTGCATGTTTAACTTTACCAGATAATGCTGACAAAGCAGTTGTACCAATTTGCACTCCCACCAGCAGTACACAAGAACTGCCTCTGCTCTTCATCCTCCCAACCTTTGATATTTAATTTTAACGATTCTGGTGGTTTCTCATTAGGGTTCTAATTTGCATTTTTCTGATGAAACCTGTGTCTTCATATTTATGCACCTGTCTTTTTTCCTCTCCTATGTGAAATACACTATTTCTTTAACTGTCTTCCTCATGCCCCCTCCATCTGAAATGATTTCTAGCCATCCGATTTAGGGTCAGAAAAGACTACACTGAGTGGCTCTCTAAATGACAAGATAATAAACTCTCCATAGTTTAAAGTCAATAAAGCCTAGGGGCATTAATAGACGGGAACTATGAGATTCCAATCCTCAGCGGGTTCCCAAGTAAATGAAGGACTGGAATAGTTTGTCAGGAAAGGGGCCAAATTTGGTGGGCAGACTTCTATGATAGGCCCCTAGATTCCTGGACAGTGAAGTACAGGCACTTTCTCCCAAACATCAATCAAATACTCATCTAGGCTGGGCACACTGGCTCATGCCTGTAATCCCAGCACTTTGGAAGGACAAGGCAGGTGGATCACCTGAGGTTGAGAGTTTGAGACCAGCCTGGCAAACATGGTAAAGCCCCGTCTTTACAAAAAATACAAAATTAGCAGGGCATGGTGGGGCATACCTGTAGTCCCAGCTACTCAGGAGGCTGAGGCAAGAGAATCGCTTGAACCAGGAGGCAGAGGTTGCAGTGAGCCGAGATCTTGCAACTGCACTTCAGTCTGGGTGACAGAGCAGGACTCTGTCTCAAATAAATAATTAAATAAAATAAAAAATAAAAATACAAAAATCAGTCAGGCATGGTGGCACGTGCCTGTAGTCCCAGCTACTTGGGAGGCTGAGGCAGGAGAATCACCTGAACCTGGGAGGTGGAGGTTGCAGTGAACTGAGATTGTGCCACTGCACTCAAGCCTGGGTGACAGGCTGGACAGACTCTGTCTCAGGAAAAAAAAAAAAAAAGAAGAAGAATGAAAATACTCACGTGGTCGCTGCTGTGAAGCGATTCTGCAGATACTGTATAATTAAGGTCCCAAATTAGTTGACCTTGGGAGGTTATCCAGTCACGCCTAATTTAATCACCCAGTCACGCCTAATTTAATCACCCAGTCACGCCTAATTTAATCACTCTGCCCTTTAAAAGCAGAGAATTTTCTAGCTGGTCCCAGAAGATTAGAAGGCAGAGAGATGTACTCCAGATGAGTTGGAAGAAAGGGAACATCGATGTGGGGAGCTGACCTTGGGGGACATGTGCTAAGGAACTGCGAGCAGCTTCTGGGAGCTAAGAGCAGGCCCTGGCTGACTAGGAGGAAAACAGGATTACAAGGAAATGAATTCTGCTGACAACCAGTGAGCCTGGAGGAGGAACCTGAGCCCAGATGAGAACTGTGGACCTGGACCGCATCCTGGTTTTAGCCTGGTGAAACCCTGAGCAGAGAATCCAACTAGACCATACCAGGACATCTGACCCCCCAAAATGGGAGGTAATAGATTTGGGTTGCCTTAAGGCCTTACATTTGTGGCAATTTGTTATGCAGCTATAGGAAACCAATGCACCAAGGAATTCTGGAACTAGACCTGCTGAATTATCAAGCCAGGAACAGGACCCTTGTGTAAAGTATAGACCTAGAGGAATCTTTGACATTGTTGTCAATGTGTACGGTGCCTTCTGAAATTGGGCAGCGCATGCTTAGCCCAACTGTATACAGCACCCTTGCAGGAAACTTGACTCTGCCCTGTTAGAGCATCTGGGCTACCGCTTTTAACCTTTTTAGCCCTTAGTAAAAATGAGAGGATTGGTTTGAACATACCCTAAGGTCCAGATCAGCTCAACGTTTGGAGCATTTGGTATATTTTGTGAATCGCCTACCATACGCCGGCCCTTCACAGTTTATCTATAGTTGTTACTTTCTCAATTTCACCCTCTTCCTTCACTTGAAAAATCTTAAATTTATTTACATCTTCAATTTAAACTTACCGATATTCAACTCTCTGCTCACATGCCTTCTGCTGTTTTTCTTAAAATCTTCCATGTTGTCAGTTCATAAGAACAAGTTTGCCTGTTGCCTTATTCTGTTTTCTGTTATTATAACAGTATCTGAAACTGGGTAGTTTATAAATCAAATTTATTTCTTAGAATTACAGAAGCTCAGAAGTCCCAGGTCGAGGGGCTACATCTGGTGAGGGCCCTCTTGCCGGTAAGGACCCTGCAGAGTCCCGAGGCAGTGCAGGACATCACATGGCCAAGTGTGCTAGCTCGGATATTTTCCTATTCTGTCACTCAGGCTGGACAAGAGTGCCACAATCACAGGTCATTGTAGCCTCAAACTCCTAGGCTCAAGCGATCCTCCTACTTCAGTCTCCTGAGTAGCTGGGATTACAGAAGGGTCCCACTACACCTAGATTATTTATTTATTTATTTATTTATTTATTTATTTGAGATGGAGTTTTGCTCTTGTCGGCCAGGCTGGAGTGCAATGGCGTGATCTTGGTTCACCACAGTCTCCTGAGTAGCTGGGATTACAGAAGGGTCCCACTACACCTAGATTATTTATTTATTTATTTATTTATTTATTTATTTATTTATTTATTTATTTGAGATGGAGTTTTGCTCTTGTCGGCCAGGCTGGAGTGCAATGGCGTGATCTTGGTTCACCACAACCTCCGCCTCCCTGGTTCAAGTAATTATCCTGCCTCAGCCTCTCGAGTAGCTGGGATTACAGGCATGCGCCACCACACCCAGCTAGTTTTGTATTTTTAGTAGAGACGGGTTTTTCCATGTTGCTCAGGCTAGTCTTGAACTCCCAACCGCAGGTGATCTGCTCGCCTTGGCCTCTCAAAGTGCTGGGATTACAGGCATGAGCCACCGTGCCTGGCGATAATTTATCCTTCATTTTTTGTAGAGACATGTTTTTTTGTTTGTGTTTTGAGAAGGAGTCTCACTCTATCGCCAGGCTGGAATGCAGTGGTGTGATCTCGGCTTACTGCAACCTCTGCCTCCCCAGTTCAAGCGATTCTCCTGCCTCAGCCTCCTGAGTAGCTGGGACTATAGGCGCATGCCACCACATCCAGCTAATTTTTTGTATTTTTAATACAGACGGGGTTTCACTGTGTTGGTCAGGATGGTTTCGATCTCCTGACCTCATGATCCGCCTGCCTCAGCCTCCCAAAGTGCTGGAATTACAGGTGTGAGCCACCATGCCCAGCCAAGACAGGGTCTTTTAATTTTTATATATTTTATTATTATTATTCTGAGACAGGGTTTCCCTCTGTTACCCAGGCTGAAGTGCAGTGGCGTAATCATAGCTCACTGTAGCCTCAAATTCTCAGGTTCCAGTGATCCCCCTGCCTCAGCCTTTCAAGTAGCTAGGACCACAGGCATGCACCATTATGCCAGGTTAATTGTTTCATTTTTACTTTTTGTACAGATGAGGGTCTCACTACGTTGCCCAGGCTGGTTTCAAACTCCTGGCCTCAAGCAATCCTCCTACCTTGGCCTCCCAAAGGGCTTTAATTATAGGCGTGAGCCACAGTGCCCAGCCTTTTCCTTTTTTTTTTTTTTTTTTTGAGACAGTGTTTCACTCTGTCGCCTAGGCTGGACTGTAATGGCACGATCTGGGCTCACTGCAACCTCCGCCTCCCAGGTTCAAGCAATTCTCCGGCTTCAGCCTCCCAAGTAGCTGGGACTACAGGTGCATGCCACCACGCTTGGCTAATTTTTTGTTGTTGTTGTTGTTGTTGTAGTATTTTAGTAGAGATGTGGTTTCACCGTGTTGCCCAGGCTAGTCTCGAACTCCTGAGCTCAGGCAATCCTCCTGCCTCGGCCTCCCAAAGTGCTGGGATTACAGGCGTGAGCCACCATGCCTGGCACCTTTTCCTCTTCCTATAAAAGCTTCCAGTTCCACTCCTATGATAATCTGTTAATCTGTTAACCCACTAATCCATGAATGAATTAATCTATTCATGAGGGCAGGGCTCTCATGACCCAATTATCTCTTGAAGGCTCTACCTCTCAATACTCCTACATTGGGGATTAAGTTTCAACGTGAGTTTTGGAGGGGACATCCAAACCAAAGAACCTATAGTCTTTGCTTCTTTATTAAGGAATGGTTGCCATGTCAATAAATTTAGCTTTGAGGTTAGAACAAGCAAGTAGCTCCCTGTGGAAGAAACCATAAGAAAACTTTCCTCCATTTCCTCTTTGATTGTGAGTGAACTAGGCTTAAGATCAGTCCCTCAGGCTGGGCGCAGTGGCTCACGCCTGTAATCCCAGCACTTTGGGAGGCCGAGGTGGGCGGATCACAAGGTCAGGAGATCGAGATCATCCTGGCTAACACAGTGAAACCCCGTCTCTACTAAAAATACAAAAAATTAGCCGGGCACGGTGGCGGGCGCCTGTAGTCCCAGCTACTCAGGAGGCTGAGGCACGAGAATGGCGTGAACCCGGGGGACGGAGCTTGCAGTGAGCCGAGATCGCGCCACTGCACTCCAGCCTGGGGGACAGAGCAAGACTCCGTCTCAATAAAAAAAAAAAAAAAAAAAAAAGATCAGTCCCTGGGCAGGGCGCAGTGGTTCATGCCTGTAGTCCCAGCTACTCAGGAGGCTGAGATCAGGAGGCTGAGACAAGAGGATCACTTCAGCCCAGGAGTTTGAGCCTGCAGTGAGCTATCATCGCGCCACTGCACTCCAGCCCCAGCAACAGAGTGAGACACTGTCTCCAAAAAGTAATAATGAAAAGATCAGCAGTTGGAGTTTCTTTTTAATCCAGTTATTCTGTCAACATGCCAGTTCTGAATGGTCACTTTGAGGAAGTGCTGAGTCACCTATGTTTCCTAAGAAGGCAGCCTAGTAATGAAAAAAAAAGTGACAAAACCCAAGAGTTTTAGCCTTAAACAGTTACCTGAGAAAATGAGTCTAACTCATAAAAGAGACAGGAAAAGCAGTTAACATTCACAAAGCAAAAATAAGTTGTTGAAAAGTAGGTAAATTAAAAAGTCATAATACAAGGTTAGCAAAATTAACTTTATTATATATTTTTTTGAGACAGGGTCTTGCTCTATTGCCCTGGCTGGAGTACAGTGGCATGATCTTGGCTCACTGCAACTTCCGCCTCCTGGGCTTAAGCAATCCTCTCACCTCAGCCTCCAGAAACTTTAAAACAAGTTCACAAATATTGATTAGTCTAAACTCACCCTCTCCATTTCTGCCTAATTATTCCCAATAAGGTATTACTAACAATTAAGATATTAGTAGCTGTGGCGGCCGGGTCCAGTGGCTCACACCTGTGATCCCAGCACTTTGGGAGGCCAAGGCAGGTGGATCACCGGAGGTTGGGAGTTTGAGACCAGCCTGACTAACATGGTGAAACCCCGTCTCTACTACAAGTACAAAATTAGCTGGGTGTCGTGGCACGCGCCTGTAATCCCAGCTACTTGGGAGGCCGAGGCAGGAGAAACACTTGAACCTGGGAGGCAGAGGTTGCGGTGAGCCAAGATCGCACCATTGCACTCCAGCCTGGACAACAAGAGTGAAACTCCATCTCAAAAAAAAAAAGGCATTAGTAGTTGTGATGGCTCCTTAAATAGTGTAAAAGTATGACCTTGAAATCTTAGACTTGTCATTTACATATTTAAACTCCACTATTCTTTCTTTTTTTAAGACAGGGTCTTGCTCTGTGGTCCAGGCTAGAGTGCAGTGGCTTGATCACAGCTCACTGCAGCCTTTGACCTCCTGGGTTCAAGCAATCCTCCCACCTCAGCCTCCAGAGTAGCTGGGTCCACAGGTGTACACCACCATGCCTAGCTAAAGTTTTTTATTTTTGCTGGTGAGGTCTCCCTATGTTGCCCAGGCTGGGATGCTGTTTTTCTTTCTTTTTTTTTTTTTGAGACAGTCTTGCTCTGTTGCCTAAGCTGGAGTGCAGTGGTGCGATCTCAGCTCACTGCAACCTCTGCTTCCTGGTTTCAAACGATTCTCATGTCTCAGCCTCTGGAGTAGCTGGGATTACAGGTGTGCACCACTACGCCCAACTAATTTATATATTTTTAGTAGAGACAGGGTTTCACCATGTTGGCCAGGCTGGTCTTGAACTCCTGGCCTCAAGTGATCTGCCTGCCTTGGCCTCCCAAAGTGCTGGGATTACAGGTGTGAGTCACCACCTCTGGCGGATCCTGTTTTCTTGACTATATTTCATGTTTATACAGATCAGTTAGGTTCGTGTGTGTGAAACACCCCTGCACAGTGCAGGCACAATGTGTTTAACAAATGGTAACTCTTACTAAAAAGGCAGCCCTGACCTTCACACAGACAGATGTTGATGTTTTAGGGCAAAGAAACAGTGGTATCAGACAGTGGCTACCAACTCCAGCCCATGGATAACTGATAAAAGCTTTTACCAATCAGCCTTTAAAATAAGAAAAATATGAACAAAATAATGAATTTTTCATAAAATTAACACTTTTCATAAGCTTATTCAAACTAATGGCTATTTTTATCCACTATTCCCATGTTCTTTTGGTATCAAACTGTCTTCTATGAAATACTGGTAATAAATTGTAGCTTTTTGATATACTCCTGCTTGGAAAAATCAAAAGTTGGCAATTACATACTAGCCACCCCAATCCTGCTTTTAAAATGCTGCTAGTATGAAAACTACGACTGGGAACCAGTTTTCTAGTGAGCGAGACTTGTTAGAAATGAGAAAGGCCTTAGGAGACCCGTAGCTCTCTGGAAAACGGGCTTAAATAAATTGGAATCATCCTGGGGACACTCCAAAATTATCCATACTCAACCTCCTAAAAGTATTGAATTAGAAAACTGCTGTGCTACAGAAAAAAATGAGGGATAAACCAAGAAGGAAGAGGATAGGGAATCCAGAAACAAGGCATCCAACACAGGAGGGTGGCAACAGCAAGTCTCTAGGACTGCAGTGTGCACCAGGTCTAGGCAACAGCTAGGCAAGAGAGGTGTATGGGGAGAAGGTAAACTGGTCACTCCAGAAAGACACCACCTGTATATGAAAAGGGATGCAATCACAGTGCATTAACCTGTGCAGTGAGCAATAGTGCATGCTCATTCTCCCAGGCAGTGTCCCAGCAAGCCAGATAGCACTCTTGAGAGGGAGCAGTAGCCCAGAACCAGTAACAGAAATACCACCACCCCTGGGCCCAAAAGGGCAGGATGAAGGACAGGTTAGGAAAAAGAAAGGAGTTATGAGGAGTTGGCTGCCTCGAGTGTTCCTTGAGGTGCACTGTCTTCTGGCTGAGGAACAGTTGGCTTGAAGTGACCTTGCAGAGAGAGGGCCAAGGGAATAAACATTCTGCCTTCATTCTCCTCCCTCCCTCCCTCTATATCCTGCTATGGATCCCTATTGACCAAACCCAGCAGAACCCAGAGGCATGGTAAGCCTGTTGTCTATACAGTTTCCTTGGGCTGAAAAGCAGGATGAGGGGAGCAGAGACTTGGAGGGGCAAATGAAAGACACCTGGCACACTCATGCTATGAACACTGATGACGTAAGCAAAATTTATAAAAGCACATTGGGAGGATGTGCGGGAGAAGCAGAGACAGTGTAAGATAGCTGTATCTCAACCATGACAGAAAACAATGTCTAAAGTTGATGGCTCAAAAACCAACAGTATAGCCAGGCAGTGGCTCATGCCTGTAATCCTAGCACTTTGGGAGGGTGAGGCAAGAGGATCACTTTGAGGCCAGAAGTTTGAGACTAGCTTGGGCAACAGGGCAAGACCCCATCTCTACAAAAAACACAAAAATTAGCCAGACATCGTGGCACACACCTTAGTTCTAGCAACTCAGGAGGCTGAGGTGGGAGGATTTTGAGCCCAGGAGTTGGAGGCTGTAGTGAGCTATGATCATGCCACTGCACTCCAGCCAGCCTGGGTGAGAGACCCCGTCTCAAAAAATGAAATGTTTATATGTGTTATTTATAAATATGTAGATAAATTTTAAAAATCCACAGCTCAATACGTAAAATCTCTGGGGAGCAAAGAAGTAGGGACAATTAGAAATGTTGTAATATTAATTTTTAAAAAATGATGTGTGGGGCCGGGCGCAGTGGCTCACGCCTGTAATCCCAGCACTCTGGGAGGCCAAGGTGGGCAGATCACAAGGTCAGGAGATCGAGACCATCCTGGCTAACACGCTGACACCCCATCTCTACTAAAAATACAAATGAGCCGGGCGTGGTGGCGGGCGCCTGTAGTCCCAGCTGCTCAGGAGGCTGAGGCAGGAGAATGGTGTGACGTGAACCCGAGAGGCAGAGCTTGCAGTGAGCTGAGATCACACCACTGTACTCCAGCCTGGACAACAGAGCAAGATTTCAGCTCAACAAAAAAAAAAAAAAAAAAAAGATGATGTGTGGGCCAGGTGCAGTAGCTCACGCCTGTAATCCCAGCACTTTGGGAGGCCCAAGTGGAGGATCACTTGAGACCAGGAGTTCGAGATCAGTCCAGGCAGTATGACAAAACCCTGTCTCTACAAAATAATACAAAAAACATTAGCTGGGTGTGGTAGTGTGCCGCTGTAGTCCCAGCTACTTGAGAGGCTAAGGTGAGAAGATCACTTCAGGACCAGAGGTCGAGGCTGTAGGGAGCTGTGATCATGCTGTCGCGATCCAGCTTGAGTGACAGAGTGAGACCCTGTCTCAAAAATAAATAAATAAATAAAAATGTGTGTATTTAGGAACAAATTAATTTTCAAAAAGTTGTTAGAAGGTTACACACAAAACAAACTGAGGCAGACTCTGGACGCACTGCCTATGAGTTAGCCTTGCTCCACAAGGAGAAGCAGTGTTCAGAAAAAGGCTGCTAACAAAAACAAACCATACGACGAAAAAAAACAATTGATTACCTCTGTGGAGCTGGAATAAGGGAATGAGAGTTGAGAAAAAACATTCGCTTTTCATTTAGGATGCTCTTGCATTGTTTTACTATACATACCTGTTATTTTTATAATAGCATTTATACCTTAAAAAAGTGTATTTGCTAATGAGAAATATCTTATCCCTCAGATGGCTTTGGACATAAAAGCTAAGACCTGCTGATTTATATGATTTATATCAAATAAAGTCCAAGGTAAGTCAATGACTTGACCAGACACAGAACTTAACAGAGCCTGAGTTAGGACCCGGACTCCACTGGGGACCCAAGGGCAGGAGTCCCTTTTAATCTTTCCCAGCTTCAGAGGGAACAAAAAATATAGATAAGGATGCATCTCATCCTCTTTGAATATTTATAGGTCCCTACACTGAGTTTTCAAAGCCCAAGATAAAAATCACATAGCGCCCAGGTCCAGACCCAGGCCCAGCCAGCCATATGAGTGAGCCCAGAACAGCACAGAACTGCCCAGTCAAGTCACTGCTGCTGAAAACCACTGAATTTTGGAGTGTCTTCTTAGGCAACAATGGTAACTGTTGTCCCACCACTATACAGATGCCATCACAACATCCAAATTCTGCCTTCTGACATAGTGAAAAATTTCCCTTTTGAATATTTAAATAGACTTTAAAAGAAAAAGAACTACCAGTTAAACTGAATGTTTAATACATTTGTAGGAACAGAAGAAATGCAGTAAGGATTAACATTTTATAATTACATTAGACATTTATGTAAAAGATGTTCCGTTTTTCAGAGACGTTTCCCCTTTTCCCCTATCTTTTTTTATCTTCCTTAGAGCAATAAATAGTAATTACTACATTTGTGGACAAGCTGCTCCACTGTGTTGGACAGTAATTATTGTATCTTTATGTTTCACATCATTATTACCTCCCAAGATTCTACCTGCATTTCCCTGCAGTTTCACTGGACTATTTCACAGTAAAATTGTACTCCACTCAAATTAGAAGAGCCCAAAGAAAGTAGAGAAAACAGCAGTCAAATTCCCATGAATTAGATAGAGAACCAAGTATTTTAAAGTGCTGATTTAGTAACATAATGTCTACTGGCACAAACCTTCTATTTAATCATATTATTCAAATAGCAATAACAGAAATGAAAGCTACATTAATGAAAAAGGAACTTAGGAATGAGGTCATTAAATATAACTAACTACATTATAAATACAGATATCATGTATTTCCTTATTAGTATCAGGTAAATATCTAGACTCCTATCCTGAATTCCGGTCTCAGATAAAAGGTCAGAGACAGTTACAAGGAAGATGGTTCATATTATCAGGTCCATTTTTTAAATGATGAGGTCCTTTAGGAAAACTGCTTTAGTCTTTCTTTTTATCAGAGATTTCTGTTGGTCCTTTTGTTGGTATGCCATTCATGTCTGCACCCTAAAACAAAAAAACATTTTAGAAATCATTATAACAAGCCGGGTGTGGTGGCTTATGCCAGTAACCCCAGCACTTTGGGAGGCTGAGGCAGACGGATCACCAAGTCAGGAGATCGAGACCATCCTGGCCAACATGGTGAAACCCCGTCTCTACTAAAAATACAAAAATTAGCTGGGTGTGGTGGCACGTGCCTGTAATCCCAGCTACTCAGGAGGCTGAGGCAGGATAATCACTTGAACCTGGGAGGTGGAGGTTGTGGTGAGCCGAGATTGTGCCACTGCACTCTAGCCTGGTGACAGAGCGAGACTCCATCTCAAAAACAAAACAAAACAAAAAAAGAAATTATTACAACAAAAAGATATTAAGAGACATTCTCTTTTTTTTTTTTTTGAGATGGAGTTTCATTCTTGTCACCCAGCCTGGACTGCAGTGATGCGATCTCAGCTCACTGCAACCTCCGCTGCCCAGGTTCAAGCGATTCTCCCACCTAGCCTCCTGAGTAGCTGAGATTACAGGCGCCCGCCACCGCGCCTCACTAATTTTGGTATTTTTAGTAGAAATGGGATTTCACCATGTTGGTCAGGCTGGTCTTGAACTCCTGACCTCAGGTGATCAACCCATCTTGACCTCCCAAAGTGCTGGGATTACAGGTGTCAGCTACAGCGCCAGGCTGAAGAAACATTGTCTTTAAAGACAGACAACAAGCTCCAGAGTGAAAATATTTTGTTTCCAGAAATGGGCAGGGTGGCTAATCAGTGCAGCTGAGTACAAAGTTGAATCTAAAAAAGCACCAATTCTAAAGACAACAGAGTTGTCCACTCATTTAAAAAAAATTTTTTTTAAATCTCCATGATCCTTCTAATTAAATCTCTTACCAAAGTTATCAATCAGTGAAACTGGATTGTATTAGTATAATCTCTCCTCATCCATTAGATATTTTCCATTACACTTATCAGTCAGGAAATACTGGTTATCATTTTGGCCAAAGGACAAATGCATTAATCAGAGGCCTACTTTAAAACTTTAAGCCAAATGTTAGACAAACTCTTGAAGCTTCTGGTTCTAAAACTTGTCTTTCCAAAATCTAAGTGTTTCACCCAAGTACCACCCCTGTTCACTGCTCATAATTCAAGACATGTGAATGTTCTTACCTTACAGTCCACTTTGCCTTTGTTTGGATCGTTGGATTCTTGTATTGCTTTCTTAGGCCATATACGGCTAACGAAGGGGGAAATCAGAGGGTATATGTATGGCTCCAGGAATTTTTTGTAGATCCAGAGCAGAACTGGAATGACGATACAAGGAATGCACACCATTTTCCCGAGCTTGAGCTCCTCAACTGTTGATATATATGAAGAAAAAAATCAGTTCATCACAGATTAGTAACTGAAGGAATTTATCAAAATTAAGATATCTGAAAGGGGATAGATGTGGTGGCTCACGCCTGTAATCCCAGCACTTTGGGAGGCAAGAGGATAGCTTGAGCCCAGGAGTTCAAAACCAACTTGCACAACAGAGTGAGACCCTGCCTCTACAAGATCAAAAAATTAGCTGGCCATGGTGGCATACTCCTATGGTCCAGCTACATAAGTGCTAAATAAAAAGCTGCTATCTACAAGGTAAAGAAATGGGCCAGGTGCAGTGGCTCATGCCTGTAAACCCAGCACTTTGGGAGGCCGAGGCGGGCGGATCATGGGGTCAGGAGTTTGAGACCAGCCTGGCCAACACGGTGAAACCCTGTCTCTACTAACAATACAAAAATCAACCGGGCGTAGTGGCGTGCACCTGTAATCCCAGCTACACAAGAGGCTGAGGCAGGAGAATTGCTTGAACCTGGGAGGCAGAAGCTGCAGTGAGCCGAGATCCCGACTACACTCCAGCCTGGGTGACAGAGCAAGACTCCATCTCAAAATAAAGAAATAATAGGTGGTAGGCATGGAAATAATAATGAGGTGCCTGCTTCCAAACTTCCAATCACTGCTCTCTAATCATGAATTTGATGATAAAGGAAAGACAACAACGTTTAGTAGGTGCTAGGCAGTTTACATATATCAACTCATTTAATCCTCAAATCAGTGAGGTTGGGTGCCTTTGCTACTATCTCTATTTAGAGTTTTAAAAATGGGCCGGGCACGGCAGCTCACGCCTGCAATCCCAGCACTTTGGGAGGCTGAGGCGGCCAGATCACCTGAGGTCGGGAGTTTGAGACCAGCCTAACCAATATGGTAAAACCCCGTCTCTACTAAAAATACAAAATTAGCCAGGTGTGATGGTGCATGCCTGTAATCCCAGCTACTCAGGAGGCTGAGGCAGGAGAATCACTTGAACCCGGGAGGCAGAGGTTGCAGTGAGCCAAGATTGTGCCATCACACTCCAGCCTGGGCAACAAGAGTGAAACTCTATCTCAAAAACAAAAACAAACAAACAAAAAAAAAACATTAAATTCAGTATTATGACTTATATTCCATTTCAGTGTGGAGTGGACATTGCGTGAATTAACTCCCAAGTTCTAATCTTCGGGGACTGCCAATATCAATTAGCCAAACCTACAACGCTGATGGTAAATCCTGCAATACGAAACTTAACAAGACATTACTTTGCAAGACCTCTAGGCTGCAAATCAGCTGGCCTTTCCCAGGCAACAACTCTCCTTTGATATATTTTACTTTGATATATTTTGCTTTTATTTTTAAGAACACAATTTAAGGTGTATCAAGTAATAAAAAAATTTTTATTGACTGAGTGCAGTGGCTCATGCTTGTAGTCCCAGCAGTTTGGGAGGCTGAGGTGAGCGGATCATGATGTCAGGAGTTCAAGACCAGCCTGACTAACATAGTGAAACCCTGTCTCTACTAAAAATACAAAAATTAGCAGGGCGTGGTGGTGGGCACCTGTAGTCCCAGCTACTTGGGGGGCTGAGGCAGGAGAGAATCACTTGAACCCAGGAGTTGGAGGTTGCAATGAGCCGAGATCGCGCCACTGCACTCCAGCCTGGGCGACAAAGCGAGACTCCGTCTCAAACAAAACAAAACAAATTTATTTCGTATTATCATATGTTCTAAGTAAATTATCCATTTCCAAAAGACACCCATGCTGACCTTGTTGGTACATGGCTGTAATCCTAGCTACCTGAAAGACGAAGGTGGGAAGATTGCTTCTTTGTTGTTGTTTTTTTCAAGACCCTTCTCACTCTGTTGCCCAGGCTGGACTGCAGTGGCACCATTGTGGCTTACTGCAGCCTGGGCTCAAGTGATCCTCCCACCTCAGCCTCCCGAGTTTGTTGCTTTTAAGAAGTTCCAACATAATTTCTAATCATCAAGGAAATTAATGGTGTTAATTTGTTTTGAGACAAGGTCTTGCACTGTCACCCAGGCTGGAATGCAGTAGAACAATCATCACTGCAACCCTGAACTTCTGAGCCTAAGTAATTAGCCACAATGCCTGGCTAATTTTAGAAAATTCTTTTAGAGATGGGGTCTTACTGTGTTGCCAAGGCTGGTCTCAAACTCCTGGCCTCAAGCGATCCTCCTGCCTCAGTGCTCTGGGTTGCTCAGATTACAGGTGTAAGCCACCATGCCAGGCTCAGGAGGATCACTTGAACTCAGAAGTTCAAGGCTGCAGAGAGCTACAATCATGCCACTGCACTCCAGCCTGGGCAACAGTGCAAGACTTTGTCTCAAAACTAACTAACACCACGTATTTCCTTAATGATTAGAAATCGTGTGGGAGCTTCTCAAAATCAGCAATTTCTTGAAGAACTAATACTTGTTCCATAATATATTATTACACCAAATGATCTCTTAAATTTACAAGACTTTTTAATCTCCTAGAATAGGACGGAGGGTCTTAGAAAGAAAGAAGCTTTCGAACAGTGCATAAGGCTGATAATTTACTTTACCACGTTAAGATTTCTTATTTTCAGGCTAGGAGTGGTGGCTCACGTCTGTAATCCCAGCACTTTGGTTAGCCAAGGCAGGTGGATCACTTGAGGTCAGGAGTTCGAGACCAGACTGGCCAACATGGTGAAATCCCGTCTTTACTAAAAATACAAAAATTAGCCGGGCGAGGTGGTGGGTGCCTGTAATCCCAGATACTCGGGAGGCCTAGGTGAGAGAATTGCTTGAAACCAGGAGACGGAGGTTGCAGTGAGCCAAGATCGCGCCACTGCACTCCAGCCTGGGTGACAGAGCAAAACTCCGTCTCAAAAAAAAAAAAAAAAACAGATTTTCAAAATATTGCAAATTAAGTAGTATCTGCTGGCAAATGAGTCAGCACCATCACTATGCTAAGGCATTTTAAAATTATTCACAACACAGGTAAACAGTGGTATAGATAATCCAATCTGAATGTGTCTTTGAAATGAATTACAAACAAGAGCTATAAACAGGAATGTAAATTGAGGTTAGGTGCGGTGGCTCAGGCCTGTAATCCCAGCACCTCCGGAGGCTGAGGCGGGCAGATCACCTGAGGTCAGGAGTTCAAAACCAGCCTGGCCAACATGACGAAACCCCATCTCTACTAAAAATACAAAAATTAGCCGGGTGTGATGGTGGGCGCCTGCAATCCCAGCTACTGGGGAGGCTAAGGCAGGAGAATTGCTTAAACCTGGGAGGCGGAGGTTGCAGTCAGCTGAGATCGTGCCATTGCACTCCAGCCTGTGTGAGAAGAGCAAAACTCTTGTCTCAGAAAAAAAAAAAAAAAGGCCATTGATTTTTTTTTAAGACAGGGTCTTGCTCTGTTGCTCAGGCTAAAGTACAGTGGCTCAAACATACCACTTGTGTTCAGAGTTCACAGCAGCCTTGACTTCTCGGACTCAAGCCATCCCCCTTCCTCGGCCTCCTGAGTAGGTAGGACCACAGGCCCCCGCCACCATGCCCGACTAATTTTTTAATTTTTAGTAGAGATGAGGTCTCACTGTGTTGCATATGCTGATCTTCAAGTCCTGAGCTCAAGTGATCCTCCCACTTAGGCCTCCCAAAGTGCTGGGATTACCGGATCCCGGCCTAATTTTTTTTTTTTTAAATAATTAGCCAGGAGTGGTGGCACGCGCCTGCAGTCCCAGCTACTTGGGGAGCTGAGGGAGAACCGCTAGCGCCCGGGAAAGAAGAAGTTGCCGTGAGCTATGATGGCCCACTGCACTCCAGCCTGGGCCACAGAAGCAGACCCTGTCTCAAGATTGAAAAAAAAAGTTGTAACCTGTCCAAAGTTCTCACAGAGGGTAACTGGTAACTAGAGCTGGCTAAGACCGTTATTTCCAATTCTGGTTTTCCTCAATGCTCTTGCCTTTTCTTCTTCCAAAAACACAATGGTCTTGTTTTTACCAAACTTTCCAAACCAACTAAACCCCTTCAAAACAACTGGTAATGTTACCAGTACTGGTTTAGTGACCGACAGGCCCTCCATCAAAAAGATTCATTTTCACTTCTGCAATTGTGTTTTAAGTAAGTTCGCACACAGTATGGTGTACATAAACTCTCGAGAACAAATACTACTAATCACTTATTCCACAATTATTGCTTTTAAGAGACTTTTTAGCTCTCTTCAGAATGAAGCCTATTTGTATCTTATCTTTTAATCTTCATAATTCTTCGGTAAGATATTTTACTTCACACATGTGGAAACTGGGTCAGAAAAGTCTAGAAGGTGGCTAGGAGATATTATTACTTTAATTATTCGCTCCAAGCCAACGAAGCGAGCAAAATGGATTAAAGCTGTTGCAGAGGAATCTTCTTTCACTCGACTTAAGTTCAGACAATAGAGCAGACAGTTAAAGTCTGAGGCTCCATCCGAAATAGGTCAGGCATAACAGGGAAAGCCACCTTCCTCCAAATCATCCAGTAGAGCATGTAATCTTAGTGGAGACAGAGGGAGCGGGGACAGGTTGAGTCAATGACAATGACTGAAAAGAGAGAACAGAGGCCTAATGGTGAAGGTAACAGAAGGGATGTGAAACAGATACTTGGCCACGGAAAAGAACAAAATCAGTATAAATTACCGGAGAGGCAAATGGAAGCCCCGAGGACGCCCATGGTGGACAAGGACTACAGAGGGGAGGGGAGGGCGGAGGAGCGCGCGTGCGGAAGGAAGGTACCCTGAGAGAGAAGGTGGGCACCGCGGAGGCCGGCGGGCCGCGACCGCCGAGGAGGGAGGAGGCAGGAGGCCGCGCACCGGCTAGGACTCTGAGAGCGCGGCCCGTGCTGCGCCTCCGGAGCAGCTACAAAGCCCAACCCAGGCCGCTAGCCGGGACACACTCACCCGCGACCGCCGAATCGCAGCTGACAATATCCGCACTTCCGGAGGGAGGGACGAGCCGCAGCCGAGCCAATGGGCGCCCTCCAGGGGGACGACAAAGGCGCGCCTGCGTCAGCTCCGGGACGCACGGCACGCAGCAGTGTTGTCCATGGGGACGCGGCGGGGCTTCTGGCTCTGCGGCCTGCAGGTAACGCGCAAGTCCTGCGCTTCCCAGGTGCCCAACTGAAAGCTCCGCTCCGGGAAGAAAGCCTGACCTGACTGCTCTGTGACCCAGAACGCACGATTGAAATTAAGAACGCTGCCTCGGTAAAGGATGACGCCCGTGCAAATGGCGCGGCACCCACAGGGAAGGTGGCAGCTAGACCGTTCAGAGGCAACTGAATAAGCCATTAGTTTTGCTCGCTTTTTAAATTCAAGAGCAGAGCAAACGAACATTAACTAAGGCCAACTTTACAAACATCAGTTGCTTAAAAGCAGTTATATCACTTTATAAACGGAAGTACTGACACTCACTAGGATGTCAGTACGTGTCGGCAAGGATGCGTGGAAACTGGGACCCTCATAAACCGCTGGTGGAAATGTAACATGCAGCCTTTTTGTAAATATTTGCAAGTTCTTCAGATGTTTAGTCAGGGAGCCTTATCATCAATTCCACTCTAGTATATACTCGAGAAATGAAAACACAAAAATCTGCACACAAAGGTTCACAGTAGCATCGTTTAACAGTGAAAACAAAACCCTGAGCATCAACCTATAAAACGTCAAAACCAGAGCCTGAGTGCTGTCCTGACACTCAAAGGCAATGCTCAATGGAGCCACTTCCAACGGGATGAACAACTGGTATATTCACACACTGGATTATTCTATAAAGAAACCCATTGCAAATTCCTTTTGGGATGAAGAAACATTTTTGAGACAGGGTCTTGTTCTGTCTTACCCACGTTGGAGTGCAGCAGGGCTCACCGCAGCCTCCCACTTAGCTGGGACTACCTGGAAGTGACACACTTAATTTTTGTATTATTTTTTTAAGACAGGGTTCTTGTCATGTTGCCCCGGCTGGGCTTGAACTCCTGGGCTCAAGCAGCCAGCCTCCACCTCCCAAAGTGCTGGGATTATAGAAATGAGCCACTGTGCCCAACCATGAAAATGGTTTTTAATGGTGCAGGGTAAGCAATCTGTGTTTGTAATTCTAATCCTAAAAATTGTCATTTGATTCATCTTCTAAGACACCTGAAATACGTTCACTAATAAAGACAACCAACATTCTTTTCCTTTAAATTACATTTATTTTAATGCTGAATTTACTCCCGTGCCATAAGTTTTTGTTTCTTCAGTTTCTTCTGGGATATCTGGGGAAAGAAAAATAGAGTGTTATGTTTCTTAGAGAAACCCACAGTACATCTTGGAGGGCTTTGGCTTATTCTGGAGGCAGGAAACGTAGCTGTTAAGGACTAAGGGGGAAAAAATGGTAGAAATCAACAGAAGTTCATTAGGTATAAAGAGAAGTGTACAGAATCAATCAGGTTCTTGACTTAAAAGAACTGAATGTGATCTATTACTGAAAACAAGCTTCTTGGCCGGGCGCAGTGGCTCCCACCTGTAATCCCAATACTTTGGGAGGCTGAGGCAGGTGGATCACGTGGTCAGGAGATCGAGACCATCCTGGCTAACACGGTGAAACCTCGTCTCTACTAAAAATACAAAAAGCCGGGCGCGGTGGCTCAAGCCTGTAATCCCAGCACTTTGGGAGGCCGAGACGGGCGGATCACGAGGTCAGGAGATCGAGACCATCCTGGCTAACACGGTGAAACCCCGTCTCTACTAAAAAAAAATACAAAAAATTAGCCGGTCGAGATGGCGGGCGCCTGTAGTCCCAGCTACTCGGGAGGCTGAGGCGAGAGAATGGTGTAAACCCAGGAGGCGGAGCTTGCAGTGAGCTGAGGTCCGGCCACTGCACTCCAGCCTGGGCGACAGAGCGAGCCTCCATCTCAAAAAAAAAATACAAAAAATTAGCCAGGCGGCCGGGCGCGGTGGCTCAAGCCTGTAATCCTAGCACTTTGGGAGGCCGAGGCGGGCGGATCACAAGGTCAGGAGATCGAGACCATCCTGGCTAACACGGTGAAACCTCGTCTCTACTAAAAATACAAAAAGCCGGGCGCGGTGGCTCAAGCCTGTAATCCCAGCACTTTGGGAGGCCGAGACGGGCGGATCACGAGGTCAGGAGATCGAGACCATCCTGGCTAACACGGTGAAACCCCGTCTCTACTAAAAAAAAATACAAAAAATTAGCCGGGCGAGATGGCGGGCGCCTGTAGTCCCAGCTACTGGGGAGGCTGAGGCGAGAGAATGGCGTGAACCCGGGAGGCGGAGCTTGCAGTGAGCTGAGGTCCGGCCACTGCACTCCAGCCTGGGCGACAGAGCGAGCCTCCATCTCAAAAAAAAAATACAAAAAATTAGCCAGGCGGCCGGGCGCGGTGGCTCAAGCCTGTAATCCTAGCACTTTGGGAGGCCGAGGCGGGCGGATCACAAGGTCAGGAGATCGAGACCATCCTGGCTAACACGGTGAAACCTCGTCTCTACTAAAAATACAAAAAGCCGGGCGCGGTGGCTCAAGCCTGTAATCCCAGCACTTTGGGAGGCCGAGACGGGCGGATCACGAGGTCAGGAGATCGAGACCATCCTGGCTAACACGGTGAAACCCCGTCTCTACTAAAAAAAAATACAAAAAATTAGCCGGGCGAGATGGCGGGCGCCTGTAGTCCCAGCTACTCGGGAGGCTGAGGCGAGAGAATGGCGTGAACCCGGGAGGCGGAGCTTGCAGTGAGCTGAGGTCCGGCCACTGCACTCCAGCCTGGGCGACAGAGCGAGCCTCCATCTCAAAAAAAAAATACAAAAAATTAGCCAGGCGGCCGGGCGCGGTGGCTCAAGCCTGTAATCCTAGCACTTTGGGAGGCCGAGGCGGGCGGATCACAAGGTCAGGAGATCGAGACCATCCTGGCTAACACGGTGAAACCCCGTCTCTACTAAAAAATATAAAAAACTAGCCGGGTGGCCGGGCACGGTGGCTCAAGCCTGTAATCCCAGCACTTTGGGAGGCCGAGACGGGCGGATCACGAGGTCAGGAGATCGAGACCATCCTGGCTAACACGGTGAAACCCCGTCTCTACTAAAAATACAAAAAAAAAAAAACTAGCCGGGCGAGGTGGCGGGCGCCTGTAGTCCCAGCTACTCAGGAGGCTGAGGCAGGAGAATGGCGTAAACCCGGGAGGCAGAGCTTGCAGTGAGCTGAGATCTGGCCACTGCACTCCAGTCCGGGCGACAGAGCGAGACTCCGTCTCAAAAAAAAAAAAAAAAAAAAAAAAATTAGCCAGGCGTGGTACCTGTAGTCCCAGCTGCTCAGGAGGCTGAGGCAGGAGAGTGGCGTGAACCCGGGAGGCGGAGCTTGCAGTGAGCTGAGATTGCGCCACTGCACTCCAGCCTGGGGGACAGAGCAAGACTCCATCCAAAAAAAAAAAAAAAAAGAGGCTTTGAAGTGGCTATGTACATCTAAGTGGGGCCATCAGCAGATAATCATACAGGCCTGATGTACTGAATATAAAACTACCATTTATTACTAGTCAAGAAACAAACTCACAAAAGCCAAAATAAGATAGGTGAAAGGGTTGCTCAGAATAGTTTTCTTTCATAGTTATTCCAAAGGTGTCCTAAGATAGTCATCACAGCAACCACAAATCTTTCTACTATCACAAACAAAACTGAGCAACTACTAATTTACCTTTTTCTTCTGGGCAACCTCCTCTTCTGGTTTAGGAACAATCTGTTCCTTTTCAGTAAGGATCATCTCAATGTGGCAGGGAGAGCTCATGTATGGGTTAATCCGACCATGAGCTCTGTAGGTCCGTCGGCGCATTTTAGGTGCTTTGTTCACTTGGATATGCTCGATGACCAGAGAATCTACATCTAAACCCTGGGGAAGAAAGGAAGGAGAATGAAACCAGGAACATTCTTAATTAGTAAACCACCACAAACTATCTTTGGTAAATATGAATTCCCAGCCTTGTTCCAAAGTCCTGCCTCAATGAAATCATTTCTAAAAGGCAATCCTTTTATTCTTCAAACAGCATGTTTTTAAGCAACTGTCTGCCTTCACCTTTGTGTCTAAACTGCCACCAGACTCAGTGTGCTAAATACATTGTCTATGAGTGGCCTTCCCAGAGATCGTTAGACAGTGGAGAGCTGAGGGCTAAGGTAGAACCCAATTCAAAGTCTTGATGATAAACAGAATTTCTCAGCATGGCTTACAAGGTCTTGGAGCAATACAGACCTAAACTAATTTCAGTTCTGGCCCAGACCTTCAAATGCAAAAGGCTAATGGGTAATATACAAAATGGAGAAATTTGTGTTTTGTCAACACAAGTTTGTTAAACTTGTTGAAATTTTAAACAATTTCTTTCTGAAATGTAACATGGCTCTCCTTTATGAAGGTAGGTCACAAACCACATTAATCACTGCCAAGGCAATAACTTTGATAATTAACCATACTACCAAAAAGGTGTACGGCACAAAAAAGGGTTAAAAGCCTTTGGTAAAGTACCACCAGTGTAAAAAGACAGCAGAAAAATAGAAATACTAAATGTTAGGTTTAGAGAGACCACAGAGGCATGCTTCTGGATCTTCACAGAATTCTGCCATAAAGGAACTCAAAAAAAAAAAAAAAAAAAAAAAAGGAAATAATTTAGTTCCGTGGAAACTGGAGGTAGAAATTTTAAAATCAAGGACATAGATCTGAACAGCCAACATTAATTAAACGACCCAAGTTGCACAGGGTGTTAATGGTTTGGGTACCTTAAGTTCAGCATTACTCTCTGCGTTTTTAAGCATGTGCAGCAAAAATTCAGCACTCTTTTTGGGCCATCGACCTTGTGTCCAGCCCCACTGCTTGGCCTGAAAGAAAATGGAGATTAGTCATTTTCCTTGATTTAAATTAACATTACAGCCAAGATGAATGTATTTGATCCGACATCATGGTTTCTTAGAACATGGTTTATTTCACCATCAGTCCAAGGTGTCCTCTGTCATTACAGCAACCAGAAATAGGTTTATCGGCACAGATCTTAGCCATTCTTATCCTATCCCATCACTTTTCCATTAAAATTTGTCTCTTCAAATGGCAACTAAGAATTCTCACCTGGGCACACCTGCCAACTCCACCATTGTAACGTCGGAATGGTACGCACTGTTTCTGTAAAGTGACATCTTTCAGATACTTCGTGGCTTTTCGAATATGCATACCCTTGATGGCCTGGGCAGTTTCACGAGTGTTCTAAGAGTGAATAAAGTGTTGGTTAACTAGATCAAAGCATTGTTTAATTTTTAAAGAAAATGTGAAATTTTTGGCTTTTCAAAATATCAAGCTATTTCTATTCTTTGGGGGCAAGGCAATTAAAAACAACTTGTGACTAGGCCAGGCGTGGTGGCTCACGCCTGTAATCCCAGCACTTTGGGAGGCTGAGGTGGGTGAGGTCAGGAGTTCAAGACCAGCCTGACCAATATGGTGAAATCCTGTCTCTACTAAAAATACAAAAATTAGCCAGGCGTGGTGGTGCATGCCTAGAATCCCAGCTACTCAGGAGGCTGAGAAAGAACTGCATGAACTCAGGAGATGAAGATGCAGTGAGCCGAGATCTTACCACTGCACTCCAACCTGAGTAACAAAGCAAGACTCCATCTCAAAAACAAAAAACTAACAAAAAAAGCCCTTGTGATTAAAACCCAGGGAAACTTCGCCGAAGCTAGACAAAATTAACCCCCAAACTCCATTTATTCCATCATCATGTAGTACCATTAACATTTCCCATCGTGATCTGCACACTAGGTTTTCAAATGACTTTCTGGTACTTCTAGTCAATTTCACAAACCCTACATCCTTACACCCCGATGATCAATGCCTAAATATAAGGTGGCCGCTCAGAATTTATTAATTTTCATGGTAAATCCAAAGGTGTCCTAAGAAAGTCATCACTGCAGCTACCTTTTTTGAGTGGAACATGAGGAACTGTTGGATCACAGCTATGAATCGCATACCTTAAAGTGAACACGAAGATTGGAACCTCTTGATTTGCATGCTAGAAAATAAAAAACGTTTTGGTTAATTTTTGGCATCTTGTGCCAACCCCCAAGTAGAAAATAGGTATTTATCTCCTGTACACTTACATTTCGTGGGGTTCTCCGGGTCAAGTGAATAGCGAACCATTTTCACAGATTACCTGGAGTAAAGTACAGTGTAACTGTGTCAATACGCACTTACAGTAACTCGGTATAAGTAAGTATTAGACGATTCGAACAGCTGCTCAGAGAGTAGTTGTTTTCATGATTAATCCAAAGGTGTCCTAAGAAATGCCATCATCGCAGCCATCCTTTCCTCCACCCAGGGCTTTCTTTCCCTTTTATCTGCTAGTAACTACAGCACTGCTTCCACAAAAGCAGCCACACAGACCTCACCAATCCAGTCTACCCTTTGGAAGAAAATACAGCCTGTTTCAATACAATGCTGGATCTTCCTCTACCTCCTTCCTCCCGCTCTACAGAAACCCCTTTGCTGTCAGGGCTGCAAGTAGTACCGTCTCTCCCAACACCTTCGGGCTATGACCCACGTTAGGAGCCCTCCGGTACGCAGCACTCTTGTAGAAATGTGTAAAACCTCCACCCGACTTTATTTCCCCCAAAACTTTTCCTCGTTGCGGCCACAAATGTGACGCGTATTCGGCCATCACTCACCACTGGACACTGGATCTCCGGAGTCCGCACGCACCACAGGCGGCCCCACCAGTGGAGGAGCCCGGTCGCCCCATTCCCGCCCACCACGTCCCTCTGCGGACCTCAAAGACCGACCGGCCCCGGCTCCCAAAGTCGGGCCCTCCGCCACGTCCCCCCGCATAAGAAACCACCGCCTCCAGCGAGGATTTAGTAGCTCTGGGCGTTCTCCTCCCGGGGACCTGGAGGCCGGCGCCCCCGAGGCCAGGATGGCGGTGATGGCAGGAAGATTGAGGCCCGAGAGCAACATAGGAGAAACACTCACCTCAGGCCACTTAGGGAAAGAGGAAGAGTGGTGGCTTCTGGGAGAACTCATGAGAACTTGACTTCTCGCGAGATTCGTAGCCGAAGAAACGGGATCTGAGGAGGGAGGAGAGCAGAGGTGGAAGGGAGTGTGGAATATGTTTTAAAAACGTGTGAAAACGAATTGCCTCCTTAGGGACTGTCGCAAAGTTCTCTTTTTCGTATACAGAAATAAAAATTTCAGGCTTTAAATGTCAGTCAATTAAAAACAGGGTTGTAGTTCTAGGACATCTCCGTATTATTAGATATGAAAGAAACATTTTATTTATTCGTCGGCATTAGTTAGGTTTGATTATGTGGCCCTGTACCCCTGAAAGTGGTTTGTAAATGGTCAATTAAAAAGATGAAAGGATGAGACGTAATTATGGTAATCAGGAAATTCTCAGGACGGGAATGTCATCCAATCAATTTTATTATAACCTGTGTGAAAAATGCGCTAACTGAAGGCTTTGGTTCAATACCCTCATTGTTCCCTACTGCTTCTAGATCTTCATCTGGAGGAGAAAACCTGTTGGCATTTTCTTCCCTTTTTTCCTTCCCCAGGTCACCTCTCTGGTTATTCTCTCATAGTCAGTGATGCACTTAGCTTTTGTTAGGTCTTCTATTTCATGGCACCACCACTCTAGGCAGTTCAAACTCCAGGAGAGTAGATTCCAGGCTAGGCTCACCTGCTTCCTTGACCTCAGTGTCAGAGACCTCAGCCCCAAGTCTCTCCCCTCCACTCCACTTCCATTGCTGATGCTGGATTCCCTGATGTTTCCTAGGTAATTCCCTCCCCTCACATGAGCTTTCAACTGCATGCTAACTCCCGGATAATACCCCCGCCCCACATCTTTCTCCTGAGCTAGACCCTGACAGCGAACTACTCCCTGGACATCCTTTCTGGGAGGTCCCTGAAGACCTGAGGTTATTTGAAACCTAACATGCCCTTAAACAGAACTCTTTATCTTCGCCCCCCACCCCCCGCCCGAGTTCCTCTTTTATGTTGCATGGTGACAAGAGTAACAACAATGATTCTATAAGCTTACTAGATTCCAGGCAGTATTTTCAGTGTTTCTACATGCATTTCCTCAAGTAATCCTTAGGACAACCGTTTGTAAATGATGAAGTTGATCTGGCTGCTACAATGTGTTAAAAAGAAAAAAAAAAAAAAAAAGGAACTCCCCAGCAAACCCAAGGTGCTACAGCTGGGAGTGGCAGCCCTGGGATCCAAGGCAGGCTTCTGCGACCAAACTCTGCATCCCTAGGCGACGCTGCGTTTCTCCCTTCCTTGGTTGGTGACTTCCCCATACACCTAGGATCTTAAACCAGAAAGATGAGAGACTCCCCTCTTCTTGTCTTTGCACATACAATTATTTAACAAAATCTGGATTATTCTCTTAAGTGGTCTTCTTGCCCTATTTTTTTCTGCACTTTAATATATCCTCCATATTCCTGACAGTCATTTTTCTTTTCTTTCTTTCTCTCTTTTTTTTTTTTTTTGAGACAAGGTCTCACTCTGTGGCCCCAGGCTGGAGGGCAGTGGTGTGATTTAAGCTCACTGCAACCTCCGCCTCCAGGTTCAAGTGATTCTTGTGCCTCAGCCTCCCAAGCAGCTGGGATTACAGGCACCCACCATGACGCCCAGCTAATTTTTGTATTTTTAGCAGAGATGGGATTTTGTCATGTTGGCCAGTCTGGTCTTGAACTCCTGACCTCATGTGATCCGCCCACCTCAGCCTCCCAAAGTGCTGGGATTACAGACGTGAGCCACCACGCCTGGCCCTGACAGAGTCATTTTTCTAAAATGACTGTCAGAATGATCATGTCATTTTTTGGGGTTCCTTTTTTTTTTTTCCTGTGGCCTCTGTTCCAAATATTTGGGGATGATATAAGAGCCTTCCATGATCTGGCCTTTGCCTTCCTCATCTTTTATCCCTTCTTTCTCCTTCCCATATGGACTCCAACCCTATTTTCTCTGATTTAAGGGAGAAATCAAGCCTATAATTAAAAATAGTCACACCACATTTGATTCTGTCAGCCAGCATTGGATTAGATTAGAAGACATTTAAGCCTTGTGAGATCACTTCCTTTTGAGTGAATAGTTTGTCTTTTGAACCTTCAGTGATTTTCCTATAAAACTTAAATGAACTTTTTGTTTTAGATGGAATCTCTCTCTGTTGCCCAGGCTGGAGTGTGGTGGTTCATTCATAGCGCACTGCAGCGTCTTTTTTTTTTTTCTTCTTCTTCTTGGTGTGTTACCTTTATTACATTCCTAGACTAGTTTAAAATTATATTCCTGAGACTAGTTTAAAAAACAGCCTGCAGCAAGAATATTCTCATCACCAGCTACCTTTTCCACCTTTCTTCTTTTTCTGTTGCTGTTTCTTTTTTGTTGCTGGAGCCCCTGCAGGTTTCTGTATCTTGGGAGTATGATGTTACTTGTAGAGGCAGATAGTGTGGCTGCACTGCCAGGTCTTGGGGAGGTGGGTGGGCTGCTCACAGTTTTTCTGGCATCCAGTTCTGATGAAGCTCCTGCAGTTGCTCCCTGGGTCCCTTTTCCAATCTGATCCTTATTTTTACCCTTCTTTCTTCCCTCGTAATAAGAATGTTCTTGCATTGGTAGCCATCTTTCTGGATCTGGGGTAATTTTTGCGTCATAATTCTTAGGCAATTTTCTCGTCTTTTTCTCTTTTTCAAATTTTCCCACCCTCGCCCCTTTTGTTGACCGTCTCCAGTAACTTCTCCACCCTTCTTCCAAATGTATGTAGCACCAGGAGAATTTTCAAGAGCCTTGACATCTACTTTTAGAGACATGCTGTCTGATAATGACAAGTGTTCACAAAGAGCTCTGTCTTTCTCTGGATCTACAAGTGAGTAAGCAGAAATAAGCTGTGCCAGGGTGTAAAAATCTTTTGGATTTTGTTTCCATTGCTGTTCTAGGTCACTAATTGCCTCCTTCTTCCGTTTATATTTGAGTTTGAAGTTTGCAGCTTCTTTTATCAAGGACAAATGAGCAGGAGATTGGGCCAATGGTTTTGACACCACTGAATAGTTTGTGTGAAGACCTCAATGGCAATATCAATATCTTCTTCATGGCTATATATGATCACGAATACAGACACCATGCCTGGTTTCTGCTCTAACTCCTCTATGCTTCTCAATATTACACAAGCTTAGAAATACTACCTTGAGAAATTTTCAGCTGTGCCATGATCAGCTTAATTTCAGCTGCATTTCTGGATATTGATCTGAAAATTCCTGAAGCCGCTCTATTGTTTTTGTGTGCTGCTTTCCAGGCAAACCTGGGCAGCTTGGATTAACACAGATGGGAGATGCTCCGGACTTTGGGACTATAAACTGGCGGATATTTTGTGACATTAATTGGCCTAGTTTGTGTACATAGCAAGTAAAGCATTGTTAAATTCTATAGCTTGTAGTTGTTTCTTGGAAAGCTCAAACTCCACTCTTTCTGCATTGATTAATTTCACCTTCTTCTTGGAGTCAACGACGTTTTGGTCCGTGTTAATGGTAATTATGTTATTTGCAATTACAGCTAGTAATCCCACATCTGTTGGTTTCAGTTTTATTATTTGACTGTAAAGTTGCAAAGCCTCCTCTGTTCCACCCCAAAGCTGCAGAATATAGGCCATCTGACAATGAATGATGGCCAGTCCTTCCTGTGGGTCTTCCTCAGTCCCATCAGAGTCTTCTGATAACGAACAGCGGCAGAGATCTTCAGCTTTTTGTAGGATTTTCATGGCCTGGTTCAGCTGGCCTTGTCCAATTGAAAGAGATCAAATGAAAAAAACTAAAAGGCAGAAATGAAGTCCACAGGCAAGCAGCCCGGGCGGCGCCCTCAGCCTAGTTAAAGATCGACCCCGGACCTAACCGATTAGGTTAATTAGGTTATCTATAGACTCCGGACATTGTAAGGACAAACGTTGTGAAAGTCTCTGTCCTGCTCTAATTACCGGTGTCTGCCACATATCTTAGTCCTGGACCCAGTACAAACACAATCCCCTATTTTGTCCCAACTTCCTGAGCCCAACACAAACACATCCCCCCACACATCTCAGAAACACCACCTAGAGAGCCCCTGATAAGATCACAACCGTTTGTAGTTTTACTAAAAGCGCGGGAACAAATGGAAAACTGTTAATTGTATTAACCAATTACCAGTTGTAATGCTGCAACCAAAAGAATTCCTTTGTACCTCTGTAACCTTGCATATCCTGTATGCATCGGGCTATAAAGAGCGGCCACATGCATCATTCGGGGCCCTCTTGTATGTTGTAAAACAGAGGGACCAAGTTCGAACTTGCATTAAAGATCCTTGCCGCTTGGCTTTGACTCTGGATTCTGGTGGACTTTTTCGGGGAATAAAGGGTCTGGGCATAACACAATCAGCGCACGTGCAGTGTTGTAGCACAGCTCATGTGTGCCTTCTTGGAGGCCCAACGTTCTCTGGAACTTTTCCCCAATTGCTTTGAGGAGTAACAACTGCTGAAAGGTTTGTTTTCCTTTCCTTATCATAATCATCTTGGGAGTTTCAGGTGAGATCTCTGTATACTGCTAAGCATTCATCATAGCATTCCAAACGGCATAACGCTTGTCCATAAAACTCCTTCAGTTTGTCTGTCTGCTGGTTGGCACTTTCTGTAGTCTTCAAGGCATTCTTAATTCTGTTCAGCTTGTAGTTGCAGTATGTCTTTTCTTTTTTTTTTTTGAGATGGAGTCTCACTGTGTTGCCTGGCTGAAGTGCAATGGCACTGTCTCAGCTCACTGCAACCTCCTCCTCCCGGGTTCAAGCGAAATTCTCCTGCCTCAGCCTCCGGAGTAGCTGGGATTACAGGTGCTCACCACTACGCCCAGCTATTTTTTGTATTTTTAGTAGAGACGGGGTTTTGCCATGTTGGCCAGGCTGGTCTCGAACTCCTGACCTTGTAATCCGCCTGTCTCGGCCTCCCAAAGTGCTGGGATTACAGGTGACTTACACCTGTAATCCCAGCACGGCCTATTGTTTAATGACATTTTGTTCTTTCTTTTCTTTCCTGTAGTTTCCTGACTAGCTGCCTTACCCATTATTCTCATGTTCCTGGAATTTGTGATACAAAAACAACGTATTGCCAATCAAAAGCTTATGTTTTGTTTGTTTTGAGGTGGAGTCTCACTCTGTCGCCCAGGCTGGACACACACACACACACACACAAAGTGGCGCGATCTCTGCTCACTGCAACCTCCGCCTCCCGGGTTCAAGTCATTCTCCTGCCTCAGCCTCCCAAGCTGCTGAAACTACAGGCATATGCCACCACGCCCAGCTAATTTTTTGTATTTTTAGTAGAGACGGGGTTTCACTGTGTTAGCCAGGATGGTCTCGATATCCTGACCTCATGATCTGCATGCCTCGGCCTCCCAAAGTGCTGGGATTACAGGCGTGAGCCACTGTACCCGGCTAGCTTGTGTTATTTCACTGTAAATTCTTGGTAAACAATTTAGAAACTGCCTCTTCTTTTTTCCTTTAAAAATCTACTTGTAATTGCTGCTAACCAGAGCATATATTCAAGGCAATTTGAATTTATGCTTCCAGGTTGCGATCCTCAAACTTGGCCCAAATAAACTACTTATATTATTTTTGACTCTCCTTTTGCCTTGTGTGTACATAATGTCATCTTATTGTCTCAGTTTTACTGATATTAACACTGGGCAGTTGGCCTGGCACAGTGGCTCATGCCTGTAATCACAGTTCTTTGGGAGGCCAAGGTGAGAGGATTGCTTGAGCCTTGGAGTCTGAAGCTGCAGTGAGCCATGATCATGCCATTTCACTGTAGCCTGGGTAACACAGACACCGTTTACAGAACCGAAAATTAAAAACAAAGACAAACAAACAAACAAAAAGATGGGAAATGAGTTCAGGAATTGTTGCTGTGACCCCTTCCTTATGAAGTTCCTCATCAGCTTTTCATCTAATTGCTTCAGGAGATATTAAAGTTCAGTGCCTACATTAATTATGTCATCAGGTGTTGAAAAATGATGATTTTGTAATTCTGTTATTCCATTAGCATTTTTTATATTGCACTTGTGTAAAAAAGAACTTTCTCTCTTTCAATAATTTGATTATCTTTCAATATTTTTATACCATAGAGCAGAGAATAAGTAAAAAAATTGCAATGAATAATGCACATAGGTCTTGGATCCATGTGGGACATCATTGAGGGGAACCTGCCCTTGGTGCGTCCAGCCTGCACCTAGTGCAGCTGAAGGGCACTGGGAGGGTCTTTGTTCCTTGGGTATGTTAAATAAACTGGGTTGTGCACCTGCATTTTCACTGTGTCCTGTCATGTGAAGTCAGGTATGGAATTTTCCACTTGCGGTGTTATGTTGGCTCTCAAAAAGTTTTGGATTTTGGAACATTTCGGATTTCGGATTTTCGGGTTAGGGATACTCAAGCCTATACCACATGTTGTGGCTGGATGCTTTACATTTACTATTAATAGTTCACGGGCCAGGCTTGGTGGCTCACGCCTGTAATCCCAGCATTTTGGGAGGCCGAGACGGGCAGATCATCTGAGGTCAGGAGTTCCAGACAAGCCTGGCCACCATGGTGAAACCCTGTCTTTACCAAAAAATACAAAAATTAGCCTGGAGTGGTGGCACATGCCTGTAGTTCCAGCTTCTCTGGAGGTTGAGGCATGAGAATCACTTGAACCCAGGAGGTGGAGGTTGCAGTGAGCCGAGATCGTGCCACTGCACTCCAGCCTAAGTAACAGAGTGAGACCTTGTCTCAAAACAAATGAAGAATAAACAAAAAAAAACAATAAACAAAACAAAACAAAACTAGGTTAACGGAACCTCATGATTGGATGAGATGGCTGTGGCAAGCTGGGCTGCCCAGGAAACGGACTCAGAGAGCAAACCGTGCGCCTGCGTTCCACACTGGAAGAGAGCGTCAGGAAGCCCAACTGAAGAGGGGACTGACGTCACCCCAACACTACTCCCCCACCCCAGGATTCAGTAGCTGAAGATTCCCGCAGTTGCCTCACGTTGTGGGTAGGGCTGGGCATTTGTTCCTCCCCTATTGTTCAGTCATTGGCTATGGGCGGCCCCAGGAAGAAGGTGTGACCTTGGGTGGGGCAGTCTTCTTCAGCCAATCCTCAGAGAGGACTAACCAAGCACTCTCAGCAGAGGGACACTGAATCCTTCATTCCTGGGAGGTGTCTGGGAACCATATCGCAGTGTGCACTGCAGCAGGTATTAATGTGTCATTTTACAGATAAGAAAACTGAGGTTCAGAAGGGATAGAGCCAGGATGTGAGCCTAGTTCTATTAATACCTTTGAATCCTGTGCTCTTTGCCACGGTCCTTGCTGCCAGTTCTGCACATTTGCATGCCTTCCCGGCTTCTTACCCAGGCCGCCATGTTTCCGGATGATCTTGTACTCTCTGTTCTAGTCTTGCCCTCCTGTCCTGCCCCAGGCAGTCTGTCTCTTGGTCAGCTGTCTCTCTTCGCCCCAGCTTTGGCTCTGTTCTCAGGGCTTGATCCACCACATCACGTTCCGCGTTCGCTGCTGCCTGAACTCATCAAGGTGGACCCAATGAAAACTGTGTTGAGGAGGACTATTCTGGTGCTGAGGCTGGGTACACTGGTGAGGCCAGGAACACGGGATTGAATTCTAAGCAGAGCACCAGGATAGCTGTAGCAGAAATCCAGGCAAAGGCCAAGAAGGTGGGAATGGCATAGCAAGCGCTGAATTAATTAATTAATTAATTAATTAGTTAATTTTTTAAGATGGAGTCTTGCTCTGCCGCCCAGGCTGGAGTGCAGTGGTGTAATCTTGGCTTACTGCAACCTCCCCTTCCAGGGTTCAAGCATTCTCCTGCCTCAGCCTCCCAAGTAGCTAGAATTACAGGTGCTTGCCACCATGCTCGGCTAATTTTTTGTATTGTTAGTAGAGACAAGGTTTTGCCATGTTGGCCAGGCTGGTCTGCAACTCCTGACCTCAAGCGATTAGCCGGCCTTGGGCAAGTGCTGAATTTAAACACGGCTCTCCCGAGGACTTCTGTTGGGTTCTGCCTAATGGTAACCACCGAGGCTTCGAGACTTCTCTTACTCTGCAGATCTCCTGGGAGCAGCAGGACACAAGAACCCTTAGCCTTTTCAAAGTAATAGCCATTCTCCTCACTGACCTGACAAAGACAGATGTCAAGTGGGCCCTGCAGGAGTTTGACAGTTTGTCCAAACAACTGTTTTTAGTTGAGGTTATAAATTCTTAGGAAAGGGTTTGTCAGTGTGGCACATTAAATCAGTTGGCCAGTATGGATTACTCTGACCATCTTCTTAGAAAGCAATGTCTTTGGGGATTTTCAGATGAGTGAATATTCAATGCTCTGTCTTTCAGCATTATCATCCACTTCTTCCTGCCCCTCGTAGAATTCTCTTTAGAGGATTGGCTCCTGGGCCTCCAGGAGAGCAGGCAGTAGGGTAGGGTGGTGGGGGGAGAGGAAACTCTTAATCCCTTACCAGGGATTTACTTTGTTCTTCTCATTTTGAGCCTTCCATACAATGCTGTTTTGAGCTTCACTTAGAAATTGGCCTTATTAGCTAGGAAAGGGGAATTCTTTTCGCAACAATCAGAAAATGTAATCCCTTACTCAGGCGGCTGGAGTCCTTTTATTCGCCTCTCCAGACGTTGGGCTCCTGGCTGCTCCTCTCTGCGGCCTGGCTGTCTCTCCCTTACCTCCCAGAGTTAGGGTAATAGCTGACATTTTTCTTCACTAGGCTTTCCTAAGGGATTTCATTCCGTTTGTGAGACACTTTAATTCCTCAAGCTGCAAAGTTTGCTTACTATTATTATATATATATTTTTTCTTTTTTTAGACAGAGTCTCTCTCTGTTGCCCAGGCTGGAGTGCAGTGGCACCATCTCAGCTCACTGCAACCTCTGCCTCCCAGGTTCAAGCAATTCTCCTGCCTCAACCTCCTGAGCAGCTGGGACTACAGGCACGTGCCACCACGCCTGGCTAATTTTTGTATTTTTAGTTTCATCATATTGGCCAGGCTGGTCTCAAACTCCTCACCTTGTAATCCACCCACCTCAGCCTCCCAAAGTGCTGGGATTACAGGTGTGAGCCTCCACACCCAGCTTATTCTGCATAATTTTTAAGAGGTGTGAATTGTTTTAAGATCAAATTTAAAAGTACATTTTCTTTCTCATCTTGTCATTAACTGATGTTGGATATGTGTGTGTGCTTGTGATTTCCCTGGCTGGGCCTTTGTATAACTTCAAAGAGGGCTGGTGCCCTGCCTTTGGGCTGCTGGATAGCACTCCTCCAGATCCTCCCTCTACTGAGCAGCTCTGTGGACCTGTGCAAATCTCTAACCAGCTTTGTTAGACAACAAAATACCCTGGAGAATATCAAGCCCTTTAACATACCCAGTTTGTGCTCCCAGCCATAAGATCTCTTTGGCCATGTATGTGGGATTCCCATGAAGGAGAAGCCTCATTTCCAGCAAGAATCTGGCTTCCACCTAGACTTGGGAAACATACTGAAAAGCATATTGCTGATCAACTAGACAACTGGCTTCCACTCTTGATTGCCTGTGTAATCCATCTAGAGCAGCCAGAGCAATTTATTTATTTAAAAATTTAAAATTGGCCAGACACAGTGGCTCACGCTTGTATTCCCAGCACTTTGGGAGGCCAGGGTGGGCAGATCACTTGAGGCCAGGAGTTCAAGATCAGCCCGGCCAACATGGTGAAACCCTGTCTTTACTAAAAGTAGAAAAAGTTGCTGGGCAAGGTGGCTCATGCCTGTAATCCCAGCACTTTGAGAGGCCTGGGCGGGTGGATCACGAGATCAGGAGCTCAAGACCGTCCTGGCTAACACGATGAAACCCCGTCTCTCTCTACTAAAAATACAAAAAATTAGCCAGGCGTGGTGGCACACGCCTGTAGTCCCAGCTACTTGGGAGGCTGAGGCAGGAGAATGGCTTGAACCTGGGAGGCAGAGGTTGTAGTGAGCCAAGATCGTGCCACTGCACTCCAGTCTGGGTGACAGAGCAAGACTCTGTCTCAAAAAAAAAAAAAAAAGAAAAAGAAAAAAAATTAGCCGGGCATGGTGGTATGTGCCTGTAATTCCAGGTGCTTGGGAGGCTGAGGCAGGAGAATCGCTTGAACCCAGAAGGCAGAGGTTGCAGTGAGCCAAGTTCATACCATTGCACTCCAGCCTGGGTGACAGAGTGACTCTATCACAATAAATAAATAACAAGTAAAAATTTAAAATTATTTATATGTGTTTTGTGGAAAGTCAGATATAGCAGATAAGCAGATTAAGAAAATAAAATCCTTATATTTCCAAAAGATTAACCTTCAATGTATATCCTTCTAGCATAGTGTGAGATATATACTTCATGTATGTATATACATATATACTTACCAGGTGAAATTATACTGTACATACTATTTCATAATCTGATTTTTTTCCAGTTAATCTCAATTTTACCGTGTTGGTACATTTTCATTTCTTCTAATACCTAACCTCAATTTCAGTTATCCCAGTTGTTCCCCAAATGTCCTTTCTAGTTGGTTTGTTCAAAGCAAGACCCGCCAGGCACAGTGACTCACATCTGTAATCCTAGCACTTTGGGAAGCTGAGGCAGGCAGATCACTTGAGACCAGGAGTTCAAAACTAGCGTGGCCAACATGGTGAAACCCTGTCTGTAGTAAAAATAGAAAAAATTAGCAGGGCATGGTAGCACACACCTGTGGTCCCAGCTACTCTGGAGGCTGAGGCATGTGAATTGCTTGAAGCTGGAAGACAGAGGTTGCAGTGAGCTGAGATCATGTCACTACACTCCAGCCTGGGCAACAGAGCAAGGCTCTGTCTCAACAAACAGACAAACAAAAGCAGTCACAACAAAAAAACAGAAACAAAGCAAGACCCAATCTAGGTCCCACATGACATCGGGTTGTTGTTTCTTTTTATTTCATTTTTGAGATGGGCTTGCTGTTGCCCAGGCTGGAGTGTAGTGGCGCAATCTCAGCTCACCGCAACCTCTGCCTCCAGGGTTCAAGTGATTCTCCTGCCTCAGCCTCCTGAGTACCTGGGATAACAGGTACCTGCCACATGCCCGGCTAATTTTTGTGTTTTTAGTAGAGATGGGGTTTCACCATGTTGGCCAGGCTGGTCTCGAACTCCCAACCTCAAGTGATCCACCCCCTTCAGCCTTCCAAAGTACTGGGATTACAGGTATGAGACACCACGCCAGGCCTGGTTGTTGTTTCTTGAGCCTCTTTTTTTTTTTTTTTTTTTCAGATGGAGTTTCACTCTGTCACCCAGGCTGGAGGTGCAGTGGTGCAATCACTGTTCACTGCAGCCTCGATTTCCTGGGCTCAAGCAACTCTTTCACTTCAACCTCCTGAGTAGCTGGAACTACAGGCACGTGCCACAATGCCCAGCTAATTTTTAAATTATTTGTAGAGAAGAGGTATCGCTATGTTGCCCAGACT
Source organism: Rhinopithecus roxellana (assembly GCF_007565055.1). NCBI lineage: Eukaryota > Metazoa > Chordata > Mammalia > Primates > Cercopithecidae > Rhinopithecus > Rhinopithecus roxellana. The sequence goes on along the minus strand of NC_044569.1, from coordinate 48,428,070 downwards.
GGTCTTGAAGCCCTGAGTTCAAGTGATCTTCTTGCCTCGGCCTCCCATAGTGCTGAGATCTCATGAGCCGCCGTGCCCGGCTCTCTTGAATCTCTTTTAATCTTCCATAGTTTCTGTTTTCATGATAGTCTTGTTGAAGATGGCAAGCCAGTGAATCTATATAATTTACCATCTTCTGGATTTGTCTAGTTGCTTCTTTGTGGTATCATAGCTTTTAACTGGGTGGATTCAAATTAGGTATTTTTGGCTGGAGTACATTATAGATGCTGTTGTCTACTCCACATTGTATCCTCCAGCAGACATACCTGGGTAACCATCCTGAGGAATGCTGAGGTTGACAACTGGGATGTGGTAATGACTGTCTGCTCTCCTTGAGACTAGACAGGGGTTAGCAAATCTTTTCTTTTTTCTTTTCTTTGAGACAGAGTCTTGCTCTTTCGCCCACACTGGAGTGCAGTGGTGTGATTTCGGCTCACTACAAGCTCCGCCTCCTGGGTTCAAGCGATTCTCCTACTTCAGCCCCCTGAGTAGCTGGGATTACAGGCTCCCACCACCACATCCGGCTAATTTTTGTATTTTTAGTAGAGATGGGGTTCCACCATGTTGGCCAGGTTGGTCTCGAACTCCTGACTTCAGGTGATCTGCCCTCCTTGGCTTCCCAAAGTGTTGGGATTACAGGCGTGAGCCACCGTGCCCGGCCAGGTTGTTCTCTTTTGTAATCAGTTATTAGAATCGGGAAATTTAACATTTACTATAATAATATTATTTAATCTAGAGACCATATTTAATTGCCGCCAATTATCCCAACAGTATCTTTTATGGAATTTTTTTTGGACGAAGAGCCAAATTCAGAATAAGACATTGTGTTTGGTTGCCAAATCTGTTTATTTTTCTTTAGTCTGAAATAGCTTGGCATTCTTTGTAAAAAGCTTTCTCTTATTAACTGGGGTGATTTGGTTTTCCTAAAATATAGTTTCTAGAACTATAATAACTATAACTAGAAAAATGTAATCTTTAAAAAATATAAACTATATAATATAACACTCCTCACTTCTCTCCAAAGCACTTCCCAGGTTAAAACCTTTGAAAGACTTCACATTTCACACCCAATAAAGTCCAAACTGCTTACTGTGCTGTGCAGGCTGATCTAGCTCCAGGCCCTCATTTCCTATCTTTTTCCTCTGCACTGACTTTGCTCCAGCCACACTGGCTTCTTGCTGCTTCAGGGAGACAGTTAACTCATTCCTGTCTTAATGCCTTTGCTTTTGCCCTTCCTTCCATGTAAGATGATTTACAGCTAGGTCTTCACATGTTGGCTTCTTCCAGTCACTGAAGCCTCAACTCCTTCCCTGACACAGTCTATGGAGCTCCTCTCTGATATATAATCTTGTTTTATTGTCCTCACAACATATCTCACTGAATGAAATTATCACATTTATTAGTTTTCTTCTTAAATTTCTATCTCTTTTTCAAAAAATGTAAGCTTCCTGAAGACATAGTTCTTTTTTTTTTTTGAGACAGAGTCTTGCTCTGTCGCCCAGGCTGGAGTGCAGTGGCGTGATCTCCACTCACTGCAACCTCCGACTCCTGGGTTTCAATGATTCTCCTGCCTCAGGCTCCCCAGTAGCTGGGATTACAGGCTCATGCCACCACGGCTAATTTTTGTATTTTTAGTAGAGAGGGGGTTGCGCCATGTTGGCCAGGCTGGTCTCGAGCTCCTGAGCTCAGGTGATCCGCCCACCTTGGCCTCCCAAAGTGCTGGGATTACAGGTGTGAGCCACCGCGCCCGGCAGAAAACATAGTTCTCGTCTTTTTTCCCTCCAGTGCCTAGAATAATTTTTTGTTTATAATAAGTTCTCAACAAATATTTATTGAATTACAACATAATACTGGAAGTCCTAGCCAGAGCAATTAGGCAAAAGAAAGAAAAAAAAGGACATTCAATTTGAAAAGAAGGAAGTAAAATTGTCCCTGTTTACAGATGACATGATTTTATATAGAGAAAAATCAGGCCGGATGAGGTGGCTCATGCCTGTAATCCCAGCACTTTGGGAGGTTGAGGAAAGTGGATCACTTGAGGTCAGGAGTTTGAGACTAGACTGGCCAACATGGCGAAACCCTGTCTCTACTAAAAATACAAAAAAATTAGCTGGGCGTGGTGACTTATCCCTGTAATCCCAGTTACTCAGGAGGCTGAGGTAGGAAAATCACTTGAACCTGGGAGGCGGGCGTTGCAGAGAGCTGAGATCACACTGCTGCACTCCAGCCTGGGCAACAGAGCAAGACTCTGTCTCAAAAAAAGAGAAAACTATAAAGACTCTACTCAATAATTATCAGAACTAATAAGTGAATTTAATAAAGTTGCAGGATACGAAATCAATATTCAAAAACAAGTAGCATTTCTAGACACAAACAAGAAAAGAAATCAAGATGGCACAATGGTGTATGTCTGTAATCCCAGCTACTTAGGAGGCTAGGGCAGGCAGATTGCTGCGCCCAGGGGTTCAGACCAGCTTAGGCAACATAGCAAGACTCCCATCTCAAAAAAAAGAAAAAAGATTTAGAAGATAATCCCATTTACCATAGTTACACCCCAATCCCGCCCCCCAAAAAACCCCAAACCCTAAGAATAATTTTTTCTTTTTTTGAGATGGAGTTTTGCTCTTGTTGCCCAGGCTGGGGTGCTGTGCTGCAATCTCTGTTCACTGCAACCTCCACCTCCTGGGTTCAAGTGATTCTCCTGCCTCAGTCTCCTGAGTAGCTGGGATTACAGGCACCTGCCACCATGCCCGGCTGATTTTTGTATTTTTAGTAGAGACAGGGTTTCACCATGTTGGCCAGGATGGTCTTGATCTCTTGACCTTGTGATTCACCTGCCTCAGCCTCCCAAAGTGCTGGGATTACAAGTGTGAGCCACTGCGCTTGACCTAATTTTTGTATTTTTTAGTAGAGATGGAGTTTCACCGTATTGGCCAGGCTGGTCTCCTGACCTCAAGTGATCCGCCCAACTTGGCCTCTCAAAGTGTTGGGATTACAGGTGTGAGCCACCAAGCCCAGCCCCTAAGAATAAATTTAACCAAGGAAGTAAGAAAGTATCTGCTAGGCAAACTAGAGAACACCAGTGAAAGAAATGGAAGAGAACACGAATTGGAAGACACCTGGTGTGGTGGCTCACACCTATAATCCCAGCACTTTGGGAGGCTGAGGAGGGTGGATCACCTGAGGTCAGGAGTTTGAGACCAGCCAGGCCAACATGGTGAAACCATCTCTACTAAAAATACAAAAAAATTAGCCGGGCATGGTGGTGCGTGCCTGTTAATCCTAGCTACTTGGGGGGCTGAGGCAAAAGAATTGCTTGAACCCGGGAGGCGGAGGTTGCAGTGAGCCAAGATTGTGCCCCTACACTCCAGCCTGGGCAATGGAGCAAGACTCTACCTCAAAAAAGAAAAATAAATAAAATAAAATAAAATAAAATATATAAATAAATAAATTGGAAGCCATCCCATGCTCACAGGTCGGAATAACTGTTGTTAAAATAACCATACTACCCAAAGCAATCTACAGATTCAACTAAATCTCTATCAAAATACCGATGACATTCTTCACAGAAATAGAAAAACAATCCTAAAATTTGTACCAAACCACAAACGACTGTATAGCCAAAGGAATCCTGAGCAAAAAGTACAAAGCTGGAGGCATGATGCTACAAGACTTTATAGTACAAAGCTATAGTAACAGCATGGTACTGACATAAAAACAGACACATAAACCAATGGAACAGAATAGAGAACCCAGAAGTAAATTCACATGACTATAGCCAACTGATTTTTGACAAAGATGCCAAGAATACTCATTGAGCAAAGGGTGATCTCTTCAATAAATGATTCTGGTTATTTTTATGCAGAAGAATTAAACTAGACCTCCACCTCTCACGCTATACAAAAACCAACTGAAAATGCATCAAAGACCTAAATGTAAGATTTAAAACTATAAGACTACTAGGAGAAGGTCAGGTGCAGTGGCTCACACTTGTAATCCTATCACTTTGGGAGGCTGAGGTGGGTGGATCACACTTGAGTTCAGGAGTTCGAGACCAGCCTGGCCAACATGGTGAAGCCCCATTTCTGCTAAAAATACAAAAAATCAGCCAGGTGTGTTGGTGGGCGCCTGTAATCCCAGCTACTCGGGAGGCTGAGGCAGGTGAATCACTTGAACCTGGGGGGCGGAGGTTGCAGTGAGCTGAGATTGCGCCACTTCACTCCAGCCTGGGCAAAAGAGCACAACTCCATCTCAAAACAAACAAAAATAAGTGAACAAAAACCAAAACTACTAGGAGAAAACATAGGACAAACACTTTAGGACATTGGCTTGGGAAAATATTTTTTGAATAAGAGCTCAAAAGCAACAAAAGCAAAAAAAGCAAAAATAAACAAATAGGATGATATCAAACTAAAAAGCTTCTGCATAGCAATGAAAACATTCAACACAGTGAAAAGACAACCTAAAGAATGGGAGAAAGTATTTTCAAACTATCTAACAGGGAATTAATATCCAGAACATGCAAGGAACTCAAACATCTCAACAGCAAAAAAAAAAAAAAAAAAAAATCCAATTTAAAAAATGGGCAAATGATCTGAATAGACATTTCTCAAAAGAAGATGTACATATGGCAAATACATATATGAAAAAATGCTCAACATCACTAATCATCAGGGAAATGCAAATTAAAACCACAATGAGGTATCATCCCTTCCCAGTTAGAACTGCTATTATCAAAAAGACAAAAGCTAACAAATGCTAGCAAGTATGTAGAGAAAAGAGAATTCTTATGCACTGCTGCTGGGAATGTAAACTAGTATGGCCACGGTGGAGAACTGTATGGAGGGTCCTTAAAAAACTACAAGTAGAACTACCATATGATCCAGCAATTCCACTACTGGGCATTTACCCAAAGGAAAGGAAATCAGTATATTGAAGATACCTCTGCATCCTCATGTTTATTGCAGCAATATTCACACTAGCCAAGGTATGGAAACAACCTAGGTATTTAACAACAGATGAATGCATAAAGAAATTATGATATAAATACACAATGGAATACTATTCAGCCATAAAAATGAATGAAATTCTGTCATTTGAGGCAACATGGATATAACTGGAGGACATTATGTTAAGTGACATAAGGCAGATGCTGGGTGCGGTGGCTCACGCCTGTAATCCCAGCACTTTGGGAGGCCAAGGCGGGCAGATCACCTGAGGTCAGGAGTTCAAGACCAGCCTGGCCAACATGTTGAAACCCCATCTCTACTAAAAATACAAAAAGTAACTGGTCATGGTGGTGGGCACCTGTAATCCCAGCTACTCAGGAGGCTGAGGCAGGAGAATTGCTTGAACCCAGGAGGGGGATGTTGCGGTGGGCTGAGATTGTACCATTGCACTCCAGCCTGGGTGACAAGAGCAAAACTCCATCTAAAAAAAAAAAAAAAAAAAGCCAGAACAGCAGGTTAAACCCTGCACATTATGTGTGGAAGCTAAAAAAAAGTTTATCTCATAGAAGTAAAAAGTAGAACAGAGGATACTAGAAGCTGGAAGGGTAGGGAAAGGGAAGGATAGGGAGAGATTTGCTAAAGGATACAAAATTACAGCTAGATAAGAGGAATAAGGTTTAATGTTCTCTACCACTGTAGGATGACATAGTTAACAATAATAGCTAGAAGGAGGATGTTGAATGTTCCCAACACAAGGAAATGATAAATGCTTGAGATGATGGGTATATGAATCACCTTGATCTGTCTGATCACTATACATACATGATGTGTATTAAAACATCATTATGTACCCCATAAATATGTACAATTATTATGTGTTAATTAAAAATTTATTTTAATAGTTAAATTAATCATACACACAAGGGAAAATTCTACAGACAAAAATTCCCAAAGTCCAGGGCTGTCTCTTGCTTGCTGTGGAGAATCTGATGCTAGTTGTTTCCTCTGTGATCCCCGCTCCCAATGGTGGTCCTCCTCCGTGACTTCAGGTCTCACTGGGCTCTAGTAGCTCCATCTTCTCCTTTCCTCCTCTATCCAAGGGGAAGTGAGCAGTCTTTGTTTGTTTCCTCCCTTAACTCTATCTATGCCTCTACTGGGAGTCCCTTCATTAGGGTTTTTTCACTTGAGCTACCCTTGGCGAATTCTGTTTCCAGCTGGGACCCTGGATGATGGACAGAGTAAGGAGCAACCACTATGCCCTGGCAATAAATGATGGTTCAGCTGCGTGAGCATTGTCTGTGTGTGCAGTCAGCTGCTTCCTCATCCTCCTCTTCACCATGTTAGTCCCATTTCTTTTCAACGTGCTAACTCCTTTATACTAACAATTATTAAAGAGTTGATTTGTTCAACATATCCAGTGACAAATACTCTTCTAAAAACTTGAAGTGGACAATGAGACTGGGATTAACATGCCTATGTAGAGTTGGCAATGCAATTAGATACAATTTGTGCCTGGATGACTTCATGTCTAAAATTCCACCAGTGACTAATTATGTTAGCGTTGCCTCCTTCCATCTTTCCTCTTGTAAAATTCATCTATTTCTGGAATGAATATTAATCTTTATTGAATGCTTTTCTTTTTTTTGAGACAGAGTCTCACTCTGTCTCCCAGTCTGGAGTGCAGTGGCAAGATCTTGGCTCGCTGCAATCTCCACCTCCCAGGTTCAAGTGATTCTAGTGCCTCAGCCTCCCAAGTAGCTGGAATTACAAAAGCACGCCAGCATGCCCGGCTAATTTGTGTGTGTGTGTGTGTGTGTGTGTGTGTGTGTGTGTATATATATATATATATATATATATTTTTTTTTTTTTTTTAGTAGAAACAGGGTTTTGCCATATTGGCCAGACTGGTTTTGAATTCCTGACTTCAAGTGATTCACCCTCCTTGTGCTGGAACCCCAAAGTGCTGGGATTACAGGCGTGAGCCACAGCTCCTGGCCTGAATGCTTGTTTTATGTGAGTTACTTTCGCATTCATTAAATCAAATAATCTTTACAACGCATTTTTTTTTTTTTTTTTTTTTTTTGGTTACAAGAAAGGTAAACTAACCCAGTAAATGGCAGAGCTGGAGCAGGACGGAACCCCAGGCCTCCTGGGGTGAATCCTTTGTGTTCCTGGGGAGAGTTATACATTCAGTCTCACACTTCTTTTTTTTTTTTTTTTTTTTTTTTTGAGGCGGAGTCTCGCTCTGTCGCCCGGACTGGAGTGCAGTGGCCGGATCTCAGCTCACTGCAAGCTCCGCCTCCCGGGTTTACGCCATTCTTCTGCCTCAGCCTCCCGATTAGCTGGGACTACAGGCGCCCGCCACTTCGCCCGGCTAGTTTTTGTATTTTTAGTAGAGACGGGGTTTCACCGTGTTAGCCAGGATGGTCTCGATCTGCTGACCTCGTGATCCGCCCGTCTCGGCCTCCCAAAGTGCTGGGATTACAGGCTTGAGCCACCGCGCCCGGCCCAGTCTCACACTTCTTAGTGTCAATGAATATTTTAGGTAATGGAAAGTAATTCTGGAGCCCAGAGAGAAGATAGGATGGAACTATGATAAAGGGGAAGACATGAAATGAAAATACAGCTAATTATTTAGCGAGCATCTACTTGTATGCTGAGCACTGGGTATGGTTCCTTCCACATATTCCCCAGAAGAGCTTTGTAAGGAGGATTGTGCTACCCACGTTTTACAGAGGATGAACTTGGGGCTCAGGGAAGTTTGGTAGTTTGCCCAAGGTCCTACAGCCAGTAAGTGGTTGGGGATGCATTATGCGTAGAGCTAGGTGAGCCTGACACCGTTTGCTTTCTTTCCATTACACCTGCCTGCCATGGGAGAGAATTTCAGAAAAGAGATACCAAAATTATGGGGAAACCTGTCTTGGATATTGCCAAGGGTCAGTCCAGAAAGAAGCCCTGAATACTACTATTCACAAAAACTTCATTTGAAGGACACATTTGTGTGGTGGAGTGGCTGAGGGACACCATGGGCCACTAGATGGCACCAGTTCAGCGTCGGAAGAAGCTTTTCCCCATTATTTTTGTGGGCAAAGGATGCATGTAGCACCCTGTCCTTGCTCCCCAGGGTGGCACAAGAGAATGAGTACCAGCAGGTGAATGCTGCAGGGGCCATCCTGGAGTCTGTCTGACATAGTGTCTCTGGGGTGGGCAATTTTTTTCTTTTAAGACAGAGTTTCACTCTGTCACCCAGGCTGAAGTGCAGCAGTGCCATCTCAGCTCTCTGCAACTGCTGCCTCCCAGGTGCAAGTGATTCTTTTGCCTTGGCCTCAATTTTTTGTGTATATATACTTTTTTTGGGGGGGGGATGGAGTCTCACTCTGTCGCACTGGCTGGAGTGCAGTGGCATGATCTCAGCTCACTAGAACCTCTGCCTCCCTGGGTTCAAGCGATTCTCCTGCCTCAATGTTCCAAGTACCTGGGATTAAAGGTGCCCGCCACCATGCTGGCTTATTTATTTATTTATTTATGAGACGAAGTCTCGCTCAGTCACCAGGCTGGAGTACAGCAGCACGATCTCGGCTCACTGCAACCTCTGCCTCCTGGGTTCAAGTGATTTTCCTGCCTCAGCCTCCCGAGAAGCTGGGACTACAGGTGTGTGCCACCACACCCAGCTAATGTTTGTATTTTTAGTAGAGACGAGGTTTCACCACGTTGGCCAGTGTGGTCTTGATCTCTTGACCTCGTGATTCACCCGCCTCAGTCTGCCAAAGTGCTGGGATTACAGGCATGAGCCACTACGCCCGATCTAATTTTTGTATTTTTTAGTAGAGATGGGGTTTCACCATGTTGGCCAGGCTGGTCTCAAATTCCTGACTTCAAATGATCTTCCCACCTTGGTCTCCCCAAGTGCTGGGATTACAGGCATGAGCCACCGTGCCCAGCCCAGTTTTTGTATTTTTTGGTAGAGAGGGGGTTTCTGCATGTTAGCCAGGTTGGTCTTGAATTCCTGACCTCAAGTGATCTGCCTGCCTCAGCCACCCGGAGAGCTGGGATTACAGGCATGAGCCACCACGCCCAGCCTGGAATGGGCATTTCTATTCCCTTTACACAGGTGAGGGAAATGGAGATAAGCAATACTGAGTAACTTGCCAAGGGTACTTAGGTATAAAGTTGTAGACAAGGGATTCCAAACCAGGCCTGTCTGATTTGCAGCTTGTAATTAGTGTATTGCTAGGTAGATTGGGAATGTTTGGCCTGGAACAGAAAAGACCCTGGGGTGGGATCCACGTTGACAGTCTTCTGGGACTTGAATCACCGCATGGATGAGGGTCAGAGCAGAACTAAATCCAATAGGTGGAAATTATCAGGAGTAGACTTTTTTTTTTTTTTTTTTTTGAGAAGGAATCTCACTCTGTCTCCCAGGCTGAAGTGCAGTGGCATGATCTCGGCTCTCTGCAACTTCCGCCTCCTGGGTTCAAGAGATTCTCTTGCCTCAGCCTCCTGAGTAGCTGGGATTATAGGCGCCTGCTACCACGCCTGGCTAGTTTTTGTATTTTTAGTAGAGACGGGGTTTCACCATGTTGGCCAAGCTGGTCTTGAACTCCTGACTGATCCACCTGCCTCAGCCTCCCAAAGCGCTGGGATTACAGACGTGAGCCACTGCGCTCAGCCGGGAGTAGATTTTTTTGAAAAGTGAATACATGATAAGATTTTGCTGGGCATGGTGGTTTATGCCTGTAACCCCAGCACTTTGGTAGGCCAAGGCAGGAGGATCGCTTAAGCCTAGGAGTTGGAGACTAGCCTGGGCAACGTAGTGAGATCCCATTATTACAAAAAATAATAATAATAAAAAAATAGCCAGGTTTGGTGGCTTATGCTTGTGGTTCCAACTACTCTGGAGGCCAAGGTGAGAGAATTGCTGAGCCTGGAAATCAAGGCTGCAGTGAGCCATGATCACACCACTGCACTCCAGCCTGGGCACCAGAGTGAGACCCTGTCTCAAAAAAAAAAGATTATATTTAACTAATTAAAGAGAAAATTGGCAAGGTGTTAAAACCGATTCAAAGGACAATCCGGGCTAGGTATGGTGGCTCATGCCTGTAATACTAGCACTTTGGGAGGCCAAGGCGGGTGGATCACTTGAGGTCAGGGGTTCAAGACCAGCCTGGCCAACATGGTGAAATCCTGTCTCTACTAAAAATACAAAATTAGCCAGGCATGGCAGCATGCACTTGTAATCGCAGTTACTCTGGAGGCTGAGGCGGGAGAATCACTTGAACCTGGGAGGCAGAGGTTGCAGTGAGCCGAGATCGTGCCACCGCAGAGTGAGACTGTGTCTCAAAAAACAATGAAAAAGAAAAAACAAAACAAAAACAAAGGACAATCCAGGCCAGGTGCGGTGACTCATGCCTGTAATTCCAGCACTTTGGGAGGCTGAGGTGGGCAGATCACCTGAGGTCAGGAGTTCAAGACCAGCCTGGCCAACATGACAAAAAAAATCCAATTTCTACTAAAAATACAAAAATTAGCCGGGTGTGGTGGTGGGCACCTGTAATCCCAGCTACTCGGGAGGCTGAGACAGGGAGAATTGCTTGAACCCAGGAGACAGAGGTTGCAGTGAGCCGAGATCATGCCACTGTACTCCAGCCTGGGCAAGAGGGAGAGTTCGTTTCAAAACTCAAAAAAAAAAAAGGACAGGGTCTGGATTTCTAGATAATATGAAGGGAGGACATTGCAAAACCCAGCAGCAGCTGAAGGAAATATCCTGGAGGAAGTTGAACTTTACCCTGCTTGGAAATCTATCCAGGTCTGAAGCCCCTCTACAGAGGTCCCCAGAATGTTCCCCCCTTTCCCCACTGAGTCTACTGGGGGGTAAAGTCCAAGATGACAGCTGCAGTTGTTTCCACGTGGCAGTGTCCCCTGAGGGATCCAAATAAACCTGGAGTTTTATTATCCTGACTGTGCCGATAAGAAGACTGGCCGACCCGGGTAGAGAAAGTGGAGGCCACTGTCCGGTATCCCTTGGTAGGTCCACTCATTCCTTTTCTGTTCACATCAGCCGGGCTTGTAACAGCTCCCAGTGATAGAGTATCTAGGCTGGTCACCTGATGATGGAGTCTTGTCCATTTCGAAGGCCCAGACCAATGAGCTGAAGTGAATAACTCACCCCACAATTTATTGCTCCTAGAACAAATTCCTTGTCCTGGTGATAATTCTCTTTTGTGTGGCTAAAACTATCAGCTCTGGGACAATGCGCATAACTTTGCATGGATGATAAAGCTCCACTTACTTATTTGGCTGAATAGAGTTATTATACTATTACTTCCTCTATAAGTTTCTGACATAAAGTCAGACAAACTCAAATGCAAGCTTATTTATTTATTTATGAGACTGAGTCTTGCTCTGTTGCCCAGGCTGGAGTGCAGTGGCATAATCTCGGCTACTGCAAGCTCCGCCTCCCAAGTTCAAGTGATTCTCCTGCCTCAGCCTACCACATAGCTGGGATTACAGATGGGCACCACCACGCTCGGTTAATTTTTGTATTTCTTAGTAGAGATGGGGCTTCGCCATGTTGGCCAGGCTGGTCTCGAACTCCTAACCTCAAGTGATTTGCCCACCCTGGTCTCCCAAAGTGCTGGGATTATGGGCATGAGCCACCATGCCCGACCTCAAATGCAAGCTTTTCTCTCATCATATTAATCCTGCTGAATGAATTTGGAGCTCGATTCATATGGGGGGCAAGGACCTAGAGGTCAAAGCTGTCCTCTTGAATCCTGGTGTAGTTGATGTGTGCATAAGGCTTTGCTTGTTCATACTCTCTCAGGCAGAAGTGTAATTTGAGGAAACGGAGCGTGCATGTGTGTGTGTGCATACATGTCCTGTGAGAATGAGAATGGGTGCCCACTTTTCTTGGCTCCTCTCCCTTGTGCCTCTGGGCCTTTCTGCCTGAATGCCCTCGCCTGGAAATCCTTGTCCATTTTTCTCATTCAATGACCAGAGCACCAACTATGGAGTTTGGAAACCTGGCTCCAGCCCTGATTCTGGCATTGACATGCTCCACAACATCGGTGAAAGCAACTGGCCTCTTTGAACATCCCTTCCTGGTGTGTGGCAGGAAACATTTGGTTTCCTTGAACTGAACCCGCCTGACAATGGGAAGATTTTTCTGAACCACCTCCCCTGCTGGGTAGCTGTAGGGATTAAATGATGTAACAGAAGGTAAAGCAGGATTATTTTTTTAACTTTTGTCTATTTTCAATGCCCTCCTATGTATCTTCAAGGCCAGAGCCTTCTGAGACACTCCAGCCCACAGTGACTGCTCTCCTATGATCTGTCACTTCTTTAGCCTTATACTGCTTTGTTTATTATGATCTATTTATGTGTTGCGCTGTATCCACTTGTCTTGTCCATAAGCTCTTTTTCTGCCCTTTTGAACCTTTTCAGTGGCTAGTGTGCTGCCTTCATCATAACTGAGTTCAGTATGTCTTTCTGGATTGACTACTTAATTGAATCTGGAATACGGGGAAGGAGACTTAGTGTAAAGGGACCACCCAATACAAGGTCTGGGATTATTTTATGCCGTATTTCATGGTGGAATAAGGAATGGATAACACAGTGTGAATGAATAATGCAGTGTATCATGAGTTGGGAAGGGAGAAAAAACAGGGTATCTGTACAAGTCATTTTCTTTTTTTTTCTTTTCTTTTTTTTTTGAGATGGAGTCTTGCTCTGTTACCCAGGCTGGAGTGCAGTGGTGTGATCTCGATTCACTGCAACCTCTGCCTCCTAGGTTCAAGCGATTCTCCTGCCTCAGTCACCCAAGTAGCTGGGATTATAGGAACATGGCACCGCACCCGGCTAATTTTTGTATTTTTAGTAGAGATGGGGTTTCACCGTGGTGGCCAGGCTGGTTTCAAACTCCTGACCTCAAATGATTCGCTTGCCTCAGCCTCCCAAAGTGCTGGGATTACAGGCATGAGCCACCACACCCAGCATATACATGCCATTTTCAATCATTTGGACTTGAATCACCTGGTTTTATTTGGTCAATGAAAGCAGAGGACAATGGTCAAACTTACTATTTGGGTCTTTGAGACAAAGTAACCAGCTGATTGACTGTCTTTTCTGCTCAGCAGAACTTGCTGGCGCTGGAAGCCATGAGGAATAACTGAACTGAGGCGAACAGCAGGCTCGTAGCCAGGGAGGAAACAGCAACATAGCAACATCTTTATTTTTGCCTTATTGGTGTAACCTTGTTCACAAAGAAGACATGGAAGGGAAAGGACTTGGAGAGCAAGAGAGGAAACAGAAAAGAAAGATTGTGAGGAAGGGCCACAAGGAAGCAAATGGAGCTTCCATTTCATGCTTGGGGAGTATTCAGAGTGTTCATGGGAGAACTGTGGGTGGGCTTGCTTCACATGCAGGGAGAGGCCTGGCCAGACCCACCTCCCTCCCAGTTCTGACCCCAGAGTGAGGTCAATATCCAGTCTCCACGTGAATGATTCTCAGACCCCAACCTTTCCCCAGCAGGTAGCAAAGGCCGCCTCACCTGAGCCTATGCACAAGCCTGGGCTCAGAGATTCTCTCAAGCCCCAGTGTCAGTTCTCTCCAGATCAAGAGAATCAACAGAGTATATATATTCTTGCCTCTGAGCAAGAAGGAATTCTTTTCTATGCAGGCTTTCAACTGATTGGATGAGGCCCAGCCATTCAATGGGTCATCTAATTTACTCAAAGCCTATTGATTTACATTTAATCTCATTTAAAAAACACCTTCGGCCAGGTGGAGTGGCTCATGCCTGTAATTGCAGCACTTTGGGAGGTAGAGGTGGGTGGATCACTTGAGGTCAGGAATTCAAGACCAGCCTGGGTGGCCGGGCGCGGTGGCTCAAGCCTGTAATCCCAGCACTTTGGGAGGCCGAGACGGGCGGATCACAAGGTCAGGAGATCGAGACCATCCTGGCTAACACAGTGAAACCCCGTCTCTACTAAAAATACAAAAACTAGCCGGGCGAGGTGGCGGGCTCCTGTAGTCCCAGCTACTCGGGAGGCTGAGGCAGGAGAATGGCGTAAACCCGAGAGGCGGAGCTTGCAGTGAGCTGAGATCCGGCCACTGCACTCCAGTCCGGGCGACAGAGCGAGACTCCGCCTCAAAAAAAAAAAAACAAAAAACAAAAAAAAAAAAAAAAAAAAAAAAAAAACAAGACCAGCCTGGGCAACATGGTGAAACCCTGTCTTTACTAAAAATGCTTAAGAAAAAAAAAAAATTAGCTGGGCGTAGTGGCACATGCCTGTTATCCCAGCTACTTGGGAGGCTGAGGCAGGAGAATTGCTTGAACATGGGAGGTGGAGGATGCAGTAAGCCAAGATTGCACCATTGCACTCCAGCCTGAGCAACAATAGTGAAATTCCATTTAAAAACAAACAAAAACAAAAACAAAACAAAACAAAAAAAAAAAACCTTCGAAGAAACATCTGGAATAATGATCAACTATCTGGGTACTGTGGCTCACCAAGTTGGCACATGAAGTTAACCATCCCAGCTGGAAAGGGAAGATGGCTCCGTGGCAGAGCTGACTTTGGAGGGAGGGCAGCAACTACCGCTTTCCACCCCCCTTCTCCTTTTTTAACATTATTCACTTATTTATACTTTCAAACAGGAATATAGGCACATAGTAAATAATTCAAGAGGTCTAGAAAGGTAGAAGGTGAAAAGTAAGTCTCCCTTTTACTCCTGATCTGTTTCTTGGGAATTCTTTCAGAGAGATAATACAAATCTATAAGCATTTTCCCTTTAAAAGCATAAAGAGTAACATATTCCACATACGTCACATGCTTTTCTATGACTTGCTTTTTTCTTAGCAAAGCAAAGAAAAAGTGGAGTTTTTTTCTATATCGGTCCACGTTGATCTACCACATTCTTTTTTTTCTTTTTCTTTTTTTATTTTTTTGAGATGGAGTCTCACTCTGTCACCCTGATCTCGGCTCACTGCAACCTCCACCTCCCAGGTTCAAGCAGTTCTCCCTGCCTCAGCCTCCCGAGTAGCTAGGACTACAGGAGCCTGCCACCACACCCGGCTAATTTTTGTATTTTTAGTAGAGACAGAGTTTTGCCATGTTGGCTAGGCTGGTCTTGAGCTCCTGACCTCAAGTGACCCGTCCACCTTGGCATCCCAAAGTGCTGGGATTACAGGCATGAGCCATGGTGAGCCACGGTGCCCGGCCTCTACCACATTCTTTTCAATGGCCACATAGTATTCCCCAGTATGTTTCAGCGGTCTCCTAGGGATGCACATGTAGGTTGCCTCCAGCCTTTTGATCCTATACACACCTTGCTGCAACAACTGTGCTTGCACATCTGTTCTTGAAGCTGCCCTTTTCTTGCTTACACCCATGACTTCCTGAATGTATTCTTCAGATGAGCTTAATAATGTTTTTCTGTCTTATCCCCCATCCCTTCTGGTCTCTTCTGCCTCCATTCATCCTTTTTAAGCTGAGTGACTGCGTCTTCTGCAGGGCAACGTGCTCCCTCCAGTAAGAAGTTAATCTCTCTCTGGTTTCCTGAGACTCTCCCGAACTGGACAGTGTCTGCTTGTGTGTCTTTATCCCACCCCAATTGTGGCTCTTTAGATTGGGCTGGAATTGCCCATTGTCAAAGAGAGCCTGTATATTTTTCTAAGCTAATTTCACAGGCAGCAGCATTCAGATTCAAATTTCCCCTGGCAATTGGCTGCAGTCAGTCAAAGTGACTAAGGAGAAGAAATTGTAGCCAGACAGGTCTCACAATCCTCTTGCCTGGTAGAGGATTTTATTGGCTGCAAATCCCATCACCAGGCAGGCAGACGTCCTCATCACTCCATGACAGGTCCTGGGGCAGGCTGTGATAGATGGTGAAGGTTGGGCCACCTCTGGGCCCTGGAAATAAGTTCTGACTCCCAAGTGCCTGGAGAGTGTAACAAAGAGAGGGGCAGCAGGAGCTGGAAGAGGTTACAGAGATCATGCCACCCAATACTGCTTTTCAACAGATGAGGACCCAGACCTAGTTTGCTAAAAACCAGTTCTAAGCTGCATCTATCAGACCAGTGGCCCTAACCCTTTAACAAACCCCTTGGAGAATCTGATGCAATGAGGCCCTTCTTCCCTGTAAACTGAATATGCATATCCATACAATATTTTGGATGCACTGTGCGTTTTGGTTGGGGTGGTGTGGGGAGAGAGTATTCTGGTTTAAGTCACAGAAGATCATGCCTGTGAAAGGTTTCCTCTCAAAGGGCTACGCAAATGCCAGGGATTAAAATTTTCTTTCCTACATTACTCAGACCAAAACATTTCCCCACTAACCTGTCTTTAGCTAAACTGGCTTTCAATTCATTGCATTTCTGGAAAGTACTGATTAGAATATGACAGCTGAGCACCCCCTTTTCTGAGAAGAAATTGGTTTTCTTAATTCAGTGAAGTGTGGACGTGCTTAAGTTTACCATAGCTGCTGAAAAGCTTCCTTCCTCTTATATTGGGTGGCATGTGTTCAGGCTGAACCAGCAGCATAGAAAGTTCTGGCCTGGCCTTTGACTGGCTGCCCCATCTGGGACCACTGCCCACTTGAGGGTGGATCCAACAGAACTGGGACCAATGGGTGCAAAATATGAAAGGATTTATCTCCCCTTTGTGAGAGGAAAAATATTTTATCTCTCACTCATCTTTTTTTTTTTTTCCTTTCTTTTGAGATGGAGTCTCAAAAGACTGTTGCCCAGGCTGGAGTGCAGTGGTACAATCTCGGCTCACTGCAACCTCCTCCTCCTGGGTTCAAGCAATTCTCCTGCCTCAGCCTCCCAAGTAGCTGGGATTACAGGTGCCTGCCAACACACCCGGCTACTTTTTTTGTATTTTTAGTAGAGATGGGGTTTTACCATGTTGGTCAGGCTGGTTTCGAACTCCTAATCTCAAGTGATTCTCTCGCCTCGGCCTCCCAAAGTGCTAGGATTACAGGTGTGAGCCACTGTGACCAGCCTTTTTTTTTTTTTTTTTTTTTTAAACAGGGTCTTTCTCTGTCATCCAGGCTGGAATGCAGTGGTGTGATCATGGCTAACTGCAGTCTTGACCTCTCAGGCTCAAGTGATCCTCCTACCTCAGCTTCCTAATAGTGGGACTATAGGCATGCAACAACCATGCCCTGTTAGTTAAATTTTTTTTTTCCATCGATACGGGGTTCCTACGATGTTGCCCTGGCTGGTCTCAAACTCCTGGGTTCAAGCGGTCCTCCCAACTTGGCCTCCCAGAGTGCTGGGGTTACAGGCATGAGCCACCACCCCTGGCTTCCCACTAATCCTAATCAATATATAATATGATCTCTTCCCACTTTACCAAGTAAATTTGTTCATTTTAGAAAATACAGACAGGCAAAAAAGAGAAAATAAAAGTTACCAGTAATTCCAACTCTCATAGTGTTAGTATTTTGGCGTGTGACCTCCCAAACACACGTGCACACTCTCACACACTCAGGGTCATTTTATACAATGTGATTATATATTGTGCTTCCTGTTTCAGATCTGATTATTTCTCTTAAAAAATATAGGAATCTTCCAACAACTAAAGCGGTCCAATAATGGAATGGGCTGCCTCAACTCTGGAAATGTCGCGCCTCAACTCTGGAAATGTTTAAGTGGAGGTTTGACAGGAGCAGCTGTGAAAGCGATTTCTGCAGTAGGGAGGCACTTAGGTCCGCAGATTTTTAGGGATTCCATGCACTAGAGGCCTTGGCAAAGTTTCCTCTGTGAATTGCAGGAACTCCTGGGCAGGTGGTTCCCTCCCTTCATATCTCACCCTCTTACTAAGCCCCACAATGCCATTTGCTTGGCTCTCCCTGGAGGGGCTCTTGGGCCAGACAAAGTGAAATCAGCATCCTTCTCTGCTCTTCTGCCAGCATTGTTACCAGCCTCAGGGGAACCATCTTACTTGCAAAGGCTGTCATTAGTGGAAGGATTTTACTTCCAAGCTGTGACCTAATTGGTTTTATTCTTAATACAAACGAGAGAGTATTCCATTTCTATTCTATTGCCATCTTACAGCAGGCACTTGGGTTTTTGGTTGTATGGCTGGTTGTTTTGTTCAGGTGTGTGTCCATGTGTGCACATGCACATGTGTAGTGTGAGATTTTTAATTGCCCAAATCATCCTAATGCAAGTGTTTCCGCATATTCGAATCTCACATTGACTAGTGTGCATCTGTAAGTGGGCAAGGCTGGCAGATTGTTATGTAGTGAGAATCTGGTTAGTCAAAGTGTGTGTGTCACAAAGGAATCCGACCTTTATTTTATCAACTTAATTTAATTTTTAGATTTCAATTACGAAATATTTCAAGAATACAAAGAAGTACAGAAAAATATAATTGACCCCCCCATCTATTGTTCATTCACTTGATTGAACAAATGTGTAATATTTGCCATATTTACTTCCTACTTCTTTTTGTAGGAAATAAAATATTAAAGGCACTGTTAAAACCCAATACACTCATCCCTTTCAGATCCCTCTCCATGGGCAAACCACTAACCTGAAGTTGCATGTTTTCATATTTTTACTATGGATATGAATGCTGCCATAAATAATACTTTGTTTTGCTTATTTTAAAGACTTACAAAATCTGGCTGGGCATGTGGTTCACTCCTATAATCCCAGCACTTTGGGAGGCTGAGGCAGGTGAATCACTTGAGGTCAGGAGTTCGAGACCAGCCTGGCCAACATGGTGAAACCCCTTCTCTACTAAAAATACAAAAAATTAGCCAGGCTTGGTGGTGCACACCTGTAGTCCCGGCTACTTGGGAGGCTGAGGCAGGAGAATCACTTGAACTCGGGAGGTGGAGGTTGTAATGAGCCAAGATCGCACCACTGTACTCTAGCCTGGGCAATAGAGCAACACTCCATCTCAGAAAAAGAGAAGATTTTCAAAATGGCATCATACTGTCAATATCATTTGCAGCCTTCATTTTTTACATAATACTGTATTTGTGAGATTTATCTGTGATTTATCCATGTTGCTTTCATAGATTCCTTTGGAATAGTATATACTATCCCATAGTATGAAATGGTACAATGTAGCCATTTTCCTAACTAGACATTTAGGTTGTCCTTTCCCCCTACCCATACCTCTTTTGTTGCTATTGCAAGTAAGACTGTGATGAAACCCACAGACTTGCTTCCGTCCCTGTATGCAAGTGTGAGAATATTCTGAAAACACAGATCTTGAAGTAGAATTGAGGATCCATAGGGTGTGGAACTTCATTTTATAAGCTGAGAATAAAGGGTATTTTAATTGTTAGTTTATTTTTAAAAATTGTGGTAAAATATATACAACAAAAATTTACCATGTTAACCATTTTTAAGTATACAGTTCGGTGGCATTAAGTACAGTCACGTTGTTGTGCAACCGCCACCACCATCCATTTCTGGAACATTTTCCTCTTCTCCAGCTGGAACTCTACACCCATTAAGCAATTAAGTCCCTAGTCAACCCTCTCCCTAGCCTCTTGTTTTTGTCCTAAACAGAAGAAGTCAATATTACTCCTTCATTAATTCCGTAAACATTTACTGAGTATCTAGCGTGTGTCAAATATATAAATAGGAAATTATATGAATAAAATTTAGTTTTTGCCATCAGGAAACTCCCACCCTAATTGTTGGAGCCCAGGAGTTTGAGGATGCATTGAGCTATGATCATGCCAGTTGCACCACTGCACTCCAGAGTGAGGAACAGAATAAGACCCTGCATCTAAAATAATAATAATAGCAATTTAAAAAATTGGCTAGAGGCCGGGCCTGGTGGCCTCCCAGTACTTTGGGAGGCCGAGGTGAGTAGATCACCTGAAGTCAGGAGTTTGAGACCAGCTTGGTTAACACGGTGAAACCCCGTCTCTACTAAAAATACAAAAATTAGCTGGGCGTGGTGGCGCGTGCCTGTAGTCCCAACTACTTGGGAGGCTGAGGTGGGAAAATTGCTTGAACCTGGGTGGTGGAGGTTGCAGTGACCTGAGATCACACTATTACACTCCAACCTGACCAACAGAGCAAGACATTGACTCAAAAATAAATAAATAAATAAATAGGCTAGGAGTGGTGGTTTATGCCTGTAATCCCAGCACTTTAGGAGGCCGAGGCGGGAGGATCACTTGAACTCAGGAGTTTGAGACCAGCCTGGACAGTATAGCAAGACCCCATCTCTACTAAAGAGTGCCTGTAGTTCCAGCTACTTGGGAGACTGAGGTGGGAGCATTGCTTGAGCCCGGGAGATCGAGACTGCAGTGAGCTATGATTGTACCACTGCACTCCAGCCTGGGTAACAGAGACAGACCCTGTCTTAAAAAAAACAACAAAGGAACTCCTATTCTAGCTGAAGAGAGACATAAAAACAATTATATGGGACATGTTTTAGAAGCCAAGTGCTAGGAGATCCCAGAGTTACAGCAATGAATTCATGGGTGGGAATAAGGTGAGATGAGGTGGGGAGTGGAAGATAAGAAAATCCTCAGAAAAAAAATAATTTTTAAGCTGAACTTTGAAGCATGAAATACAATTTTTTCCAGGCAACAATGGGGGTAGGGTATGGATTTGTGTAAGTGCCTTCAATCAATCAAGAAATATATTGGTATCAGTCAGGGCCTAACCAACATAAGAGATACCACTGTAAGTATGTGAAACAGAGGAGATTCCCAGTTACACAGGGGATGGAGGAGATGAGGAGCTGAACAGGAGCTGATGATGCCATTCAGAGAATAGCAGCAGAAAGAATACCCTACAATCCTTAGGTCAGAGTCAAGGGAAGGAGGTGGTATCACCAGAGCCAAGGGCTGGGATCACCTGAAGGAGGCTGGAATCACAGCTGGTCTGGCTGATAGCAATTGGAGCCATGCTGGAGCCATTGCCTCCCCTGGAGACAGAGAGGGAGGGGGTCAAACACCCTGGCTTTTATTCCCACCACAGTTCACTTCCCATTGTCTGAAAGAGCAAAAGTAGCACACTGAACTAATCCAGAGAGAGTAAGCACAGAAAGCAGCTACCACCCCTAGGGTGGGGGGCAGAAGGGACAAGAAGAGGTTAGGGACATCAGAATTAGAACATCAGAGGAGAGGCCACATGGAGCTGGTGTCCAGACTTCTTTTTTCTTTTCTTGTCTTGTCTTGTCTTGTCTTTTCTTCTTCTGTTAAATACAGATGGGGTCTCACTATGTTGCCCAGGCTGGTCTCAAACTTCTGGGCTCAAGTGATCCTCCAGCTTTGGCCTCCCAAAGTGATACCAATTGGGGTCACTAACCTGAGACACTGAGGTTGTAGGTTTTATAGGACGTGGTATGGGCTTTGAGTCTTGACCAAAATATGACACTGATTTCCCCATAGACATATGGGTCTGGAATCAAGGAGTAGATGCAGGAGAACCTCCATGAATTATTACCTTTGTTAAAACAAAATTATAAATGGAGATTGGGCCTAAAAAATTCCTGAGCAGGCCAGGTGCTGTGGTTCACACCTGTAGTCCCAGTGCTTTGGGAGGCTAAGCTGGGATGGTCACTTGAAGCCAGGAATTTGAAACCAGCCTGGGCAATATAGTTAGCTGTGTGTGGTGGTATGCCCTTGTAGTCCTAGCTACTAAGGAGGCTCAGGCAGGATGGCTTAAGCCCAGGAATTCGAGGTTACGGTGAGCTGTAGAGACCCCCTCTCTAAGAAAAGAAACAAAATTCCTGAGTAAATAAAACCAGTTAGGCCTTAAAATAGCCTTAACCTTGCTTAGGCTGTGAACATCAGTGAAACTTAACTTGGGTCAAAACTGTGAATATAGGTAAAACTTAACTTGAGTCATTTCTGGTGCATGCTTATGTTAGGCAGAAAACTTAACCTCAGCCAATCATAAGCAGCCAATTTACATGATTATGTAACTAAGGACTTTCCAACAAAAAAGGCAATTTTGTAATTGCAAAAATAATCAAATAATTTTTAAATTTTGCTTCTGAATTTACCCCCAAAATACTTGCCCCTGATGATTTGTCATTGGAATACTAAACCCGTTTTGGTCCAGTGTACCCAATTTATGAATTACTTCTTATTCAAATAAACAGTTAACAATTTTATTGTGCTTCAGGTTTTTCATTTGCAGTTTGGTGTCAAAATACGGATCCAAAGGTGACAACCACCCCCATCCCACTGCTATAGTTTGAATGTGTCCCCGACAGTTTGTATGTTGTGAACTTAATTCCTAAAGCAGTGGTGTTGAGAGGGAAGACCTTTAAGAGGTGATTGTTAGGTCACGAGGGCTTGCCCTCATCTATGGGGTAATGCTGTTATAGGCAGAGTGGGCTAGTTATCAGGAGAGTGGGTTCCTGAAAAAAGGATGAGTTCAGCTCAAGAAGGCCCTTGTCAGATGCAGGCCCTTTGACTTCGGACTTCCCAGCCTCCACAACTATGAGAAATAAATCTCTGTTCTTTATAAATTATTCAGTCTGTGGAATTTTGTTTTAGCAACACAAAATGGACTAAGACACCCAGCAACCCCCAGGAGCATCAAGGAAGCAGGCATGAGGTTCCTACTGAGCACACCATGCTCACTGCTTTCTCTCTGCGTCTGGAGGTCCTGAGTGAGTATCTCTTGGATTTTGATCTCCACAGTTTGTGTCCTGAGTTCTCCAAGTTTGAGTAATTTTATTTATTTTATTTTATTTTATTTTATCTGATATGGAGTCTTGCTCTGTTGCCCAGGGTGCAGTGCAGTGGTGTGATCTAGCTCACTGCAACCTCTGCCCCCTGGATGCAAGCAGTTCTTGTGTCTCAGCCTCCTAAGTAGCTGGGATTACAGGCACACGCCACCATGCCCAGCTAATATTTGTACTTTAGTAGAGACAGGGTTTCTACGTGTTGGCCAGGCTGGTTTGGAACTCCTGACCTCAAGTGATCCGCCCACCTCAGCCTCCTAAAATGCTGGGATTACAGGCATAAGCCACTGTGTCCATCTGAGCTGTTCTATTTTAATTAATTAATTTATTTATTTCGAGACAGGATCTCACTTTGTCACCCAGGCTGGAGTACAAGGGTGTGATCATGGCTCACTGCAGCCTTGAACAAAGCAGGGTTCAAAGCAATCCTCCCATCTAAGCCTCCAGAGTAGCTGGGACTACAGGTACATGCCACCATGCCTGGGTAATTTTTTTAAAACATATTTTTTCGTAGACATGGGGGCCTTGCTATGTTGCCCAGACTGGCCTTGAACTCCTGGGTTTAAGTGATCCTCCTGCCTCAGCCTCTCAAAGTATTGGGATTACAGGAGTAATTTTATTTTTGACTGGACCCAGAGGTTGAACTGGGTGTTCAGTGGGAACTGGACTGGGTTCAGTTGGAGGCTTCAGGTAGGTAAAATTTTAGAGGGACAGGGTAGGACATGTTCATCAGCATCTAAGGAGTCTGGGAGTCCTCTGTCCAGAACACAAGCCAATAATATGTTCAGAAATTATGGACCCCAAATCTGTGGTTTTCTAGAGAAATGAATGTACCTTGCTAGAGACCATTTAAAGTGGCAGTGGGATGAGTTAAAACATTTTTTTAAAAAAAACTTTTTAATTTCTAGGTTCACAACAGTGAGGAGTTTTGAGCTGGATACAACTGTTCATTTATGGGGCACATTGGAAAAGGAGGGATCACACATATCTCAGAAACAATGGAATGCATTTCCTGTTTGGTAGACAAAGGCTTCTAAAAGGTTTACTGGTTCCAAAATTGCCTCTCAAAACGCCTCCTTTCTAAAGGCAAATAAGGAAACTGAAAAGCTTAAGAGATGAATTAAAGATGAAAATAAAAATAATTATATGGTAACTGATATGACTTTGACTATTTCCTCCCTTTATCCTCAATATATTTGTTCACCCATTTTCTCAGCCTACACCTACTAATCCTTTTGCCCAGTTATGCTTATACCCTGAAGATGATAAGCTATGGGAAGTTTGGCCCTCAGAACAGCCACGTCTGGTTCCTATAACTGCTTTTGCTCAAAACCGAGTAAAAAAACTAGTGAAAAATTGAATTCAGAGTCACAGCAAAAGATTTTCCAAACCTTAGAGAAAACCCCAAAAAATTTGCTGAGGAATTTAGAATTCTCACAGGAGTCCATGACTCTGGACCTCCCAATTTGTGTCAGATTATACACATGAGATGGGACCTGGGGAGGCAAGTAAGTGGATGGCCACAGCAGGAGGGGATACGCCTGAGGAAGTACTGCCAGCCATGCAAGTGGTACTTCTAGGGTGGCCCAAAGATGCCAGAAAAATGGCTGAAAAACTTTAGAAGCTATCCCCATTGTCTTTCCATAAAAGATTCACTGCTCCATTATTCAAACGTGTGAAAGGAAACTAAAAACTCGGGACCCCAATTCACCATGCCAAAGGAAAAAATCAAGCTGAAAGCTGAGTCATGTAAGAAGCTGCCTTTTCTTTTGTTCCTAAGCAGATAGCTACAGATGAAAGGTGAAATATCTCCACAGGGGCCTTATCTTATATAACCTGTCCATTTACAGAGTGCAAGATGAATGCATAATCGACTATCCCCCTACCTGCTTCTTTTCTCTTGCAACACCTGGATTACCAGGCCCTCCCTTTTTCCCCTCCAGCTCGCTTTTGCCCCTTAAATACTGAAGCACTCAAAATCATCTTTGGACAAAGGCACAGACCACAGACTGTTTCAATGAGTCCATGTTTATTTCTTCCAGGCATTGTCCCTAACCTTGGCAAAATAAACTTCTAAGTTGATATCCAATATGTATATGTGCAATTTTAAAGGGACTTTATGGTTTTTTTTTTTCTCTCTCTCTCCCAGGATCTTGTTTTTTGAGAAAAAGTTTTTTTCTTTTTTCTTTTTTTTTTTTTGATTCTCAGTCAACTGAATTCTGTTCTCTCCACTTACTTCTGCCTGTCTCTCCTTCCTTTTGCCATCCTCTACTGTATGAGGAACCTAAACTAATTTCTAACAGCCTGGGATTCCTTGACGAAAACAGAGAAGGTGCCAGACTCCTTTTTGGGGAATTTTCCTCTGCGCTTCCTTATGGAATCCCAAGAGGACGAACAGACAATTTCTGCTCAGATCTTTTTTTTTTTTTTTTTTTTTTTGAGACGGAGTCTCGCTCTGTCACCCAGGCTGGAGTGCTGTGGCCAGATCTCAGCTCACTGCAAGCTCCGCCTCCCGGGTTCACGCCATTCTCCTGTCTCAGCCTCCCGGGTAGCTGGGACTACAGGCGCCGCCACGTCGCCCGGCTAGTTTTTTGTATTTTTTAGTAGAGACGGGGTTTCACCGTGTTAGCCAGGATGGTCTCGATCTCCTGACCTCGTGATCCGCCCGTCTCGGCCTCCCAAAGTGCTGGGATTACAGGCTTGAGCCACCACGCCCGGCCTCTGCTCAGATCTTAAACTGCTTGTTTTTGTATTGTGTTGTCTGATTTTTCTTTTGACTCAAATAGTTATATAAACCAAAAATACAATTCTAAGTGCCCCCCTACCAACTGGTGGACCCTCCCCTTGGCCAAGGGTATTCCAAAGTTAACCTGAAAAACTAGTTCAGGTCATGATGGGAAGTGGGGGTCGGATATTATATCCTCCTCCCTTTGGAATTCAGGCACAGCTGGCCAGCATTAGCATTAAAGCAGAGACCTTACGGCTGATAGAACAGAATTTTTTTTTTTTTTTTTTTGAGATGGAGTCTTGCTGTTACCCAGGCTGGAGTGCAGTGGTGCTATCTTGGCTCACTGCAATCTCCACCTCCAGGGTTCAAGTTATTCTCCTGCCTCAGCCTCCTGAGTAGCTGGGATTACAGGCACACACCACCAGGACTTTCTAAGTTTTGTATTTTTCGTAAAGATGGGGTTTCACCATGTTGGCCAGGCTGGTCTTGAACTCCTGACCTCAGGTGATCTGCCCACCTTGGCCTCCCAAAGTGCTAGGATTACAGGTGTGAGCCACCATGCCGGTCCAG
This sequence comes from Rhinopithecus roxellana, assembly GCF_007565055.1. NCBI lineage: Eukaryota > Metazoa > Chordata > Mammalia > Primates > Cercopithecidae > Rhinopithecus > Rhinopithecus roxellana. The sequence goes on along the minus strand of NC_044569.1, from coordinate 48,402,097 downwards.
AACAGACTTTTTAACTCTGATAAGAAACGCAGTCTATTTTCTCTGAAGCTTGACGGCTTCATCTGCATAACAAGAACCTTGGTCTCCAAAACTACCTATCTTAATGCAGACACTCCCTTCTATTGATTCTAGATCTTTAGATAAACTCTTTCAACTAATTGCCAGTCAGGAAATCTTTGCATCTACCTATGACCTGGAAGCCCAATCTTACCCCCACCACCAGCTTCTTCAAGTTGTCCCACCAATGTACATCTTATACGTATTGATTGGTGCCTTATGTCTCCCTTAAATGTATAAAACTAAGGTGTAGCCCAACTACCTTGGGCATATGTTGTCAGGACCTCCTGAGGCTGTGTCCTGGGAATGTCCTTAACTTTGCAAAATAAACTAAATTGATTGAGACTTGTCTCAGATACTTGTTGGTTTACGGTTATTTACAACAGGGGCTGCTCTTGGGTGTTTAAGATAAGAAAGGGCGTGGTTTAGACAGTTAGAGAAAAGTCTTTGTAACAAAGTGCACTGTAAAAGCATAAGGTGGCCTAGTCCCACCACAGCTCTCTTTTTTTTGGAGACCCAGGATTCCCTGTGAGCTCTGCTCAGAGCTCAGAGATCCAGTTAAAAGATAGAGACTAATTTTAAAACTACTTGTCTAAATTAAAGTGGTCTCCTCATACAATCCTGTGGTAGATTTCTATACTTTTAGGTTTGACTTGCCAGGCATTTTTAATCTTTCTCTAACACACCACACACACTCTCTCTACTTTGAGATATAAATATTGCTATCTGATTTTCACCTAAGAATTGTTCCTTTAGTATGCACATTCAGGGCCGTCTTACTGACAATTGCCTAGGGTAATGAAACAGGTTATCAAAAAATTGGAAGTCTTGGCTGGGCATGGTGGTTCCTGCCTGTAATCCCAGCTATTCAGGAGGCTGAGACAGGAGAATCACTTGAACCCAGGAGGTGGAGGTTGCAGTGAGCTGAGATCATGCCACTCCAGCCTGTCCGAGACACTGTCTCACAAAAAAAAAAAAAAGAAAGAAAAATAAAGAAAAACAAAATCCAAGAAATTGGAAGTCTAAAGTAGGAGGACAAAAGGGGTCTTTGGTTGAGTGCGGTGGCTCACACCTGCAATCCTAGTACTTTGGGAGGACGAGATGGGAGGATTGCTTGAGACTAGGAGTTTGAGACCAGCCTGGGCAACATAAGGAGACCCCATCTTTATGAAAAATATAAAAATTAGCCGGGTATAGTGACACATGCCTGTAGTCTCAGTGTTAGGCAGGGATCTAGACCCCACATGGCGGCGCCACCCGGTGTAGCAGGCCCTTTGTTTGAGACTTCCCTTCCTCTTTGAACGAGACTTCCCTTCCTCTTTGAACACACCCGCAGACTTGCATACGTCAGAGGTTCCGGCTGGGCAACCACACTCCCCCATGACCTGCAGCTCACCTGCATTCCACAAGTTCGTAAACAGCAGTTTCGGTTAATAGTTTCCAAAGACCCCTTCCTCATGACCCTTACTTGACTCCTGCCCTAGTAGTTTCAAGACCCCCCAGGCCCTGTTTGTACAACCAGCTTCCCTACCTCTCAGGCTATAAAAAAGCCCCTACCCTCCTCCCTCAGCGCGACTTCCTCGCCCCGCACCTTTGGACTGAGGAACCTTACCCGCGAGTCCTTTTTTTTTTTTTTTTTGAGACGGAGTCTTGCTCTGTGGCCCGGGCTGGAGTGCAGTGGCCGGATCTCAGCTCACTGCAAGCTCTGCCTCCCAGGTTTACGCCAGTCTCCTACCTCAGCCTCCCGTGTAGCTAGGACTACAGGCGCCCGCCACCTCGCCCGGATAGTTTTTTGTATTTTTAGTAGAGACTGGGTTTCACCGTGTTAGCCAGGATGGTCTCGATCTCCTGACCTCGTGATCCGCCCATCTTGGCCTCCCAAAGTGCTGGGATTACAGGCTTGAGCCACCGCGCCCGGCCAACTCGCGAGTCCTAGTAAAGGCTATTCTCACTGCCATTTGCCTTGTGTCTTCGTTCCCAGTTCGGCTCCAGCCTCAGTTTACCTTTAAACCCAGATAATGCAGGGGGCTGAGGCAGAAGGATTACTTGGGCCCAGACGGTCAAGGCTGCAGAGAACTATGATTGTGCCACTGCACTCCAGCCTGGGTGACAGAGTATGAGACCTTATCTCAAAAAAAGGGTGTCTTATGAATCTTTTTGTTTTTTTTAGATGGAGTCTTGCTCTGTTGCCTGGGCTACAGTGGCACCATCTTGGCTCACTACGACCTCTACCTCCTAGGTTTAAGTGATTCTCCTGCCTCAGCCTCCTGAGTAGCTGGGATTACAGGCGCCTGCCACTATGCCTGGCTAATTTTTGTATTTTTAGTAGAGACAGGGTTTTATCATGTTGGCCAGGCTGGTCTCAAGCTCCTGACCTCAAGTGATTTGCCTGTCTCAGCCTCCCAAAGTGCTGGGATTACAGGTGTGAGTCTCCGTGTCCGGCCAAAAGGGAGTCTCATGAATCTACAAGATCTACTTCTACCTCTGTGTCTGATACATCTATGCATTTGTGTTGTGTATACGTTTCACTACCCAAAATACATAAAAGAGCTCTAATTAGCTTAAAGAATAAAAAAGAGGCACTTAAATCAAATATTTTATCAGAAAAATAGAGACTTTAAGCTCAAATGCTTTTTCAGGTTCACATGACTCATAAATCTTTAATAAATAAGCTGGTTTAAAAATTATTGGTAAAATAAAATTAGAAATGCCTTCTGAATTGTCAACATACATTATTGTTTAGATTTATTGGTCAAGCGATTTTATATTTATCTCTGCTAAATATTGTAAGGTGTCAAAATTTGGCATGAGGGCTATAAAGCTATAAATGTAGCCCAAAAGAGAATTACCTTTAATGTTGTTGCTTTAATGAAAACAATGAAATTCTGAGTTATTGGCAAAAAAAAAAAAAAGTCCATTTATTTAACCTCGAGGTTCTTACTTATGTAAACAACTGAAATTCATAGGTTGTAAAAATGGTTACCAGGGAAATAACTTTAAGTGATGACTATCACAGTTTTCAGAAGTAATCTCCTCAGGTTCTAACTGCTATGTGGCCCGATGCTAAAAATATTTTATCTTAAAGGACTGAAGGAAATATTTTCTTCCAATAAAACATTCTGCGCTCTTGGCTTTAAATTGTTCTATGAAATCAAAGATTTTCACTTATGACCCCAGACACAGTCTTCCTATGTTCAACTAAATCAAGTACCATTTTCAGAGCAGGTTATCTGAATGTACTTCCTGTAGGGAAAAACAATCACACTGCAGAAAGTCTTTTCATTTGCCATTTGGTAACTGGCCTAACAAACAGATTTTACATTTTTTGAAATAATTCCTATGTCATTGTCATTAAGTTTTGATTTGCTTAGGAAAACTAAGATGAAAAACCCAAGGCTATTACATCTACATTACTGTCTACATTGCTTTTAAAGTCCTTGTGCTGTTAAGTTATAGGGCTTTGACTCTTGGATCTAAAAAGGACTTCAAATCCTGCTAAACCTTAAACACTGACAGCAGTTAAAGCCTCATCTTCAGATCCAGAGAAGATGACAATCAAAATAAACTGTGTTAATGAGACACTGGGCCAAAAATTAAAACTATTCAACTTCTCTAGGCCCAGAGACTATTGCAGAAGAGGTAGGCACGTGAGATTGTAAAGGCTGATTTTGAGAGAGAAAATTGTTCAGAGTTTTCCTATAAATTAAACATTAAGATCAAAGGCACACTGATACAATACCAGCATCTGGGTCCCTGTGTCAGAGTAACAAGGTTTTCCTGGAGAAGTATACCACCTTTTTTTTTTTTTTTTTGAGACAGAGTCTTGCTCTGTCGCCCAGGCTGAAGTACAGTGGCGTGATCTCGGCTTATTACACCCTCCACCACCTGGGTTCAAGCGATTCTCTCACCTCAGCCTCCCAAGTGCCTGGGATTACAGGCTCCTGTACCATGCCCAACTGATTTTTATATTTTTAGTAGAGACGGGGTTTTGCCTTGTTGGCCAGGCTGGTCTTGAACTCCTGACCTCAGGTGATCTGCCTGCCACAGCCTCCCAAAGTGCTGGGATTACACGCGTGAGCCACTGTGCCCAGCCTATTTTACAATTTTATAAGTTATAGATAAATTATAACAATGGGAAATAGGCTGGGTGTGGTAGCTCATACCTCTAATCCCAGCATTTTGGGAGGCAGAAGTGGGTGGATCACTTGAGGTCAGGAGTTCAAGACCAGCCTGACCAACATGGTGAAACCCTGTCTCTACTGAAAATACAAAAAATTAGCCAGGCTTGGTGGCAGGTGCCTGTAATCCCAGCTTCTTGGGAGGCTGAGGTGAGAGAATTGCTTGAACCCAGGAGGTGGAGGTTGCAGTGAGCTGAGATCACAACATTGCGCTGTAGCCTGGGTGACAGAGCGAGACTCCGTCTCAAAAAAAAAAAAAAAAAATTACAAACAATTATAACAAAGTTTATGAAAATTTTATGGTCAAGATGATTAAAATTTAATAGATTTGTTGATAAGATTTAAGAGATATATAATTGGCCTCATGTTGTCTTTTTTAAGGCTTATCATTTAGGAAATTAAGTTTCCTTTCTCAAAGAATAAAGATTTCTGCCTCTTTTTTTTGGGAAATATTTGAGTTATAATGTGGTCTAAATAAATGACTTATTTCACAATGACTTGTGATCCTACTTTGTGATATCAAGTGTTTTTTAAACTTTTTATGTTTGGCCAACTTTCCAAAATCAAATTCTAAACTCAATCCTTTTGACCTCATTAATTTTTTGAATTTAGGTCCTCTGAAGTCCAAAAGAGACATTTTCAGCTTATTTGGTGTAACAAAAGCATACAGAAAGTGTTATTAAATATGAAATGGTGTTTAACCTTCTTTGGATTATATTTCTATAAATGTGTTATTAGTATGCCTTCCAAAATTATATGAAATTCCTATAATTCTGATATGTATTAGTATAGATTATGGTAGTAATTATGATTATTATTTAAAATTATTGCATGCCACATAAGTAACCAAATTTCCTTGTCATTTGTGTCTTTAACCATTGCTGTTCTAAGACTTTGTCATCCACAATTGTTGTTTTACTTTGATCCTTTTACAGAGTGGTTTGTAATCAGCTGTAGAACTCTGAGTACTCTGATAATTTTAGAGATTGTGCCATTGGAATCGAGAGAAAAACTTCCAGGACTCTCATGGAGAGCTGATATATTCATGAGGATTGTTAATCCAATACTGGCAGAACAGAAGTTAATTGCATGGATTAAACTAACAGAAGCTTGAAATAATCTTTCATTACTTTTTGTTTAAAACATTTGCTGATTCTTTTTGTTTTGTTTTTCAGAGTCAAGAAAACTGTTTCTTCTTTTAAGCTATTTACAGTTTTTAACAGTTGAGTAAAGTATATTCTAGCAAGCAAAATTTACAACATAATTTATTTGTCTACCTAATTTCTCTGAAATTTAGAAACTATTTGTGAGTGTTCTTAATTTATGGCGATATACTTATTTGTATAAGTTCCGTAAGAACCTGCTTTGTTTTATTACACAAGGCCATACCTGGAGACTCTGCTTATTTTCCCAAGTCTTTGACTGGAATGGCATGTTTTCAGATTGCCTTGAGGAAATGAGGTTGACCTATAGAGCCAATTAAAGCCCTTCAGAAAAACTGGTCCCATACCTTGTCCTTCATAGGGTTCTCATCTGTGGCAAGTAAAGAATGTTGGTTTCTGACAGGCCCAGGAATCCCAAGTTTTCTTGGGATATTGAAAAGAGGAAGTCACCCAGGCTGAGCCTGAGGTTTTTAAAAAGGTCTAATCTCAGATGCCTTGAGGAAAAGCTTCCAGCAAAGTCAACTTAAAAAAAAATAGAGTCTACATAGCAAATGATTATTCTTGCTGCACTTTTGCAAATAATCAAGCCAAGTACAAAAAGGCTAAAACTTATTTTACAAATAAACTGGTCCTACTATGATTTTTGTCTTTAATAAAATTAGGAAATTGGAGAGAGAAAAATTATGTTTCAAAATAATGTATAGTACACATGTTATTAGATTCTAGCCTTGTCTAGTGTTCTCCAATTTTTATTATTTTCTACAATTTGGACTGAAGCCAGAAATTTTTCCTATCCACAAGTCTTAAAATAATGTTTTCAATTTTTTTTCTTTCTTTCTTTTTCCTCCTCCCCATTTTTCCAGATTTGAAATGCTGGAGCTAGAGAACTTAAACTTTGGAAGAAAATGATAGCAACCTATTTATATACATAAATCATTTTCATATCTGCCTACTGATGTGTGGACTTCAGAGTAATATGGCCTGCATCAGTTTTCTGGGATTTTTCTTTCCTTTTTTTTTCGGTTATTGCTTCCTTTTCCCCCTCTGTTTTCTTTCTCTTTTCCTTCCCCCATTTTTTTTTTCTTCACAGGACGTGAGAGTTCACAACCTGTTCCAAATGAGCTTTCCCAACAACACAGGACCTATTTGTCTAGGAATAAACTCTCTTAGCCGTGAAAGATCAAGCAAAATCCAAGACCAGTGACTCATTTTCTTCTAAAATGTTTTCTCCAAAAGATTTTCAAAAGAAAACGGGAGGAATATAAAAGGAAAATAAAAACTTGGGACCCCAATTCACTATGACAAAAGGAAAAAAAATCAAGCTGAAAGCTGAGTACGTAAGAAACTGTCTTTCCTTTTGTTTCTAAGGAGATAGCTACAGATAAAATGTTAAATATCTCAACAGGTAGCTCCTCTATATTCATCTTATCTCATGATTTACTGATCAGAAGATGAATACACAATTGACTATTCCCTTACCTGTTCCTTTTCTCTTGCAACATGTGGATTACCATACCCTCCCTCTTTCTTCTCCAGCCTGTTTTTCCCCTTTAAATATTGAAGCCTTCAAAATTATCTTTGGAGAAAGGCACAGACATCTGCCTCCTGGGCATGTCATTAACCTTGGCAAAATAAATTTTTTACTTAAATGTGTAAGCCAAAAAAAGATGAGTTGCTTTGTGATTACAGGGCTAGATTGAGAATTTCACTTGTTAAACATTCTGGTCTTAAAATGGTTGACAAAAAAGTCAAGCTCTAAAATATTTGGAGAGATTTATTCTGAGCTAAATATGAATGATTAATGGCCAGTGACATAGCCCTCAGGAGATCCTGAGAACATGTGACCAAGGTGGTTGGGGCACAGCCTAGTTTTATACATTTTAGGGAGACATGAAACATCAATCAAATACATGTAAGATATACATTGATTCAGTCCGGAAATGTGGGACAACTCGAAAGTAGGGGCTTCTAGATCATAGGTAGATTTAAACATTTTCTGATTGGCAATTTGTTGTAAGAATTATTGTTAATAGAAAGGAATATGTGGGTTACGATAAGGGGTTGTGGAGACCAAAGTTTTATCATGCAGATGAAGCCTCCAGGTAGCAGGCTTCAGAGAGAATAGATTGGTCTTGGGAATTCTTCCACTAGGAGACATCATGATGCTTCCATTGATTTGGAGATAAGATGGCCACTTGGCCATGAACTATTGGCTGGAGTGATTGATTCCAATTACCAGGGGGAATTTGGTGACTGTCACACAATAGAGGCAAGGAGGGCCATGTCTGGAACCCAGAGCAGTCTCTGGAACACCTCTTAGTACTAGCATGCCCAATAAGAGAAGTTAAGTGTATAAATATAGCAAGTAAAAAAGGTAGGCCTACCAAGGATTCAGCCCCTTTGGGAGTGAAGGTTTGAGTCACCCCCCCAGGTAAAGAACTTGAGCAGTTGAGGTGCTAGCTGAGGAAATGGAACATGGAATGACTAGTGGAAGAAGAAAGGCTTATCAACTGCAGCCCTGTGACTAGCATAGAAATGAGGATAGTAGGCTGGGCACGCTGGCTCATGCCTGTAATCCCAGCACTTTAGGAGGCTGAGGCACGTGGATCACCTGAGGTCAGGCGTTCAAGACCAGCCTGACCAACAGGGAAAAACCCCGTCTCTACTAAAAAATACAAAATTAGCTGGGCCTGGTGGCGCATGCCTGTAATCCCAGCTGCTTGGGAGGCTGAAGTAGGAGAATCACTTGATCCTCGGACAAGGAGATTGGAGTGAGCTGAGATCGCGCCACGGCACTCCAGTCTGGGCGACAAGAGCAAAACTCCATCTCAAAAAAGAAAAGAAAAGAGAAGAAAATAAATGAAGATAGTAGCAGCTATGCATATTCTCCCTTTATCCACTCACGGTTTTGGCTCACATGTATATGCTATGTGTCTATATTCAGTACTCTTTTATTTTCTCCCTCTCCCATTATTATTATTATCATTAAGACAGGAACTCACTCTGTCACCCAGGCTGGAGTGCAGTGGTGCAATCTCGGCTCACTACATCCTCCATTTCCTGGGCTCAGGTGATCCTCCTACCTCAGCCTCCTGAGTAGCTGGAACTACAGGTGTACATCACCACTCCTGGCTAATGTTTGTATTTTTTGTAAAGATGGGGTTTGCCATGTTGCCCATGCTGGTCTTGAATTCCTAGACTCAAGCAATCCACTCACTGCAGCCTCCTAAGGTGCTGGGATTACAGGTGCGAGACACTGCGCCCAGTCCCTCTCCCTTTATCTCATTGTTGTACCATCCCTGTAGAACTTACCATTTGTGTTATGGTGATCTGATATGTGTCTGCCTCCCTGGTAGGCAGGATCCTTGAGGGAAGGGACCTTTTATATGTACACCAAACACAGGCCCAGTCCACTGGGCATGCCACCTGGCCGTCTTCTGTTGCTTCTGCCCAGTGATCATCTGCTAACCACCTGCACTTCCCTGCACAGAAACAATGGGTTTAATTCAATTTAGGATTATCAATAATTATCACTTGGCTCAGCAGGCTTGTCCTGCTGGGCAAACTCATGAGAGAGCAGTTAGACATTTAAAGAAACTGCTGTGGTTTATATAAAATAATAAGCATTCTCTCCTCCCTCTTCTATGTATAGACTGCTTAATAATAATAGTTATTAATAGCTAGTATTAATTGAGTACTGAGTGCTGGAGATACAGAGAAGACATAGTCCCACTCTAGTGGGAGGTGCACTAATAAATCCTTGCTGACATGATAGGGTGATAGTGTTATGCTAGAAGTTGCAGGGAGTTGGGGGTGGGTGTGGTGTATGGTAAACTCACCTGATAGCATAACTTAAGCATATCCTGAGAAGGACCTCACATGGCAGACGCCCCTGCATGCGGTTGGGAGTTCTGAGCTGAGGAATCCAGGCATGGCTTACCCGGAGATTCATTCCTTGTCTATGAAGAACCTCTGAGCACCCGACCCTATCCCAACCCTGTGGAATTCGGGCTGTACAGGGGACCCAGGCCGTTTGTTCGGGGTTAAATGAAGGTTGCCAGGTGGAGGTTGTCAGAGGGAGGATACTATGTGAAAATGCTATTGAAACTGTGTGCCTTTTGCAAGTGGTAGTAGTTCTCCTGCTCAGTCCACTGCCCTGGACATTCTCCCCCATATGTAAGTACCCAGTAAAAACCTCATGTCTCATTGGCTGGCTTTGGGTCTCTTCTTCGGCCTCTTGAACCTGGTGCCATCCCCACTGGTGTTGATAGGTGTTTCGCACAACAAGGATGGCTGCAGGAACACGGAGGGGTGATGTCTAACTTAGACTGGGATAGATCCGCAGGGAAGGCTTCTTGAAGAAGGTGACTCACAGTAAGGGAGGATACCACCCCTCATATCGTCTTATGCCCAATTTCTGCCTCCAAAGAAAGAAGAAGTAAAAACTCAAAGGCAGAAATGAAATCCACAGGTAGACAGCCCGGCGCCGCACCCTGGGCCTGGTAGTTAAAGATCGACCCCTGACCTAATCGGTTCTGTTATCTATAGATTACAGACATTGTATAGAAATGCACTGTGAAAATCCCTATCCTGTTTTGTTACGATCTAATTACCAGGGCATGCAGCCCCCAGTCACGTACCCCCGCTTGCTCAATCAGTCATGACCCTCTCACACGCACCCCCTTAGGGTTGTGAGCCCTTAAAAGGGACAGGAATTGCTCACTCAGGGAGCTCGGCTCTTGAGACAGGAGTCTTGCTGATGCCACCCCGGCCGAATAAACCCCTTCCTTCTTTAACTCGGTGCCTGAGGAGTTTTGTCTGTGACTCGTCCTGCTACAACAGTAAGAATAGGAGTTAGCTTGACCAGCAGGGCATGGCTGTGTGAGGCTCTTTTGGTGAAGGAAATGAGATCTTATGCTAGAGAGCTTATGCTAGCTTTAGCAGTGGCATTTGTTGTAAAGAGACACAGCCAGGGATCCACGCATGGAGGTCCTGTTACAGCTGGCCCTTGTGGAGACTGGGTATAAGATAGTGGATCGCAAACTAAAGCACACCAGAATCACCTGGAGGGCTGGTGAAAGCCCAGATCTCAGGGCCTCTCACCTCTAGGGTTTTTGATTCAGTAGGACCGAGATGAGGCCAGAGAATGTGCATTTCTAACAAGCCTGCAGGTGATACTGATGCTGCTGGTCCAGGCCCCACACTTTGAGACCTCCCCCTGCCTAAAGCAGGCCTGGCAATCTCAGTCACAGAAGGCCATGGATCTTGGACCAAGCTGTGTGGAGTCATGTTGGTTGTGCAGCTACCTTCTCTATTTTCTCTATTTTTTTATTTTTTGAGATGGAGTTTCACTCTTGTTGCTCAAGCTGGAGGGCAGTGGCACGATCTCGGCTTACTGCAACCTCTGCCTCCCGGGTTCAAGTGATTCTCCTGTCTCAGTCACCCAAGTAACTGGGTTACCGGCGCCCACCATCACATCCGGCTAATTTTTGTATTTTTAGTAGAGACAGGGTTTCATCATACTGGTCAGGCTGGTCTCAAACTCCTGACCTCAGATGATCCACCCCCCCTTGGCCTCCCAAAGTGCTGGGGTTACAGGTGTGAGCCACCGCACCCAGCCTATTTTCTCTATTTTTGGTGCTTTTATTCTCTCAGGATTGTTCACTCCTCCTGCTCCCTGTGTCTTTACCTCTCAGCTTGCTTTACTCACTGGTGGTTTTGACCCTGCAAGGCCTAACAGGGTCCCTCAATCCAACTGCCTCTCTCTTTTTTTTTTTGAGATGGAACTCCTGGACTCAAGTGATCCTCCTGCCTTAGCCTCCCAAGTACCTGGGACCACAGGCATGTGCACCACTATGCCTGGCTAATTTTTGTATTTTTTGTAGAGATGGGGTTTTGCAACTGTTGCACAGGCGATCTCGGCTCAATGCAACCTCTGCCTCCTGGGTTCAAGTGATTCTTCTGTCTCAGCCACCCAAGTAACTGGGTTACAGGTGCCTGCCACCATGTCCGGCTAATTTTTGTATTTTTAGTAGAGACAGGGTTTCATCATGCTAGTCCGGCTGGTCTCAAACTCCTGACCTCAGATGATCCGCCCTCCTTGGCCTCCCAAACTCTTGGGCTCAAGCAATCCACCTGCCTCGGCCTCCCAAAATGAAGGGATTACAGGTGTGAGCCACTGTGCCTGGCCAAAGTGCTCTATTTCTATAACTGTGTTGAAACTTTCCTGAGGACCATCCATGGCTCCTGTTCTCCAGGCCCAAAAGTCTCTCTTCAGTCCTCAACATTTATTCTATTTTGCTTTTTTCAATCACTTTAGTTTTGACTAAAGTACTCGTGGTTCAAAACTTAAAAGGTACAAAATGCTCTAAAATAAAAAGAAATTATCTTTTCAGCTCTTTCCCCAGCGATCCAAAATGCCCTCCCCAGAGGCAACCAATGTTCCTAGTTTCCTCTAAACGTGCCTGGAAATATTCTATGAATATAAACATGTGTACAGTTGACCTTTAAACAGTATAGGTTTGAGGCCAGGCGCCTTGGCTCATGCCTATAATCCCAGCACTTAGGGAGGCTGAGGGAGGGCGGATCACGAGGTCAAGAGATCAAGACCATCCTGGCCAACATGGTGAAACCCCATCTCTACCAAAAATACAAAAATTAGCTGGGCATGGTGGCATGCCTGTAGTCCCAGCTACTCGGGAGGCTGAGGTGGGAGAGTCGCTTGAACCTGGGATGTGGAGGTTGCAGTGAGCAGAGATTGTGCCACTGCACTCCAGCCTGGCAACAGAGTGAGACTCTGTCTCAAAAACAAACAAACAAAAAAACAATATGGGTTTGAACTGGAGGGTCCACTTATACACAGATACTTTTTCAACCAAATGCAAATTGAAAACACAGTACTCACGGGATAGGAAACCTCTGTATACAGAGGGCTGCTTTTCATATTTACAGGTTCTGCAGGGCTGACTGTGGGACTTGAGTATGCGTGGATTTCGGTATACATGGGGGTCTGGAGCCAATTTCTTGCATAAATCGAGGGACGACTATATATATTTTCTTTTTCTTTTTTTTTTTTTTGAGATGGAGTCTTACTCTGTCACCCAGGCTGGAGTCCAGTGGCTCAATCTGGGCTCACTGCAACCTCTGTCTCCTGGGTTCAAGCGATTCTCGTGCCTCAGCCTCCCAAGTAGCTGGTACTACAGGCATGCACCACCATGCCCAGCTAATTTTTTTGTATTTTTAGTAGAGATAGGGATTCACCATGTTGGCCAGGCTGGTCTCAAACTCCTGACCTCAGGTGATCCGTACCTCCTTGGCCTCCCAAAGTGCTGGGATTATAGGTGTGAGCCATCTTGCCCAGCCTTCTCCTCCTTTTTTAAACTGGCTACTTCTATTTGTCAAAGCTCCTCATTAAAAAAATTGGTAGCATATTACACTCCTCCATACCTTGCTTTTTCACTTTAATTTTTTATTTTTATTTATTTTTAATTTTTTAGAGATGGGGTCTTGCTATGTTGCTCAGGTTGGTCTCCAATTCCTGGCCTCAAGTTATCCTCCTGCCTCAGTCTCCCTAGTTGCTAGAATTACAGGTGTGAGCCACTGTGTACAGCCACTTTATACATTGAAGTTAGTGTCATGTCATGACAAGGTGCTTTTTCATTCTTTTTTACAGCTGGATATTATTCCGTTGTGTGATGTGCCATGATTTATGGCTCCCTGCTGATGGACAATGTTCATAATGTTTTGCTGTTGCAAACATGCTGTAATAAATTTTCCTGCACATATGTGACTTTGCAGTGCAGGGTATTGGTAGTTGTAATTGTCTCAAGGTGGATTCGCCAGAAAATGGAATTTTTTTTTTTTTTTTTTTTTGAGGTGGAGTCTCGCTTTGCCCAGGCTGGAGTGCAGTGGCATGATCTCAGCTCACTGCAACCTTCGCCTCCTGGATTCAAGCAATCCTCCCGCCTCAGCCTCCTGGTAGCTGGTGTGCGCCACTACATTCAGCTAATTTTCGTATTTTCAGTAGAGACGGGATTTCACCGTGTTGGCCAGGCTGGTCTCGAGCTCCCGACCTCAGGTGATTCACCTGCCTTGGCCTCCCAAAGTGCTGGGTTTACAGGCAGGAGCCACTGCGCCTGGCCCTGAAAATGGATTTTGATGAAGAGATTTGTGTGCAGGTAGTTTGTTCCCTCAAGCCAAGAGTAACTCCTAGGGAGGGATTCAGCTCTGAATCCTCAGCTGCCAACACTCCATCAGCTGAGAGAATGAGGGCATTGGACCTGAGAGGCGCATTTGAACCATGCACTGCTACGCCCACTGCACTATACCCTTGAGCCAGTCAGCTCCTCCAGATTTATAATATAAATTTACTTCACCTGGGAACAGCATTGCCAGAATTCCGGTTGGTCTCTTCTTGGCAGGAGGACTTCATAGAGGAGGTGATTCCTGACTTAGGTTTTTAAGAATAAATAGGACATTGCCAAGTGGACAAGACAAAGGGGTTGGAAAAAGACTTTAAAGAGCACCCCCCTCTGTGGTTCTTACCAAGGGTGTGGGTTCAAATCACTTGAGGAGTTTTGCAACACACAAATGTCTGGGCTTCTTGGGAAAGAACCAATCTGGTCTTATCTCTTCATTTTGCAAATGAGGAAACTAAGATACTGCATTGACTGAATTAGCAGCAAAGTCAGGCTGGAGTCTCAGGTCTCTGCTGAGCCCCAGACCTTGTTTTCCAAACTGTAATCCCTCTGGCGCATTTCAAGCAGGAATTTCAAACATTCTTAACTACAATGGAATAACTGCCTTTTCCCAATTTGCAAAAAAACTTAATGTAAGTATCATTCTCAGTTGCAAGTTTTCTTCCATAATGTTCTTAATTTTTAATTTTGAACTAATTTTTGCCTTACAAAAAAGTTGCAAAAATAGTATAATGAGCCCTGTATACCCCTCACAAGCTTCCCCTAATGTCAATATTTTACATAATCACTGCAAAATGAGCAGAACTAGGAGCTCAATATTTGTACACTACTACTAACTAAACTACAGAACTTACTTGAATTTTATCCTTTTATTTTAATTAATTCATTTTTTAGACAAAGTCTCACTCTGTCACTCAGGATGGAGTGCAGTGGCATGATCTCGGCTCACTGCAACCTCTGCCTCCTGGGTTCAAGCGATTCTCCTGCCTCCACCTCCTGAATAGCTGGGATCACAGGCACTCACTACCACACCAAGTTAGTTTTTGTATTTTTAGCAGAGGCAGGGTTTCACCATGTTGGCTTGGCTGGTCTTGAACTCCTGACCTCAAGTGATCTGCCCACTTTCGCCTCCCAAATTGCTGGGATTACAGGCATGAGCTACCATGCCCGGCCAATTTTATCACGTTAAAAAGCTTATTCTGAACTTACTTTAGGGCTTACATAAAATTATTTTGATTTTCTATTTTTTTAGGCAGAGTCTAGCTCTGTTGCCCATGCTGGAGTGCAGTGGTGTGACCATAGCTTTCTATTAATTCTAGGAGTTCACTGTAGCCTTGAACTCCCACGCCTGACTAACTAAAATTTTCTTTTGTAGAGATGTGGCCTCGCTTTATTGCCCAGGCTGGTCTCGAATTCCTGGCTGCAAGTGATCCTCCCACACAGCCTCCAAACATGCTGGATTACAGGCATGAGCCACCATGCCTGGCCAGGGTTATGGAAAATTAAACCTTACTTTTTAAAAAAGCTTTTGTACTTTCTACAACTTTCATGCTTTCAAAAGATAAAAGAACACATAAACAAGTAACAGAGGAGTTGTAATGAAAAGACTCAAAAGTTACCAATAATGCTTAGACAGCTGGTGTTTCTTCTGTATTTTAAAATCATGTTTTCCATTATCTTTGAAAGCATGCGAATTTAATTAAGCTGACATTTTAAAGCAAGGCACATTAGCTAAATGAATGGTGTCTGTGAGATCATTTTTATGTGATAAAATGAAGTATTTCACATTTAGTGCACATCAGCAGAAACTATCATGACATGTAGGTGCTCTCCCATCTGAATGAGTCTGAGCACTGCTGTACTCCAGGCCATCCATCTATTTAGAGGTGCAAGATACCATGAAATGCAAGCCTTTGGCTTTCTGGACCAGGCTTTTCAACTAGTTACTGTTGAGATAGACCTCAGACCTCTGTTACTATCATATACAGGCATAAATATTGTGTGTCTTTTATTGGAATCCCCTCCATCCCTGATATTGATCTCCTCCTTAGAGTACTAATTTCATTTATTTATATTTTTATATTTTAGTTATTCATTTTTTAGGTATGCACATGGTGAAATTCAAGCTGTACAGAAAAGTATATTAGGCCTTTTTTGTGTTGCTTTAAAACACAAGGAATACCCGAGGCTGGGTAATTTATGAAGAAAAGAGGTTTAATTGACTCATGGTTCTGCAGGCTGTACAAGAAGTGTGGTGCCACAGCGGCTTCTGGGGAGGCCTCAGGAAGCTTTCACTCATGGGGAAAGGCGAATAGGGACTAGGCTTATCACATGGCCAGAGCAGGAGCAAGAGAGAGGGGAGGTGCCACACACTTTTAAACAACCAGATCTCCAGATAACTCATTCATTGCACCAAGCCATTCATGAGGGATCTGCCTCCGTCATCCAATACCTCCCACCAGGCCCCACCTCCAACATTGGGGGTTACATTTCAACATGAGATTTGGAGGGACAAACAACCAAACCACATCAAAAAGCATAAAATTAAGACTTAAAATACCCCCCTTGGCCCCACCGACTTCTAGACCCCTGATTCTCAAATGGGGGGTGCCATCTCCTGGGGACACTTTGGAAAGGTTGGGGAGTATTTTTTATTGTTTCCATGATTGCAGGTATTACGGAATTGGGGGAGTGGTAAAGAATGTTTATCATCCTGCAAAAAAAGAAAAAAAAAAAAAAAGAATTTACCTGCATCCAACACAACGTTTTAATCCTGGTGGATGTTCATATAAGTGAAAAATCCTGTTTACTATGATCTAAATCTAGAAAATACATGTTAACAGTTGTTCAGTTCTGTCCAACCTGGGAGATGCTATTCACATCATAGAAATCATAGATTTTAATATTTATTATGCTCTTTTTCTGGTAGATGCCAGTGAAGTGTCTTGCTCTAATAAAATTAGCACATTGTGACAGTTTTTTCAAACAGTGGAGGTAAAGTATGATGAGGAAAGGGGTCCTTTTTCTAATTTGCATCAAAGTGACATACGGGACTTTTGTCTTTTAAAAAAATTGTGTAAAAAATTTTTGAGAACGAAGAAAACAAGTTCTTATATGTTGCAAATATTTTGTGATTTAGTTTTAAATTATCTTTGACTTTGTTTAAACTCTTTTTCATTGTAGTTAAAAATAACTTTGGCCAACATGGTGAAACCCTGTCTCTAGCCGGGGGTGGGGCAGGTGGCGCAAGACTGTAGTCTCAGGCTGAGGCATGAGAACTGCTTGAACCTGGAAGGTGGAGGTTGCAGTGAGCTGAGATGGCACCACTGCACTCTAGCCTGGATGACAGAGCAAGACTCTGTTTAAAAAAAAAAAAAAATGTGTATAGCCAAGTTTATTATGTTTCCCTTTTATTTTCTGTGTTTATATCTTGCCTAAAGAGCCAGCCCTTCTTTATGAGATTGAAAAAGTAAATTTTTACTTTTAATTTTTTTAAAAATTAGAGACATTTGTATAAGTATATAATTATTAAAGTATTTCATTTCTAAGGTTTTTCAAATGCCTATTGAAAATATTTTTGGTCTACCTTTGATGTGTAAATGTGGTAAACTATGTGTATAGATTTCCTTGTATGGAACCCGGCTTGCTTGCATTTCTGGATTGAATGGACCTCAACTGGTCATGACCTTCTAATGCACTGTTGAGTTTTATTTGCTAAAGATATAAAATACTTGAAATGAGATTGATTTATGATTTTCTCGTTTTTGCATTTCAATTATTTTTCAGATTTGTTGTTAGTGTTATTCTGGTTTTGTAGAAATTTTGACACTTTTATTGTGTGGTCTGTCTCTGAAAAAGTTTAAATAGCTTCAGAATTTATCATGCATTTATTCAACAAGTATTTAGTAAGTACTGGCATTGGAAATACAGCAGTGATCAAAATGGACAAGAATGCCTTTCATCTTAGTAGGGGAAGGCAGACTGTAAACAAATAAATAGTTAAGATATATAATATGTCAGGTGGTGGTAAGTGTTCTAGAGAAAATAAAACAGAGGAGGGAGACAGAGGTGCTAGGAGGCAGGGGCAGGGGTTGCCATTTTAAATGGGGAGGTCAGGCATGGTGACTCATGCCTGTAATCCTAGCACTTTGGGAGGCCAAGGCAGGCAGATCATTTGAGGTCAGGAGTTTGAAACCAGCCTGGCCAACATGGTGAAACCCTATCGCCACTAAAAGTTAGCCAAGAATGGTGGTGGGTACCTGTAATCCTAGCTACTCGGGAAGCTGAAGCAGGAGAACTGCTTGAGCCCAGGAGGCGGAGTGAGCAGTGAGCAGAGATTGCACCACTGCACTCCATCCTGGGCAACACAGCAAGACTCGGTCTCAAAAAAAAAAAAAAAGAAAAAAATGGAGGGGGAGTTCAGGAAGCCTCACAGAGACAGTGACATTTAGGCAAAGACCTGAAGGAGGTGAGGGAATGAGCCATGTAAGTACTGAGAGGTCAATAGAGGGAATAGCAGTCCTAAAGCCCTGAGATGGGAACTGCCTGGGGTGTTCAAAGAACATTAAGAAGGTCAGAATGAGGAGGGCTAAGCCAGGGGAAAAGAAATGTGAATTCACATCAGAGGTAGAGGGGTCCCTGAGAGTAAGGAGTCATC
The DNA here is from genome assembly GCF_007565055.1 of Rhinopithecus roxellana. NCBI lineage: Eukaryota > Metazoa > Chordata > Mammalia > Primates > Cercopithecidae > Rhinopithecus > Rhinopithecus roxellana. Next base: position 48,383,844 of record NC_044569.1, on the reverse strand, counting down.
TTTACAATGAATGAATTGAGGAGTCACTGGAGGGTATTTCTGGTGGTTTATTTCAGGTGACAGCTCAGGGTGGTTGGACCGGGGTGGGAGCAATGGAGGTGTTCAGAGGTGGTCAGACTTCTGTTGAATCTTAAAGGTGGATCCACTGGGATTTGTTGGCTATTGGATGTGGGATAAGAAAAAATGGGAGAAGTCAAATTTGACTCCAGTTTTTGGCTGGAGTGACTGGAAGGATTTGTTTACCATTTATTGAGATTGGGAAGACAGAGGCGGGAGTAGATTTCTGGGGATGATCAGTGATTCTGTTTCGGACAAGATGCATTTGAGATGCTTTTCATGTGTGTAAGGGAATAGGCAAGTGTGGGGTTTAGGGAGGAGGTTCAGGCTGGAGGTAAGATTTGAGAACAACATAAAGATGGCTTTGAAAGCATGAAAGTAGATGAGATTATCAGAGGAGTGGTTTTAGGTAAACAAAAATGAAGAGGTCCATGGACTGAACCCCAGGCTCTCCAGCAACAAGGAGTCTGTGAACAGAGGAAACTGAGATGAGGGATCAGGGAGAGAGGAGGGAAATCAGAAGGGGCTTCAGGAGGAGGGAGTGGTTCATGAGCGGGGGGTAAGAGCAGAGGATTGTGGCTCAGTGGAGGCCATGGGGGACTTTGATGAGAGTGGTTGGGGTCGGGGGAGAAGCTGGCTGGAGCCTAATAGGAGGTAATAGGGAAGAATTGGAACCAGGGAGCACAGAGGACTCTTTAAAGGAATTTTACTTTAAAGGGAAGCAGAAAAGTCTAGAGAAGGAAGTTAATTGCATTTTTTTAAAGAGGGAGAAATTATAACTGACTTGTATGCTGATGGGAATGATCCAGCAAAAAATAGTTGGAGTGGTGGCTTTGCATAAGTGCGAGGGGATGGAATCTGGTGTGTAAATGGAGGGGGTGTGAGTTTAGATAGAAGCACAGACAGTCTGAACAGGAAGGGAGGCCGAGGACATGGTACATATACAAATAATTGGATGGGTATGATAGAGGAGGAGGCTCATGGATGTTTTCTTCTGGTTGTCTTACTTTTCTAGTGCAATATGAAGTCAGGCCATCAGCTGAGGGTGAGGATGGGAGAGATGGTGGAGGTTTGAGGAGAAAGAAGATGTGAGAGCATTGTCTAGAAGGAGGAGTAGATGGGGTACGTGGTCCAGGGAAATAGAATTTTATTGCTAGGCAGAATTAAAAGACCTGTTGAGGTTAGTGGTCATTAACTGGATTTAGCAGTGCTTTTTTCAGTTTGTTCGGCTTTGGTGGTATAGGTACCAGAATACGTGAAAAACTGGATTTAATCAAGAGTTTGGTGGTTTGAAAAAGTGTACCTGAGGAACCATATGCCCTTGACATTTTGGGGTGGGAGGTTGGATAGGATAATCGTTTTTATTAATTGTTTTATTGTGTTTGTTGGTCCATTTAGATATTCTATATCTTCTAGCGTCAGTTCTTTATCACATATTTTGCTAGAAAATGGACCATTTCGGATCAGGTTTTGTTTTTGTTTTGTTTTGTTTTGTTTTTTTCCCCCACAGAACTTTGGAGATGCCCAGAGCATTTAAAATTGAACTTCACTTGGTGATCTAGGCCTCTAGTCTGCCATTTGTCTCGCCCTCTTCCAGTCTGTGGAAGTGACTGGAGAGAGAAGCATGTCAGCCGGTGGGCTGCATGGTGTGCTCAGCTGTGTTTCATCAGTACAGTGCTGGCTATAGTCCTGTCCCTGGGAGTGAAGCAGGATAGGTAGTCAAGAAAGTGACCATGTTCTTGGGAGGCAGCAACCGCAATGATCATACAGCCAACACAATAAGCCTCAGCATTCACATTGTAACTGAGGTCATTCAAGCAAAGCTATCTTTAGTAGGGACTTTCCCCTCTAGAAAGCATGTACATTTTGATTTTTGCCTGTCCTCAGAATGATCCTTTGTTCATTATAATAGTAAAAGACACACCCCTGGGTGGAGATTTAAGATGCTAATGAGACATGTGACATATGAACAAATATGTATGGTTACTGCACCTGTGCACCCAGAGGACCTCCCAGAACGTGTTTACTAGCAACACCTTTTCCCACCTTATGAATAATCGTGTAAGACATCAGAAAGGGAGTCTCCTAGTGCCAGCTTTGCTGTCTCATCCTTGCATACAGCCTCCCCTGAACTCTCTCAAGGTGTACTGTTGTATTAGTCCATTCTTACGCTGCTACGAAGAAATACTCAAGACTGGATAATTTATAAAGAAAAGAGGTTTAATTGGCTCACAGTTCTGCATGGCAGGGGAGACCTCAGAAAACTTATAATCATGGCAGAAGGCACCTCTTCACAGGATGGCAGGAGAGAGAATGACAGCCAGCAGAGGAAATGCCAGACGCTTATAAAACCATCAGTTTTCATGAGAATTCACTCACTATCATGAGAATAGCCTGCGAGAAACTGCTCCCAGGATTCAATTACCTCCACCTGGTCCTGCCCTTGACACAAGGGGATTATGGGGATTACAATTCAAGGTGAGATTTCGGTGGGGACACAGGACCAAACCATATCAACTGTCTATTCTGCACCTAACTTTCAAAATACTGTTTTTCTTTTGCAATAAATTACTCTATGTTACACCTCCTTTGCTGTATGTCCCCCATTTAAATTATTTTAAGCCAAGAAGATAAGAACTGAGGTATCACATCAGCAGTCAACAGGAGCTGCTGATCTCTAGGCTTGCTCAGAATCATGAAGTTCTTGGCTGATCTCATCAGTGGTCATTTAGCTTTTGTGTATAGTACAAATAGGAGAAGAATATTAATCTGGTAAATTAAAATAACACTCTGGGCTGGATGTGGTGGCTCATGTCTGTAATCCCAGTACTTTGGGAGGATCACCTGAGGTCAGGAGTTCAAGACCAGCCTGGTCAACATGGCAAAACCCCGTCTCTACTAAAAATACAAAAATTAGCCAGGTATGGTGGCGCGTGCCTGTAATCCCACCTACTTGGGAGGCTGAAGTGGGAGAATTGCTTGAACCTGGGAGGCAGAGGTTGCAGTGAGTGGAGATCGTGCCACTGTATTCCAGCATGGGCGACAGAGTGAGACTCTGTCTCAAACAACAACAACAACAAAAAACACTCTGAGCTGAACCACTCTGGTATGTTTTGTTTTTTATAGGAGTGGGGACGGTGGGGTGAGTGGAGCCTGACAACCACTCCCTGAGCCTCTCATAATGTGGCCAATTACCACGCACAACCTCTCCCAAAAGAAATGTGCCAGGCCTGGCTGGTCTCTCAAGTAAATCCCTCTGAACTCCCCCAAATGCTGGTTAAAGCTAATGTTTCACCTGCTTCTTGTCTATATAAATGCAGGAGAAAAACACAACCATGCGTGAACAGTATGCATGAAGTTGCATGAAAATAAATTATTCAGTTTCCCCTAGATGTCTTCTGAATGGAAGAGTTCAAGAAATTGAAACTCATGATTTGCAAAGGAGGGGAAACATAAAAAGTAAAGAAACCAGGCAAGGCATGGTGGCTCACACCAGTAATTCCAACACTTTGGGGGGTCAAGGTGAGCAAATCCCTTGAGCTCAGGAGTTCGAGACCAGCCTGGGAAACATGGTGAAACCACATCTCTACCAAAAATAAATAAATAAATAAGATAAATAAATAAAAATAAAAAAAAAGCTGAGTGTGGCAGAGTAAAACCATGTCAAACAGTAAAAAAGAAAGAACGAAAGAAACAATGAAAGAACAAAAGGAAAGAAAGAAAAAAAGAAAGAAATAAAAAAGAAAAGAAAAGAAAGGGCCGGGCGCGGTGGCTCAAGCCTGTAATCCCAGCACTTTGGGAGGCCGAGATGGGCGGATCACGAGGTCAGGAGATCCAGACCATTCTGGCTAACACGGTGAAACCCCGTCTCTACTAAAAATACAAAAAAACTAGCCGGGAGAGGTGGCGGGCGCCTATAGTCCCAGCTACTCGGGAGGCTGAGGCAGGAGAATGGCGTAAACCCGGGAGGCGGAGCTTGCAGTGAGCTGAGATCCGGCCACTGCACTCCAGCCCGGGCGACAGAGCGAGACTCCGCCTCAAAAAAAAAAAAAAAAAAAAAGAAAAGAAAGAAAGAAAGAAAAGAAAGAAAGAAAGAAGGAAACCGAAATACACCTATCAGAAGCTACCTTCAGCATTCAGGAGAGCTGAGGTCATACTGCAAGTGGAGATTTCAATTTAGGCTCAGTCAACTTGCTCTGTAGTCTCTCACCCAGTGCTTCCCAGACTGTGTTCCTGGAGAATTCTGATCCCTCATGTTAAAAGAAAAACTTCAGCCGAATTAAATTTAAAGGAGTTTAATTGAGCAATGCGTACTTCGTGAATTGGGCAGCCCTCAGAATCACAGCAGATTCAGAGAGGCTCTAGGGATGCCTCGTGATCAGAACAAATTTACAGGCAAAAAAAAAAAAAAGAAAGAAAGTGACGTACAGAAATTGGAAGGGAGGTACAGAAACAACTGGATTAGTTACAGGTTGGTCTTTGCCTTATTTGAACACAATTTGAACACTCAGCAGTCTATGAGTGGTTGAAGTATGGTTGCTGGGATTGGCCAAGACTCAGCTATTGTTACAGGCACATACTCCTAAATTAGGTTTTCAATCTTGTCTACCTATTAAGTTAGGTTATGGTTTGTCTGCGAGCGGATCATGAGGTCAGGAGTTCGAGACTAGCCTGACCAACATGGTAAAACCCTGTCTCTACTAAAAATACAAAAATTAGCTGGGCATGGCAGTGCACACCTGTAATCCCAGCTACTTGGGAGGCTGAGGCAGGCGAATCACTTGAACTCGGGAGGCGGAGGTTGCGGTGAGCCAAGATCGCATCACTGCATTCCAGCCTGGGCAACAGAGCGGGACTCCATCTAAAAAAAAAAAAATAAATAAAGAAGTAGGAGTCCTTCTCAGGCCATGTTTAGTTTGCTGTAACACTCACTAAACTCTTTGTGGGGTGAGGGTTCTGTGGTCAGATCAATTTAGTAAAAGCTGAAAATTCTGTCCCTTTCTTGGAGATTCACAACACACTTCATTTATGTAATCATGTAGTAAGCTCCTTCTATCTGCCAGGCTTTATTCTGGGCTCTGGGAGAATGGTAATAAAGGAAAGCAAATGCAATTGCTGCTTTCATGGATCTTTTACCCTAATAGGGAGAGGGACATTAATCAAATAGCCAAACAAATAATGTATAATTACAAACCAAGGTAAGTTCTACAAAAGAAAGGAATATGCTTATAGGAAACCCAGGCAAGGGTTCAGAAAAAGTGGCTTTGAGGAAAGGATGCAAACAGATATCTGAAGCTTGCAGAGTTAGCATTAACGAGGCCAACGACCAGATCTTGAGGCTTTAGGATGTCCAATAAAAATATACTGTGATTGGCCGGGCACGGTGGTTCACACCTGTAATTCCAGCACTTTGGGAGGCTGAGGCAGGAGGATCACCTGAGGTCGGAAGGTCAAGACCAGCCTGACCAATAAGATGAAACCCTAGCTCTACTAAAAATACAAAAATTAACTGGGCCTGGTGGCATGTGCCTGTAATTCCAGCTACTAGGGATGCTAAGACAGGAGAATCACTTGAACCCGGGAGGCGGAGGTTACACTGAGTCAAGATCGCGCCATTGCACTCCAGCCTGGGCAACAAGAGCAAGACTCTGTCTCAAAAAAAAAAAAAAAATTAAAAAAATATTTATATATAAATATACTGTGATCCACATTTGTAATTATAATTTCTTCAGCAACCACATTATAAAAAGTGAAAAAAAGGTGAAAACAATTTTAATAATATATTTTACCTAACTCAGTCTGTCCAAAGTATTATTTCAATATGCATTCAACATAAAAAATATTAGTGTAAGAATTTACATTCTTTTTTTTGTCTTAGGTCTTCAAATCTGGTGGGTATTTTCTGCTTACGGCACATCTCAGTGTAGACTAGCCATGTCTCAAATGCTTATAAACCACAGATGGCCCATGGATGCTGCACTTGATGACAAGCATCTAGAGAAACTGCTGGCAGGGCCACTGTGGCAGGAAGGCAGAGGGACGAGGGTGTGAGGTGCTGCCCTCACCTGGGCCAGTCCATGGAAGGTGGTGTAGGCATGTTAAGGATCTTGACCTTGAAGCTGAGCCACTGATGGCATAAAACATATTAAAAGTCCTGAAAAGGCCAGGCGCGGTGGCTCACGCCTGTAATCCCAGCACTTTGGGAGGCTGAGGCAGGCGGATCACGAAGTCAGGAGGTCGAGACCATCCTGGCTAACACAGTGAAACCCCGTCTCTACTAAAAATACAAAAAAAATTAGCTGGGCGTGGTGATGGGTGCCTGTAGTCCCAGCTTCTTGGGAGCCTGAGGCAGGAGAATGGCGTGAACCCAGGAGTCGGAGCTTGCAGTGAGCCGAAATCGCACCACTGCACTCCAGCCTGGGCGACAGAGCAAGACTCTGTCTCAAAAAAAACAAACAAACAAACAAACAAACTCCTGAGAAGTTCTGCAGTGAAAAAGCCCATTCTTGCTTGTCTAACTCAGTGTTCCCACTTTTATTCCATGTAACACGTAACAACGTCCTAGGGTCACACACTGGGAAATGCTGCTCTAGTTGACTACACTTAGAGGAAGTCTTGCTGCTAATATAAACTTAAGCAAGAGCTAGTTACGGTGGCTCACGCTTGTAGTCTCAGATACTGGGGAGGCTGAGACAGGAGGATGGCTTGAGGCCAGGAGTTCAAGAGCAACCTGGACAACATAGTGAGACTCTGTCTCTATAAAAAACAAAACAAAAAAATTAGCTGGGTGCGGCAGCATGCACCTATGGTTCCAGCTACTTGGGAAGCTGAGGCGGGAGGAATGCCTGAGCTCAGAAGTTCAAGGCTGCAGTGTGCTATGATCAAGCCACTGTACTCCAGTCTGGGAGATAGAACAAGATGCTGTCTCAAAAACAAACAAACAAACAAAAAACCCTTAAGCAGTTGGAGGTTTCAGGCCTCTCAACTTATTGAGGGGATAGCAAGGCTATATGTTATCCAGACCTAAGACCAGGTAAGCATAGAGATGCTGCCTGGTGGAAACTTTGCCCTTTCTAAACTTTGTAGGCAGCAAATAACACAAGAGGATCCAAGTGCTAGCCAAGAGCCAAAAAGTAAGGGCTTTTCATCCTTTAAGGTCTTCCCAAGTCTTACCTTCATCTAATGGTCTGTCTTATCAATTTGCTTCACTTAATACTTTTTCTCTTCTCTGCACTTGGAATTCAGAGTGTGAGTAAACTGTGCATTCATTTATATTTGTCATTTCTTTTTAAGTTTTCTACAGCACCTAGCACAATGGCAGGAATGTGTTAGGTGTTTAGTGAGTATTTGAAGGGGTCATGTTTGAGGTATGTATGTCTTTATTTCAGGTCCTCCACTAAGTCTGGTCCTCTCAGTCCTTCATCATCTCTTCTGTCTTCGAATGGGGAGAGGCCATGGGAAAAGCACTGATCTTGGAATTAGAGGCTGGGTGCCATGGCTTACACCTGTAATCCCAGCGCTTTGGGAGGACCAGTCAGGAGGATCGCTTGCCCGGGAGTTTGAGAACAGCCTGGGCAACACAGCGAGACCCTGTCTCTACAAAAATCATAAAAGAAAATAAGGTCAGGTGCGGTGGCTCACACCTGTCATTCCAACTCTTTGAGAGGCCGAGGCAGGTAGATCACTTGAGGTCAGGAGTTCGACACCAGTCTGGCCAACACGGTGAAACCCCGTCTCTACTAAAACTACAAAAATTAGCTTGGTGTGGTAGTGTGTGCCTGTAATCCCAGCTACTTGGGAGGCTGAGGCAGGAGAATCGCTTGGACCCTGGAGGTGGAGGTTGCAGTGAGCTGAGATCTCGCCACTGCACTCTAGCCTGGGGGACAGAGCAAGACTTCCTCTCAAAAAAAAAAAAGAAAAAAGAAAATAAATAGCTGGGCATGGTGGCAGGCACTTGTAGTCTAGCAGCTTGGGAGGCTAAGGTGGAAAGGTCACTTGAGCTCAGGAATTTGAGGCTGCAGTGAGCCATAATTTTGTCATTGCACTCCAGTCTGAGTGACAGAGTGAGATGCTGTCTCAAAAAAAGAAAGAAAGAAAAAAAAAGGAATTAGTAACCCAAGTTTGTGTTCCATCTCTGCCTTTTTACCAACTGTGTGACCTTGAGCAAGTCAGTTAATCTGGCTGGGTCTTGGGATCATGATCTGTAAAGTGAGACGGTTGTACTAAATGATCTCCAAGGTTTATTTTGGTTTTAATACTATAGATCTGTGCTGTCCAGTATGGTAGCAACCAGCTACATGTGGCTACTGAGCCCTTGAATATGGCTAGTCAGAACTGACACATGCTATAAGTGTAAAATACACACTGGATTTCAAAACAAAAATGTAAAATATCTCAATAATTTTTTTTTATATTGGCAACATGTTGAAATGACAATATTTTGGATATGTTGGGTTAAGTAAAATATATTAATTTCTTTTTAAAAATGTTTTTACTTATTTATTTGGGTAGAGATGAGGTCTCCTTATGTTGCCCTAGCTGGTCTCAAATGCCTAGCCTCAAGCCATCCTCCCACTTTGACCTCCCAAAGTGCCAGGATTACAGGCGCACCCAGCCACTTAATTTTAATTTCATGTGTTTCTTTTTACCTTTATAATAGGGTTACTAGGAAACATAAAATTATATATGTGCTGCTAGGGACTGAATTGGGACCCCCTCAAATTCCGATGTTGAAGCTCTCACTCCCTATGATGTATTTGAAGATGGGCCCTGGGGGAGATCATTAGGTCTAGATGAGGTTATGAGATGAGGCACCATGATGGGATTAGAGTTGTTATTGGAAGAGACATCAGCATTCTCTCTCTCTCTCTCTGCCACATGAGGACACAGTGAGAAGGCAGCCATCTATAAGCCAGAAAGAGGGCTCTCACCAGAAACTGACTATGCCGATATCCTGATCTTAGACTTCCAGTCTCCAGAATTATGAGAAAATAAATTTCTGTTGTTTAAAACCACTAAATCTATGGTATTCTGTTCTGGCAGCCCAAACTGACCAAGACATGCGGTTTGTGTTATATATTTCTGTTGGATAGCATTGGTCCAGGTATCTGGGAACTCCTACATACCAGCCCGCTTTCTGGCACTTGTAACTTTCTGCATTGTGTCTGTGAGAGCATAGGCATGGTCTCCAGGCCAGTGTTTCCTCCCTAGCAGCTGCTCAATAAGCTTCTGGCAATTAAGTCATTTTCTTACTTGTAAGAATATAAACAGTCTCTGGATAATGTATGTAAAAGAGGACCTCATTAAGAGTATATTGGGTAACAATTGGAATCTCTGCAGGGCAGAAGAACCAGGCTTGGAGGATATACTCAGGCAGGCAGCAATGTCCCAAATCCCACTGCAGACTAGTCTGGGGGTGACTCCACTGCTGCACCAGAGAACCAGAGTTGGCTGCCCATTGGCAGAGTGAGTATGTGCTTCCAGCCTCATTAGCTTCCAGTTCAGAGTTCGGCTAAGTTTGAATCAGGGACTAGTTGCCAGGGAGGTTGGGAAGGTGAGCAATTGCTTTTGAGCTTTTTTTAGTGGGAAGTGGGGTGTTATCATAAGCAGAAGATTTATTCCTTTAACACAGGAAGGGTCTTTAGATGCTGGGCTGCCAAATAAGGACTGGAACCCTTTCTTTGTGTTGCCTGAGACCTTGAAATTTTGTCTGCAACACAGCCGACGTTCCACCAAGACTCCTCAGCTGGAACTCCTCCAGGCGAGAGGCTCTTCAGATCTCCTTGTTCTTCTGGGAAGTATGAAGCAGAACAGTTGATGTCACACATTCTAATGCTACAATTATAATTTCATGATGTTCTTTCAAAGTTCTTGCATGATATTTTAGTGTAGAGACACAGGAGGGCACTCTAACCAACTAGCAATAAAACATAAATGGTTTCACAGCCTTGGCCGTTAAAAAATGGATGTTGATTTGTTGAACCTGCAAAACACAGTTGTTGTTTTTTTCTTTCTTTCAATTTATTTATTTATTTGAGATGGAGTTTCACTCTTGTTGCCCAGGCTGGAGTGCAATGGCGTGATCTCGGCTCACCACAACCTCTGCCTCCCAGGTTCGCACGATTCTCCTGCCTCAGCCTCCCGAGTAGCTGGGATTATAGGGATGCGCCACCACGCCCTGCTAAGTTTTTTGTATTTTTAGTAGAGACGGGGTTTCTCCATGTTGGTCAGGCTAGTCTCGAACTTCTGACCTCAGGTGATCCACCCACCTCGGCCTCCCAAAGTGTTGGGATTACAGGTGTGAGCCACCGCGCCCGGCCAGGTTTTTCTTTTTTTTCTAGGCAGGATAACTAACTTTGCAGGACTACCTTCCAACAATACCCTGCAAAATACCCTAGCTTCCGTGGGGGTATCTCACCTATGACAAAGGCTCTCAAGATACACCCTCCACATTATCCAGTTAATGTTCTAGGGACCATGACTGTGAGCAACTCAGAACAGGGAAGGAGTTTTTTCTTCTGTTGTCCAGGCTGGAGTGTAGTGGTGTGATCATGGTACATTGCAGCCCTGAACTCCTGGGCTCAAGGACTCCTTCCACCTCAGCCTTCGAAGTATTAATAGCTTGCACCACAGGAGTACCATTTTGCCTGGCTAATTTAAAATTTTTTTTTTGGTAGAGATGGGTGTCTATGTTGCCAGGGTTAGGGAAGAAGATTTTTGACTATAGCTTACCTGCTGCCTCAGCCACTAGACCGGGTTGCCAAGGGCTCACATTTAAAGGTCAGTTGGCCAAGTTGAACCTAGAGCAGAGAAGAGAGACCCGGTTGTCTTGAGACTTTCTTCAAATCTGCAGCCTGTCCCCATGACTCAGTTTTCCCGTCTGTAAAATGGAGATAACATTAGACCTATGTCTGTATAGTTTGCTCATGAAGAGAGAGAGTGGGAACAACATATCTGGGAGTGACATTTACCATCGCATACAGACCATTGAATTCCATACTCAAAAACTAAAGCCAGCCTGCATCTTGTTAATGAATGATAGCACATTATTCATTCACCTTGTCCTCATGCTGGAACCTGGCGGTTTGAGAGGCAAGAAGGTTGTTAGAGCTCTGTCTGCTGGAGCTGCCTTTTAATCTTGTTGTAGGTGTCTTGAAAGTTCAGGTGGCAGGATAGCTGGCTTTGACTTGATTCGTGCTTGCAGGGAGTATCTGGTGAGTCACTTGTGCTTAGAAGCTGCAGGGACAAAGCTGGCGGGACAAAGCGTGCTCTGCTGGCAGCTGGAGTAACAAAAGTAACCAGGCGAGGTAGGAACAGGATCTGCTGGCACCGGCTCGGTTTCCTCACACAGGTCTCTCCAGCTGGAGCCCCGACAATAGGGAGGAAGGGGCGCGGGGCTGCTGCGGGCGTTTTCCCTCCGCAGGCAGGGGCAGGACCTGCTCCGGGTGACTGCAGTTACTCGCGGTCAAGGGTATCGCCTTGAAGAGCCGGCTCCTCCTGGCTGGAGCGAGGCTGGATGGCGGGGTGCAGCCTCTCAGCCTCTCGCACCCGCCCTGCGTCCGCAGTGGCTGTTGGCGCAGCCGCCCGGCCGGTGTTCCGGGCTCAGTCCCCGCTCCCCAGCGCCAGACGCAGACTCTGGGCCAAGTTCTCCTTCCGCTCGCTGCTTTCTGCGCCAGGACCCTGATCAATAAAGGGAAGGAGAGCCGGGAGGAAATGATGGAGAACAGAGAGAAAGGAGGTGCTTGATTTCGCTCACCAAGCAGTTAGTGCTCACCGGCAGACACCGGGAGCTGGTCACGCGTCTTAGACACCAAATCTCGGCTGGCTGGTCCCTTTGAGGAGGTCGCCTGGGGTTCCCGCAGCCCTCCACCCCACCGTAGGAGAGTGCCTGCCACGAGCTCCGCGCCGCGCGAAGTGCTTTGCTACGTGAACTCTTGGTTTCCCAACATCCCTGAGCCGCGGATACGTTATCACCCACGTATTGCGGACGAGAGAACCGCCTCGGAGAAGCTGGCTGGCTCGCCTGGAGTTTTGCAGCTAGTGGCGGAGCCAGGATTCCGAGCAGGTACTGTGCGATCCTCCAGCGCCGGCCACAGCTCACAGCCCCTTAGCTCCGCCGGGTTATTGTGCGATCGCGCCTTCTGCACCTGTTGCGGCCCTCGCTAGGCGGGAGGGGAGGGAGAAGAGGAGGACCAAGGGGATGAGCAGGTGGCTCTCCTTTGACGGACTCCCGGGGCGGAGCGCGGGTAGACCACTCCCAGAGTGTGGCTTTGCGCCTTGGAGAGGGTGCTCTCCTTCTCCAGGGATGGCGTCCCCAGCGGACGCAGGGTTTCGGGGAAATGTCCGCCTCCGCCACTTGGGGTGGCAGGGGCGAGAGGAGGATCTGGAGGTCCGGGAGAGGGCAGTGGGAGAAAGCTGGGGCTGCTGGAGTCGCATCTGCCCGCTGAGCGGGCCGGGGAGGAAGCGGGGCCCAGCGTGCGGCGTCCACGCGCTGAGTGTGCAGCGCTTTCATTCAAACTTTCTCCAGTCTCGGTTCCGGCGTCAGCAAGGTGTGACCAATCAGAATCTAGAGACGGGAATAAATTATGCAAATCACCATCTGGCGATGGGTCAGATGACTCCCATACTTTAAAAAACTACCTCTATAGGAGCGTGACAGCAGCGAGCCCTTGCTTCCCGGCGGCTCAGGACGAGGGCAGATCTGGTTCTGGTGCAGGCGGTTCACATTCGCTCCCTGCCACCGCCCGCGGCTCCGTGCCGCCAAGTTTTCATTTTCCACCTTCTCCGCGTCCACCCCCCAGCCCCTGGCCAAGAGAAGGATCTTACCGTCCTGGATTGCTGGAAACACCGATAGGTGGTTTTTGTTTTTAAAACTCCTGTTTCTGGGGAGGGGGTGTGGCGGGGCAGGATGAGCAACTCCTTTCCTCTGCTCTGTTTCTGGAGCCTTTGCTGTTGCTTTGCTGCTGGGAGCCCCACACCTTTTGGTCCAGAGGGACTGCTGGAAGGTAACGTGCATTTATTTTTATTCCCCCCCCCCCCCCAGCCACTTCTCTGTGCTGGGTCCCCTCTGTCTTGCTGATTCTTCAATCCCTCCTTGTTCCTATGAAATTCTTCCTTTCCCACTGCGCTGCCCATTTTCTCCTCCAATCTACCTTGGAGTCCACTTGTCTCTCTGCGTGTCTGATGGGAGTATCCCCGGCAAGTCATGCAAAAGGCAAAGGCTGGCAGGCTGCACTGGCTTTTGCCAGCCCTCTCACCCCCACCTCCTTCCCTCAGACGGTGCTGGTGCTGTCCAGCCAGCCGACCGGCCTGGCAGCAGCTCTGAAACCTTGTCCTCATGCTGGAACCTGGCGGTTTGAGAGGCAAGAAGGTTGTTAGAGCTCTGTCTGCTGGAGCTGCCTTTTAATCTTGTTGTAGGTGTCTTGAAAGGTCAGGTGGCAGGATAGCTGGCTTTGACTTGATTTGTGCTTGCAGGGAGTATCTGGTGAGTCACTTGTGCTTAGAAGCTGCAGGGCCTATTCCCCCAGGTTGCCAGCCTTTTCCTCTTCAACACTCTTGTGCTCCCCCGACTCTTCCTCTTCCCACTTTTCCTCCCTTTCCTCCTCCTGGCATTTAGCTTTTCTTCCTCTTGGGTTCTCTATGGCAGCCTTTTCCAGTGGCAGCTTGCCCTGGGGGAGCCAGAGTCAGTCAGCTCTGGGGGAGTCAGAGTCAGAGTCAGAGTCAGAGTGAGAACTAAGTCAGCTGATTAAGCAGTGGAGGGCTGGGGAGCCCCTAAACTGAACCCCATCATCTCATTTTCTAGCCTGCTGAGGTTGTGCCAAATGGTCTGTGTCCACTTTTGTATGTGTGGGAGGGTTACTGTGAATGAATGGAAAGCCTTGCTTTACTCAACGTGTTTCCAACTCTGGTGCTAACTAGAAGCATTGTCTGGGGGCAGGTCTCATCTCTGGCTCCTCACCTGTAAAATGCTAAAGTTCCTTTTAACTTCTGTGTTCTGGGCCTCTGAGTATGTGTGAGTCATTTCCTTCATTCCAAAAAGTATTTACTGCATACCTACTTAGTGTCAGACACTATTCTGGGAGCAGGGGAGAGAGCAGTGGACAAAATAGATGGCAATCTCTGCCCTCGTGACACTTACATTTCAGTGGTGGGAAGACAGACAGTGCACTGATTAAAATACCAGTGGTGCTCAGTATTATGGAGAAAAATCAAGCAGAGGAGGAAGGTGGGGGATGCTGGTGGGGGAAGGGGGCACGATTTTATGATGTGGTCAGGGAAGGCCTTTCTGGAGAAGCTGACCATTGAGCAAAGAGCTAAAGGGGGTGAGAGAAGGAGCCATGAGGACATCTGGGTGAGGAACAATCAGAAAGTCCCAGAGGCTGAAGTGACCCAGGCCAAAAGTAGTAGGAATGCAGCTAGAGAACTTTGGGGTCAGAGCGGTCAGACGCTAAGAGGGAGAGTCTTTGTCCATATGCGGGTTTATCCGCAGATCTGTCTCAGGAAACCAGGAGCCTCCTTTTCTCCTAGATTTCCCCATCTGGCCTCTGCGTGAGTGGCTGTCTGGGTAGAAGGTGGGGAGTTGCTGAACTCACTATGTCTGTGGTTCAAATTTCTGCTGGATGGGGCTTTTGTTCATTACTTTCATGACAGTTAACCTGATTTCCGCTCATGTGCATGTAGCAGCATTTTCTGGAACCATATCCCTCTTATATCTGCTGCATTCTTCCCCCTTTCCCTCTCCTTTCCCTCCACCCTCTCCACCGCTGTATCTCTTTCCTTTTGGTATCTTTTTCCTTTTGCTTCTTAACTCTGAGATAAATTAACTCCAAGATGACCATTTGGCATCTTTCTCTGCTGGGTGATAGGAGAGTTTGATACTCTAACTTCCCAGCCAGTTATCCAGCGATGCTCCCAGGATGGCTGAAAGAGCACTGGGTGGGGTCCGTTTATGACTTTCTGAAACAGTGTCATTACGACAGCACCTACCTAGTGTTAAGCCACAGGGGCCATCAGTGACATGAGCTGCACTTTGGGAGCGGGGCCGTCTCCTAGGTGGCACTGTGCATGAGCAGTAAAGCTGGAAGGGGGGATTTTTGTTGTTTTTAGGAGTTTCTCCATGGCTTTAGTCATTTACTTAACAAACCAGATGAATGCCTGGCACATGCCATCATTAGAAAGGGCACTGAGGATGCCTGAGGTTCCCTAGATGGGAACACTAGGGGAAGCCTATTTTCCAGCAGGTCAACAGCCTCTTGCCTCCAATTCCAAAATCCACAATCTCTCAAAATTGGAAAATGCATTTGGTAACTTGTTTGGCAGCAAGACCTGGCCTTACCTGATCTGAACTTATTTGGCAGCAAAAAGCCTGAGCTGACAGGAGGCTACTGGTTATCTTTATGTTTGCCCTCAAATGTGAGTGGTTATATATTTCTTTTTTTTTTTTTTTTTGAGACGGAGTCTTGCTCTGCCGCCCAGGCTGGAGTGCAGTGGCCGGATCTCAGCTCACTGCAAGCTCCACCTCCCGGGTTCACGCCATTCTCCTGTCTCAGCCTCCCGAGTAGCTGGGACTACAGGCGCCCGCCTCGTCGCCCGGCTAGTTTTTTGTATTTTTTAGTAGAGACGGGGTTTCACCGTATTAGCCAGGATGGTCTCGATCTCCTGACCTCGTGATCCGCCTGTCTCGGCCTCCCAAAGTGCTGGGATTACAGGCTTGAGCCACCGCGCCCGGCCGGTTATATATTTCTTTGCAGAAATTTTAGGGTGTTTGATCCAGGGGGAATAGCCCAGGCCCCACTGAAAGCATCATATAATATACGGTGTATGCTCCGTAATGCCTTTCTAGAATCTGAAAACTCCTAAATTCTGAAACTCACCTGGTTTCAAGCATTTCAGAAAAAGAATTGAGAACCTGTGATCTAAAAGTAGGAAGGAAGTAGAACTCCTTTTGATAGGAAAGAAGAGGGAAAAGCCAGAGAGAGATCTATTTATTTCAGAGTGACGGTAATTAATACTAGTGACTAATTAATACTCTTTAAGTATAAATGAGATGTCCTTTTTTATAAAATCTTCACAGTTTTTCTGGGAGGTGAAAAGGAACATTCAGCAGATGTAAAAAGTGAAACCCAGATGGCTTAAGCAATTTGCTCACGATTGAACTAGAATCAGACTCCAGGTCTCTCACTCCCCAAGTCTCCTAGATGCACCCATGCTCTGTTCTGTCTCCCCAGATGAGCTCCACAAACCCAAAGCTATACAGACTGAGGTCAAACCCTCTGTGAGGTTTAACTTCCGCACCTCCAAGGACCCAGAGCATGAAGGATGCTACCTCTCCCTGGGTCACAGCCAGCCCTTAAAAGACTGCGGTTTTAACATGACAGCGAAAACCTTTTTCATCATTCACGGATGGACGGTGAGCCCGGGGAGGGAGCTCTGTGGCTTTATACAAGATTTGATTCCCTTTGTTTTGGTCAATTAGAAAGAATTCTGGTGTTTCCAGATTCCAAACCCTCTTCCCCCCTTTCCTTGTGGGCTGCTTGTATTTCAGACAGCTGTGAAGAATGTAACGGGCATTCACTAAGGGGCAATCTGGACTCCAGCAGGGTGGTATTAATGCTGGCATACAACGGGCTTTCAGAAAGTGGCTCTCCTGAGAGCAGCAGCCCAGCTCCACTGGCTCTTAAGGACCCCTCTAATTACACTTAATTACGCTGGTCAACCCTGCCTGGAGGGGGCTGTCCTGCCGTGAGAGCTGAGCTTGACTAAAGCAACTTGACTGGCTCCGAGAACCTATGAGTAGCCAGCTGGCCTGGATTGCCGGCTGCCCTTGGCATGATGCCCTCCTGTTTGCATAGAGATAGCCCCGTTTAAAGGCACTGGGGCTCTTTATGTGCCCTAGCTGAGCAATTCACATTGAAAAGCTCATGACAAACTTCAACAAAAAAGGGCTTTAGTGCTCAGCTTCAGAAGCTTTTGACCAGCCAGGGATTTATTCATTCATATAATGACAGTCTGTAGGGAAATGGCACTATGAAGTGAGCAGATTTCTGCCTGGGCTAATTGGAAGGGGACAGTCCTCCTCTTAATGATGAGAAATTCGTATCTGTTACATGTTTTTGGGGTCTTTAAGTCTATCATCCACGGTTGAGGTCAGGGGCAGGAGAGGGCAGGTGCCTGCCTACCTAATTGAATGAAGAGATGATTAAGAGCCTAGCTGTGCTCATCACACAACCTACAATCAGAATCATATGTTTGAATCTTTTTAAGGCCCCCTGTCAAAATGCAAATACAAGCTGCCTGCGACTTACAAATGGGTTGCATTCCAGAAAGTTCTTTTGTAATCTGTTTGGAACTTGGAACAGCAGTTTCCCATAGAAGCAAGATTGTAAATGGTGTTTGGGTTCCCAGGCTAGGCACAGAAAATCTATTTATTTGATAATGTGCTTGTGGATAGGTTTACAACTGGACCTAGTCACCATTTATAACTTTGTTTCTGTGGGAAAATATGTTCTGAGTTGTAATTTGGGATTCCTGGGACAGATTTTCCCTACTCTGGGGTCAGGAAGGATGGCAGAGATGGGTTGTGGGAAGGGGTCATTTGTTAACTCTGCATTCACCTAGGAGACAGCATCTCCCTGCATCTCTAAGAGAGAAGCTAATTCTCCAGGACAACCCTCCCCACTGCCTTTGAAGGATGGATCAGGCCACTTCCCTGCCTGTAACAGGGACTCAGACCAGCCTTATGCCAGTATCACCCTTAACACATATCTCATAGTGGTCCCAACAGACAGTGGGGCAACAGCATAGGACATTAGCTAGGAAAGTTTTGATGGGAAATGCTGGGGATGTGAAGAGCAACGGAAGACAAATACCTGCATAGTGATTCTGCCTGTGCTGGTCCTGCTCATGTGCAAATGTCTGGTCCCTGAGCAGCCAATGTGCAGGTTCTAAAATTGTCTGGGGGCACTGGGCATGGTGACTCATGCCTGTAATCCCAGCACTCAGGAAGGCCTAGGTGGGAGGATCGCTTGAGCCCAGGAGTTCAAGACCAGCCTGGGCAACATAGTGAGACCCTGTTGCTGCAAAAAGTTTAAGAATTACCCAGGCATGGTGGCGTGTGCCTGTAGCCCCAGTTACTCTGGAGGCTGAGGTGGGAGGAAGATGGCCTCAGCTTAGGAATTTGAGGCTCTCTTGAGCTGAGATGGTTGTCAGTGCACTCCAGCCTGGGCAACAGTGAGACCCCGAGTCAAAAAAAAAAAAAAAAAAAAAAAGTCGGTTGGAGAGAGGGTCATATAGAACGGAATTTCGTATTTTTTAGGATTTCTGAAACCAAGAATAAAAAATAACTTCCACGTTTCTCTGCAGATGAGCGGTATCTTTGAAAACTGGCTGCATAAACTCGTGTCAGCCCTGCACACAAGAGAGAAAGATGCCAATGTAGTTGTGGTTGACTGGCTCCCGCTGGCCCACCAGCTTTACACGGATGCGGTCAATAACACCAGGGTGGTGGGACACAGCATTGCCAGGATGCTCGACTGGCTGCAGGTACTGGGGGATGACAGGGAGTCTCCTGTTGCCAGCAGGATCTCAAACCCTAATCTTCTTAAGAAATACAGGTCGTGCATCTGTTGTCATGAACTTCTGGAAAAAAATCTTTGAGATTAAAAGTTTTATTGAATTAAGTATTGCTTGGAATACTTGAAAGTTGGGACTTTTTGAGAGCCTTTTAATTATTGATAGATCTCTGGATTTTTCCTGATACTCAATTTGCTGAAAATTGGCCTTATGGGTTGTTCCTTCCTGACTTAGAAACAGATACCCTTAGGCTGGTTGGGGATGGCCAGGAACCAGGCCAGGCTTGTGATCTGAAATTCCTACAAAGCCTGCTCTAGTCTCTGAAGTATGGCTGTGTTGAGGGTGGGGAGGGGGTTATTTCAAAGATGCAGCCTAATATCTCTTTTTTTAATCTCGGTTCACTGCAACCTCCACTTTCCGGGTTCAAGTGATTCTCCTGCCTCAGCCTCCCGAGTAGCTGGGACTACAGGCGCCTGCCACCACGCCTGGCTAATTTTTTGTATCTTTAGTAGAGACAGGATTTCACTGTGTTAGCCAGGATGGTCTCGATCTCCTGACCTCATGATCTGCCCGCCTAGGCTTCCCAAAGTGATGGGATTACAGGCATGAGCCACTGTTCCTGGCCTCTTCACCACCACACTCCCCTCTCTTAGAGACTGCCAGAAAGAACAGGAAACATGTAGGGAACAGCCACATACGCAGCCTCCAGTCATACCCTCCACCCTGCCCCCATGCTTGGCATTTTCAGTGCCACCGTGTCCTTTTGGCCTCCCCTAAACTGACTGTGACCCACACATGGGGCATCACCAGCAAAGCCAGTGGGCCCTGGGGAGTCTCTGTGCCCACGGTCCCTGCGTCTCCTCCTACACCGTGATTGAGTTGTTGAATTGCTGGTGACTCTGGATCTCCGGACCCTGCTCTTCTGCTCACATACTTTGGTGACTTTCTGCAGGAGAAAGATGATTTTTCTCTCGGGAATGTCCACTTGATCGGCTACAGCCTTGGAGCTCATGTGGCTGGGTATGCTGGCAACTTCGTGAAAGGAACGGTGGGCCGAATCACAGGTGAGCTCTGCTTCCATCACCAATAGCCGGTGATTGCTGGGCTCCCTCAGCTACAATGAGCCAGAATGCTCCCAAATGAGGCAGTGGAGTGAATCAGAGAGTTAACTCTAGAAGGAACCTGGAATGCATCTAATTCAAAACCTCCCAAATGTTCTTTTTTTTTTTTTTTTTTTCAAATTGAACTCACACAGGTCCCCAACATACGAGACATGGAGAGAGAGGGGGGTGCTGTGGGTGAAGTGGGGTGGGTATATGGCGGGTTGTGTTAGCCTTGCCAATGTGGGCTTTCCCCTTACCTGGAAGCATCTCAGAGTCTCAGAGCACCAGGGAACACAGTTTGAAAACCATGGGTCTGGTCCAACAGATGAGGAAACAGATACAGAGAGGTGAGGCAACTTGCCCAGGGGCAAACAGCTAATAACTCAAGAGCAGAAGCTGGATGGAGTCCTGGCTCCAAAGCTTTTGGGTGTTCACTTCAGGTCTCCACCCAAAGACTCAGGGGAAAAGAATGAATAGTAGGTTTTAGTTTGAATTCTGCCTCTGATTTCTATCTTGTCTCACAATAGCCTCTTTCCCATGTTAAGGTAGCATATTTATGAATGATAGCTACCAATTTAGAACAGGTGGTTCAACTTTGTAATGAAAGGAACCTTTCTGATATTGGTCCCCAGGCGGTCAATAGACAATTGAATTTTCCATGTTGAAAACTGCATCTTAGTGAGCTTTTAGCATGAGAGTTTGGATTAAATCATTGAATGATTGTGAAAAGTGTCAAAGGTTTTCTTTCTCATTGATGGGCCCCTCAGGTATATACACAGAGCTTCCCCTATGCTACAATTAATGATAAATTTGTTGCCCTGAACTTCTATCATCCTTCCAGCATCATTTTATTTATATTTACCCCTAGTTTCCCCCTTACTCCCAAGACTCTAAGGGTGATCACCTAGAAGGAAAGATCTGAACAATTCCTTGTCCTGTAGCATTTTCATTTTAAAACAAAACTCAGGCCAGGTGTGGTGGCTCACACCTGTAATCCCAGCACTTTGGGAGGCCAAGGTGGGCAGATCACTTGAGGTCAGCAGTTTGAGACCAGCCTGGCCAACATGGTGAAACCCTGTCTCTACTAAAAATACAAAAATTAGCCAGGTGTGGTGGTGGGTGCCTGTAATCCCAGCTACTTGGGAGGCTTAGGCAGGAGAATCGCTTGAACCCAGGAGGTGGAGGTTGCAGTGAGCTGAGATTGTGCCACTGCACTCCAGCCTGGGTGACACAGCAAGACTCCGTCTCAAAAAACAAAACAAAACTCAGGTAGAAGAGAGTCCTTAGCTAAATAACGATTTGGGAAAGGTAGAATTTCAGATTTCAGTGACAAGCTGATATGGTAGAATTTTAAAAAGAATATTTGTGAAGTTTTCCTGGCTCTCCTGTATCCTGTCCCTGGGCTTGAGTCTAGTTATGTGCGTGCATACACGAACACGCATGCACGCAAATGCCTGTTGATCCAATGATTTGATTCATCCCAGCTTGAGAGCTTTATTTTTGATTTCCAAGACTGTGGGGCTTGAGCTGCCCAAAGTGGGCTATGCTTGTGTGACCACCCATGACTGCTTATTAACCCCTTGCTGGTGCAAAGCAGGTTGACCTGAAGCCACTCGGGTTCCATTGTCTGAGCGCCTCTTCCTAGCCCCTGAATGAGAGGTGTGATGTTTCAGATCCAGGCAGCTGAGTTCAAATTTCAGCACACACCAGAGTCAGGCCCAGGATGTCAGTAACAGTGACAAACTACAGATCTTGCCTTTCTCTATTTCTAAATCTGAAATGAGATAGGGCTAGGGACGAAACTTTCCAGTTCTTTCCCCCTGCCTATTTGAGTGGCATCTGCTGGGGTGAGGGCTTTTCTCCTGAGGATGGCAGGGGAGCCAGGCAGAATGCTAACTAGTGCTCTGGGATGTTTGCATGGAGCATCATGCCCACATGCCCTGAGCATAGCCCCTTCCCTCTGGCCTTTTTCTGTAGAGCAGGGGCCTGGCCTCTGTCTAGTTGCCAAGCAGCATCCCTGACACATGCAATTGTGTATGTCTGTTGGGGGAGGCTATGTCCTCTTCTCTCCCCTTGGTAGACTTCTCATGGACCTGTGGACCAGGTGATCACAGCTGCTAAGAGGACAGATTGAGGCTCGCATAGGGTCCTGCGTCCAGTGATGCCACTATGCCAAGGCCACCAGGCAGTCCTTAGCCTGGGCCTTGCAAGGGAATATCTGAACCCCAATCTTGCTTGGACCAGAGGGTGTGGATGGGTGTTTGCTAGAGTTTTACTTTGTTAGGCTTCTGAGAGAAGCCTGTGATATACTAGGAAAGAAGTCATATATTTATAATTGAACCTGTGCCTTGTTTGCTATAATCAGGTAAGCAAGCAGATGAATTTATTGAAGAAATGCGTCCATGTGTGCAGGCTAGATGCTAGCTAATGTTAAATACCTCATGTGTGGCTGGGCGCGATGGCTCATGCCTGTAACCCCAGCACTTTGGGAGGCTGAGTTGGGTGGATCACCTGAGGTCAGGAGTTCAAGACCAGCCTGGCCAACATGATGAAACCCCGTCTCTACTAAAAGTACAAAAATTAGCTGGGTATAGTGGTGGGCGCCTGTAATCCCAGCTACTCAGGAGGCCGAAGCAGGAGAATCACTTGAACCCAGGAGGAGAAGGTTGCAGTGGGCCGAGATCGTGCCATTGCACTCCAGGCTGGGTGACAAGAGCGAGACTCCATCTCAAAAAAAAAAAAAGCAAAAATAAAAAACAAACGAACAAAAAAAACCTCATGTATGACAGCTGCTTTATGCTATCTCTGAGCCACATAGCAACCCTGAACATTCTACAGAGGGGGAAACTGGGACTCAGTGAGTAAAGGGCCCAATATCCTGGGCCCTATAAGTAGCAGAGCTGGGACTCCTACCCATGCTGTCAGATTCCGGATCCCACGCACCTCACTGCTGCGCCATGCCGCCTTTCTTCTGCAGACAGAGATAAAGTGGCCAGGCATGGTGGTGCATGCCTGTGATCCTAGCTTGGGAGGCTGAGGTGGGAGGATCACCTGACCCCAGGAGGTGGAGGTTGCAGTGAACTGAGTTTGGGCCACTGCACTCCAGCCTGGGCAACAGAGTGAGACCCTGTCTTAAAAAGAAAAAGTAGCTGTTGAACTACAGCAGGCCCTGCCCTGCCAGGCCAGAATGCACAGCCCTGGAAGTTTTGCACGCATGCATGTGTGTGTGCTCCATTTGCTGGACAGGGCAACTTTGGAGGAGTCTATGACTGAATGGAAGAAGCAAGGGCTCTCTATCTCCCCTTTATTTAAGGAGGCAGTTCTCCTGGTCATTCATCCCTAGTTAAAAAAGTTAAATGTGCCACTGCGCCCCTGAATCTGTGGGCCACAGCTATGTGTCAGGGACAGTCAGAGCAGGGCAGGCAGGCTCTGGCTGGGTAGGTGAAGGCCCAGCCTTGCCTGCCAGCCAGCCTGTGAAACCCTGTCAGCTGCCCGCATTCCTCCAGTACAGCCTGGTTTCCATGGCACTGACCGTCTGGTGGGGACCTTTGTTCACACCGAGTAAAGAGCCTCTGTCTTGTATTGATTGCAAAGCAGAATGTTGCTCTCTCTTTCTCTTTCCTCCAGGGGACACAGTGAGAGGCAGGGAGAGGCTGCTGTGTCAGTACTGTGGTCCTTGTGGCCTCTGAAATGGGTAGTCGTCGGTTATTGTGGGAGGACACTGCTTTTGTGCCATCTTTCTTTTGAGTCTTGGGCTAGGGATGAACCCTCAAGCAGCCTGGGCTCCCTTTCTGTCTTGGTCGCACATAAAGTTATCTAAACTTGGCCAGACGTGGTGGCTCATACCTGTAATCCCAGCTACTCAGGAGGCTGAGGCAGGAGAATTGCTTGAACCCAGGAGGTGGAGGCTGCAGTGAGCCGAGATCACGCCACTGCACTCCAGCCTGGGTGATAGAGCAAGATTCCGTCTCAAAAAAAAAAAAAAAAAGTTATTTAAATTTGTGGAAACTATTTAATGTTTCAGCCTCTACCAGTTCTCATATGAGTAATGAGTTCTGCAAGTTGACCGTCTACTCCAGACAGTAGCTCTGCCTCTTGTTTATCCTGAAGCTACCATCTCAAGTCTCCTGATAGGCTCCCTGGTTCTAATGTGCTGGGGTTTTGTGAAAACGGTTGTTACCCACGTCCTCCTTTCAGGACTCTCATTGGTCACATGCCCTCCCAGCCTTGGTGTTTCGAGGCCAGGGTTTCTCAGCCTAGGCAATATTGACATTTGGGGTCAGGTAAGGTTTTGGTGTGTGTGTGTGGGTGTGTGTGTGTGTTGGGGGTGGATTGACTTGTGTACTGTAGAATGTTTATCTGTATTCCTGGCCTGGCCCTGCTAGATGCTAGCAACTCTCTCCGTGAGAATGGGGGCAACAAAAAGGTCTCCAGGCATTGCCAGATGTCCCCTGGGGGGCAAAGCCACTTGTAGTGGTGAACCACTGTTCCAGCGGCCCTTCCTTTCTGGCACATTTCATCTCTTAACTTTCTCCAGGTCCTTCCTATGTGTCTGTGGGGCAAAGATCCGTTCTGGTTGGGTTAAATGTGGTTCCCATAATCACTTGGGCTTGGTAATAGTAGCTAATACTGATGGGAACTCAGTCTCTTAAGATCTCACATGGACTGTATGAATTAAGGTATAAATTCAGGTTCTATTTTATAAATGATAGTGAAACACAGGGAAGTTTTTCAATATTTGGCCCACAGCATGCCTACTTTTAGGATCATCTGGGGAATGAATACCTATTTCTAGGCGCCATAATTCATATCTACCCACTAGAATCTCTAGGAGTTCAGGGACTTGTGAATCTGCATTTTATACTTTGCAAGTTCTTTTTTGGAACGATTTTATGTTAATGCAGTTTTCAAATCAAAAGATGGTGAAAAGTCTGTCTTACTGCTCTACTATCTGTCCATTTCCCTTACCCACCCTCTCCCCCAATGCACATGCATACAGGTAACTAGTTGCTTGTGTGTCCTTCCAGAATGTTTTGTAGCTGTGTGGTAGAATTTAAATTTAACAAGCTCCCAGTTTCAAATATGAAAACCAGTGCTCTCAACAGTGCCGCTTGCCTGCTCAACACAAAACGTTTGGAGGCAGAAAGGTTTTCTCATTGTGGCTGCAAAATAGAGGAATTCTGGAGGCCTGATGTATGGATTCTCAGTGTGTCGGGTGTCCTCTTCTCTCTCACCATTCCACCCCTGGGCCTGACTCATAACTAAAGGAAGGGGAAGAATAAATTCAGATACAAATAGCTCAGTTTGGGGAGACTGGATTCTCCTTCCAGAAGGATGTAGGCAGCTTAGTTATTCTGTAAAAATTCTGCTAAAATTAAGGACGTGAAAGGTGCTCAGTGGCAGGATGAATAGGACAAATGGCTTAGTTTTAGGCAGTCTGAGTTCTTTCTAGAACTGCTTCAGTTTTAACAGGAGCAGTTCCTTGGAGCTGTGTGGCAGCGTGAACCTTGTAGCTAGTTTACGGGGTTTGGCTGAGGTGTTGGGATACATGAAGGCTTCAGAAGAAAGTATAAATTCCATTAACAATAGGATTTAATTTCCTCAATGATGTCTTGGGGTCAATTGCATATGGAAATGGGTTTCTTACTTTCTTCCATGCTTTCCACGTCTTGATTCTCCCAGCTGGACTCAGAAGGCATCTTCTTCATTCTGCACACTCAGACTTAACTTGTAATCAGGACTCACTGACTTTGTGTACCTGACATAGCTGTTTTGGGACCTTCTTCTGCTGCAGGTTTGGATCCTGCCGGGCCCATGTTTGAAGGGGCTGACATCCACAAGAGGCTCTCTCCTGACGATGCAGATTTTGTGGATGTCCTCCACACCTACACGCGTTCCTTCGGCTTGAGCATTGGTATTCAGATGCCTGTGGGCCACATTGACATCTACCCCAATGGGGGTGACTTCCAGCCAGGCTGTGGACTCAACGATGTCTTGGGATCAATTGCATATGGAAGTGAGTTCCCTGTTTTCTGCTTTGTGTTTGACTCAGTTTATCCCATCTCCTTCTAAATCAGCCCGAGCCTTTAGCGCTGCAGGCACTACGTGTTCACTATTCTCATCTCCTGCCAGAGGCCTCCAACACTGTGTTTAATGTTTCTCATTGTCTTCCAAGACTAACTGACCCAGTGGTTCCTACTCTGCTTTCCCATGCTTTAAGGTCACAGTTGTTATTGATTAATTTCTTTTCTTTCTTTTCTTTCTTGTTTTTGAGAGGGAGTTTTGCTCTTGTTGCCCAGTCTAGAGTGCAATGGTGCAGTCCTCGGCTCACCGCAACCTCCACCTCCCTGGTTCAAGCGATTCTCCTGCCTCAGCCTCCCAAGTAGCTGGGACTACAGGCGCACGCCACGACGCCTGGCTAATTTTGTATTTTTAGTAGAGATGGGTTTTCACCATGTTGGCCAGGCTGGTTTTAAACTCTTGACCTCAGGTGATCCACCTGCCTCAGCCTCCCTAAGTGTTGAGATTACAGCGTGAGCCACCATGCCCAGCCGATTAATTTCTTTTTATGACAAAAAAGAATACACACGTTTGTTGAAAAAGAAATCAAGCATTATAGACTTGCATAAAGCAAAAGGGCACTCCCACTCCCACCCCTACTTCCACTCTTCAGATGTAGCCAGTATAAATGCTTTTGTGTGTATCCTTCTAGTCTTTTTTCTTTGCAAATTAGTTGCATGCATATTTTCCCCCAAATCACATTGTTCTGCAACTTTATTTTAATTTTAATTTTTTTCAACTTTCTTTTTTTCCTGTAATAATATGTTATGGTTATTCTTTTTCATTTCTTTTTTTTAAAAGACAGAATCTTACTTTTTTTTTTTTTTTTTTTTGAGATGGAGTTTTGCTCTTCTTGCCCAGGCTGGAGTTCAGTAGCACGATCTCAGCTCACTGCAACTTCTGCCTCCCAGATTCAGGCGATTCTCCTGTCTCAGCCCCAGTAGCTGGGATTACAGGCACCTACCACCATGCCCGGCTAATTTTTTGTATTTTTAGTAGAGACAGGGTTTCAGCATGTTAGCTAGGCTGGTCTCGAACTCCTGACCTCAGGTGATCCACCTGCCTTGGCCTCCCAAAGTGCTGGGATTACAGGTGTGGGCCACTGTACCCAGCCAGAATCTTGCTATGTTGCCCAAGTTGGAGTGCAGTGGCTATTCACAGCTTACTACAGCCTTGAACTCCTGGGCTCAAGCTATCCCCCTGCCTCAGCCTCCCAAATAGCTGAGACTACAGACATGTGCCACTGCATCTTGCTATTATGGGCATTCTTAAATATCAGAGCACACAGATTTACTAACATTATTTTTACAGGCTGTATAATATTCCACAGCATGGATACACTCTATTTTAATTTTTGGTAACATTTTAAAGAAGCAAACGCATTTCATTTAAGTTTTTTCCATTCACTTAACATTTTTCTTCTTCTTCTCCTTCTTCCTCACTATGTTTCCCAGGCTGGAAACAAGCAATCCTCCTGCCTCAGCCTGAGATTACGGGTGCAAGCCACCACACCTGGCTCCAAAATTTATCTTCTGAATGCTTGAGCCTATTCTCAGCAGATTTGGGCTGAACTGAATTTGCTAAAACTGAGGTGTAGGGCATTGACCAATTTTTGGGGGGGTTGTTACCCTTTTACTGCCTTGGATGCTGACAGCATTTCCTGTCTTGACCCCAGGCAGCTTTCTCCACTCTGATGCTCTGCCTTCCACATGTCCTGCTCTGTTGCTCAGTCTTCCCTGTCCTAGTTTAATCCAAGTAGTTCTGCAGGGTTTGGAGGTCCATGCAAGGGGAATTTGCTCCCTCCTCAGAATATAGGATGATGGCTTTTCTTTCTTTTTCTTTTCTCTCTCTGTTTTTTTTTTTTTTTTTTTTTTTTTTTTTTTTTTTTTTTTGAGATGGAGTTTCGCTCTTGTTGCCTAGGCTGGAGTGCAATGGTGTGATCTCTGCTCACTGCATCCTCCACTTCCCAGGTTCAAGTGATTCTCTGCCTCAGCCTCCCACGTGGCTGGGACTACAGGTGCCCACCACCATGCCCGGTTAATTTTTTGTATTTTTAGTAGAGATGGGGTTTCTCCATTTTGGCCAGGCTGGTCTCGAACTCCTGTCCTCAGGTGATCCACCCACCTCGGCCTCCCTCACGATTACAGGTGTGAGCCACCATGCCCGGCTAGATGATAACATCTCTTAAGGCTGCTAGTGCCATTGAGGCAGGGTTGGGGGTGGCTTTGCCAAATTTTTCATAAGATTCCAGAAATTATTTGGACCAGAAAATCCAAATTGTATGCCTAACTTTGTAACCAACTGTCTGTATGACCCTGAGCAGATTACCTCACCCCTATGGACCTTTGGGTCATAATCTTTAATTGAAGGCATTGAACTAGAATGGAGTTGGTCAACATCTTCTTAAAGCATCAGCTAGTACATGTTTTAGGCTTTGCGGGCCGTATTGCCTCTGTTCCAGCTCCGTTGATGTAGCATGAAAGTAGCCACAATAATACATAAACAAATGAGGGTAACTATTCCAATAAAACTTTATTTACAAAAACAGGTAGCCAGCAGGCGTGGTGTGGTGCACCTGTAGTCCCACCTATTTGGGAGACTGAAGCAGGACGACTGCTTGGGCCCAGGTGAGGATCACTTGAGCCCAGGAGTTTCAGGCCAGCCCAGGCCACATAATGAGATACTGTCTATAAAACAAAAACAAAACAAAGCAAAAAAAAAAAAAAAAAAAAAAAAAAAAAGAAGTAGCCAGCTTGCAAGTCATATTTTGCTGAGCCCTGCATGAGATGTTTAGGATCTCATCCATTTGCAGCATTCTGTGGCTGTATAGCCCTATTAGGAGGTAGTGACTCCTGCTGCACAGCTCGTCTGCATCACTCTACTTAGCACTTATTATATGGGCTTTCTTGCTCTTTATTGCTTTGTGTGTATTCGTGCTGTCTTCCCACCAATAGAGTGAACAGTTAGGCAGCAGGAATGGCCTTAAATTCTTCTACATCTTAATGGGAGCCTAGCACCTTCCTGGACATTAATTAAGCATTACACAGGCCGGGTGCAGCGGCTCACATCTGTAATCCCGGCACTTTAGGAGGTGAAGGTGGGAAGATTGCTTGAGCCCAGGAGTTCAAGACCAGCCTGGGCAATGTGGTGAAACCCCTTATCTACAAAAACTACAAAAATTAGCCAGGTGTGGTAGTCATGTGCCTGTAGTCCCAGATACTGGGGAGGCTGAGGTGAGAGATCACCTGAACCTCGGAGGTTGAGGCTGCTGTGAGCAGTGAGTCATGATTATCCCACTGCACTCTAGCCTGGGCAACAGAGTGAGACCCTGTCTCAAAACAAACAAACAAGCAAAAGAATTACATGAAAATACTAACAGCGACAATGAACAGCTATCACTGATGAGGATTACAGTATTTATTGTTTGAGTGTCTAGTCATCGAGAAAAGCTCATCCTGCATGCTTTCTGTCTCTCCCACCCTCAGCAATCACAGAGGTGGTAAAATGTGAGCATGAGCGGGCCGTCCACCTCTTTGTTGACTCTCTGGTGAATCAAGACAAGCCGAGCTTTGCCTTCCAGTGCACTGACTCCAATCGCTTCAAGAAGGGGATCTGTCTGAGCTGCCGCAAGAACCGTTGTAATAGCATTGGCTACAATGCCAAGAAAATGAGGAACAAGAGGAACAGCAAAATGTATCTAAAAACCCGGGCAGGCATGCCTTTCAAAGGTAACCTTCAGTCCCTGAAGCATCCCTGAGGAAGGCCCTTATACCTCCTTCTTAATACCATGCTGCAGAGCAGGGCACGCTAGCCCAGGAGAAGTGGCCAGCACAATTCAATCAAATCATTGCAAATCAGATTACACTGTGCATGTCCTAGGAAAGGGAATCTTTACAAAATAAACAGTGGGGACCCCTTTTGTGATGTGGCTATCAGTCCATGATCACAATATCAGTATCTTGAATTTTTATCTTGCATTTAACTTTCAAAGCTGTTTCATGTTTGTTTTCTCATTTGATCATCACAAGAAACGTAAGGCAGATGAACAGTGAACCAAAATGACATGTTACGTTTTTATAATGCACTGTAAAATCACAAGGTGTTCTGGGTACTGTGGGTATTATTTTACTATGAGGAGGTTGAGGCTCAGAGAGGTTAATATCTTGGTCCTTAATCCAGGGGCACATAGTTAGAAAGTAGCTAAGTGAAAATCCTCAAAAGATCTAACCCCCAAGCACAGGGCTCCTTCTTCTAGACTGCAGTGGCCTCTTATGGCATTGGACAGAACAAGAGCAGATGGGGGCTGCAGGTTGGGCTCAACCAAAAGAACACCAGCCCTAAAATCTCTGTGCTGGGTGACTCAGTTTGGGTCGGGGTGTCCTGTGATGACAAGCAAGGGTTACAAGCATCTTTGTTTTGCTGTCTCTGCAGTTTACCATTATCAGATGAAAATCCATGTCTTCAGTTACAAGAACATGGGAGAAATTGAGCCCACCTTTTATGTTACCCTTTATGGCACTAATGCAGATTCCCAGACTCTGCCACTGGAAATGTAAGTCATCAGTTTCCCTTGCTGGGTTTGGGATAGAGAACAGATTGGTTTGAGATTGAGAGAGCACAAGGGAGCGTGTGAACAAGTGCAGCATGCAGGATAGTGGAGTCCGACTGCTTGGGGAGGAGCCAGGTGGTCTGGCTGGCCTCTGCAGTCCTCTCTCCTGCTGCACCTTCTCTACCAAGCTCTGACTCAGCGTTTCAGGGAGGAAAGTTCCTGGGATGAATCAGCATCATGAGAAGCTGCTAGATCAGCGGCTGTATCAACTGGGCAGAAACTGCTGTTTCATTCCAGGCAATGCCTGATGAGGCTTCAGGCAATCTGGAATTTCATAAACGTCATCCCTGGACCTTTCCTAATGATGTGGCTATGGGAGGGGTGCATAGCAATCTGTATTATTTGTTGAGTATCCACCAGGGACAAAGCGTCGTGCCAAGTAATGTTGGGATTGTGATGAAACATCATCAAAGTAGCTCACTTTTCAGGGCTCAGGGTCTAGCTGGGAGACCAGGTTTGTACATGCATATGCATACTTACACACAGATGGGGCAAGCAGACGAAGCCAAGCCAAATGAGAGGGACAGACAGGAAGCAGCTAGGAGTTCGGGGGAGACAGATGCCTGTGGGCTGAGCGGAACAGCGCACTTGAGTGGGGAAGTGACTTCTTTGTGTTTTCTTATTGTGTTTTTTCTTGGTTCTGTATTTTCAGGAAGTAGCATAAGGGGGGTGGAGGGGGTGCCCAGGAATGGTTTTGGTAAGAAGCTGGAGTGCTGTGGGCAGGGTTAGTTCGGCCCATGTGGAGTACACCTCAGCTTCCATCTTGGTCTTGCTGGTGGGAGGTAGAGGGTTAGAGGTGGGGGAAGGACTCACACTGTCTCTCTCCTGTCTGTGTGGGGTTGTTACTGCCACTGTGTCACCCCACACAGTGTGGCAGTTTTCTAGCTGTCAGGGGAGTGAGATCAGCTTCTCTCCAACTTGTAGAGTGGAGCGGATCGAGCAGAATGCCACCAATACCTTCCTGGTCTACACCGAGGAGGACTTGGGAGACCTCTTGAAAATCCAGCTCACCTGGGAGGGGGCCTCTCAGTCTTGGTACAACCTGTGGAAGGAGCTTCGCAGCTACCTGTCTCAACCCCGCAACCCCGGACGGGAGCTGAGTATCAGGCGCATCCGGGTGAAGTCTGGGGAAACCCAGCGGAAGTAAGTGCCTCCTGCTCCTTCTTCTGCCTGGTGTAGGTGGGGAACAGAAGGCTGTGCCTCTGCCATTTCCTTTCCTTTGCTGCATCCACCCTCAATCCTTCCCTCCAGCATGCAGGTAAAACCTCAAACACCTTTGCAAGGACAAGTGACTTCCAGATCAAGCCTTCTATCAACTGTTATGCATCTCATGCCCTGAACATAGGCCCTCGGGGAGAAGGGTGGGCCAGTGGAGGCAGGAATTCAGCCCTGGCCCTGTTTGCCAGGCCTTATGTTAGCCTGGAGGAGGGGGACTTCTCTTGGACCGGGCTTTTTAGGAGTGCTGCCTTGTTGATCTGTTTACTGTGGGATCCATGCAGACAAAAGGCTTTGCTTGCTTCTGACCAGAGCAGACTGGAGTATCACGTCCAGGGAGCCCCCATGGATGAGATCTGTGGGAGGAGCTGGTTTTCCCCAGCATCTGATTTTCAGAGCATCATTAACTCTCCTTCAGAGGTTGTAAGTCAAGGATGTGGGGCTGTGGTCCTAACTGCAAGTCACAGAGAATCCTCTGTGCCACACTAGCTGGCAGTTTCCCATTTCTTTTAACCCCAAGCCTAGCATAAAAGATCCAGACCTTTCTATCAGCTCCTAACACCGTGCCTTGACTCCCTGAGCAGGCTTCTTTCTAAACAAAAGCCAGGGAAGCCTGTGAGACCTTTGTCAAGAAGGGAGAGTTTCTTTAACCAAGTCCTACAGCTGACCTCTAGAGAGGTCACTGCCAGCCTTGGCATGGGAGGAGGCAACTGCCCCCCTCTTTGTCCCTCCTCTGGCATTTTCTCCATTATAATTCCGGCCATGTCTGGTTTACATTCATCATCTGTGGCACAACTTGGCAGCAGAGGGAAGTGAAGTGGAGGCTTGGAGCCCTCAGCTGAATGATTCTAGTCTAGAAACCTGTGAACTGGGGGTGGTCTAGACTGTGTATCTTTTTACTTCTCTTGGCCCTCGCAGGTGCAAACTATACCCATGGGTGTGATAGCAGGAAGATGATCACTTATAAATAAAATATTTCAAATAAAATAAACACCTATTAAATCACCATTGAGACTTAAAAGTATAAATAGTTTTCCATATGGGTTTAGA
This sequence comes from Rhinopithecus roxellana, assembly GCF_007565055.1. Lineage (NCBI taxonomy): Eukaryota > Metazoa > Chordata > Mammalia > Primates > Cercopithecidae > Rhinopithecus > Rhinopithecus roxellana. Next base: position 48,351,180 of record NC_044569.1, on the reverse strand, counting down.
TATAAGATTTTTAAAAACTAAAGCATTATAGATATAGTTGAAGCCCCTGTGTCCTTCTCTGCTCTACCCTTCTTCTTTCAAACCAAATGTAACTAATATTTCAATATTAACAAATGTTAGTGTGTTTCCTTCCATCATGTTTTTATACCATTAGTACTTTTTTTTTTCTTTTGAGACTGAGTCTTGCTCTGTTGTCCAGGCTGGAGTACAGTGGCACAATCTTGGCTCACTGCAAACTCTGCCTCCCGGATTCAAGTGATTCTCCTGCCTCAGCTTTCTGAGTAGCTGAGATCACAGCTGTGTGCCACCATGCCCAGTTAATTTTTGTATTTTTAGTAAAGATGGGGTTTTGCTGTGTTGGCCAGGCTGGTTTCAAACTCCTGACCTCAGGTGATCGGCCTGCCTTGGCCTCCCAAAGTGCTGGGATTACAGGTGTGAGCCACCGCGCCCGGCCCCCTTAGTGCTTCTGTTTGTATACATAAACAATGTATAGAATTGTTTTGGATGCTTCTGAATTTTACATGAGTGGACATAATATTTTACAATTTGATTTTTTCATTCTAATATTGTTTGTGAAATTTATCCAAAACCTAAAGATCTAATCTATTGTTGTTTAACTCTGTATGTAAATCACCATTGCACAAATAGTTTTGCCATTGTTCTGCTGAATAAGTTAAGTTGTTATTGCTTCTTTGTAGTTACAGATGGTGCTGAGATGAACATCCTCTGCATTTGCCTCGTGCACATGTGTGTGAGGGCTGTTTTTCAGCATGTGTTCCAAACAGTGGAATTGCTGGGTTGTAGTATATGCATTCTCCAGCCTGAACAGATATGATTGAATCTGTCTCCAGAGTGGTGGAACTAATTTTCCATCTTAACTATGGATGAAGAGTTCCCTTTTCCCTCCTTTTCATCCATGTCTGGTGGGACGTTCTTGTCATTTTGTTAGGTGTGAATGGGCCCCCTGCTGTTGTTTGAATTTGCATTTCCTGATTGTGCGTGAGATAGGTCATGTTTTTATATGTGTTTAAACATATAGGTCCTAAGGTCCTTAGGGCTTCCTGGGAAAGGTTCTTAAACTGTTCTGAATGGGGCTTTTGTCCTGCCTCAGCTCCAGGGTCAGGTGCCCCACACACTTAAGGATTACGTGGTCACGCTAATCACACACCCCCGAGGCTGCGTGGGGCAGCCATAAGTTACAGGGAAATGGTTATTAGGCCCTGATTCTTTCTTGTGGGTCTTGGCTGTCCGTTTGCTGAGTCTTTGATTTGGACTTGCGGCTGAGTTGCAGTTGCTCTTGCCAATGGATATTTACAGAGCACTGGACTAGAGGTACTTTGAATCACTCCATTCAAGTTTACGGTCTAGTGGAGAAGTCAACCACGGAAATCAGCAAGCAATTTCACATAGGGCATAAGGTTTTAAAATAAAACGTGTTTTTTTTTTTTTTTTAACTGTATGTTGCAAGAAGTAGCAACACTAACAAAAGCAATATTTATATAAGGACATACTTTGTAACCAGTTGAAAGGCCAAGGGAGGGTTAGGTTAATGAGGGCTCAGGCAGTCAGGGAGGCTTCTGAGAGGCTATGGCCTTGACAGGCAGGTGGCCTTTTGGATAGACAGAGGGAAGCAGGGGGGAGAGGTCTGGCTGAGGCTACATGAGGCTGAATCATGGAAGCTTCAACGTGAGACACAGTTTAGAGTCCCTGCAGTAGCGATGGGGAATTCTGAAGGCGTTTGAGTCAGGACATGGCATGAAAATTTCACCCCTGCCTCCTCACCCATCTGCCTTGAATCCAGAAAGCACAGCTGGATTCCCCCTAAAGTTCTGGCTACATCAATGGTTTCTTTTCCTTCCTAGACTGACATTTTGTGCAGAAGACCCTGAGAACACCAGCATATCCCCAGGCCGGGAGCTCTGGTTTCGCAAGTGTCGGGATGGCTGGAGGATGAAAAATGAAACCAGGTAACCAGGACGTTTTCATATGTTCCACCCAGGACATGTTGACGTGATGATCTCCTAGCATGTGCTGGGGATGGATCTGGGTGCGAGGGACATAGCATGAACAAAACAGATAAAAATCTCTTCAAGAAGCTGGGCCGGGCGTGGTGGCTCACTTCGGGAGGCCGAGGCAGGCAGATCACCTGAGGTCAGGAGTTTGAGACAGCCTGGCTAACATGGTGAAACCCGGTCTCTACTACTACTACTACTACTACTGCTACTACTACTACCACTACTACTACTAAGAAGCTGGGTGTGGTGGCACATGCCTGTAATCCCAGCTACTTGGGAGGCTGAGGCAGGAAAATCGCTTGAACCTGAGAGGTGGAGGCTGCAGTGAGCTGAGACCGCAGCCTGGGTGACAAGAATGAAGCTCTGTCTCAAAAAGAAAGGGCTGGCTGCAGTGGCTCACGCCTGTAATCCCAGCACTTTGGGAGGCCAAGGCAGGTGGATCATGAGATCAGGAGATCGAGACCATCCTGGCTAACATGGTGAAAACCTGTCTCTACTAAAGATATAAAAAATTAGCTGGGTGGGGTGGTGGGCACCTGTAGTTCCAGCTACTTGGGAGACTGAGGCAGGAGAATGGCATGAACCCGGGAGTCGGAGCTTGCAGTGAGCTGAGATCACACCACTGCACTGCAGCCTGGGTGACAGAGTGAGACTCTGTCTCAAAAAAAAAAAGAAAAAGAAAAAGAAAAAGAAAAAAAGGAAAAAAAAAAAGAAAGAAGCTGACCTTTTGCGAGGAGATAAAGAAGCAAGTGAAATACTGTAGATATGATGTTGGAAATGTTAATGTCTCTTCTGCATTTTGTCCTGCCTCAACCTGTAGGGGTTCATTGCACATGACCCTACTGGCATGAGATTGTCTCTGTAACTAAGTCCCTGGGTTGGTGCCCCTGCCTGCCATCTTTGAAGTATCTTTTTTTTTTTTTTTTCTTTTTTTCCTTTGAGACAGGGTCTTACTCTATTACCCAGGCTGGAGTGCAGTGTCATGATCCTGGCTTACTGCAGCCTTGACCTTCCCAGGCTTGGGTGATCCTTCCACCTTTGCCTCCTGAATAGGTGGGACCACAGGCACATGACACCTCACCGAGCTAATTTGTGCATTTTTTGCAGAAACAGGGCTTCACCATGTTGCCCAGTCTGGTCTTGAATACCTTAGCTCAAGTGATCCGCCTGCCTCGGCCTCCCAGAGTGCTGGGATTACAGGCGTAAGCCACTGTGCCTGGCCCCTGCCATCTTTGATTGACATCTTCTCTGTAATAACTAGAGCTGTGGGAAGGTGCCTAAGGGCTCCTAGCTTCCTTTGGCCACCAGGTCAGGGTTGGGAATGGGGTGGGAGACAAAGAGAAGCACAAAGCATATTCTCCTTTCTTAGGTTTTCTAGAACTCACGTGAGTGTGGGCCTAATTCTCCCACACCCTTTTTTTTGTTTGTTTGAGACAAAGTCTAGCTCTATCACCCAGGCTGGAGTGAAGTGGAGTGATCTTGGCTTACTACAGCCTCTGCCTCCTGGGTCCAAGCGATTCTCCTTCCTCAGCCTCCCGTACCTGGGATTACAGGTGCCTGCTACCATGCCTAGCTAATTTTTGTATTTTTAGTCGAGATAGGTTTTCGCCATGTTGGCCAAGTTGGTCTCGAACTCTTGACCTCAAGTGATCTGCCCACCTTGACCTCCAAAAGTGCTGGCATTACAGGTTTGAGTCACTGTGCCCGACCCCAATCCTCTGCCTTTTTGAGAAACAGAAATGCTCATGTATGTGGAGCTAAGTGAGACAAAGGGATTGTCATGCTTCACTATCCCCTTGTGCCATGATGCAATCCATTATTTCAGATGTGAGGAAGGCCCATCTCATGGTGTGAGGCAGTGGGCTCATCCTGGGGAACCAGCCACATGCCTTCTAAGCTGAAACACCTGCTGAGGAGGAAGGGGACTGTCTCCCCACACCATGCCTGTCCCCACCCCTTGCTCTAACCAGGGTACTAGATAATAATAGTGTTGTGGTACACCTAGCACTTAGCTTGGGCCCAACCTGCACCCAGGGACTTACATAATGATGTTTATCATCAACCCCACTAGGCAGGGGTTGTTATCCCTGTGTACAGACGAGGAACCGGGGCTCGGGGAGATGAAGTTTCTCTCCCAAGGCCCCCAGCGCTGGCAGAGGGAGTAGAAGCAGGTCAGTCTACTCCAAAGCCTGAGCTCTTGAGCACCGAGGCTCCATGTGCTCAGATGAATCACCTCGCCTCTGTCTGGGTATCAATTATCAGGCAGCTGTGCCCATGCTCTGGGGCCCCTGTGATGAACCGTTTGCCACCCCCGAGGCTGGGCTGCATCCCAGCTGCTCTGTCTCCTGTTTAGGAGCTCAACATGACCACAAGCACCATCATCACAGGACTCATGCCATCTAATTAAGGGACTCGGTCTAGTGTAGGCTCATATGATTTTCTACTATTATAACAATTGTAAATCTTTATGTATTTAAATGTATACATTTCAAAGTGTTTCCACATATATTAACTTCATTTATCCTCCAGACAACCATGTAGATTGGACACACCCAGAAAAGATGGCTAAGGAAGGCTATTCTTTTTTATTGAGACAGGGTCTTGCTCTGTCACCCAGGCTGGAGTACAGTGGCAGGATCACAGCTCATTGCAGCCTCGACCTCCTTGGGCTCAGATGATCCTCCTACCTCAGCCTCCTGAGTAGCTTGGATTACAGGAATGCGCCACCATGCCTGGCTAATTTTTGTATTTTTTGTAGAGATGAGGTTTCACCATGTTGCCCAGGCTGGTCTCTATCTCCTGGGCTCAAGTGATCTACCTGCCTCGACCACCCGAAGTACTGGGTTTGCAGGCATGAGTCACTGTGCCAAGTCAGGATGGCTGTTCTTCTGATAAAGGCTAAGATATTTATTCTTCTTTCCCACTTTGGAATTCATATACCTGAGAACTCTATGACTCACCCTCTCACTACTAATTTTAGAAAACAAGCTGTCCTTTCCATTTCCCTCAAAAACAGTAGGAGCCCAAGTAACAAATGAACATTAGGAAGTCATAGCATCATATGTAACATGTTCAGCATCCTCCCTCCTGACATGGATGCTGTTCACATGTTCACTGGTAAGGAACCTGAGATTCAGAGAGGTTCAGTGGTTTGTTCATGTAACTGAGACTAGAATCCAGGTCTCCCAACTCTCAGTCTTGCCCGCTTCCTGCCAATACAGTGTTTCTCTTGTATTTCTAGGTCAAGGCAAGGAGGATGCTTTGATAGTTCTCCCCACACTTGTGTGTCTGTGATTGTGTGTGTGTGTGTGTTGTGAGTGGATATTGTGCTAAATATGTCAATGCAAGAACTGTGATGTACTCAACTCAGGGTCCAGAGAGTGCTGCAGCATGGTGTTTCTCAAAGTGCATTTGTGGCTTCTCAGGTTAGGGAGAGAAGGCAGCACTCAAGACCTTGTCCATTTATTCTGAAAGGAATACAGGTAAAATAGTCCTGTGGAGTGTCAGAAAGTTTGGCCTTGAGGTTGACAGAGCACACCCTGAATACAGGTTTGCATGTTTGCTGGTGCGTGAGCTAATGAATGCCACTCTCACATGGTTTCTTTCAGTCCCACTGTGGAGCTTCCCTGAGAGTGCCCTGGCAAGTCTTGCCAGCAAGACTGGAAGACTGCCTGCTATCCAAGCACATGGAGGAGAGTTACTGCTGAGGACCCACCAATGGGAGGATTCTTCTCAGCCTTGACCCTGGAGCTCCGGGAACAACTGGTCTCCTGTGATGGCCGGGATTCCTCGTGGGAGGGGACTGTACGCTGCTATAGCTCTTGCTGCCTCTCTTGAATAGCTCTAACTCCAAACCTCTGTCCACACCTCTAGACCACCAAGTCCAGACTTATGTGTAAGCAGCTGGGTGCCCGGGGCCTCCCGTGCACACTGGATTGGTTTCTCAGTTGCTGGGCGAGCCTGTAGTCTGCTTGACAAGGAATGCTGGCTCCGAAGAGGCCCTGTGTAGAAGGCTGTCAGCTGCTCAGCCTGCCTTGAGCCTTAGTGAGAAGTCCTTCCAATGGGAGCTGACTCTTGTCAGAATGGCAGGTCTGGTATCTTGTTCAGACCCTGACTGTTGGAATTCTTATGGGTTGCACTGACCACACTGGTTACATCTTAGCCATTCCGTCCTGCTCCCCAGCTTGCTCTCTGAAGCACACATAATTGGCTTTCTTATATTTCTGTTGTTCATTTTTTTTATTTGGAGATGGAGTCTTACTCTGTGGCCCAGGCTGGAGTGCAGTGGCGCAATCTCAGCTCACTGCAACCTCCGCCTCCCGGGTTCACACCATTCTCCTGCCTCAGCCTCCCGAGTAGCTGGGAGTACAGGTGCCTGCCACCATGCCCGGCTAATTTTTGGTATTTTTAGTAGAGACAGGGTTTCACCGTGTTAGCCAGGATGGTCTCGATCTCCTGACCTTGGGATCCGCCCACCTCGGCCTCCCAAAGTGCTGGGATTACAGGCATGAGCCACCATGCCTGGCCTGTTGTTCATTTTTTAATTGAGCAAATGTTTATTGAACACTTAAAATTAGTTAGAATGTGGCAGTGGATATATTACTGAGCCTCTCCATTTGGAACCCAGTGGAGTTGGGATTTCTAGACCCTCTTTCTGTTTGGATGGTATATGTGTATATGCATGGGGAAAGGCACTTGGGGCCTGGCGGAGGCTATAGGATATAAGCATCAGGGACCCTGAGGCTTTAAGTGGTTTCTATTTCTTCTTAGTTATTATGTGCCACCTCCCCTATGAGTGACATGTTTGATCACTAGCAGAATAGCAAGCAGAGTATCATACATGCTGGGGCCAGAATGATGGCTGGTTGCCAGATGTAACTGCTTTGGAGCAAATCTCTTCTGTTTAGGGAGATAGAAGGTATGACATATGTAATACACATCTGTGTACACAGAAACCGGCACCTGCCAGACGGAGCTGGTTCTGAGATTTAATACAGTGCTTTTTTCCTCCTTGAAATATTTTGTTTTAATACCAGTGCCTTTTCTTGTTGAACTCCTTGGAAAACCCACTGATTCTAGATCTTGATTTGAATTAACACACACAATATCTGAGACACTTACACTTTTCAAAAGATTTGTGTGTGCATTACCTAATTAGAGTAGGGGGAGAAGGGCAGCTATTGTTATCCCTATTTACAAAACCGAAGCTTAGTGAGGTTCAGTCACATGCCTAGACTTATATACCTAGTTAGTGGTGTAGCCAGGGAGAGGACTCAGATTTCCTGGAGGCAAAGTCTGTCTCTGAAACTCCATGAAGACGTTTGCAGCCAATTCCCACCAATATGCCCCAGATGTGAGACACACAAGGACTTTTTTGTTTTTTTTTTCTTTTAATAGAGCCATCCATAAAATCCTAAGCCCTTTTATTAATGTATAACCAGAAGAACATCTGTGCCAAGGGGTTGGACTTTTTATGTCTGATATTCGGGAGGAAGTGTGATACCAAGTTGGGGAGGAAGAATGATTTTCTTTGTACTTAGGTTTTCTAAGGACACGATTTTAATCTGTATCATGCCAAAGTTGTATCACTGTTAAACTTCTGAAGACATAACCAGTTGAGTCTTAATTCAAGATATGTTCTTAAGCCAATTATGTGCTTCTCTTGTTTCTGTGATTGCTTTCTAGCCAAAGTGAAGCTTGTATAGGTTGAGTATCCCTTATCCAAAATGCTTGGAACCAGAAGTGTTTCAAATTTTAGATTATTTTCAGATTTTGGAATATTTGCATATACATAATGAGATATTTTGGGAATAAGACCCAAGTCTAAACACAAAATTCATTTATGTGTCATTTACACCTTATCCACATAGCCTGAGGGTAAATTTTGTACAATATTTTAAATAATCATGTACATGAAGCACAGTTTGTGGTGAGTACTTATGTGAGGGGTTTTCCCACTTGTTTTCTTGTTGGTGCTCAAAAAGTTTTGGATTTTGGAGCATTTCGTATTTTGGATTTTTGGATTAGGGATGCTCAACCCATATTATTGGCTGTACATCCTGGTCACTTCTGACTTCTGTTTTTACTCATGGAAGCTTTGCGAATTGAATTCTCAGTAAGTTGTATATTTGTATACCTGGCTTGAAGCCTCAGTTGTATATAATGATGCTTTTTAAAAAATGCTATTTAGAAGACTATTTATTTCTCAAGTGTATATAATGTATAAAAACATATGGTTAGTTTTTACGTTAGGTTAACCAATTTCAAGATTAAAAGTTATAAATAGTAAAATAATAAAAAATTATAAAGTTCTTAATGGTCTGGCAACTCAATTCTTGTTTTTTTTGTTGTTGTTGTTGTTTTTTTTTTGTTTTTTTTTTTTGTTTTTTTTTGAGACAGAGCCTCTCTCTGTTGCCCAGGCTGGAGTGCAGTAGCAGTCTTGGCTCACTACAACCTCTGCCTCCTGAGCCCAGGTGATCCTCCCACCTCAGCCTCCTGTGTAGCTGGGATTACAGAGATGTGCCACCATGCCCAGCTAATTTTTGTATTTTTAGTAGAAATGGGGTTTTGCCATGTTGGCCAGGCTGGTCAGGCTGGGTTTGAACTCCTGGCCTCAAGTGATCCACCTGCCTTGGCCTCTCGAAGTTCTGGGATTACAGGCATGAGCCACCGTGCCTGGCCAATTCTTAAAATTTGAAAGAATTATAGCTGCCCCAACGTAGAGCTTGACAAAAAGTTACTCTAATATAAGGCATATTCTTTGACACTCATTGTTGGCAGAAGTGGACAGCAATTCACTAAAGAACCAGAACAAGAACATCATTTCACTAAAGATGAGAAGAAAAATTATTTCAATTGTAGCAGCTTGAAGGCCTGAAGGTGGATGTTAGGAAGAACAGGGAGCACGGCTGGACATTGGGGAGCATTAGTGAGATTATTAGGTTTGGTTGAATGGGAACTAGACATCAGTGACCTAGACCAGAGGGAAGCTGATTTCTCTATTGGTTAAAGTCCCAGCTGGTAGTAAGGCTCTATTCTACAGGCCAAGAGGGGTGCAGGTTCTTAGTTTTTCACTGTGCCATTCATAGGGTATTCCTCACATCCCCACAGCCCAGGGGTTCCCCATTAGGTCCCCTACGAGCCGATGGAAAGCCAGAAAAGGGAAGGGATGAACAGTCTCCTCTTAAAGACATGACTGAGAAGTTGCCTACATTCTATAGGCCGGAAATGAATCCATGGTCACATGGCAGGCTGGGAAATACAGTCTTTATTTAGGGTGCCCATGGGCCCTGCTGAAGATCCAATTACTATTATTTATTTATTTAAAAGTGATGTATAATAATTGTACATATTTGTGGGGTAAATAGTGATGTTTCCATACATATAAGGTATAGTGATCATATTAGAATAATTAGCATATCCATCCTCTCAAACATGTATCGTTGCTTTGTGTTGGGAACATTCAGTGTCCTCCTTATAGTTACTAGAAACCATATTTTATTAACTCTAGTGACCCTGCAGTGGTATAGGACACTAGAACTTATTCCTCCTGTCTAGCTGTAACCTTGTTTGTTTTGTTTTGTGTGTGCGTGTGTTGTTGTTGTTGTTTTTTTATTGAGACAGAGTCTTGCTCTGTCGCCCAGGCTGGAGTGCAGTGGCGTGATCTTGGCCCACTGCAACCTCCGCCTCCTGGGTTCAAGTGATTCTCCTGCCTCAGCCTCTCAAGTAGCTGGAATTACAGGCATACACCACCACGCCCAGCTAATTTTTGTATTTTTAGTAGAGACAGGGTTTCACCACGTTGGCCAGGCTGGTCTTGAACTCCTGGCCTCAAGTGATCCACCTACCTCAGCCTTCCAAACTGTCAGGATTACAGGTGTGAGCCACTGTGCCCAGCCACTAGCTGTAATTTTGTATCTTTTAACAATGCTGTCCCTAGTTCCCCTTTCCCCCTACCAATGACTATTTATTAAAAGGGAAATTGGATCTTGCCATCCATTTATCAGGAATTAATTTTTCTCTGCTAAGGCCCGCGAGATAGACCAGAGTACTGTTTAAATGATTAAATCCTGTAGTCAATTTTTAGTAATCTTAAATTGATCTGTGACTATGAAGTATAATGCATTACATCAGTTTGACTTTATTTCTGGTCTTAAGTGTGAAAACATTTTAAAATGAGAAGGGAGCTCTCCATAAGGGGCTTTAATGATGGTGGAAACTCCACTGTCCATCTCTACCAAGGACATTCTGAAACCAGGCTTGATAATGGCTGTAGGGAGTTGGGTTAGACAATAAGAGGTAAGTTCTTCATTTAGTTCAGATGTCAAAGGAAAGCAGAAAATGGTGTCTCTAGCATACTAAAGAAAATTGTTGAAATTTCTCAAAGGAAGAGTCATAACCTGGTTGACTTCAAGTTCCTTGTTGGACTTGGGGGTTCAGTTACTAATTAGAGTCAGGGGAATGTCCACAGCCTTCCTTTGACTCTCCAAACAAGCTGAAGCCCCAGCTCTTGGAAGGATGGATACAAAGTAGGTACTAGAACAGTCTTTGTCATCAAATACGGTATTTCTCAGGTGTCACCTCTGTGTTCAGAGCTACCCTGAGCCCTCTGCCATGTAAGCTCTCTGATGGCACGGATTTTTATCTGGCTTGTTTTCTGCCATTGTCTTAGAACCTAGAACAGTGTCTGGAACATCATGGGTGTTCAACGAATATTTAAATAAATAGATGAAGTTAGATATAAGAAACTAGGTGCTTAAACAGGCAGCAGGTAGTCTGGGAAAAGAGCAGTTAGTTTGAAATCAGAATTCTTGGTGTGTCATCCAGCATGATGTGAGCTTTAGGCTAACTAAATATAGCCTTTCTGAGCCTCTGTCTGCTCATTTAAGAGACAGAGACAATACTGCTCAGGGTTGCTGTGAATGTTAAAGGTACATGGTGAAAAAGAAAATATTCGTGTTTTGTAAACATTTGAACTGATAGGAGGACAGTGTGAGACAAAGATACAATAAAAATAAAATCCTGGCTGGGCGCAGTGGCTCACCCCTGTAATCTCAGCACTTTGGGAGGCCGAGGTGGGAGAATCATGAGGTCAGGAGTTTGAGACCAGCCTGGCCAATGTGGTGAAACCCTGTCTCTACTAAAAATGCAAAAATTAGCTGGGCCTGGTGGCACGCGTCTGTAGTCCCAGCTACTCCGGAGGCTGAGGTGGAAGAAATTGCTTGAACCTGGGAGATGGAGTTTGCAGTGAGCTGAGATCACACCACTGCACTCCAGCCTGGGCAACAGAGTGAGACTCCATCTCAAAATAAAATAAAATAGAATAAAATAAAATAAAATAAAATAAAATCCTTTCCATGTATATGTGGAAATTTTATATATGATAAAAGGTGCCTATTAATCTTTGGGAAAGGAATGGATGGATGATGAGAAAGTAGGCTCATTTAATAAAGAGAAACAAAATTAGATCCCTATCTTAACATGCAACAAAGATGAATTACAAAATACCCATTGGATACTATGCTTATTACCTGAGTGACAAAATGATCTGTACAGCAAACTCCTGTGACACAGCATTTACCTATATAACAAACCTGCATATGTACCCCTGAACCTAAAATAAAAGTTAAAAAAACCATCAACCCCCCAAAAACAAAAATAAATTCCACCTGAATAAAGGTATAAATGTGAAAGTCATCATGTTAGTAGATATTATGAAATATAAATTCAAAACCTATATAAAAACTGAAAAAATGTAAAATGTCACAATTAGAATAAGAAAATTTAAATAGAACAATGAATATTAAATAAATTAAAATGCTAATAAAATGTACTCCATAGGGCTGGGCATGGTGGCTCACGCCTGTAATCCCAGTACTTTGGGAGGCTGAGGTGGGTGGATCACCTGAGGTCAGGAGTTTGAGACTAGCCTGGCCAATGTGGTAAAACCCTGTCTCTACTAAAAATACAAAAAATTAGCCAGGCGTGGTGGCGGGCACCTGTAATCTCAGCTACTTGGGAGGCTGAGGCAGGAGAATCACTTGAACCCAGGAGGTGGAGGTTGCAGTGAGCCGAGATCATGGCACTGCACTCTAGCCTGGGTGACAAGAACAAAACTCTACCTCAAAAAAAAAAAAAAAAAAAAAATAGTGCCACAGAAATGTCCATCCAGCAGGTGGACAATTATCCTTTTGTCAGCTGTTCCCCTGTTACTGACCATCAGATCCACATTTCTTTTCCGTCCGCCCTGGTCCCCTGGTGCCCCCTTTCCTGGCCCTGTGACATATTGTTATGTGGCTCCGAGCATTTCAGCCCCTCATACCCGTCAAGTGCTCCATTTTCCAAATGCATTTGACCTCCTACTCCCTTAGCCCCAGCTCTCTGGTATTCTGTGTAGCTGACTTCCACAAGGGATCTGTTGAGAGCTTGTAACCGAACTGAAGTCATGCACATTGTCAATGGCTAGTAGGCCTTTACCTGGCCCAGAGTTGTCTGCATTGTTTAAAGAAGATGTTTGTTAATCCAAACTAATCTTTGATTTGCATGGAGACAGTAGAGCAAATCAAAAGGAAAGCTTCCTTTCCCTAGAAAGCAAACTCAGAGGCCGGGCGCGGTGGCTCAAGCCTGTAATCCCAGCACTTTGGGAGGCCGAGACGGGCGGATCACGAGGTCAGGAGATCGAGACCATCCTGGCTAACACGGTGAAACCCCGTCTCTACTAAAAATACAAAAACTAGCCGGGCGAGGTGGCGGGCGCCTGTAGTCCCAGCTACTTGGGAGGCTGAGGCAGGAGAATGGCGTAAACCCGGGAGGCGGAGCTTGCAGTGAGCTGAGATCTGGCCACTGCACTCCAGTCCGGGCGACAGAGCGAGACTCCGCCTCAAAAAAAAAAAAAAAAAAAGAAAGCAAACTCAGAAAAAACAAACAAACAAACAAAAAACAAGAAACAAAAGGAAAGGTTCCTGTTGGGGTAGGGAAACGGTGGAGCAGGGCAGCCACCTTACACATAGGCTAGATCGGCTTGGGAATCTTTCTTCTAATCGAGGCCCCTAAAATAGTCCTGATTTTCACAGTTGATTTCATTCCTTCCCTCCTGAACTTACAGAGCCTTTCAGTAAACACCAGTATTTGTCCCTCCCCGCATATGCCCAGTGGTTTCCATGGCAGCAACAGTTGCCATAGAGAGGTGAAGAGAGGTGTTGATGTCCTCTTTTATAACTGTGGGTTATCTGTAAATTGGGGGTGGCCTCTCCTAAAAAAGATTAATATGTAAATCAAAGGAATAAGAATCAAACAAATATAAATCAGGGCTCAAGTCATTTGTTTTCCTAAACCTCTGTGGTTATCCATACTATTTAACCTTGACTTTGCTTAAATCATACAGGTGCGTGTGTGTGCAGGGGAAGGGCTACAAGAGTCTGGAAGCGAGGACAGGTCTGAGCAGGTGAGGGCTCAAGCCCAGAGGCCAGCTGGGGCAGCAGGGAGCAGAGTTATCTGGGCCATTAGCTAATTATCTCAGCCCAGAGGAGCCCACACGCTGTGTGGTTTAACACCTTCACCAGAGGCAAATGGTTTTGGACTCACAAGAATTGCTCATGGCCAGAGGCAATGGACAGCTGCCACATGAGAAAAGGCTGAGGCCAGGAACAGAGGCAGGCTTATCTCACTGGAATGGAGAAGCTAAAATGACATTATCTTTCCTTCTTCCCTGGTTATTATCCCAAGGCAACTTCAGTGGGCTTGTTTTGAAGTCAAAGCCTCAACTATTTATTGTGAGGGAGAGCACTCCATCATGACCTCAATAATTCATTTTCATTTTCCTGCCAGAGATGTCAGTCTTGCTATTTATCCTGTGTCCTCTATTAGACACACAGAGCTTCTTCCTTCTGCCTAGGCTGCCCCAGATTCCATGTAGGATTCTTTTTGATCAGCTAAAAAGAGGTCCTAGGAAATGATGTGGCTTCACAACCCTGGGGTTTGTTTCCCCGACTGTTGCCTCTCTCTCTCTCTGTTTTTTTTTTTTTTTTTTTTTGGGAGACAGGGTATCGCTGTGTGGCCCAGGCTGGAGTATGGTGACACCATCACTGCTCACTGCAGCCTCGACCTCCTGGGCTCTAGCAATCCTCCCACTTCAGCCTCCCAAATAGCTGGGACTACAGGTGTACTCCACTATGCCTGGCTAAATTTTGAAGTTTTTGTAGAAATGGGGTTTTGCCATGTTGCTCAGGTTGGTCTCAAACTCCTGGGCTCAAGCAATCCACTCACCTTGGCCTCCCAAAGTGCTGGGATTACAGGCATGAACTATTGGGCCTGGCCATGCTGCCTCTGTCTCCTTCAAGGTAAACTTCCTCTTTCCTTCCCTTTCTCCCTGTTTCTTTCTCCTGCTCCCTCCTCTTCATCTTCTCCTTCTCCTTCTTCTTCTCACAGCTTTTTATTGAGTTATAACAGGCACACAATAAACTGCACACAGGTAAATCATATATTTGACATTTTGATACAGGAAATCATCACGAAACTAAAAGCATTACATTGAGATTGTGAACATACCACCACCAGAAGTTTTCTTGTGCCCCTTTGTAATTCTTCGCACTGCACTTTCCCCAGGTTATCTCTGATCTGCTTTCTGTCCTTACAGGTTAGTTGCATTTTCTAGAATTTTATATAAGTGGAGTGTACATACAGTATGTTCTCTTTTGTGTTTGCCTTCTTGTACTCAGCATATAATTATTTTGAGATTCATCCATATCTTCGCATGGATCATTTATTCCATTTTATTGCTAAGCAGTATTCCACTGTATAGATAAATTACATTTTGTTTATCCATTTACTTGTTGATGAACTTTAAGTTGTTTTCAGTTTGAGTGATTATGAGTAATGCTACTATGAACATTTGCGTATGAATCTTTGTATGGACATGCACTTTCATTTCCTTTGGGAGTAGGGATAGCTGGATCATATGCAATGTATATGTTTAACTTTTAAATAAACTGCCAAACTGTTTTCCAAAGTGGTTGTACCATATTACATTGCCACCAACAATGATAAGAATTCCAGTTGTCCTATATTCTCTCCAACATTTGATATCGCCAGTCTTTTCAATTTTAGTCATGCTAACAGATATATCATGGTATCTCATTGTGTTTTAACTTGCATTGACCTAATGACTAATGATGCTGAGTATATTTTAACGTACTTATTTGCCATTGACATATTTTCTTTAGTGAGGTATCAGTTCAAATCTTTTGTCCATTTTGAGGGAGGTTGTTTGCTTTCTTACTGAGTGTTGGGCATTCTTTATGTAAAGGATATAAGTTCTTTATCAGATATATGCTTTGCAAATGCTTTCTCCCCGTTTGTTATTTGTCATTTCATTCTCACATTAGTGTCTTTTAAAGAGTGGAAGTTTTACATTTTGATGAAATATAATTTGTCAATTTGTTCTTTTAGAGATGTTGATTTTAGTATTATCCGTAAGAAGTTCACAAAGACAAACACCTGGTTGGTGGGGAGGGGCGAGGGGAGGTGGGTCACACCAACCATGTGTTTGTCCTGAGAGCTCACCCCAGTAAACTTCTGCATACAAATCTCCATCTCAGACAGTATTCCTGGGGAATCCAACCTAAGATAGATGATTATTTCCTAATCAGTTTGCAAATAATGCAAGGACTTAAAAGATTGTAACTATCTATCTTCAGGCAGCCAGGGAGACTCAGGTATGAGAGATGGGAAAAACAGAAAGGCAGTTTGTCAGTGGCCCCAGATGGTGTAGAGTCCAAGTCACTTTTCTTAGTCCAAGGGGCTTTCCCTCTCACACCTCACATCACTGAGTGAATCCACCTGACAGTGGGAGGCAGAGAAAGCACCTGGCAGGCTTCTGCCTTCTCAGCATGGCAGGGACCTGGATGACACAATGGGGAGAGAGAGGGAAAGAGGGAGACTTTCTGTATAGGGCCAAGGGAAGCGGAACAGAGGCTCACCCACTGGGAACAGGGGATCACAGCACTGGAGGGGAACCCTGATGAGGAAGGTAGAGAAGACCACTTTGTAGCTTTTCTCAATTCCTGTTCAATGGGGGCAGAGTGGGAGATGGGAAGTCAGAGGAAATTGTACCAGAGGTGCTATCAAATTGAACATTACGGTATTTTCAACATTATGGTATTCACACATTTTTATTCACCTATGGATGCTGATGAAACCCAGAGTGAACAGAACCGAGGGGTGGGCAAACAAGATCTAACAGATGTGTTTCCTAATTACTCTTCTTTGCCACAGACATTAACCAACATTGTGTCTTCCATCTTAACATAAATCTTGTCCTATTCTGTCCCAAGGGTATGTGCCCCACTTTTTTTTAAGTTAGAATAGTGCCTTCAAAAAAAGACATGGGCTGGCCAGGCGTGGGGGCTCATGACTGCCCTCTCAGCTACTTGGGAGGCTGAGGCAGGAGGATGGCATGAGCCCAGTGGTTTAAGAGCAGCCTGCGTTGGCCGGGCGCGGTGGCTCAAGCCTGTAATCCCAGCACTTTGGGAGGCCGAGACGGGCGGATCACGAGGTCAGGAGATCGAGACCATCCTGGCTAACACGGTGAAACCCCGTCTCTACTAAAAATACAAAAACTAGCCGGGCGAGGTGGCGGGCGCCTGTAGTCCCAGCTACTTGGGAGGCTGAGGCAGGAGAATGGCGTAAACCCGGGAGGCGGAGCTTGCAGTGAGCTGAGATCTGGCCACTGCACTCCAGTCCGGGCGACAGAGCGAGACTCCGCCTCAAAAAAAAAAAAAAAAAAAAAAAAAAAAAAGAGCAGCCTGCGCAATATAGCAAGGCCCTGTGTCTAAAAACGTTTTAAAACGAACAGTCTTGGGCTTCCTCATGTCAGTGAGCTTCACTTTATACAGCAGAGATACTTATACTTTTTTTTGTAAATTTAATTGTAAAATAATGATGAATACATTAATTGTATTATAATGTCCTTTGACTTATGTTCCCTCATTTCACCTTTACAATAATCTATGTGGTAGGTATTTCTCCTTGGCAGAGGAGAACGCTGAGTTCAAGGAGGTAAGTGACAGGTACTAGGCATCTTAATGAAAAAACTTGGATTTAAACTTGGGTTCACAGATACTAAAGCCTGAGCTGTATCCTTCCCTTACAAGCACTGTAAGAATTTGCCTTTCTGATGACTTCTCTAGTGAGTGTCTCTCTCCTCCCATGTAGAAATATGACTGGACAACGTAGGTCAGATGATTCCTTTATGGCCAGTTCTTACACAGACAGGCAAAGGGGAAATTCAAGTAGTATATGATATCTTTAGGTTTCATGCCTGGCTTTGGGGGAAAGGGGTTCTGGTTTCTATGTCCTGCCTTGGGGAAGAAATTTGGATATTCATCTGTTGTGAGGTGGGGGCCGTCTGCTTTCTGCCCAGAGCATCCATTTTGAGACTTTCTCATAAGAAAATGGACAGTGAAGAACCTCTCTCATGCGTCAGGCTGGTGGGAGATTAGCAGTTGCCAAGGTTTCCAAACTTGCCCAACTGGCTCTCTGGGGACAACCAGTATCACACACATTCCTGAAGAATGGCCTGGAGATGTTTTACCAGCAGAACCTCCTCCTGTGATGGGAAGGGACACCACCTGGAAAGAGGAGCAGTTACGGGAACAGGAGGTGCAAGGAGGAGGAATTTGTGAACTGAGTCCTGGACATGCTCCAGTTATCAGGTAGGCTCAGAAAGTTCTGGAAGTCATGGAAGGTCCAGCATGAAACCAGGCCATTTTCAGGCTAATCACGTTTAATCCTCACGGAACTGGTATGAGGCCAGTTTTCTTTCCTTTATTTCCAGTGGGAAATGGAGTCTTGGGGAGGCTGAAATGCCAAGGCTTAGCAAATGTAAGTGGTGGTTAGGGTTTGAGCCCAGGTCCTCTGACTCCAAATCTGTTGTTTTTAATCACTGTGTTCTACTGAATATAGAGTGAGGCAGGATAATGAATTGTATTGCATTCAGACCCATATTTAAATTATTTCTTCAACATTTGCTTAGTGAGGTGGGAGAGGCTGGTGGTGGGAGGAGGGGCAGGGCAGCATCTGGCACACACTCTTCACTCAGCAGGGTCTGCTAGGTCATGTAATGCTCCTCCCACCTTGTAAGACAGACCAGAGCTGCTCTGTGCTTACCTGAGCTTATTATTGGGAGACGTCGTCTTTCCTACCTCAACCCGCCCATTAGAGAATCCCTTACAAGCACAAGCAGTTTGGACCCTGAGAGGTGGCCTTGTAAATGGCATTACCAGAAGGGTGGTATGCTGAGTTCTGGTTCCCCAGGCACTGCCACTGTTTCTCGTATGGTCAGGCCACAGGCCACCTCCAAGGGTCTCAGAAAACGAAACCCCAAAATGAAGGTCTCAGAATCAGCTCTGTCTGCCTTCCTGCTCCTCCTGTCTCTGGCCTCGCTCATTCTCCCCCGAGGCTAGTCATGGAAACTAGACTCCCTCTTCCCCAAGGCAGGTCATAGAAACCAGAACCCCTTTCTCCCAAAGCCAGGCATGAAACCTAAAGATATCATACACTACTCGAATTTCCCTTTGCCTGTCTGTGTAAGAACTGTCCAGAAAGGAATCGTCTGACCTACCTTGTCCAGTCATATTTCTACATGGCTGCTCATACTTGGTCGAATCTAAGCATAAAAATGAACAGTTTCCGCTGTATCTTTGGGTCATAACACCCCCATTCCAGAGAGGGTCCTGCCCAACCCAGGAGGAAGACGTGCTGCACAGAGAGGCCAAGAAGAATCCAGACAGGCCTTGCTGGGTTTCCCCATTCATTCCTTTTTTTATTTTTAATTATTATTACTTTTTGAGACAAGTCTCACTCTGTTGCCCAAACTGGAGTGCAACAGCACAATCTCGGCTCACTGCAACCTCTGCCTCCCAGGTTCAAGCGATTCTCCTGCCTCAGTCTCCCGAGTAGCTGGGATTACAGGTGCCTACCACTGCACCCGGCTAATTTTTGTATTTTTAGTAGAGACGGGGTTTTACCATGTTGGCCAGGCTGGTCTCGAACTCCTGACCTCAGGTGATCCACCACCTTGGCCTCCCAAAGTGCTGGGATTACAGGCATGAGCTCCCCATTCATTCTATTAGCATTAATCCTACCCTTTTTGTCCAATTGTATTTCTACAAGGCTGTCTGTACTTTATTGAATCTAAGTATAAAAATGAACAGTTTCCCCTGTATCTTTGGGTCTTTATTCTGAAGGCTCCTGCATCATGTAAAACTGTGATCCAATAAATTTGTATGCCTTTTCTTTTATCAATCTGTCTTTTGTCAGTGATTTCCAGCTAACTTTCAGAGGGTGATAGGGAAGTTTTCCCTTGGCCCCTGTGTAAACAATTGCCAAGAGGTTTGTTGGAGAGCTCCTGTTCTGCCTTCTGGCCTTACTCACTGTGGCTGCTGCTATGCTCTCCCCAGAGCTGGGCACCTGATGGGTGATGCTGGCCCCACTGGCCAAGCGGCTGCATACTGCCCCTCCTCCCTCTGGCCACACTCCCCTGTTGAGCAGTGGGGACCTGGCTCTTGTTTCCAGCCATTGCTACCTGCTGTGGGTGGCTTCCTCCCAGACTACACCTCCTGCTTCCCCTCAGAACGCACACATCCCAGGGAATCAGATGACTTCCATATGTATATGCTTTACTCTGGAGAAAGTTTGGATTACATGAAGATCACCTTCAGGGAAGTGCACTCCAGGTTTGCACATCATGATAAATAAACGAGGGCTTCTCCACTCCATTCTCTTCTCTGTATGTCATCATCAGTGTGCTTCATTAAGGCTGAAGTCCACAGCATTTTGGCTGAATATAAGTCCAACTGAATATTTTTAAAACTGTAATTTTATACAGTAATTCAGACACTTTTCCATCAAGGAGTTAGTAGTCTACCAAGAATGCAGTTCATGGTATGGTATAAATCTTTACCGTGCTCAAACCAGTTTTAACAGTGAGAAAACATAAGCTAAAAGTTTGTGCACAGGTAAGTATGGGTGTGTGAGAATAAAGGAGAGGTACAGAAATGGACAAAGATGACTGGAGGTGACTGGCAAGGAAGACCCAGCAAGAGCCTGCACCTGCTGGAATGTGCTCATCAGAATCCTAATTACTATTAGAGGAAGAGAAAGACAAAAGATCAATGTAACGTTCCCTGAGCCAGGACTAAACCAGCCTAGAGGCACTAAGGAGTCACTGATCCTGATCTGTGCAAAATCAGGAAGTGTTATTATGGTATTAACTGGTATAACAAGATTCACATGAGCTCTAAAGATGTGCAAATTATTCCATAAATAAAAGACTCTAAAAGAATACTCAGCTAGTGCTTGGAGAATGAGCTTGAACTTTTTGCAGGATGTCACAGGCCTTGGATCATCCCAACCTGAAGATGTGTACATAATTTCTCAGCCACTCCTGGTGGCTTTGCCAAAATTCCATGAAGGCAGAATTGGCTGACACTGCTGAGGAGTGACACTTCATGGTACATGAAGGCCAGGGGAAGATGCTGGCGCATCGGGTCTGGCCACCACAGGGAAGGTGGGACAGTTGTGAACATCTGACTGTGGATGTAATATCTGAATGATAATGTGTTATCCATGTGATGGTAATTTTCTTTTATTTTGTTCTGGAATTTTGGCTCTCATGTATAACAGGTAAATGCTCTAATAATGATTTAATAAATGGTCTCCAAATTCCCTTAGGAAAAGTAAGGAGTAATTAATTAAAACAACAAAAATGAAGTGTAGTAAATGTAAATGGTCCAAGAGAATGAATCTTGCTGACTTCTCTCCTTGTACTAATTTATTTCTATTCCAAGTCTTAGGGTCATCAACAGGATTCTTGCTTTTCCTGGGTCTTTTGGGAAGCAAAAAACATTTTATTTTTAGAGTTCAAGTGATATGGTAGGTATTGTTCAGATCAGATTCTAGTAACAGGCAAAACCACAGAAGTCACTCAAATCTGTGGCATGAGAAACAACACAGTGTACAGAATGAGGAGGATGGGAATATTTTAAAGTTAAAAATAAGTAAGGTTCATTAGCAAAAGTGGAAGAGTAGGTAGCTCCAAGGGCCTGTCCCTCCACAGAAACATGAAAAACTGCAGCAAAAACTGTCAGTATTAATTTTGTCAAAACTCTGAAAACAGTCACTGGTTTACAGCAACCAAACAATGAATAAATAAATTAAAAAAAAAAAATTTAAAAATGGTAGAAGAGTTTTGCCATGTTCATACTTACCCTGTCTCATCCCCCACCTCAGCAAGGCAGCAGTCCTGAAGACTGCAGCCTGCATTCTAAGTGTGGATCTTGGTCCCTGGTTTTGGAAGGAGCAGAGCAAGTCTTATTCTCAAAGAATTGTGTTTGTCTGTTCTAACCTGTCTATAGGCTACCTAAAGGACTAATGTAAAGCTCTTGTCTTTGTTTCACTTAACTCAGAACTTACTCACTGTGAAGGAGCATCTATATGGAGGGAATTCCTGGAAAACATTGCTGAAAAAATGAACAATCCTCTACTACTGCCTGGCCAAAAGATTACAATTAAGGTAAATAGCTGATCACCAAAAGCTGGGAGGAAAAGTTGAGAGGAGTTTTATTGGGAAATGAGGGCATTCGACTGTGTCCACTGTGAATTTAGAAAGCCACCTGCGTGTCCAGGACAGGATAAATGCTCAGAGAGGATCTGAGAAGACCTTATGCTTTCAGCTCTGGCTAGTCTTTAGACTTGGCACCAGCAGGAAGTGAAGGCAAAGGCAGTGTTGTAAACGACATGGCTAAACATTGAAGGAGGATCCCAACACAGAGCCCCATTGCAACGTCTATAAGAGCTTTTTTCCCCCTTTTTCTTTTCTATTTTTGGCATCTGGTGTTCAAGGGAATCTCTGTCAAAACACTAGCTGATTACAAGCTAAAGGATCAGAGACCTCAGAGATCACATATGACAAAGAATATAGGCTTTACAAAGATAGTTTAGAAAAGTCACTAAGCAAATGAATAGGTACAACCCATAGCAAGCAATGAAAATAAATCCTGAGTAGGGGGAAGAATCTGATTTCCAGAGTTAAAGATCCTGTTTTAAACAAAAAGGTATGAAGTGTGCAAAGAAACAAGGAAGTATGGTTCATTTACAGAAGAAATTAACACAAACTATTGCTGAGGAAGCACAGACATTCAACTTACTAGACAAAGACTATAAATCAAAAGTCTTAAATATGCTCAAAGAGCTAAAGCAAACCAAAAGAATGATGTATGAACAAATAGAAAATATCAAGAGATAGAAATCATCATAGAAAACCAAGCAGAAATTCTGAAACTGAAAAATGTATTGACATTGTTAAGATGGCAAGAATCCCCTAACTCATCTACAGAGTCAATGCAATCTCTATCAGAATCTCAGTTGGTTTCTTTGCCAAAATTGACAAGCTGATTTTAACATTTACGTGGAATTACAAGGGGTCCTGAGTAGCCAAAACAATCTTGAAAAGGAAGAATAAAATTGAAGGACTAACACTTACTGATTTTAAAACTTACTACAAAGCCATACTAATCAAAATAGTATGGTACTATCATAAGTATAGACATATAGATCAGTGGAATATAGACTCCAGAAATAAACACATACATCTCTGGTCAGTTGATGTGCAACAAGGGTGCTAAGACCAGTCAGTGTGAGAAATAATAGTCTCTTCAACAATGGTGGTGGGACAACTGAATATTTACATGCAAATGAATAAAGTTGGATCTTATCTGACACTATACAAAAATTAACTACATTAACTAAAAATGGGTCCTTGACCATGTAAATATGCACAAAATTATTAGCTATCAGGAAAATGCAAGTTAAAACCACAGGTTAAAACCACTTTGAACTCACTAGGATGAGCATAATAAGATGCACAGATAACAAGTGTGGGCAAGGATGTGAAGAAGTTGGAATGCACATACACTGCTGGTGGGAATGTAAATTGATGCAGTCATTTTGGATAACACTTTGGCAGTTCCTTTAAAAGTTAAATAGTTATCGTATGACCCAACATTTCTACTCCTAAGTAAATACCTGAAGTAACTGAAAATATATGTCTACACAAAAACTTGTACATGAATGTTCATAGTAGCATTATTCGTAATAGCCAAACGATGGAAACAACCCAAATGTCCATCAACTGAAGAATGGTTAAGCAAAATGTGGCCTATCAATACAATGGAATAACAGTCATAAAAAGGAATTACATTCTGATGTGGATGAACCTTGAAAATATAATTCTACATGTATGTTCTTTGCAGCACTATTCACAATAGCAAATAAATGGAATCAACCTAAATGTCCATCATACATTTAGGTAGATGAGATAATTCTTTTTTGTTTGTTTGTTTCTTGAGATGGAGTCTCGCTCTTGTTACCCAGGCTGGAATGCAGTGGTGCGATCTCGGCTCACTGCAAGCTCCGCCTCCTGGGTTCACGCCATTCTCCTGCCTCAGCCTCCCGAGTAGCTGGAACTGCAGGCGCCCGCCACCGTGTCCAGCTAATTTTTTGTATTTTTAGTAAAGATGGGGTTTCACTATGTTAGCCAGGATGGTCTCGATCTCCTGACCTCGTGATCCATCCACCTCGGCCTCCCAAAGTGCTGGGATTAGAGGCATGAGCCACCGCGCCCGGCTGAGATAATTCTTTATGAGCAGTTTTTACACAGACAGGCAGGCAGAAATAGTAATATGATATCTTTAGGTTTTATGACTGGCTTTGGGGAAAGGGGTTCTGGTTTCTATGATGCACCTTGGGGAAGAGGTAGTCTAGTTTCTATGGCTAGCCTCGGGGAGAGAATGAGAGGCCAGAGACAGGAGGGCAGGATAAGGTCAGAGAAAAACTTTTGCATCTGAGGTCTTCATTTTTGGATATTGTTTTCTGAGTCGCAACAACAGAAATGTCCAGAATAGGCAAATCTGTAGAGACAGAAAGTCGATTAGTGGTTTCCTTTGGTTGAGGGGCTGGGGCTAGGGCTGGGTGAGGGACATAGAGGGAGTGACTGCTAAACGGTACAGGGTTTCTTTTTGGTGTGATAAAATGTTCTGAAATGGATTGCACTGATGGTTGTACAACTCTGTGAACATGCCACTGCTGACTTGTACTCTTTAAATGGGCAAATTGTATGGTATGTTAATGCTATCTCAATAAAGTGGTTAAAAATGAGTAAGGAGAGCCCATGTGTAAGATTCTGAGTGTTGAAGGAGGGAAGCTGCAGCTGTTTGTACCTCCTGGAGTGCTCCTGGGACCACAGCTGAGGGCTGTGTAGGGAGATAAGGAGGGGGCCTGGACTGGACACTACGGAGGCTGAAGCCAGTAGGCATTTGATACTCGAATGGACAAATTCTGAAGTTCCTGGCTCTTTGTTAATGCCCAGTCAGTGAGGGGGAAGAGAAGAAAAGAGTTAGGCTTAAGTCTTAGGATTTGGAGCTTGGAAGGGCTTTTGGCGGTGGTCCAAAGGGATTTTGAATTAAGGCTTTAATAGAACCAGTCATACTGTATATTTGCACATCTCTTCACCCCTCAGTGAGCATTACACCTGGGGTCTCATTTGGGGTCTTTGTCTACGAGACTGAGGGGCTGAGAGCAGGAGGATCTCATTTGGCATTTCAGCATGGAAATCTGGCTCAAGGAAATCAGTTGCCCCTAAGAATTCTCATCTCCCATTGTGACATATGGCATTTAAGTTAAATGAAAAGATTTCTCCAGCAGCAAAGCTCACAAAACACTGGGCTGAATCACCTCTGAGAAGACGTAGGACCTTTTAGGTAGGAAGATACTTGGGAATTAGATGTAACCCAATATGAGACTGGGGCATAGGATCATTCAACCTTGGAAAGCCCCACAGTCAGGGGAGAGGTTGTGATTTAGCCTGTTGAAGGATCAAGATCAGGTGTGATCTAATAGGTTGAATAGAGTCAAATGGGTCATTTCACCCAAATTTTAAACCAGCTATTGCTGGCCAGTAATTTATTGTGTGATGCTGGATAAGACACTTGCCTCTACGAATCTGCTATAAAGTTATGAGTAAGGGCTGGCTTTGAAGGAAATCACGAAGCTGTTTTCTGCTTTCTCTGTTGCTGCTATACTTCAGTTTCAACTGTGCTTGTGTCCCAAGTGCCAATGTTACCCCAATCTGGTTCCAACTCCTGTTCCTTAGCAACTTGGTTGGCAGAGAAGCTTCGGAAAGAGAATGGCATAGGTGAGACCATTCTGGTAAACAAATTCATGCTAAGATATGTGTGACTAAGAGTTATTTAATATGTGAGATACAGAGAGGAAGTCAGTTACCTTATGGAACAATTTAATGAGCTCATTGCAGTAGCTTTTGTTTGTTTATTTTGTTTTAGGTGGGCAGACATTCTGGATGCTTCTTAATTGACATCACTTGAGGTTAGTGCATTTCAAACTTTAATGTACACATGAATCACCTGGGGACCTAGTTAAACTTGATTCTGATTCAGTAAGTCTGGGGTGGGGCCTGGGGCTCTACATTTCTAACAAGCTCCCGTGGGTGCTAACTCTGCTGCTAGGGGACTGTCCTTAGAGCAGAGGCCCGGGTGACCATCAACCCATCTTCAGCGATACTGATGCACTCAGGAAGGAATGAGTTGCTTTTCTCTTTCTTGAGACCTTTTGACACTCTGCACATGTATCCATTGGAGTGCTTTGTGTTGTAATGATTTGTGCTGGCCCATCTTCTCTACGAGGCTGAGGGCTCTTATACGCAGGGGCTGCATCTTATTTATCTCCATTTCCTCTCGACTTCCACCTCTCCTCACTTTAACACTGTGATTGGCATAAAAAGGGCAGTTAACGTATGAAGATGAACAGGCCCAGTCAGGCCTGATGGTGACTGGGTGAGCTTATAAACTCTGTGGACTCTTAAGTGGCATCTCTATTCCTGTGTGGCCACATGGCATAAACCAGTGATTTCCAACCCTGACTACAGATCAGGGGAATTAAAAAAAATACTGATCCCAGGCCCACTCCAGTGTTCTGATTTAACTGAACTATTTTGAAGTTCATGTATGAATGATTTTAATAGCCCTCCAGGCTCTTACAACTCAAAAATAAAAAGACAACCCAATTAAAAATAGGCAAAATATTTGAATGGATATTTTCCCAAGGAAGATTTACAAATGGTCCGTAAGTACAGAAAAAGATATTAAATATCATTAAGGAAATGCAAATCAAAGCTGAGAGATACACTTGACACCTAATAGGATGGTGTGGGAGAATTTCAAATTTTCCCTCTGTAGATTTGAGTCTAAGGCTGTTGAAATGAATTGACAGTAGATGGATTAATAGGAAAAAAGGTATACAAATTTGCTTAATGTGCCTATGCATGGGGGAATCGCAGGAGAATAATTACCCAACAACCCAGTGAGGTCCAGATGCTCTCATACCCTTTTACGTAGGGGAAGGGGAGACAGGGGGTGTAGGAATAATTGATTTTAGGAGAGGTGAATAGACCTTGGAGACAGAAATTAGCTTGGGAAGGATTCTTTTTGTAAATTGAAGGTACTGGAGAACAAACAATAGTTTGGAGTAAAGGTGGTCTGGACTTTAGGTGTGGTGTTTAATTTTCAGTCTCTTCCTCTGTGACATGAATTTTAATCTTCTCCGGTTAATGTAATTTTAGGGGAGGGATCAAAGGCAATTGTGTTTCTCTTTAGCAGGCCCGGTTTCTAGGTAGTTGAGGACATTTCAGAGAATAGCCTCATCCTGTGCTTTCGGAAAGACAGGAGAGGCGGGGGAAGGCCAGAGAGACCTTAAGCCTGCTTCTTAACTCGGCATGTCAAAGTGCCACATTTCATAGCATCTTTTTTGTGCCCCCACAACGGATATATTAAAAAAAAGAAAAGAAATGTCGGTGAGGATGTGGAGAAGTCAGAACCCTCATACACTGCTGACGGGGATGTAAAATGGTGCAGATGCTTTGGAAAACAGCTTGGCAGTTCCAAAAATGTTAAACGTGGAGTTATTATATGACCCAGCAATTTCATTCCTAAGTATGCACCCAAGATAACAGAATTTCATCTCACAAAATAAAAAGTAAAGGGCCGGGCGCGATGACTCACGCCTGAAATCCCAGCACTTTGGGAGGCCGAGGCGGGCGGATCACAAGGTCAGGAGATCGAGACCATCCTGGCTAACACAGTGAAACCCTGTCTCTACTAAAAATACAAAAAATTAACCGGGCGTGGTGGCGGGCGCCTGTAGTCCCAGCTACTTGGGAGACTGAGGCAGTCTCCCGCCTCACTGCAAGGTGGAGCTTACAGTGAGCCGAGATCACGCCACTGCACTCCAGCCCAGGCGACAGAGTGAGACTCCGTCTCAAAATAAATAAATAAAAATAAAAAGCAAAATGCTTCCCAGGGGAATCTGATGTGCAGCCACATTTGAGAAGCTCTGATATAAAGTAACCTAGGGTTCAAACACTTTCTGTCAAGAGGATGCTGCTGCTGACCAGAAGTTCTTGACTTTACATGCACATTGGAATGACCTGAGGGACTTCTAAAAAATGCCATTGCCTGGATATCCCCAAAATGAGCTTGATTTAATTGTTCTGGGGTACAGCCTGGACAAGCACTGCAGGAGATTCTAATAAGCAGCCAAAATGGACACAGTACTGATGGTGGTGGTCGTAAGGATCACTGGAGGGCTGTTAAAATGCACTTTCTTCACCTCTGTCACCAGAAGTTCTGAGTCAGGGGACTTGGGGTGGGGCTGGGCATCTTCATTATTTTAATTTTTAATTAAAAAAAATTTTTTTTGAGACAGTCTCACTCTGTCACCCAGGCTGAGTGCAGTGGCGTGATCTCAGCTCACTGCACCCTCCACCTCCCAGGTTCAAGCAGTTCTCCTGCCTCAGCCTCTCAGTAGCTGGGATTACAGGTGCCTGCCACCACGCCCAGGTAATTTTTGTACTTTCAGTAGAGACAGGGTTTCACTATGTTGGCCAGGCTGGTCTCAAACTCCTGACCTCAAGTGATCCACCTACCTTGGCCTCCCAAAGTGCTGGGATTACAGGCGTGAGCCACTGTGCCCAGCTGCACCTTCGTTATTAACAAGCTCCCTGATGATTGTGATGCAGGTGGTCTGGACCCTGCTTTGAGAAACATTGCTTTAGAGAAGGCCTCTTGGAATGGAATGTGCATGCAAATCACCTGGGGACCTTGCTAAACTGCAGCTTCTGATTCTGCATTTCTAACCAGCTCCCAGATGATGCCAGGGATGCTGGTCTGCAGACTGCAGCTTGGGTAGCAAGGCTACATAGCCATGGTTCTCAAAATGTGAGTCCTCAATGGGCAACAGTATCACTTGGGAAGTTATTAGAAATGCAAATTATCAGGCCCCATGTCAGACTTACTGAATCAGGAACTCTGGGGGTGGAGCCCAACAATGTTTTTTTTAAAAGCATGATTGTATACATTTATGATACACAACATGTTTTAATGTATGTATACATTGTGAAATGACCACAATCAAGCTATTTAATATGTCCATTGTCTCACATAGTTATCTTTTGTATGTGAAAAGAACACTTAAAATCTACTCTTAGCAACTTTCAAGTATATGATACATGAGTAACTATAGTCACCATGCTGTGCAATAGACATCCAGAAATTAGTCATCCTATCTAATTGAAACTCTGTACTCTTTGACCAACATCTCCCGTTGCCCCCACCTCCCCAAGCAGTCTGTTTTAGCAAGCTCTCCAGGTGATGACAATGCACACTGGAGCTTGAGAACCACTGTGGAGGGCTATGAAGTGCTTCCAGTCCCTCCCAAATGCTTCCCGACCCTGGAGCAGCATCTCAGTAGAGCAGTGGAAGACCGCCTGTGGCCTCTGGGAATTGCTGATACTGAGCAGAGAAAGTCCTTGACTGGAGAGGTTTCGGAGTGTGAAGGTGGGTGCTACTAAGGATGAGAGAGTTCTTCAGCCCAGGATGGTGGCACAGGGAAGGGCCAGCTTAGCAATGGGTCACTGGGCATTAATGGGAGTGGGGGGCACTTTTGTGGCAGGAGTGGATTTGTGAGCCAGGGACTCCAGTCTTCCTGCATTCCCTCTAAAGATCAGGGCACCTGCCATTCTGGCTGCCCCCAGGTCCCTTGGAAAAGCTGCCCAGGAACCTTGGTAGGTGTTAGGGATGTCATGTGTTACTTCTTTCAGGGTCATTTGCATTTAAAAAGCGGCATTCTGGAGAAAGCACTGTTTCTAAAGTGGAATTTTAAGCTTTGGGGCTCCTCGGTAGGAAGCTCCCTGGTCTTCAGATCCCACCTCCCATATGGATGCAGCTCTGCCTACAGCTTTTCCTGGTGATGGAGGGCAGGCCCCCCTCTGGGTGCAGGCGGCTGGAGGAGCAGAGGAAGCAGGAGCTGAGGAATTCCCCATCGCTTGGCTGCCTCTTGGAATCTCTCACAGCCCCATCCCCTGTGGGAGAGAGGCAGCAATTAGCATAACTGGAACAGACTCTCTTTGTCTACATCCCAGACTGTGGGATTCAGGCCTCCCCCAGAGACATGCTAATTATGTGGAAGGGACCCTAGGTGCCTGTTGGCACTGATGCTTGCTCCTATGCTGCTGCCTTCTGATCAGAAACCAGGTGTAGGTGGAGCCCTTGCCCAGGCTTGCGTGTTGATGAGCGCTCTCCTCATCCAGGAAACCTGCTGTGTGG
Organism: Rhinopithecus roxellana; assembly: GCF_007565055.1. Lineage (NCBI taxonomy): Eukaryota > Metazoa > Chordata > Mammalia > Primates > Cercopithecidae > Rhinopithecus > Rhinopithecus roxellana. The sequence continues at coordinate 48,321,434 of NC_044569.1, read as the reverse complement.
GCCACTTGAGCTCTTTCAAATATCTTTCTCCTCCAAATTTCTACAGCTGCTAGTGGTCAGAACAACTTGCTAGATCTTGGCATTATCTTTTATTGTCTCGTCTGGGATTGGTTTTCCTCCCCCTCTAAACTGCAGTTCCTTTACAGGGGACCTTGTTTTATATTTAATAAATCAATCAACCAACCAATGAATATCTATTAAAGAAACTATTTGCCAGGCACTGTGCCAACCCTGGAGATACAAAGATTAATAAGGCCCCATCTGGAATGAGGCGTGTGCAGCCCAGCAGGGGTGCAGGGGTTACAGCTGAGTGAGCTGCTGTGTATTCCTGTGAATAGAGTGAGGTACTGAATGCTCTGGGGGTGCTGAGGAGAGGGCACAGTGATGTGCCTGGGAAGGGCAGGGAGGTGGGGAGGAGCTGAGGAAGGCTTCCTGGAGGAGGTGGCATCTGAACATTATTAAGGATAAGTAGGGGCTTATCACACAGCTGTTTCAGACAGGGAAAGGCATATACAAAATCACATGAGCGGGAAGGGGTTTGAGGCTTTCTTGGAATGACAGGTAGCTAAGGTCATTCAGCTATGGCTAGACCATGGAGCATAGCTGGGCCATGGAGAGATGCAGGGGCAAAGTAGAGACCCAGAGGTTGGGTGGGTCCTAAAAGGCTCTATCTTCCAAGCTAAAGAGTTTAGGAGTTGACTTGAGGGCACTGGGCAACCATTGAGGAATTTTAATGAGAGGGTCATGTGGTTAGAATTATGTTTTAGAAAGAGAGTGGGTATTAGGCTGTTCTTGATTTGCTACAAAGAAATACCCAGCTGGGCCAGGTGCGGTGGCTCATGCCTGTAATCCTAGCACTCTGGGAGGCCAAGGTGGGCGGATCACCTGAAATCAGGAGTTCCAGACCAGCCTGGCCAACATGGTGAAACCTTGTCTCTTCTAAAACTACCAAAAAAAAAAAAAAAAATTAGTCAGGCATGGTGGCAAGTGCCTCTAACCCCAGCTATTCAGGAGGTTGAGGCAGGAGAATTGCTTGAACCTGGGAGGCCGAGGTTGCAGTGAGCCGAGGTTGCCCCACTGCACTCCAGCCTGGGCAACAAGAGTGAAACTCCATCTCAAATAATAATAATAAAACTTCACACACAGAAAAGAAATAACTGATTGGGTAAGTTATAAGAAAAGATGTTTAATTGGCTCACAGTTCTGCAGGCTGTATAGGAAACATGGTGGCCTCTGCTTCTGGGGAGGTCTCCGGGCGCTTTCACTCATGGCTGAAGGCAAAGTGGGAGCAGGCCCTTCCCATGGTGGGGAGCTTGGGGAAAGGTGCCACACTGTACAGCAACTAGATCTGGAGAGAACTCACTATTGCTAGGTGAGCACCAAGCCAGGAGAGATCTGCCCTCATGACCCAAACTCCTCTCATCAGGCCCCATCTCCAGCACTGGCGATTACGATTCAACATGAGATTCGGGCGGGGACAAATATCCAAACTATATCAGAGTGGCTGCGGGGTGGAGAATAGACTATCGGGGTGTCTGGAAATGGGGAGACTAGGAAGGTATCAGAACCGCTGAGGAGTGAGACCAAAGCAGGGACAGTGGGGGAGAGAAAGGAAGCTGTGAAGAAGAGGGGATTTGGGAATGATTCTAGCCCAATGCCTGGGGTTGGAGGCTGGGTACATGGTGGTGATAAGGGAATGGAGACAGAGGAGACAGAGAGAGCGCAGTCACGGTGGAGGAGAGAAGCTCTCTTCCTGACAGATTTTTCCCTGGGAAAGATGTCCATAGAGAGGCAACCACCCCTCTGCTTTCTGTGTCTGTGGACTGGCTTGGTGGAGCTAACTCCTGGGAAGTTAAACATATGGTGGACTGAAGGAGAGACCTTGATGTTGGAAGTGGTGAAACCTGGTGCCTTGGAGAAGATGTTTTGGAGACCGAGCTGAATTTGAATCCTGGCTTTGCCTCTTCCTAATTGTACACAGTTGAAGAAGACATAACATATGCTCTGTGTGTTGTTTGCCTTTTTTGTTAAAAAGGAGTCTAAGTACTATCTTGTAAGATTATGGGAAGACTAAGCAAGATAACATACGTGAAGTGCTTAGCACAATGCCTGGGACATTATAGGCACTCAGGAAACTGTTTTAATCAATGGGGGTTGGGGGGGTGGGTGGTAGTTGAAGCTGGATGTGAATACAAAGACCCTGGGGAGATTGAGTAGCATGAAAAAAAAAGAGAACCAGAAAGAGAACCACCACCAAGGAGTTAGCATCCAGGAAGGCAGGCAGGGTAGGGAGAGGGAGGCCAAGAAAGGAGGAGAGAGTAACCAAGAGACCCAGATATATTAGGGGGCTTCTAAAATGCAGGTGAGCTGGCTGGATCATCAATGATGAAGTGACTGGTGATTATAGAACAGTTTCAATGGAGTGGGGAATGAGTGTGGATAATATTTTCAAAAAACTCCGCTATGAAGGATATGAGATAATAAAATGAAGAGAAAAGGGTACAGGTGTAGGGAAGGTTTCTGTTTTAACGCAGATTTTGTACATATCTGTCCTTTCACTTTCCACATTTTACTGAAATTGGCTGTAGGTGGACATCTGCCCTGCAGCAGCCCCTCAGCACTCCTGCTCACTGCTCCCCAGCCTCCCTTGGCACCCTGCTCACCTCAGTCTGGGCTGCACGCTGTTGTTTTAGCCCCGTAGTCCTCTGAAGAGCTTTAGCAAAGCACCCACATGGTTAGCTGGGGTTGCTGGTTGTGTATGCATCTTCCCCCATGAGACTGTGGGGAGCACAGGGACTAGGCCTTCTGTGATTTTGGCTGCCCTGCACCTATGCCAGGGCCTGGCACAAAATACATGCTCAATAGATGTCTCTTGAACCAGCTTGTGTGAGCAAGATGTTGGATAAAGGCTCCTGCTGCCAGTCACTGCCTACCTGGGGTGAACTGTGAGTGTCCTGGGGTTGGAGCTGCAGGGCATATGGTGACTCTAAAATGGTGCAAGAATAAAGGGGTCTGAGGTTGCTCTGATCGTTGACCCAAGGCCAATGTCTTGTGAATAGATGCTTAAGTGTGAGCTCAAGCACGTTCCTGTCAGGTACATAGACCCAGAATAGTTTACTTATTTGTTCCCATAACTGGTGTTTTGGGTGTCAAGGGTGTGCGAAGTCTTGTTCTTAATGGGCCGTGAAGAATCTTAAAAGGGAAGCAGAAGTTACCAGTCTTGATTTCACAAATAGGTGCTAACCACTCACAAATAATATTTTCCTTCTCACTGATGCCTAGAATTTTCCTGGTCTCTGTAAGTGTGAGTTGTAGGGGTGGGGACACATCTTAAGCGCTACAATAATCTCAGTCTCCTCATCTGGAAAATCAAGGTGTCATTCCAGCTTTAGATGGCTCTGATTCTGCTTTCAGGTCCTTTCTTGAGAGTGGGTTTTCATCAGAAGGGCCTGAAAGAATGTTAAGCAACTGAGAGGGAAGGAGGGATTCTTTGGAGGGCAAAGGGCTGAGCAATGGGAGGTGATGGCTCTGGGAGGTCAACTGCCTCCCTCTCTGCCCTCAGGCCACTTGCCATCCCATTGAGGAGTGAGGATGACCACAGCAAGTCGTAGGTGATTATAGGTTTATGTAAAGCAATGTATATGGGCTCCAATGGGAAGTGGTTGTTTGGACCAGACCAGTTCAGACCTGCCCTGAAAGTAGCCCATAGGCCAATGAGGTGGGCTGAGAACTCTCTGGTTCTACCCTGTCCTGTAAACAACCTTTCAAGGTAATCTAGTGCCAGAGCAGACCCAGAACTGCAGGGAGAAAAGGCAGCTTCCTGGGTGTCCTTGCTGGTGCATCCTTCTCTCTGTTCTACAGCAAAGCATTGAAGGAGTTTCTGTCTGCCCTTGGCTCCATGAAGAGCTTAACCCACAAAGACCTGGTTTTGAGTCTCAGTTGGTAGATAGAGCAGAGATTCTGATAGAACTCTGTTCTCTCTTTTCTTTAGCCTTGAAGTTTCAGGCAGGAAAGCAAGAGAAGATGATGCATTGCTGGGCTCTGCAAAGGGCCTATTTTCTAAAGGCATTTGCCTCTCTCTCTGTGCCTAGCCTTGGGCTGGGCAAAGAGGGATTGCCCCTAAAATACTTGTTGATTGGCTAGATAAATTGTAAGCTGGAAAAACAAAGTGGTTTTCACATTTCCTAAATTATATACATTGAAATTTGCCAATTCAATCTGACTCTGAAGGAAGCTTAGATTGGTTGTTCGAATAGGGAGCTCTGTGCTCTGGGTCTTTTTGCTTTTGCAGTGGGATGTATTCCCAGACCACGTCCACCAGGCCTGTTGGAGAGCCTGGGGATCTGAGGGCAGTGTTGTTCACCACCTGGCTCAGATCAGGCAGGGACAGCATGTTTTGTGACTTGCTCAGAGCTTGTTCTAGGAAGCGTTCTTACATCCTGAAATGGAAGAGACCTTTTCTGATGCACTGTTGCCAAATGGGCTTGGAGAGCATGAAAGAATTACAGCATCTTCAGAGTCTGTTTATAACTTCAGATGCAAAAGCTACACTTTGTAAAGGGGAGGCCGTGCACTTTTTAGGAAAAAGCTATGAATTAAGGAGTCAGGGGCTGGGCACAGTGGCTCACGCCTATAATCCCGAGACAGGTGGATCACGAGGTCAGGAGTTCAAGACCAGCCTGGCCAAGATGGTGAAACACCATCTCTACTGAAAATACAAAAATTAGCCAGGCATGGTGGTGGCTGCCTATAACCCCAGATACTTGGGAGGTTGGGGCAGAGAATTGCTTGAACCCAGGAGGCGGAGATTGCAGTGAGCCAAGATCGTGCCACTGTACTCTAGCCCGAGTGACAGAGTGAGACTCCGTCTCAAAAAAAAAAAGGAGTCAGAAGACCTGAGTGGTTCTGCTACTTAAGTTCCACGATGTTTTAACTACCTGGGTCTCAGTTTTATCACCTATAAAATGGGAACGGTAATACTTTTCCTAGCTTGTTTTGAGGATCAAATGAAATAAAAATGTGAAAGGGCCCAAGGAGCTGCCACATGCTGTTCTGATGTAAGAGTTGATTCTTCTGATTACAGACCGGCTGGACTCTTCCTCCCTGAGATATCCGCTAAATCAGACCACACCGGCTTGCAAGGGGGGTGGGGTGCATGTGGGTGTAGGGTGCTCTCTCAATTTTGGGGCCCTCCAGCTTGGCAGCACCATCTGTTGCCTTGTGTCTCTTGCCCATTCTTCCCTGAGCTAGAGCCAGCTGGGGCTTCGAAGCTGGCAATATGGGGCTGGGTGCAGTGGTTCATGCCTGTAATTGTAGTGCTTTGGGAGGCCGAGGCAGGAAGATTGCCTGAGCCTAGGATTTTGAAGCTGCAGTGAACTATGACTGCGCCACTGCACTCCAGCCTGAGTGAGAGCGGGACCTTGTCTCAAAGAAAAAAAAAGAAAAAAGAAATTGCTGGCAATGTTTTTCTAATTTCTGCTGAGTGAGCAAATGAAGTGTTCCCAGGACTGCACTCCCAGTCCCTCCAGAAGGTCATTGTTGGGGAATGATCAGAGACTGGCCTTTATCTCTGCGACAGTTTATAGGCAGTCAGGCATTTTATTGTTTCCCCAGTTACGACATGATTGGAATGTGGCCATCTCTTCGGAGCACTCCCGGAGGTTGAATTAACAAAGCGGGTAGGCCAGGGAGTCCTGTGCTGGACAATGGAAGCTGCAGACTTGGGATCGCACAAACTCCCAGAAGTTCTTTTTCGTTAGGGAGGCAGCTGAGCTGGGAAGGGTTGAAGGTTGAAATTCTCCTTTCGTATCTGGCTGCTGGGAGTGTGGCAGGTTGGGTTAGAAATCCCTAGCCATCATCTTGTTAAAATACTCCTGTGAAGCAGGCCAGTGCCAGGGCAGGGGGTGGTGGCTTCCTGGGGCCATCTCAGAGTGGTGGCTGAGCCAAAATGTTGGCATGAGGATGGTAGAATTCAGCCAAAATACGATCCATTTCACACAGAGAGCAATTTTGAACAAAGATACAAAAATCAAAACCATGGGGTTTTTGCTCTTAAGGAACTTACAGGAAAGAACAATGAATAGAGCCACACGGATGGCTGTGACCTGTGGTGGAATGTGACAGCCAGTACTTGGGAGGTACCAACACATGTGACAGGGGTTTAGGATATTGTTGGGAGAGTCCCAGAAATCTGTGATGGGTGCCTGCACCAGCCCAGGGCATCGGCAGAACCACACTAAAGCCAGTTGTGCATTTCCATGGAGATCCATGTTTTTGCCTCCATGAGCTGGTAACCTGAAGGCATGAATTCATCAGTCTGAGCTGTGAGAAGAATGTGTCCTCCTGGAGCTCGAGCAGTCCCTCTGGAGAGAAGCTGCTATGTTATGGGCCAGATCGGATGCTTCCTAGGGCTGGCTACATGCCTTGGAAGGCAGTTGCCCCAAGGACTGCAAGTCTGTCACCCCTGTGATGCCTTGGACATTCTCCTCAATTTGAAATAGGCCTTCCCCAAAGAGAAAGACCCTTCCCTGCTAACTGTCCTGGATTTGACAACCTGCTGGTCCCACCAAATGTTGTCCCCCATATGTCTTTAACCCTTCTTCTCTGGGCTAGCTTTTTCTATCTGCCTTTAACATTTTCAAGCCTCATTCATTTAAAAGAAATGAATAACTAAAGCTCCCTCCCGCTGCCTTCACAGCCCCGTGTTGCTACCTTTCTGTTTGTCACACCTTCTGGAAGGTGTTTTCTAAACTCCCCCTTTCCACATTACCTTACCTCATTCCCACCTTAACTCATAGCTTGTCCTTCTCCTCAGGACCAACACTGCTCTTAGTGAGGTGCCAAGATGCCTGTGGGTAGGGCCAGTGTTCATCCTTCTACATAGATTCTTGACAGAGGTCAAGACAATTCTCTTGACCTCTTTTTTGTACATGTGAAGGTTTGTTACATAGATGAACTCATGTCCCAGGGGTTTGTTGTACAGATTATTTTATCACCCAGGTATTAAGCCTAGTGCCCAATCATTATTTTTTCTGCTCCTCTCCCTCCTCCCACTCTCCACTATCAAGTAGACCCCCGTGTCTTTTGTTCCCTTCGTGTTCATGAGGTCTCATCATTTACCTCCCACTCTAAGTGAGAACATGTGGTAATTTGGTTTTCTGTTCCTGCTTTAGTTTGCTAAGGATAACAGCTTCCAGCTCCGTCCACGTTCCCACAAAAGACATGATCTCATTTTTTATGGCTGTGTAGTACAGTATTCCATGGTGTACATGTACCACATTTTCTTTTCTTTTTTTTCTTTTCTTTTCTTTTTCTTTTTTTTTTTTTTTTTGAGACAGAGTCTCACGCTGTTGCCCAGGCTAGAGTGCAGTGGCGTGATCTCAGCTCACTGCAATCTCTGCCTTCCTGGCTCAAGTGATTCTCCTGTCTCAGCCTCTCAAGTAGCTGGGATTACAGGCTTGTGCCACAACACCCCGTTACTTTTCTGTATTTTTAGGAGAAATGGGGTTTCACTATGTTGACCAGGCTGGTCTTGAACTCCTGGCAAGTGATCCAACCGCCTCAGTCCCTCAAAGTGCTGGGATTACAGGCATGAGCCACCATGCCTGGCCATTTTCTTTATCCAATCTATCATTGATGGGCATTTGGGTTGTCTTCATGCCTTTGCCATTGTGGACAGTGCTGCAATGAACATTCGCGTGCATGGATCTTTATAACAGAATAATTTATATTCCTCTGAGTATATGCCCAGTAATGGGATTGTTGGGTCAAATGGTAGTTCAGCTTTCAGCTTTTCAAGGAATTGTCACACTGCTTTCCACAATGGGTGACCTCTTGTTTCTGGGGGAAAAAAACACACGCACAAAACCATTCTTACAGTCTGTGATCCCATACCTGTTCCCAGTTTTCCAGGTCTCCGACTTCCTCTCCTCAGTCTCCTTTACCAGGTTCTGTTCTTGCATCCTAAACACTCTTTACTCCCTCTCTTTTTCCTACATTCACTCTCAGCTGTTTCTCCAAAATGATATACAAACCACCATCAATCCCTCTTTCCTAACTGGACATCTTTCCTGAGCTCAACTCAGCTGTCTCCGGACATCCAAACTGAGTAGGTAAGACTTGCGTGCACCCCCTCTCTCTTTCCTGTGCGTCGATGAACAGCTCAAGCCAGAAGCCGGAGTCTGTGACTGAGTGTGTGCTTGTCTCTGTGGGGTGACTGGTGAGTACAGGAATGTTCCTTGGAACCCATGATTTCTTCCCCATCCTCCGAGAGCAGGTTTGGAAAGGAGAGAGAGGGGAGAGAGGGAGAGAGGGAGAGAAATGGGGGAGGGAGGAGAGAGGCATGAGACAGAGCAGGTTTTCTTTTTTTAGAAATGAACATGTTTTATTCATGTTTGTGACATTTTAATAGTGAACGGTTGTCAAGGCAGGATGCTGGCAGATTCCTCTCCGAGAATGCCCTTGGGGCTGAACCCAAACAGGAAAATCATCTTGATCTTTTCCTGAGATTAGATCTGGGTCGGGCACCTCATCAGAGACTCGATTGAACAGCTGAAGTCCCCTGACAAGAAGTGGTGACGGAGGGGAGGGCTCGGCAGGGAGGGAGGGTTTTTAAGGAAGGGCTGGATGTGTGAATGTGTGAACAGGTTCTGTAGCCCTGATGAGGGTGGAAGCCATGCCCCCCATCTCCCAGGACAAAGCTTCAGGGAAACAGACCCTAGAGGGCCTGGAAGGGTGGGAGAAAGGGGGCAAGAGGCTGCAGCAGGCTAAACTCGCCTCACCCCAAGCCGGGAGCTTGGAAGCTGCTGGGCCACATGGACCTTCAGGCTGCTCTGGTGGCTGTGACCAGGGGCTGTGGAATGACTTCTCAGCTTCTCTGTGGCCCCTTGCTGTTCCTGGTTTTGAACAGTTGGGATAACTCCTTGGAAGGCTGGCTTGTGGTCTCTACCTCTCTATTTATTTTTTATGTTTTTATTCTTTTTTTCTTTTTTAGCCCTGACATCATTTGTAAGGTCTCTCCTTTACTAATGCGTTCTTTTTCCTTCCACCTTTCCCCTCATGTTCTTCCCCCACCTCAGTTACCTTTTGCTAATGGAACCTGGTAATGCATCCCCTCTGGCTCTAACCTGGATCAAGTCTCCTAATTTATGTCTCCAGTTAGAGACCTCTGTCCCAAGGCTTGGCTTTTAGGAGGTTTCCTTCGCATCTTTGTCTTTTGCACAATGTTCCTTCACACAGCTGTAAGACCTCTTCATGCCACACCTCAGGCCAAACGTGTTTAGAAGTTCCCTACAAATGTGATGGACCCATTCTGAACAACTCACTCAGGGACCTGGTGCTCTCCCAGGCCCTTCCCTACTTTAAACTTGTCTGCAGCCACAGCACCCCTGCTCTGGCCCCTGACCTTCCCCCAACTTCAGTGTGTGTGACACACACCTATGCACACTCACTCTCACAACCTTCTTGCCTGGAATGCACTCCTTGGCATCTAGTACTGACTTCTGCATTGTCAGCCTTTGCTGGGGCTCCGTCCTCTCGCAGAACCTCAGTTTCCCCCTGAAGAAAACAGAAGATTGGACCAGATAAGCTTTACCGGGATCCCCTTCAGCACTGAGATTCTTTAACTTTGTGACTACAGCAGTCCCCCCTCACCCTCAGGGGGATCCACGTTCCAAGACGTTCGGTAGATGCCTGAAACTGTGGTGAGTACCACACCCTATACATGCTATGATTTTTTTCCTATACATGCATTCCTTTTTTTTTTTTTTTTTCTTTTCAGACAGTCTTGCTGTGTCAGCCCAGGTTTGAGTGCAGTGGCATGATCTCACAATCTCACCGCAACTTCCACCTCCCGGATTCAAGGGATTCTTGTGTCTCAGCCTCCAAGTAGCTGGAATTACAGGTGTCTGCCACCATGCCCAGCTAACTTTGCATTTTTAATGGAGATGGGGTTTCACCATATTGGCCAGGCTGGGCTCAAACTCCTGACCTCAAGTGATCCTCCCACCTTTGCCTCCCAAAGTGCTGGGATTATAGGTGTGAGCCACCATGCCCAGCCCTATACATGCATTCCCATGATAAAGTTTACTTTATAAATTAGGCACAGCAAGAGATTAATAACAATAACTAATAATAAAATAGAACAATTATAACAATATGCCAGCATCATTACTTTTGCACTTTTGGGCCATTATTAAGTAAAAAGAAGGGTTACTTGAACACAAGCACTGATACTTCATACCGACACAGTGATGTGATAAGATCTAACTGCTACCCAGACAATCCAAGCTGGATGCTAAAGTGACTAAAATGGGGGGCAGCCTATGCTGGACAAGGGATGATTCACGTTCCAGGTGGGATGAAGTGAGATGGTGTGAGATTTCATCACACTACTCAGAGGGCGAGAAATTTAAAACTTTTGGATTATTTCTGAGATTTTCCACTTAATATTTTTAGACCACAGTGGACCTCAGGTACTCAATGGGAGGATCTTAGCAGAAATCATGGAAAGCTGAATCGTTGATGTCAAGGACTACTGTAGTTAGAAAGCTAACAGAGCTGGGCGTGGTGGCTCATGCCTGTAATCCCAGCACTTTGGGAGGCTGAAGCGAGTAGATCGTGAGGTCAAGAGATTGAGAACATCCTGGCCAACATGGTGAAATCCCGTTTCTAGTAAAAATACAAAAATTAGCTGGGTGTGGTGGCATGCGCCTGTAGTCCCAGCTACTTGGGAGGCTGAGGCGGGAGAATCGCTTGAACCCGAGAGTCAGAGGTTGCCATGAGCCGAGATCACGCCACTGTACCCCAGCCTGGTGACAGCATGAGACTCCATCTCAAAAAACAAACCAAAACAAAACAAAACAAAAAAACTAACAGAGAACACGGACTCGGCCTCGGATACATCTGTGTTCCTGACAGCAGCAACACAGAAACTGCTGGACAAGCCGTGTAGGGTTTGTTACTCTGTCCCACTGTGAGAGCAAAAGGTCTTGATGGTGTGGGTCTAGGGTATGTGTGGGTGTCTCTGAGTACAAAGCGTACCCCAGATGAATGGAAAGAAGGCATGTTCCAGGGGTGCACATGGAGGCCATTTCTGGGTGTTAGATGACAGCAGAAGTCAGAGTCTGAGCAGAGCTCTTCACTTTAGATGATGCCAGTGACCTTGGGATCTGCAATCTCATGCTGTAAGCCTCTGCTCTCGTCTTAGCTTCTTATTCTGTAAAAATGGGGAGAATCTGTGAGGTTAACTATGGTAGTGTGGTGTGAGTGCCTGTCATATAAAGAGCACTCAGTAGGTGTCAGTTTTCTGGCTTCCTTCTGCCCATCCTTCCCTCCCTACACATTCTCAGGGAAGACAGTTTCCACTTGACTCAGTGCCAAGTTTGAGGCAAGTAATCTTCTCACTTTGTGGGACAGATATTTTCTTGTTCCACCTTTCCACATGGGTTTTGCCCTTGGAGGATCCAGCATAAAGTTTCCTGTCTGACTACCCGCTTTGGGATGGTCCCAGCCTTCGTTTCCATGTTCTCCAGCTTCACAACCTCTCTCACCGATTTCTGTCATTGACCAGTCCTGACCATGTGGGTGAGAGGGAGTGCTTCCACGGTATGGACTCCCTGGCCAAAATGGAAACTCGTTCATTTCAGGAATTATTTCTTCTCCTCTTAAAGGCCCTGCCATGTGTGACTCAGACCCAGGTCGTTCCGCAGTGAGACCTCAGTGGTAAATCACAAGGACTGGGCTCCAGCCCACACAGATGCTATCCTCTTTCTTCTGTGACTGTGTGCTTAGCTTAAGTGGCAAAAACAAACAGAGAAACAAAGGCACTGTCCCATTCTGTGCAGCTGTTGTGCCCAGGGGTACTGGTCTAAGCCTCCCTCTCCAAATCCCTTTGCCACTGAAGGTAGAACAATTCAAGTAAATAGAAGCTCCAAAGAAAATAAGGTCATGGTTTAATGACCCCAGGCTTGTCTTGAATGAGCCAGTGGGTGATGGATTTCCACATTGCCTCTGGCAGGTGAGGTTCATGGGCAAACACATTAAACAGGAATGAGAATAGCAGTCAGATTTCCTTCATTAAATATCCATAATATTTGATCTTGTGAAAATAAACAACAAAGCACTAGAAGAGAGGTCCTATGGAATAGTGAAAGTTGATTCATCTGGGCAAAAGGCGATCAGCTGGTGTGGCCAAGAGTGTGACAGCAGGAAGTTCAGGCTGCAGGATGCTTCTCTGGGAGTAAATCTGGTTTGCTCCGTCCGTGTTCTGGGCCCAGAGTGTCTCCTTAGAGGGTAGCCCGTGGACTGAACAACAGCATTGCCAATTTGCCTGCAACCTCGCCTAAATCCAGCAATTCTCAACTTGGAATAGGGAAACACAGCATCCAATTTCCAGGGAAGCTTGTGACACACACACACACACACACACACACACACACACACACACATTTCCCTACCCATGTGGTTGTGTCTCAGTAGGATTATAGTGTAGTGTGGCCTGAGAATCTGCATATTTACTGAACTCAGCAGGTAATTCTGCCACATAGCCAGGTACAGGAACCACAGCCCTAACCCATTATGAAGTGACTGGAGGTGGATACATCAGCTTCCAAATTAGCCCCCATTCTGTTCCCTTTCTGTGCTTCTCCACTGTTTCTCAGCTGCCACGCTGCACTCTGTGTGTGTGTGTGCCCGTACGTGTGAACATGCTCAAGAGTGTGCAGTTCTCAGATCCACCCTCCTCACAGTGAATGAAACTCTCCCACAGCCCTTCCCTGCCAGTTTTGAGAATCACTGATTTCCTCATTTCCACGTCTCAGGCTGTGTAGGAGAGGAAGTTCACCTGCGTGCGCAGTGGACTTTGGGATGCTGTTCCTTTGTTGGAGGGAGTAGAGCCCTCCCATGGCCTTGGGGGACATTTGGAAGCAAAAGGAAAAGGTGCGCCCCCGAGGTGGGGCCGTCTCTGGCCTGGACACCTGCTCGGTGGACCAACAGTTTTGCCATCGATAGGTGGTCTTCCAGTGGGTTGTATAAAATTCTTCTGGAAAGGCTGGGCATGGTGGCTCATGCCTGTAATCCCAGCACTTTGGGAGGCTGAGGCAGTTGGATCATGAGGTCAGGAGAATGAGACCAGCTTGACCAACATGGTGAAATCCTGTCTGTACTAAAAATACAAAAATTAGCCGGGTGCGGTATGGCGCGCCTGTAATCCCAGCTACTTGGGAGGCTGAGACAGGAGAATCGTTTGAACCTGGGAGGTGGAGGTTGCAGTGAACCAAGATTGTGCCATTGCACTCCTGCCTGGGTGACAGAGTAAGACTCTGTCTAAAAAAAAAAAATATTCCTCTGGAAAGAAAGTTGCCGAGTTAGCTGTGAGGTGTGTCCACAGTGCCAGCCCACAGTGGCTGCTTTCTGCTTCAGGTCTATGCCTCTCCCTGGGAATGCATGGATAATAAAAGGAGTAGAACTGGCACTCAGCTCAGTCACTGATGATAGATGAGGCTGCTTACACAGTGGGAAGGGCTCTGAGCCATGGTGGAAGGGCCCACACCGTGCCCTGGGGATTTACTGTTGGGGAACAACTCAGGGGCCTTTTGTCCCTAGGGGTGCCCCAGAAAGCCTCCTCAACCCTGTTTCCCCAGGCCCACAGGCATGCCTTGCCCACTCCACATGCTTGCCTGTAGGCCAGTCACTGCCCACCCCCCTTCTCTTGAAATTCTGTGCTCCAAGTCCCCTCCCCTTTACTCCGGAAGACAAGCATGGGCCTCTTGTCACCTGAAGGGCTTCTTGCCCTTGCCACAGGGAGGACAGGGGTGTGTAATGACACAAAGGGGGCATTGCAGAGCACGCACCTTGCCTGGGCTGCCGCCAGCGTGGTCCCTGGCTCCTGACTTCCTTCTGAGATTGAAGAAGGAAGTCGTGTGCACAGAGGTCATCAACAGCCCTACCAACCCTCGGCTCCCTGTGTCAAAAATGCAACAGCTCACACCTCACTTGTCTTTCCACATCTTCTTTCCTGCCTGTCTATTCTTCTATCTTGCTGACTTTTATTTTTATTTTTTATAAAGTTCAATTTATCAATTGTTAAAAATAGATTGTACTTTTGGTGTTGTACCTCTTTCTCATGCTCTCTCAGAGTAACAAGGTCTTACTGTGTTGCCAGGTTGAAGTGCAGTGGCATGATCATGGCTCACTGCAAGCTCGACTTCCTAGGCTCAAGTGATCCTCCCACCTCAGCCTCCCGAGTAGCTAGGACCACAGGTGTGTGCTACCATGCCTGACTAATTTTGATTTTTGTAGAGATGGAGTTTCACTATGTTGCCCAGACTGGTCTTTAACTCTTGGCCTCAAATGATTCTTCCATCTCAGCCCCCCAAAGTGCTGGGATTGTGTATGAGCCACTGCACCCGTCCTTGGGTGACTTTTTGAGCCTCTTTCTCTTTGTCTCCCCGTTTGGATCAATAATGAACATGTGGGGGCTACCCTGCGTTCTGATGTGGCCAATCCCAAGACTGGCCCCTCAGATTAACGCCCTGAGTCCATCAGCCATCCTCCACCCCATCCTCAATCTTATCCCAGGTCGTGGCGCCATCCTTTGACTCTTGCTGACCCGAGTGGAGGAAGTAGACAGGGATGGAATCTAGCTGGGGAGGAGGAAGCAGAGGGCTTCTTCCTTGCCTCCACTCAACAGCTCTCTTTGCTATGTCCTTCAAGTGATGTCTGATTAAGACAGCCTGGCGCAGGCCCCTCTTATTCCCTGTTGCTCTCAGCACTTACATATCATGGCCATAACTTGCACATTGACAGGAAACCAAAGCTTCATGTGGGCACAGTCTATCATCCCAGTTAGATCAAAGAGGGCAGGAGATGTACCCCGCACTCACTAGTGCCCTGCTTGCTGGCAGAAGTCCAGCTGCTTGACTAACTGGCTACTCCTGGAGACATTTCCTGGCTTCCTGGGAGGCACTGAAGGCAGTTTCCACCGGAGGCTTGGTCTCCAGGAAAGCCAATGCAAAGAAGAGCTAGCTCTCTTGGTGGGAAGAATTCCTGGGCTTATAAAGGAACCATTTCAATGACCAAAGCACTCTGTTTACTCATTTATTTCTTCTTTCATTCATTAATTCCTAGTAGGCCTACTCAGTGCCAATTTAGGTAATATACAGTCCCTGGGAGCTTACCATCTTGTTGGGAAGATGAGACTTGAAACAACGGGACAAGGCAAATACGATTAAATGCCCCAGATGCTTGATTTGAACCATGGATTGAGGGGGTAAGAGAAGAATGGTGGGGCTGTAGGAGAGGGTAGGTGCTCTCTAGGAAGTGAGTGGTTTCCCAGCCCTGGAAGAAAGGGCAGGATTTACACATGTAGATGAAGACCTTCTAGACAGAAGAAATGAACAAAACCTCGGTGTTTTGCAGTGAGAGTAGAGGGCGTTCTGGGGCAGTGGAGGGAGCTTGAAGAAATCAGTGTGGGCTCTGTGTTGCTGCCCTGGATGCAGCAGGCTGGTAGGCCATGCTGGCCATTCCAGGCCTTGTCTGGGAATCCCTCTGGTAACCAAGAATGCGCTGAGAGTGACAGACGTGCTGGGGCTGCACTCCTCTCTTCCCATGCCCTACAAGCAGGCCCAGGCGGGGCCAGGTCCCCATCCAAACCACTCTTGTCTTGCTCCCGGCCCAGAAGTAGAAAGAGAAGCTGGAAAGGCAAAGTCATTTGATTTCCACTGCTTTCTGAGCTGGTCAGGTGGAAGGCAGCCAGGGAGGAGCAGCTGGCGACAGCCCGCCTGACTGCCTTGGATGGCAGGCAGCTACTCAAGGGAACAATTGGGCAGAAGTGGGGGGCAGGAGGGTCAGGGAACATGGGCCAGTGGAATTCTGAACAAGGTCAAGGTCCAATTTGGTACAGTGCTTGATTACCAATTTAAATCCCATCTTTCCTTCCAGAGTGGCTGCCCCCTGCAGAAGAGGCCAGGGCTACCACAGGGGAAATTTGCATTTAAGGACTCCAAGTGCAGGGCGCCCTGGCAGGGCTGTAGTCAGGCAGCGGTCCAGTGGGTGCTCGCCCTTGCACCTGGCAGTCACATGTTGAATATGCTCCTATTTTGCCTATATCTGGCTGCCTGTACGCTTGGGAAACAAACACAAAACCAAAAACTCTTCTTACCTCTTGCATTCAGGGGAGGATCCCAAAGCATGCAGGGTGGGAGGTGGTGGGGTCTAGACAGTGGGTAGTGATCATAGGTTTTTCACACCTGAGGCTGGAAGAAACTGCTAAGGGATTGGCAGTCAAATGGGCAGCAGGGCACTGAAGGCGGTGATGGGGAAAGGAGCCCATAGGAGGAGGCAGAAATCTTGGATGCAGTGGTGGCTGAAGGGTGGGTTCCACAGAAATGGTTTATCAATTGATTCCAGGCATGTAATTCGGTTTGAAAACAGGCTCCTCTTTGAGACTCTTCCCTTGGGGCAGTTGATTCTCAGTCTTTGACTTCACCTGGGGTGCTTTTGAAAATATTAATGCCTAATTGCCAGTGGCCTGGAAATTCTTTCCTACTTTATTTTATTCATCCATTCATTCATCAAGAAAGCAAACCTATGCTTTTTAAAACTTTTAATTTTTGCTCCTAAAAAAGCAAACCTAAACCTGAAAATTCTGATTTAGCAAATCCACAACTTCTGTCTCTTCCCATCCACACCACTACCTCTACCACCATTACCCCCATCCCAAGGTAAGGTGTGGAAAGCTCCGCTGCACTGGCATGTCCTACAGAACTCCCTGGAGTTGGTCTTTTTGTTACCCCTTTACCATTAAATCAACACACATTTATTGGGTACCTAAGTGTTGGTGAAAATAGCTGTACAGCTTAAAGTCTAGGCTGCTTTTGGTATTTGGTTTCTTTCAGCTGCACTGGACTTTCTGTGAGAAGAGGGAGTATATGGTGCAATTTGTTCATGACATCAGAGTTCATGGGGACAATGACCTGCTTGCAGGGAGTTTGCTTGCTGGCATCTCCGAAGGCAACGCCTGTTGCAATCCTTTAGCTGCTGTGGGGCTGGGACATCAGGACTGGGTTACCCAACACCCTGTGACCAGGAACCTTGCGGGTACACACACACACACATGCACACACACCCTTACCTGAGGCACCTGACGATACATTTTGTGCATCCTGCAGTTAAGCTGATGGCCAACCAGGCCTAGCTGGCCCAGACTTCAGCTGAGCAATCCTGAGATTCATGGAGTGCCTTAGATTTGTTGTGGGCCCCAGGGGTTCATCACTCTCCCCTTTTCAGGTGACAATGGGCGCAGAAGTTGCTGTGATGAGGACCCTCTGTTATCTTTCCTTGTCTGACTGGAAGGAGAAAGGAATGCCTGAAATTAGCCAATCTCAGAGGACCGTGGGCTCCCTCAGGACTCAGGGTCCTCAGGCTCTCGCTGGTGTCCATGGCTGGCTGATGTCTGGGAGGCTACTCAGAGATGGCCACTAGATAACCAGGCTGCATATGATCTTTGCTGGGACACATTCCCCACATGGAAACCCCAGCCCCACCCAGTCCCATTTGCCACTCACCATGGAAGCATTAGGAGCTTTTGTGGGGGCACATTTAGGGCCCCACTGCAGATCAGAAATCCTCAGTAGCTCCAGGGGCCCACAGCGTAAAGCACAGAGGTCTTTGGATGCCATCCAGGACATTTTATCATCCACTCGCAACTGTCCTCTCCAGCCCCTTCTGCCTTTGCTCTCCCTTGGATCTTCCGCTCGGACTGGCCCCCTGTCTGCCCAGCTCACCCCGACTCACCTGGGATGTTCCCCAGTCCTTTGACCCCACATGCCATTAGTACCGAAGGTGGAGAGCACTCACTTTCTCCCTAGATACCTACCAAATCCCACCACACATTCTAGGACCAGTTCTAGGAAACCTGCCTCCACTGGGAGTGATTTCTGGGCGTTTCTCCAGGGTGGCACCTTGTATTAATCACCTCTGCATCTGCAGTGCTTGGCATGGTGTGAAGAAGCCTCTCAAGAAGCCCTGGCTGGATCACCACTCGCACACGAATGATCTCTGTCCTTCCTGTGGCACTCTGCCTTAGGTGTGCTTGTTTGCATGTGTGTGTATCATCTTAACCACCTCATGAGCTCACGGAAGGCACAGCCGTGCGTCTCACTCCTCTATGACCTCACAGGCAGCCAGGCCTCTTGTGCATGTAGGTGTTCTGTGATAGATGTGTTCTGATGATAAGGAAGAGAGACATTGAAAGTAGTTTTCTTTCTGCTCCCTGATTTGGACCCTGGGCTCCAGCCAAGCCTGTTTCTTCACTGTCCCTGTCACACGCTCCCTGCTCCCCTGGGTGATTACATTTGCTCATTCTGTTCTCTAGTCCCTACTTTTGTCCCCAGTCCTGGCTATTGTCCCCAAGGTCAGATTGAACCCCACTCATCCATAATCTGCTCCTCCAGGTGTCTTGGAACCGGAAGACTGCAAAGATGCTCAGTTCACCAACTGGAGTACCCAAGCAATACCATAGTTCTTCATTTTCTGTAAAATGGCTCAATGCTGACTTCACATCCTCATCATACTGGGTTGTCCAGAAATTCAACCCAGGTCTTTCTTTGGTCACTCTCTGGTCCCCCACTGGTTTGGCTAAAGGCTCCCAGCCCCTCTTGCCATGGGTCCATACTGGTCACAGTGGAGGATGCCCCTGCCTGGCAGGTGTGGTCTCTGTGGATCTACCGCTATGCATCTTGCTGGTCACCTTTGGTTTATGGGCTTCTGTGGTGAGCCCAGTGCCCAAGGTCCAGCCTCCCTGCTATGCCATAAAAGCCATTCCTTATGAAAGCCAGTGTGAGGTGCTTCCGGGGAGCAGGTTGCAAGTTTCTATTGATTTGGGGACCCACAGGCCACTCCCCAATTACTGATTTTAGTCTAGGGACATCCCCTTCCTCAAACCCCATTCTCCTTAACCTTGGAAAGTTCAGGCATCCCGTTGCAGAATTCTCCCAGGCAAGGAAACTGAAGCCACCACCTGTGAGAGCTGGGGAAGGCAAAGGCGAAGACAAAAGAGGGGCATTGGCACTAACTATTATTTCAAAAATTCCTGTGCCTGGCCCCTCTCTTCTGAGTTCCATTTGTATTAATAAACACTCTTTGAGTGCTCTTTACTTTTTAAATGCAATACTCTTGTCCCTCTAATGAAAGTGTAAACCCTGTGGCGTCCATTCCCTGGTGTATGAGACCTATTTTCTCATATTTCCCCCTTAGCAACTCGTGCAGAGCTAAGCGCACAGTAAGGGAGTGTCAGGGCTTGTGGCTGATTCTTGTTTCCAGAGCTCATCAGAGAATGACTCCGGCTCTGCTCTAGCATCTCAGAAAGCGAGGCTTTTGCCTCGGCAGCCCTCACTGCTTCCTGTCCTCAGGAAGACATCAGCTCTACTCACAGCAGCTGCCTCTCCTCCACAAGCCCTTCCTGCCTGTGGTCCTCTCCCACCAGCCCCACAATATTCGCCTTGTCCTGGAGTGGGGGAAGACAGCCCACAGCAAAGGGACACGCTTTCTTCTGCATCCTGGCTGGGTTACAGAACTAAGTGATGCCAGTCCCAGCCCTTTGTGTGGTAGGAAGGCTGCCGGTCCTTTGGAGAAGTTTTGAAATTCACTTTTTCTCCTCTCCTGGTGAGACTTAGATATTGATAAGAAGTCTCAGCAATAAGGAGAGAGAACCCAGCGAAGGAGAGTTCTGTAGTCACAGCTAAT
The DNA here is from genome assembly GCF_007565055.1 of Rhinopithecus roxellana. Lineage (NCBI taxonomy): Eukaryota > Metazoa > Chordata > Mammalia > Primates > Cercopithecidae > Rhinopithecus > Rhinopithecus roxellana. Next base: position 48,301,691 of record NC_044569.1, on the reverse strand, counting down.
CTCAGGCTAGTTCTAGGAATTCTTTCTTCCTTCATCCCTTGAGCCTGATCTCCCTCCATTCCCTCCCGCCTTTCTTTCAAACTTACCTTGCCTCTCTAATCCCAGCTCCCCAACTCAAGTCATCAATGTTAACAGAGTAGTGCCCATCCTACCACAACTTTCTTCATGTATGTGCACACAATCATACAAACTCATCTATAGGTTAACTCATGGTTGTGTTTTTTTTTCTTTTTTAAAATAGCATCATTCTATATAGACTGTGTATCCTGCCATTCTTGCGTAACAATATCATATGAAAAACCCTTCACGTTAACTGGCATAAATAGTATGCATTTTTAAATAGCTAAATACTATTCCTTGAAATGGCTATACCATCATTTATTAAACAGGTTTCTATTGATGGACCATCAGATTGGTTTCTGTTTAGTGCAGTATGTGTTGGTGTTTTTGTTGTTGTTGTTTTCTTGTTTTGTTTTGTTTGAGATGGAGTTTTGCTCTTGTTGCCCAGGCTGGAGTGTAATGGAGTGATCTCTGCTCACTGCAACCTCTGCCTCCTGGATTCAAGCAATTCTCCTACCTCAGCCTCCCAAGTAGCTGGGATTATGGCACCCACAACCACGCCCAGCTAATTTTTGCATTTTTAGTAGAGACGGGGTTTCACCATGTTGGCCAGACTAGTCTCCAACTCCTGACCTCAGGCAATCCACCAGCCTCGGCCTCCCAAAGTGTTGGGATTACAGGCGTGAGCCACCATGCCCAGGCAGTTGGTGCTTTTTAATGCTATGGAATAGATTCCCATACATGATTTCTGATTAAAGGGAATGCATGAAGGTACCATTTAGGTAAAGTAAAATTAACCCATGTTCATGTAGATTTCTGCAAGTCTGCACAGATACATACAGAATATAACCAACACCATAATCAAGATACAGAACAGGTCCATAACCCCAGAAAGTGACTTTTTTTTTTTGTAGTCAACTTCTTCCCCATCTCCCACCCTTGCAACCACTGATCTATTTCTACAGTTTTGTCTTTTCTAGATTGTCATATAAATGGAATCACAGAGTAGACTTTTGAGTCTGGCTTCTTTCACTTAGCGTGATAAGATCCATCTACAACAAGACTCATTCATTCATAACAAAATCCATCCGTATCATTCATTTATAACAAGATTCACATTGTTGCAAATATCAGTGATTTGTTTCCTTTTATTGCTGACTAGTATTTTACTCTATGGATGTACTAATGGATTATTTATCCATTCCTCAGTTGAGAGACATTTGCGTTGTTTCCATTTTTGACAATTAAAATAAAACTGCTATAAACTTTCATATAAAGGTTATTTATGTGGATGTAAGGTTTCATTTCTCCTGGTTAAATTTCTAGAAGTAGGATCACTGGGTTGTATGCTAAGTATATATTTAATTTTATAAAGAACTTCCACCTGTTTTCTATGGCTGTACCACTTTGAATTCCCAACAGCAGTACATGTTGTTCTGTGTCCTTGATAGCATGTGGTGGTGTTATTTTGATTTTGGCCATCCTAGTGTTTACTGGTATCTCATTGTGGATTTAATTTGCATTTCCCTAACAGCAAGTGTCATCAAACATCTTTTCCTGTGCTTAATTGCCATCTATGTTTCTTCTCTTTCTCAAAGATTGTGTTCAAATCTTTTACCTTTTTTCTTTATTCAACTGCTTGTTTTCTTATTTGAGAGTTCTTTATGTAACCTGGATACAAGTTATTTATGTGTTCGCAAATATTATTTTCCAGTGTGTAGCCTGTTTTTTCATTCTCTTAAGCGTGCTTTTAAAAAGAAGTTTTTAGTAAAGTCTAACAACAATTTTTGTCTTCTCCGGATCATGGTTTTGGTACAGCACCTGAGAAATCTTTACCTAACATAAAGTCATGGAGTTTTTTGTATGTTTTCTTCTGTGTTTTATAATTTTAGGTTTATAGTTTTTGATTTTATACTTTGGCATATGATTAATTTTTAAAGTGTTTTTTTAATAAGGTAGGCTGCATGGGTTGAGGTTAATTTGTTTGCATATGGACATCCAATTGTTTGGCAACATTGACTAAAAGGATCATCCTCTTTCTCATTGAAATGACTTCACACCTTTGTAAGAAATCAACTGACCATATTTGTTTGGGTCTATTTCTGGACTTTCTAATCTTTTCCATTAATGTATATGTCTATGCTTTCTCTAATACCAGATGGTTTTTAGTGTACTTATTTTTAATTTTAATAAATATATTTGTATAAAGTATTGCTCAATTGTTTTCCAAACAGGCTGATCGATTCTTCTTTTCAATAGCAATATATGAAAGTGTCCTATTCCTACACATTTTTGAGCAAACAGTATCATCACACATTATTTTTTGCCAGTATCCTGGGTTAGAAGTATCTCAGCATTACTTCAATTCTGAATATTTTCTTTTAATTAGTCCTCTATATTACACTGGGATAGAGAGAGGCAGAAAGAAAGCACAGAAGTGAAGTTAAGTTTACAACATTATAAGCCTACTATGACCTGGAGTTTGTGCTAGGTCTTTTTTTTTTTTCTATGTTAGATTTTATTTTTACTTTGAATAATTTTTTGATTTAATTTTTTATTGTGATAAAATATATATAACATAAAATTTACCCTTTTAACCATTTTTAAGTGTACAGTTCAGTGGCATTAAATACATAGTACACTCACATTGTTGTGCAACTATCACTACTATCCATTTCTAGAACTCTTTTTCATGATCCCAAAGAGAAACTCTAGATCTCTTTCATGACCCCAAACAGAAACTCTAGAACTTTTTCGTGATCCCAGACAGAAACTCTCAAACTTTTTCATGAACCTAAAAAGAAACTCTGGAACTTTTTCATGATCCCAAACAGAAGTTATTAAACAATAGCTCCCATTTCCTTCTCACTCCAGTCCCTGGTAACCTGTACTCTACTTTCTGTAGACAGTGTAGGTGTAACAATAGCATCTTTTTTTTTTTTTCTGTATACATTCAAAGAACTTTCTCTAGTAACGAACTATAGACATAATCCCTGAAATTATAGTCTTGACAACAGGATTTTGGCAGGTTGAGAAATGTTCTGTCAACAATGAGCCACAAAATATGGAGTACTGGGAATGTCTGTTTTTGCTTAGAATCTCTCCAAGTCTAGCTTTCCTCTCCTGCAAGGTCCTGCTTAAATCACATTTATAGTGAGAACACAACCATACAGACACAGAGAGCTATATACAAATTATGAACCTTTGTTTTATACCAAAAAATCTGTGACTAGATTGATGCTATATAAATAAAATTTAATTTTATTTTATTTAAAAATTCTTTTTGAGACAGGGTCCCCCTCTGTTGCCCAGGCTGGAGTGCAGTGGTGCGAGCTCACTGCAACCTCCACCTCCTGGGCTCAAGCAATTCTCCCACCTCAGCCTCCCAAGTAGCTGGGACTTCAGAAGTGAGCCACCACAGCCTGGTTTTTTTTTTTTTTTTTTTTTTTTTTTTTTTTTTTTTTTTTTTTTTTTGAGACAGAGTTTCGCTCTTGTTGCCCAGGCTGGAGTGCAATGGCGTGATCTCGGCTCACTGCAGCTTCCGCCTCCCAGGTACAAGCGATTCTCCTGCCTCAGCCTCCCAAGTAGCTGGGATTACGGCAGCCACCACCATGCCTGGCTAATTTTTTAGATTTTTAGTAGAGACAGGGTTTCACCATGTTGGCCAGGCCGGTCTCAAACTCCTGACCTCAATTGATCCGCCTGCCTTCGCCTCCCAAAGTGCTGGGATTACAGGCATGAGCCACTGTGCCCGGCCTCTGCTAAATTTTTTGTATTTTCTGTAGAGACGGGATTTTGCCATGTTGCCCAGGCTGTAAAATCCTGTTTTAGATGGCCTAAGGGAGTTACTTCTTTGGAGAAGTCCTGTAATTAATTAATTTGTTAAATGGAGGATTACTCACCAATGTGTCTGCTTTGAATATTCAACTATTAATACATTTTGATATGGTTTGGATGTTTTTGGATGTGTGTCCCCTTCAAACCTCAGGTTGAAATGTGATTCCCAATGTTGGAGGTGGGGCCTGGTGGGAGGTACTGGATCATGGAGATGGATCCCTCATGAGTGGCTTAGCACCATCCCCTTGGTGATGAGTGAGTTCTCATCAGTTAGTTCATGCCAGATCTGGTTGTTGGAAAGAGTCTAGGACCCCTCCTCTCTCTTGCTCCTGCTCTCACCATGTGATGTGCTGGTCCCACTTTACCTTCTGCCATGAGTAAAAGCTCCCTGAGGCCCCACCAAAAACCAAGCAGATGCTGGCATCATGCTTCCTGTACAGCCATCAGAACCTTAAGTCAATTAAACCTGTTTTCTTTATAAATTACCCAGCCTCAGATATTTCTTTATAGCAATACAAGAATGGCCTAACACATCTGGTTTTTTCTAAGGACCAACTAAACAGAACACTCACTGGCTGACTTTTGTGAAAGTGGATGGGCGGTTGAGACCAGAGTCTAACAGGATCAGACAGTGCTTGGCCCATGGCAGATCCTGGGCCATCTTAGGGGGTCCCCGTGTGCCCCGTGCTCAGACAGTGCTTGGCCATGGCAGATCCTGGGCCATCTTAGGGGTGCCACCATGTGCCCCCATGCTCAGGCTTGGCCATGGCAGATCCTGCAGAGGAGTTTGTGAAGGACTGGATGCTGGCTTTCCTGTCAGCCATTATTCCTTGTGGGTATTACTTCAAGTAATTCTTACAAAAGCCTTGTAAGTTATATATTGTTATTATTTATTTTCTATTGAAGAATTGGAAAGCAGTGCCCAGGGCCTCTAAGAGTTGATCGGAGGGTGTTAAGTGAGATCTATTTACAGGCCTTGTGGCTAATAGGAGTTTGGAAACTTATTTTGGGCTCTACACAGCCTGGCTGTCAAAGGTGTATTTTTCACTGTCCAAAGTCTGAAAGTCAGGCTCTGTTGAGGGACGTGCTTGTGACATCAAGTGGGAACAATGGTGATCATTCTTGGGGACAGAGTGGTGTCAAGAAAGGAGCTCCAACTTGGAAGTCCAAAATCTGAGAAACAAACATGGGACAGCCACTAGCACCTGTTCCACACTCTGCTCCTGATAGCTACCAGGAGCCTTATCTCAGTCCAGGCTTCCCTACCAGGGGGGTTTGTGACATGGACAAGTCCTTTTATCTTTTAGGCAATTGTCTAGCACTTCCTCCCTGCCTCTAGACCAGTGGAAACTGAATTTCTAGGAGTCCACATCTATATTTTTAAAAGTCCGCAGGAGATTCTAGTGCTCACAGGGTTGAGAACCAACGGAAAGGGGAGGAATCTAGAGGCCTCAAGTGCTGAGATGGGAAGGGAACCCCCAAGGAAATCTCAGGGAAGACAGGGGAAGGCTTCAAGGGATATAGGCTGACTGTGTCCAGTTGTAAATATGCCCTGGGTAGGGACTGGGGGTTGGAGATGGGGATACCACACTTTCTAGAAGGAAAGAACATTCCCAGAGACTTGTCATGTACTTCTGTGACCTGGCACACTTCCCAAGCCTACCTTCTTTGCCCTGCTCCCCAGCTGCACCCAGTTCTCACCTGGGCCCCCCATGGGAGGCCTGGGCAGGCCTTACCATCTGCTAGAAGCTTCCCTGCATGTAGGCCCTGCTGGTCTTCCTGGAGGCTGACCTCCCCTGCAGGTGTTGGGATAATTTAGTGTGACACCTTATCCTTGGTATTACCCACATTCTAATTGTCCTATCCACCTGTATCTGTCTCTTGTGTATGTTTTTTTGTCCTTGAGATCTGGGACAGAGTCCTGCAGTGCAAAGAGCATGGGCCTTGGAGGCCCCCACACCTGCACGTGCATTGTCACTTATTAGCAATGTCACTTTCAGCAAATGATTAACCAAAGCCTCCTGTTCTCATCCATAAAATGGGAACAATGCTGTCTTCCTTTGAGGGTTGTTGTGAAGACAACATGAAGCAATGTACATAATGTCCTTGGCACACAGTAGGTGATCGATATATACATGTTGATTAACCAACCATTTGGATAATCATTGCCATAATTATAACCAACATTGGGGAGCATTTTGTCTGTCTTTTCATACAATAAACCTGTGGATTTTTATTAGTCTTGCTTTGCACACATGGAAAACGAGGTTCAAATTAGAAGGACTTGAGGCACACTACACAGGAGATGCAGGACTGGGGGTGCACCCAGGTCTTCTCCCCTCAGATCCTCTGCCTGTGCTACCCTATTGCTCCCTGGGTGGACAAGATAGGTGTAGGGACAACTGTCGCTGCTTTGGCTCTGTGAGAACACCACCTGTGGTTCCCGGCTCCCCACCTGGTCCTTCCAGCAGAACGCAAGTTTGGGAAGCTTGGCTGGTGCGCACAGCTGCAGGGGGCCTGGGGAAGGGCCCTGTCATGTTTGCCGCAGCCTCTGGTCATGTTTCGATGTTTTCTCATGTGTTGTGGATGCGCACCACTCCTGCTCACATCGTTGGGCGCTCTAAGCCCTTTCCTTCTTGGCCCTATCCAGGCCTCACATCTGAGCTGCCAGTGTGGTTTGAATCATCACGTTTTTAGTAATGGTGCTGTTCTCTTAAAGGCAAGGGTGGAGATGAGGAGGGCGAAGGAGGCTGGAAGAGGGAGGAGGAGGAGAGTGATGGTGTTGGGGCCTTTCTGGAAAGGAACTGAGGAGACAGGAACCTCCTGTTCTTCTGCTCCGGCTGGCCCAAGGCCATGTTGATGAGAGGCTGATGAGATCCAACTCTGAGTCAGCAGAACCCGGAAAGGTCCCTGTGGTTCCCTTGCTGACTCACTGCGCCCCTTCCTCGCAGGCTCTGACCGGCAGCACATGGAGTGGCCAAGCTGTGGTGGCCAGGTGGGCTCCTGACTTCCTGGGCCATGGGGAGGAAGCTGAAGAATGGAAGGACACTCAGGATTCACTGAAGGGGCTCCCCAGATTTTGATCATAGCTGCAGAAATGATCTCATGTGAGTTTTTCTTCTTTACATTTTATCCAGAATAGAAAATATTGCTCCACCCTTACAATCCCGCCTCCATTGCTAACCTTTTTCCTCCCTCTGCCCTGGCTGTGCCACCTGGTGCAGCAGCATCTGTTGCAAAGTGGGTGCCTTCGCATTGGGGTAGGAGGCTCTCAGCAACTCAACTCACACAGACCTCATGCCCAGACCAGGGAGGCAGAGGGAAGCTCCCCAGTGCTCCCAGACCCCTTTCTATGCCACTAGCCCCTTTGTTCTCAAGACAGGCTGTGGCCCAAAGAGCTGCCCCTGGAAGCATGCTGGCAGGAAGCTGTGCATCGTGGGAGCACAGAAAGGGGAAAACAGCCTGGCCTGGACTTGCAGGAGGGCTGAGAGGAGCCAGCAGGTGAATGGAGCTAATGATCATGAAATATCCCCGAGGGCACCCCAGCACCAGGCTGTCTCCCTCTTCCTCCAGGAGGGGCAAGTTCTAGGGGAGTCCCTTGAGAGACAGATGGTTCTCTTCCTCTCCTGTCCTCTGCTTTGTCAGTGGGGTCGGCATTCCTGGGGAGGCGGGTGTGGCTGGGGCTCCTCCGGGTCTCCCCCTCCTGCGGCAGCAGAGTGTGATTTAAGGGCAGGGCCAGAGTGAAGCTGGTTTTGCCTGGACCTCCCCTCAGTGGGAACCGAAGGCCCCCAACTTCAGGGGGCTTCTTTGAATAGGAAAGGGGGATGCCAAGGGGGAGAACAGGAGGAAAGAAAAGAGGGCAGTTTGATCTGGTGATGTGATTTGTATCTTGGGGACAGCTGCACGAGATACACAGAAAATGAGACCCTGCCTCGAACCTTTCTGTGTTCAGAAAGGCGAGCAGTGACCCTCACGTAGGCGGGTGACCAGGTAGCTGCCCACACCAGCAGCTATGTTTGAAGTGAGAGGAAAGCTAGTTATTAGTTGGAGTAAATAAATGTTAAATTTTTTGATTGGAGGGAAAAATGGAGGTGTGTGTGTTTTGGGGTGGTCTTGGGGAGGAACCTCAGTGGGCTCAGACAGTGTCACAGAGGACAAATGTCACTACATATGTTGTGGAGTGGGAGTATTAAGCTCATAGAATGTGGCAGGAGAGGACACCTTCCTATGCCCAGGTCTAGCAGCCAGTTTTACAGAGAAGGCAACTGAAGGGCCAGCCAGCCTGGGGGTGCCTGTAAGCACCTGGCATTCTGTAGACGGAGAGAGGAAGCAGAAGTCTCTACCCAGAAGCCTGTACTCTACAATGATCTCTATAGTGCTTCATGAAGCCTTATAGAAACACGTTCTCCTTCATTCTGTTATGTCATCTGCTGTAGACTGTAGCTTCTTCACGGCAGGGGCTGCTCTTACGCACGTGGGAGGTGCTTACGTGCCCAATATAAGTATTGGCCCAGAACTGCATAAATGATCAGCTCCTGGTTTGATGAACTTTGGTGTGTGAATCCAGGGAACCCGGAGTTTTTAAATGAATCTTTAAAGCCTTAGAATCAGAACATACTATTTTTAAAGGGAATTATTTATTTTTTAATTGACAAATAAAAATTGTATATATTTGTGGTACATAACATGATGTTTTGCAATATGCATATAGTGGCCAGGCACGGTGGCTGATGCCTGTAATCCCAGGACTTTGGGAGGCTGAGGTGGGCAGATCACTTGAGGTCAGGAGTTCGAGACTAGCCTGGCCAACATGGTGAAACCTCGTCTCCACTAAGATACAAAAATTAGCCGGGTGTGGTGGCAGGCGCCTGTAATCCCAGCTACTCAGGAGGCTGAGGCAGGAGAATCGCTTGAACCTGGGAGGTGGAGGTTGCAGTGAGCTGAGATCGCGCCACTGCACTGCAGCCTGGGCAACAGAGCGAGACTCCATCTCAAAACAAAAAACAAACAAAAAAAATAAACAAACAAAAAACATATATTGTGGAACGATTAAATCAAGCTAATTAGCATATATATTACTTCACGTTTATTTGTAGTGAGAGCACTTAAATTCTTCTCTCTCAGCAATCCTCAAGTATGTAATATATTGTTACTATCTGTAGTCACCATGTGGTAAATAGTGTACCACATGGTACACTTGAACTCCTGTCTAACGGAAATTTTATGCCCTTTGTCCAACAGTACCTTCCTCAAACCTCCTACCCTAGTCTCTGGTAACCATCATTCTACTTCCTGCTTCTATGAGTTTAACTTTTTTAGATTCAACATACAAGGGAGGTCATGCAGTATTTGTCTTTCTGTGCCTGGCTTATTTTACTTAACATAATATCCTCCAGGATCACCCATGTTGCCACAGATGACAGGATTTCCTTCTTTTTTAAGGCTGGATGCTACTCCATTGTGTATGTATAACACTTTTTTATCCATTGATCTGTTGTTGTACACTTAGGTTGATTCCATATCTTGATCATTGTGAATGCTGTTGCAATAAACATGGGCGTGCAGATCTCTCTTTGATGTATTGATCAGCTCCTGGTTTGGTGAACTCTGGTGTGCAAAGCCAGGGCACATGGAGTTTTGAAATGAGTCTTTAAAGCCTTAGAACCAGACCATATTCTTTTTTTAAGAAAATTATTTTTTAAATTGGCAAATAAAAATGGTCAAATAAATTGACACAAAAATGTCCTTTGGCTATATACCTAGTCGTGGGGTTGCTGGATCATATGGTAGTCCTATATTTAACTTTTGGAAGAACTTCCGTACTGTTTTCCATAATGGACATGCTCATTTCCATTCCCACCAACAGCGTGCACATGTCCCCTTTTCCCCACATCTTCTCCAACACGTCCTATCTTTCGTGTTTTTGATAACAGCCATCCTAACTGGTGTGAGGTGATAGCTAATTGTGATTTGCATTAGTGGACCACGTTGTTAGTTATAAGTTTTGTTTGCACTGAGCTTTGAATGAAAGCACCATCCTTTCCATCACGATTTCTCAGTTGTCCTCTTACTGTCTTATTCATTCCTTTTCCCAAGGCTGTCTTAGCTGCTCTATTTTTTTGAAGATTTTAAATTTTATTTTTATTATAGTAAAATATGCGTAATGTAAAACTTAACATATGAACCATTTAAGTGTACAGTTTGGAAGCATTAAGTGCATTCACATTGCTGTGCAACCATCATCACCATCCATCCGCAGACATTTTTCATCTTCCCAAACTGAAATTCTGCCTCCAGGAAACATCAGCTCCCCATTTTCCCTCCCCCAGCTCTGGCAATGACCATTCTGCTTTCTATCTTTATGAATTTGATTATTCTAGGTATCTCATATAAGTGGAATCATATAGTATTTGTCCTTTGGGGTCTTGACTGTCTTATAGTTGGTTTTAATTTCATTGAGATAGTCTTGGTCTCAGCCAACAAATTAATCTATTAAGCACCTCCTGAAATAACCACAGCTAATGTTCACTGGGCACCTACCTTGTGCTGGCCTGGGTGCCATGTAAGCACTGCACAGGCATTATCCTCTACTCCTTATGGCCACTTTGGGCAGTGAGTGTTTGAGGAATGTGAGGCACAACTAGGGATAACAGGGCTGCAGGTGGAACCCAGGCCATCTGACTCCCGAGTCCAGCATTTCCCACTCTCTAGCCAAGTCCTGGGTTCTGGGATGTCTGCTTCACAGCCCCCTCACCAAGCCATGGGGCCACCAGTTAATCACATCCCTGAGTGGCCTTATTTTCTTCTCCACAACTGCTCTGCCTTTCACGTATCTGGGATGACAGAACCCCTAGTCTCTTCCACCACTTGCCCAAATCAGGAAAAAGAGAGATCCCTGACCCTTCCTTCAACCAGCATCTAGTTCCTAGGATGTTATCTAAATTACCTGCAAATTGGTCCCACTAAGACTCATTTCTTTCCTTTGGTCTGAATTATTATGGTGGCATCCAAACTAACTTTGTTGCCCTGAGCTGACCCCCTTGCAGTCTACCCTGATGAAGAAGCTGGGAACAGCCAGGTCTGGAGTCTCAGAGGGGGCCCCACATGCACGGTCTTCAGGCCAGTGTGGTCTCTCATCTGGGAAGTGGCGAGGCCTTGGCTGCAATAGAAGAGTCTTCAGCTGGGCGCGGTGGCTCACGCCTATAATCCCAGCACCTGGGAGGCTGAGGCGGGCGGATCACGAGGTCAAGAGATGGAGACCATCTGGCTAACATGGTGAAACCCCATCTCTACTAAAAAATACAAAAATTAGCTGGGCATGGTGGTGTACGCCTGTAGTCCCAGCTACTTGGGTGGCTGAGGCAGGAGAATTGCTTGAACCCAGGAGGCGGAGGTTGCAGTGAGCCGAGATTGTGCCACTGCATTCCAGCCTGGCAAAAGAGTGAGATTCCATCTCAAAAAAAAAAAAAAAAAAAAAAGAGGCTTCACCCGGGAGTCCAAAAAGCAACTCTGATCACTTCATTCCTTTCCTACTATGGTCCTGTGGCTCCTCAGAACAAGACCCCAATCCTTAGTGCTGCCTGCCTTTCCAACATCATGTGGTGCTCCCCACCTCAGGCCTACCTGCTAGTAAACCTCAGCTCTGCAGTTCCCAAAGGCCACTCTTACTTCTTACAGGTCTGTCACCCCTGCTGGTCTGTACACCCCACTGAGCAGACCCATGGCTTACTTTGGTAGCCCTGGCCTATAACTCACCTGATCTCTGCCAGTGTTTACTGAGTGAACAAGTACAGAAAAAGGCCTTTGGATGAGGACCTGAGCAAGGAAGAACAATCTCCCTCCATGATGCTAGCGTGAAGCATTGTTAGCCAATGTGACACCATTTCTCAGCTGAAATACATTGTATCTGCCCTGAAATGCTAATGATGTCAACATTAAACATACCTATGAGAATAGAAATATTTTTTCTATATATTTATGGAAGACAATGCCTAAAAAATTTTAAACTTTTATTCATATGAGATAAAGGACCTTATCTTTGACTTTAAGGTAGAATAGGTTCCTCATTTATTAATTTACTAATTATTTTCCTTGCGATAGACTCGCCTAACAAATTAGGTCTGTAGCAGACTTTTCCCCCTCTGTCTTTCCCCTACCATGTGATGCCTATCTTCTATCTTCTTGTTCCATGGCTCGGGAAGTAGGTCACAAGCAGGGGAAGTAGGTCAGAAACAATGGGCGTGAGGAGGCGGAGGATGGAGAAAGGCATGCTTTCCACAGGAATCTTCCAAGATCCAGGCCACTCCGCGCTCTCCACTGAGGGGGCGTGAGACAGATTCTGAACCAGGCTATGGCAGAATCCGAGCGATGGCCCTTTGTACCTAGGGAGAGCTGCAATAGGAAGAGGGAGGGAGGATCCCAAAGGTTTGGGTGTTCTCCATGTGTGTCCCAGGGCACTTTCATTTTGGATGAAGCATCAGCCTGTATGGGGCTGGGGAGGAGCAGCAGCCAGGGCTCGCTTCCTTAGGGAGGAATGTGCTTGCTCTGGGATGACAGGCCTTCTTGGCAATGGCAGGCAGAGTCAGTTCCATGGGACTTTTGAAATACATAAACAATCCCCTTTTTATACAAACACTCAAGCAAACCAAAGCTGGCTATTAATTGTCTCCCTGGCCTGGACCCAAGGCAGCAATTTGGACTTGCCCCCTTCTTGGATTAATCTGGAAGAACTCCCTCTATATCCCCTCTTACCCTAACCTCCCATACTCTGGAATCTAGAGACCAGACACTACTGACACTTGGGGTTGCAGAGTTCTTTGTTGTGGGGAGTTGTTCTGTGTGTTGCAGGATATTTAGCAGCATCTGCGGCCTCTACCCAACAGATGCCAAGAGCAACACCCTGCTGGAGGCCGCACAAATGTTTCTTATGATTAGGCATAATTGAAGCCTGTCAGTAACAATATGAACTTGTGATCAATTAAGCAGTTGACCAATCGTTTCCTCCTCCTCCTTGCTCTTGTTAACCAATAAATACAAATGGCCGTAGCAGCTCAGGAACTGCCTTTGCCCACTAGAAGCAGGGAGCTCTCTTCTTCTTCACCACGTTGCCCTTCCTTAAAATAGTTACTTTTGTTTTTTGTTATCAGTTCTGCCTTTGTCCCTTCATTCAGTCTTGTAATGACGACCTAAAGCAGTAACAGTAGTAACTGCTGTAATGACGGTCTCAAGTAGTAGTAGTGGCAGTCGGCCACAGCACCCTGTAAACTGAATGTGACAACCAAAAATGTTTTTAGACATTGCCAAATGTCCCCTGGGGAGTAAAATGGTCTCCAGTTGAGAACAACTGAGCTACCATATACATACTAAAAGCCTTTAATACCACGTGCCAGAATTTCAAAAGTTTAAACCAGTCACCTGATTTTGATTGAGGATCAAATTCTGAACAAGGAAATGACAATGGGCTCTACGGACGGTGCAGGTGCGTCGAGTGGGGCATGAGGCCAGTTCTGCTGGAAGCTGGTTCTGTGGCCTTAGGCCATTATCCTTCTTGAACCTTAGACTTGCTAACTAAAACTACGAAAAACTAAAAAGCAAAATAGCAGCCTTCTTTGTGGTGTGTAGGTGTCCTCTGACGATAAGGGTGATAAAACGTCGGAGCTGGGAGTCCTTTGGAGGAAATCTGTGCTGTGGTGAGGCCAGTTTATATTTTTACTATTCTTTCACGCAAAGCTTCATTAAATCAAGTTGTTGTCCTAGCAGTTTATGGAGACTTCACAGTCAAGATCTCCTCAGCAAAACCTGATTTCAAATACTCTGTCCTGTTGTCCCCATATACCTTTGAAATATCCCGGGAATCCTGAAATGGCATTTCTCAGTTTGTCTCTCACCCTCAGGGGCCACGCAAACAGCCTTTGGTGGCGCCTGCGTGTTGCTTTTGGCATATTTACTTGTGAGGTACAGTGAGCAGTGGGTCTGGCTATAACCCTGCTGGCGCCCTGGGGACTATATGGGGGAATCTCACATGGGCAAGAGGCACATCCGAAGACCCAGAACAGCCCCTGCTCGTTGTAGACATTCCTCACAATGTGGACATTTTTGCTTAAATAAGCCATGAGTAAAGAGAAAAAGCACTTTACTGTGGGTGATTTCTTTATAAATCACCCAGCTTCAGGTGTTCCTTTATAGCAACACAAATGGACTAAGATAGTTTTTGATCACGTTCATGATCATCGAACAGCTTTCAACACAGTTTTTTATGGGCGTGAGGAAATCAACAGAGGCAGATGGTGTCCTCCATGACTCACAATCTGGGTGTGTGAATGATTAATGATTTGGGGCCAGCCTCCAGGGGTCCAAATCCCTATGAGCTGCGTGATCTTTCTAAAGTTACCTAAACACTCTGTTCCCTTCCTCATTTGTAAAGTGAGCATAAACGCAGTATCTAGTCATAACACAAGCGATGTTCTTAGATCAATGCCTGGCCCATAAGAAATTCTCAATCCATGTTAGCTATTAATTGTATTACAATTCAGTCTGTTCAGCACTATAGTAAAACTGTAAGTAAAATGCTAGGAAGTCTCTAAGTGACGAATGTTTCCCAAAGCAATCCAGGAAGACTTGGCTATCGCAAGCCTATGGCCCTGACAAGGGAAAAGACTCAGGATCCGGGAGCATAATCCGGGAGTGGAAGTAAATCCAGTTACCCAGCAGCGCATATGACTTCACCCAAGTCAAGCTGTCTTGCAGAAGTGGGGCAGCTTGACTTCCCACTGTATTCTCCCCAGCGAATATGGTCTAGGTCCAGGGTCTGCTGAGGTCACTCCACACTCATGGAGCTGGGAACAGCTGCTTTCAGGGAAAGGTTGGCTGTTGCTGAAATGATGGACTTTCCCAGCATTTAAATTGTTTATGTGGGGCCAGGCGAGGTGGCTTAGGCCTATAATCCCAGCACTTTGCAAGGCCAAGGTGGGAAGATCACTTGAGGCCAAGAGTTCAAGAGCAGCCTGGCCAACATGGTGAAACCTCGTCTGTACAAAAAATATAAAAATTAGCCAGGCGTGGTGGCGCACATCTGTAATCCCAGCTATTCGGGAGGCCAAGGCACAAGAATCGCTTGAACCCTGGAGGCAGAGGTTGCAGTGAGCCGAGATTGTGCCACTGCACCCCAACCTGGCCAAAAGACTGAGATTCTGTTTCTAAATAAATAAATAAAATTGTTTATGAGGAACAAGTGGCCAGTGATTCAGAGAAATACCTACTACCAGTGCCCAAAAGACCTGTACAATTCCTGTACTAGCTTTGTGAATACAGCCATCAAAGCATGACTGACTTTTACATCCAGGTACAGCTGGAAAAAAAAAAAAAAAGTCACGTCTGGAGAACTGACAGAGCTGCCCCTAGTGGCAATGCTCAGGGGTGGTGGAGGTGCCTAATGGACATGTCTGTCCCAGAAAAGAGGCACTGACACCCTGGGAATGGTTATTAATGAATCCTAAATTTCCTTTGGCTTTTGGCTTTCGGCTTTCTTTTGCATCCTCTGGCAGTCACATTGAATATAACTATCAAGTGCCAAGACAAGTCAATAGGGAAATTGTCTTGTCTTTTCAACAAAGGGTGCCAGGACAACTGGATGTCACCTGTGAAAGAATGAAGATGGACCCTACTTCACACCATCTATAAAAACTAACTCAAAAGGAATCAAAAGACATTTTGGAAGAGCTAAAAACTATAAGACTATTGGAAGAAAATATAGGGGTAATTCTTGGTGATCTTGGAGTAAGTAATGGTTTCTTAGATATGACACCAAAAGCACAAGCAATGAGAGAAAAAATAAGTTGGGCATCATCAAAATTAAAAACTTTCATGTTTCAAAGGACGCTATTATAAGAAAGTGAAAAGACAAAACACCGAATGGGGGAAAATATTTGTGCACAGAAACTTGTACACAAATATGCACAGCAGCATTATTCATCATAGCCCACAGCGGGGCCAGGCACAGTGGCTCCTGCCTGTAATCCCAGCGCTTTGGGAGGCCGAGGCAGGTGAATCACGAGGTCAGGAGTTCCAGACCAGCCTGGCCAACATGGTGAAACCCGTTCTCTACTAAAAATACAAAAAAAATTAGCTGGGTATGGTGGCACATGCCTGTAATCCCAGCTACTTGGTAGGCTGAGGCAGGAGAATTGCTTGAATCTGTGGGGCGGTGGTTGCAGTGAGCCAAGATCATGCCACTGCACTCCAGCCCAGGTGACAGAGTGACACTCCATCTCAAAAAAAAAGCCCAAAGTGGAAACAAACCAATTGTCCATCAGTGATGATTAGATGAACAGAAGGGTGCCATCCATTCAGTGGGATGCTGTTCAGCCATAAGAAAGGAAAGAAGTACTGCCCCATGTTCCAACATGGATGAACCTAGAAAATGTTACGCTGAGCCCAAGAAGCCAGACACAGAGGCCGCATTTTGCATGACTGCATTATATGAAATGTGCAGAATAGACAGTCAAATCCACAGACAGAAGGTGGCTGGGGGAAGAGGGAAGGGAAGGGACTGCTCACGGGTATGGGGTTTCTTTGGAGGCTGAGGAAAATTTTCTGGAACTAGATAAAGATGATAGTTGTATAATCACAGGAATACAGTAAAAATTGCTGAGTTGTGCACTAACGGTATGGGGAATGTATTGCCAAAAAAAAAAGTAGGGGGGCTCAACCAGGTGACAACAGCATGGCCGTGCCTCAGACTTTTTCACTAGGGACCCTCCATGAGCCTGCAGGTACCCAGAGAGAGCCCCAGCTCTGTCCTCAAGGGTTGGCTAAGGGCTTCTTGGAGGAGGAGTTTTGGCTCAATGCTGAGCTGAGCCAACTGCAGTTTTTGGCGTCTGCAGGCCTCATTCACAATCCCATGGAGTATTGTATAAGAGCCACATTACAACTTTGCGACTCGCTGCTGCCAGGGCCCCAAGGAAGTGCTCTTCCTGGGCACGAACCCAGGACCTTTTAGCACGGCCCAGACATGAGGGCCCTTTGAGGAAGTGAACATGGTCTGGGACTGGCTGGGCATTGGAGGGCCTGTGCTAACCCCTCCCCAAGAGCACCCTAAGCAGTTGGTGCTGGGACTGGGGTGCTCAGTCAGAGGTGAGTGTGGTGCCCGACTCTGGGGCTTTTCCTGGAACCTCTGTGGAGAGCCTGAGGTCTTCTCCTGTCACTGCTTTGTCCACAATCTGTGTTCTCTGCTATCCCTGGCTCCCAGAGAGCACAACCTCACTCCTGCTGAGCTGCCTGCTAAGTAGCAAGAACAGCTTCTTGGGATCTTAGTGCAGCCCTCTGCCGGCAGGTGTGGTGGCTGGGGGTGCGGCTGGGGTGGGAGAGGCGCGGCTGGTGCAGCAGTGGGTGCGAATGGCTCTGGCAGGCCTGATGCCAGAGGTCCAGGTGGAGGGGCTCCTGCATCTCTCTCCCTGTAACCCACAGGCCAACAGAGCTAATAGGCTGACCAAGTGAGCTGACCAAGTGAGTTGGGGCTGCTGCCACGGTTATGGAAATGAGTGCCCGTGGGTCCTGGCATGGGCCACATTCAAGGCCTCCAAGTCACTCTTGGGCAAGCAGATAACAACACACCCTGGACTGAAGCCAGAGGTCCTCCTGGGCTCCCTGGTTGCCGGGAAACATACCCTTCGATCTGTTGAACTGTCTTCCAACCTGCTGTGGCAGTTTTGATCCCAATCCTGTTCACCTTGCCGAGTCCTGCTTTCCTCACCTTCCCTGAGCGTTGCCCTTTCTGTGGGAGGGAATCAGCAGAAGGTGTGCTGTTGCACTTCAGATGCTTCTACCTCATCATTTCCTTGGAAGTCTCTATTCAATGGGGAGCTCCCTGGACTGACTGCTAAGGTCGCATTTGCGTTTTCGCAGGAAATACCTTGTCAGGAACTACCCATTCTTATAAAACAGCTGCCCTCAGCTGACCCCTTTCCTGGGCCAGGACAAAGCATGGCACAAGAAATTCAGAGTGACCTTCTCGTGAGAGGCTGAGGCTGGCTCAAAGAATTCAGTGTGGCAGTGAGAAAGTCAGAAGACCCGGATTTTCATCCCAGCTTTGCGACTTGTGAGCTTTATGATGGTCAAATTGGTGGAGCCTGGGCCTCAGGCTGCTCCTCTGTAAAAGGGGGCCGCCTCCCTCCTGGGGTTTGTGTGAAGGTGATGGAGACAACACTTGAAAGTGTCTTGCCCGGGCGCAGTGGCTCATGCCTGTAATCCCAGAACTTTGGGAGGCCAAGGCAGGTGGATCATGAGGTCAGGAGATAGAGACCATCGTGGCCAACATGGTGAAACCCCATCTCTACTAAAATATACACACAAAAAATTAGCCGGGCTTGGTGGTGTGTGCCTGTAGTCCCAGCTACTTGGGAGGCTGAGGCAGGGGAATTGCTTGAACCTAGGAGGCGAAGGTTGCAGTGAGCTGAGATCACACCACTGCACTTCAGCCTGGCAATAGAGCGAGACTCTCAAAAAAAAAAAATTGTCTTGCATAGGCCTGGCTTGTGGCTTTGCTTTCTTGCTTTCTTACCTTGGGGTTGGAGAGTCACCACACTGGGCTACGAGGGAAGCCCCTCTCCATTCAGAAGACCCTGTTAGGGAGGAGTCTGGGCTCCCACCTGTGGCCAAGATGAGGGGCAAATTCTTTCCCTGTCAGAGATGGACCAGTGAATTTAAGACAAACCCAGCCTGTGATTTTTCTAGTCTAAGCATTAAAAGCTCCTAAACCCAGCCAGATGTGGTGGCTCACGCTCATAATCCCAGCACTGTAGGAGGCTGAGGTGGGTGGATCGCTTGAGGTCAGGAGTTGGAGACCAGCCTGGACAACATGGTGAAACCTCATCTCCACTAAAAATAGAAAAATTAGCTGGGTGTGGTGGCGGGTGCCTGTAATCCCAGCTGCTCAGGAGGCTGAGGCAGGAAAATCACTTGAACCTGGGAGGGGGAGGTTGCAGTGAGCTGAGACTACACCACTGCACTCCAGCCTGGGCATCAGAGTGAGACTGCATCTCAAAAAAAATTAAATAAAAGCTCTTAAAATCTTAAAAAAAAAAAAGCTATAAAGCACCTCCCCTGTCTCTGTGCCACCTGGGGTGAGGTGGGAGCTTAATGGACCCTGTAGATCATATACATTTGAATCTCAGGCCTAGATAAAGACAGAGCCCTCATGAATGATCAGGGGAGATTTGTTTTCTATCTAGAGCCCTGGACAAGCTAGATGAGCTATTTCATTATCTCTCTTTGCAAGCGAGCAGATTGTTTTTTCTGTCACCTTTTTCTCTAGAGTGGGAGCCTCGGAAGGTCTTGGCTCTATGCAGGATTCTGACACAGCTCCGACGCATGCGTGCCCTAGGCCCACGCCTCAGCTCTTGTCCCTGTTGGTGGCCATTACATCCAAAGCTTCTTGGGTATCAAGATTGGCACCTCTCCCCTTCCACCTCCCCTTCATCCAGTGCAGCTGCCCCAGGATCTCCTAATTCTTTGGTTTCAGTTTGCTCTGCTTTCCTTTCAGCTGCAGGATTTCCCTTTCTTTAGCAAAGCTCAGTGCGTTTGAAAGCCTGTTCGTTATCTTTTCTCTACCACTTCTAGGTGTTTTTAGAGCAGAAAGATTTCTACATTTCCTAGTCTGCCGCACTACCAAAAATGTAATCTCTGTGATACAATTTCTTTCCATTAAACTAGCAAAAATTTAGCAGGGGCAGGGCTAAATTTTTAAGGGTGAAGGAAGGGTTCACATTCTCCTGATGGGAATCTCAATTGCTACTCAACTCCCAACAGTATTTTGCAATCAAAAATATGAAAAAATGATGCATGTCTTTTGTCCTGGCAATTTCCATTTCTAGGAAGTTACTCTATTAAATCAGCATGGAAGTGTGCAAAGTTTCAAGTTCAGGATGTTTGTCATAGTTGGATCCAGCCTCAGCATTTCCAAAAAGCATACACTTTAAATATTCCAGTTGGGGAAACAAAAAGGAAAAACAAGAAGGAAGGGGAAGCGCTTGTGTCAGGAAAAGAAAACCGTTCGAGACATCTTCAGCGAATGAATGCCTAGGACTCTGGGTTCAGATCGCGTCTCTGGGCCATCCCTAGCTACGAGGGAATCTTGGAAAATCAGAATTCTGGGGGGGTACAACTGAGGTTTTGTTAGTAAGGAAGAAGGGAGGAATGGATACCATAGTGTATGTATGTATGTAAGTATATGTGTGTGTGTATTAGGGTTCTCTAGAGGGATAGAACTAATAGGATAGATGAATATATGAAGAAGAGTGTATTAAGGAGTATTGACTCACACGATCACAAGGTGAGGTCCCACAGCAGGCCATCTGCAAGGTGAGGAGCAAGGAAGCCAGTCTGAATCCTAAAGCTGAAGAACCTGGGGTCTGATGTTCAGGGACAGGAAGTATCCAGCATGGGAGAAAGATGGAGCCCAGAAGACTAAACCAGTTTAGCCTTTCCATGTTCTTCTGCCTGCTCTTATTCTGGCCATGCTGGCAGTTGATTAGATGGTACCCACCTAGATTGAGGGTGGGTCTGCCTCTCCCAGTCCCCTAACTCAAATGTTAATCTCCTTTGGCAACACTCTCACAGACACACCCAGGAACAAAACTTTGCATCCTTCAATCCAATCAAGT
Organism: Rhinopithecus roxellana; assembly: GCF_007565055.1. NCBI lineage: Eukaryota > Metazoa > Chordata > Mammalia > Primates > Cercopithecidae > Rhinopithecus > Rhinopithecus roxellana. The sequence goes on along the minus strand of NC_044569.1, from coordinate 48,281,136 downwards.
AGACACTTAATGTTAACCATCACAGTATGTATGTGTGTATACATGTAAATATGTATGTATGTATCTATGCATCTATCTATTGATTGATATGCTTCTAGAAGGGTAGACATCAGGTTCTTTTGGTGTTTATTCCTAGTTGGAAGAGTTTTAAAGGTAATTTTTACAATCTTGTTTTTGCATATTTGATATAATATAGCTGCATTATATTTATTTTTAAAATCAATATTTTAAAATTTCAAATATTTTAAAATACATATTAATAAGGTAAAATACAATAAGATATTATAATGCAGCTGTATTATATTTATTTTTAAAAAGTCGCTGAAGAGCCTGGGTGTGGTGGCTCACGCCTCTAATCTTAGCACTTTGGGAGGTCAAGGTGGGTGAATTGCTTGAGCCCAGGAGTTCGAGATCAGCCTGGGCAACATGGTGAAACCCTTTCTCTCCAAAAAATACAAAAAAAGATATCTGGGTGTGGTGGTGCACGCTTGTGATCCCAGCTACTTGGGAGACTGAGGTGGGACGATCACTTGAGCCCAGGAAGCAGAGGTTTCAGTGAACCAAGATTGCACCACTGCACTCTAGCCTGTGTGACAGGGTGAGACTCTGTCTCAGAGAAAAAAAAAATGTCAAGAAAGGTTATAGTTGTTAAGGATGGGGTGGCACATGATGGGGATAGGAATGCAGCTAGGTGTGGTGCCAGGGAGCAGTGAGAAGCAGAGAACCACAATATCTCAGGAGCGTGGGATGAGGATACAGCAGCTGCCAGGGCGGGGCACTCTGACTGTTCTCAATGGATTGTTATGTCCTTGGTTTTTAATTTAGGGGGGTCAAAATGTTGCCTGTTGTCTTGCATGTGCTGCCTACAACCCATCTGGAATATAGAGGGCAGAAGGGGGGACTCTGCAGCCCCTCCAGACATCCCTGCTATGAAGGCGGGATATCTTGATTGTGTGTGGATTTTGTTATCACCCAGATAGCTGCTTGCCATTGTGTCTGACTTCTTTCAGCTCTTTAATTGATTAAAATGTTCTAAGACCTCCTTCATGCTGTGTGCAGCCTCAGAAAACAGATCAGACTTGTCCTCCCCTAGAGGAGTAGGCCATAGAGTTATTACCATGAAAGCAGCGGCTGGGTCTTGAGGATCCCGCCACAAAAGGACAAACACAATGTGTTGGGAATGTCAGAGAACCACAGTTTTCCCAGGAATCATGCCGATGATGGTGGCTGCCATTTATTGAGTGTTTATAGTGAGTATTTTCTCATTTAATACTTCAAACCACTTCACAAGATAGATTCTCATTTTGTAACTAAGAAAACAAAGGCTTGGACAGGTTAAGTAACTTGTCTAAGATCACACAGCCAGGACAGTGGGAAAGAGGTAACTGCGCGCTGTCTGGTTTTGAGTCTATGTTTGTAACTAGTAGTTATTCTACTCAGGGTGACCAGCAATCCTGCTTTACTTTGGACTGTCTGGTTCTAGCACTTGAAGTCCCACATTCTGAGAGACTCCTCAGTTCCAGGCAAACCCGGACGGCTGGATTTGCTTCCTTGGCAGTGACAGTCCTCTTTCCACTGAGTGCTCAGGGGTCTGTGTGTTCTTCACACCTGGGTGGTCACCTGGGTGCGATTGAGGCTGGGTATTTTCCATAGTGCCCCCAGGCAACAACAGGCACATAATTGGTACCAAAGGAAAAAAAATCCTAATAGAATTAATGAGTGAATAAATGACTAATGTCACCTACAGCAACTACTTTTAGATTATCTATTATGAGTCAGGCACTGTTAGGTGCTGTGGGAAATAAGTAAGTGAGTTTTAGCTAAATAACTGAGTAATGTGAGTAACTGAATTGCACTCCAAGGTAGAGACTTGCGCTGTTGGCGGTGTCAACAAAGATTAATTAAGGGATATTGCATCACAGGCTTGATGGCTTTAATAACCCACAGCAGTAATGCCACTCTGCTTTGGTGGATCCTGGAGTTGATAAGCCTTATCCCTCACACAATCTAATCTAATTCTTCTGCCTCCCAGCAGATGTGTGAGATATTCAACACCACTTCACAGGCAGGGAGAGTGAGTCAGAAGGGACCACAAGCTTGTGATCTAAAGCCGTGATTGCACAGTGGTGACCCTCAGGCCACCTCCAGGCCACTGTTATGTTTTGTGGTCTATATAATTTTTTTAAACAAAATTGAATTGGTGACTCACACCTGCAATCCCAGCACTTTGGGAGGCTGAGCCCAGGAGTTCAAGACTAGCCTGGGCAACATAGCAAGACTTGGTCTCTACAAATAATAAAAAAACAGTAGCTGGGTGTGGTGATGCACACCTGTGGTCCTAGCGACCTGGGAGCCGAGGTGGAAGAATCACTTGAGCTGGGGCAGTTGAGGCTGCAGGGAGCCATGATTATGACAGTGCACTCCAGCCTGGGCAACAGAGAGAGAACCTACCTCAAAAAAAAAAAAAAAAAAAAAAAAAAAAAATTGAATTGCATGATAGTATTTAAAGACTGGACGATTTTGCATAAAAATCTGAATTTCTAGTCCTTCTTGACAAAATGGAAGATATGACAGCCCTGTGTTCTCGATCATGGCTGTCACTTGCGATGAGGCATTGACGCTTCAGTTTTCTCATTTCCAGGACTGTCCTGGCCTGTGTTACCTGAGGCACCAAAATAAATAGACCAGAAGGTAAAGAAAGTATCTCCAGTGGAAGAAGGCATGTGACTATAGCAGCCTCAGGGAACTCAACAGTTGTCCCATGTTCCAAAGGATCAAGAACACAGCTGTGAGGAAAATCCACCTCTGCCAAAGCCAGAAGCAGATCTCTTTCTCCTTCAGGAATCTAGATGCTGTCCCTGACTTCTCCTGCGGCATCATCTTTGTTCTCCCGTTTAGTTGGTCAAGTCACAAAACAAACTTTTGGTTTTTTCCAATTAACCATTTCCTTTAGTGGCAACTCCACTCTTACAGGTGTTCAGGTCAAACATGTTGGAGTCATTCTTGACTCTCTCATACCCCACCTCACTGCCTGTCTCTGCCATCCTGGTGCAGACTACCCTCAGCTCTTGCTTGGGACACCATGGAAGCATCCTGATTGCTCTTCCTGCTTGCACCCTCACCCTGCTGCTGCCTATTCCCAGTGCTTCTGGGGAGGGATCCTGTCAAAACATAAATGAGATAGCCAGGCACGGTGGTTCACACCTGTAATCCCAGGGCTTTGGGACGGTGAGGAGGGAGAATCTCTTGAGCCCAGCAGTTCAAGACTGCAGTGCCCCATAATCGTGCCTGTGAATAGTTACTGTATTCTAGCCAGGGCAACATAGCAAGACCCTGTCTCTACAATTTAAAAAATATATACATTAGCTGATGTACACCTGTAGGCTGAGGTGGGAAGATCACTTGAACCAGGAGTTCGAGGTTATAGTGAGCTGTGATTGCACCACTGCATTCCAGTCTGGGCAACAGAGCAAGACCCTGTCTCTAAATACACACACACACACACACACACACACACACACACACACACGGCCTGGTGCAGTGGTTCATGCCTGTAATCCCAGCATGAGCTCAGTATATTTTTAAATACACACACACATACACACACACACACACACATATATGGCCTGGTGCAGTGGCTCATGCCTGTAATCCCAGCATCCCAGCATGAGCTCAGTATATATTTAAATACATGCGTGCACACACACACACACACACACACACACACACACATATATATATATATATAGCCTGGTACAGTAAGTAGTTCATGCCTGTAATCCCAGCACTTTGGGAGACCAAGGCAGGAAGATCACTTGAGACCAGGAATTCAAGACCAGTCTGGGCAACATAGTGGGACCTCATTTCTACAAAAAGTGAAATAAAAATTAGCTGAGTGTGGTGACACACACCTGTAGTCTCAGCTGTTCTGGGGGATGAGGCAGGAGAATTGCTTGAAATTGGGAGGCTGAGGCTACTGTGAGCCTCGATTGCACCACCACACTTCAGCCTGGGCAACAGAATGAGACTCTGTCTCAAATAAATAAATGATATCTATCTGTATTATATATATATAATATCTATCTGTCTATCTATCTGACCATGCTCCTCTGATCAGCTCAAACCCGCTGCAGTTTGCCATGTCACACAGAGTCACTCCCTTATCCTCACTGTGGCCCCTTCCATTCTACACCCTCATTGGGCTCCAGTCACACTGGCCTCTAGTCCTGCTCTATGGATCTCTGAATACCACAAGCATACTACTGCCTAGGGTCTTTGTACCTGCTGGAGGTTCCAGTTATCTAAGGCTGCATAACAGATCACCCCAAAATTTAGTGACTTTAAACAATAAGAATCATCTATGATCTCTCATGGTTTCTGTGGGATGGGAATCCAGAATCAGCTAGGTAGGGTGGTCCTGGCTCATGGCCTTTCATGAGGTTGCAGACAGATGTTAGCAGCAGCCAAGTCATCTGAGGCTTGGCTAGGAGGGGGACTCTACTTCTGAGGGGACCCCCTCATGTGGCTGGCAAGTTAGTGCTGGCTGTTGGCCAGCACCCCAGTTCCTAGCCACGCGGAGCTCTCCGTGGGTTTGCAGTAGGATGTCTTGAGGGCATGAAGGTTGGATTTCCTCAGAGTGAAAGTGTCTAGGGAGCCAGGTGGATGCTGTAATGCCTTTCATGACTTAGCCTCCGAGGTCACACACCATCACTCCTGATTCATTTGATCGGTCACACAGAGCTACCCTGATTCAGAGGGGGAGGTGCCACACGAGGGTGCAAATAACGGGAGGTGGGGATCGCTGGGGGCATCCTGGAGGTTGCAACCATGCAGGTCTCTGCTTGCAATGTCCTTCCCTCAGCAACTGCAAGGCTGACCCATGATTCCTTAAGATTCCTGCTCTAATATTCCTTATCAGAGAGGCCTCACAGCCTACCCCTTGTAACATAACTTTCCTACCTTCCTGATATTCCTACCCTGCTTTTCTTTTCTTCACAGCACTTACACCTGCAGTGCTGTCTATTTCCTTGTTTATTGTCTGTCTCCCTCCAGTAGATGAATACTCAGCATTTAGACCAGTGCCTGGTACAAAGGATCTCAATATTTTTCACACGAATGAACAGCTTATATGCATTAAATGTTACGAATGAATGAAATCTTACCTCTTTGAATAGACTTCATCACATGCTATCAAGGGCACATACTAATGACATAATTTATCACTGTTGATGTTGACCTTGACCTGGCGGAAGTGGAATTTGTCAGGTTTCTCCACTATAAAGTTACTGGGGTTTGCATTCTGTATTGTTTGGAAGGAAGTCACTATGTGTAGCTCACACTTAACGAGTGGGAATTATGAGGACTGGGAATCTACATAATTTATTTGGAATTCTTCTGCACAGGAAATTTATCTCTTTTCCCTCATTTATTAACTTAGGCAATCATTTATTTATATTAGCATGGATTCCTGGATATTTATTTTATACTTTGCATTATAATCCAATCCTACTTTATTTTATTGTTCAAATTGTTCCAGCTTTGGTCATTGGACGCTCTTTCAGTTGGCTCCTATGCTCCTTGAACGTATTCCCATCTGTGTGTGTATGTGCGTGTGTGTGTGTGTGTGTGTGCGTATTTGTAGCACTTCCTTACTTTCTGGCACTACAAGATGCACCAGGCTCATTTTGGTGTGTATTTCCTTCATTTCCTGCCCCAGGAGGCAGGAATGCCCCTAATGTTTCTAAGGAGACTTGGTTCCTTTTATTGAGAATGGTGTTAGAAACCAAGTTATGTAAATATGCTTCTAATTCTTCTATGTCTCACCATGTCCTCAGGCACTGCCCTAGTCTAGGCTGTCTCTTCTCTTTGTGGCAACCTGCCAACCATCCACAAAACATACTGCCCCTACGTTTCCTCTACTCCTTTCTCCCCATCCTTTCTTCTTTTAGGCAGAGGCATCATTCTTAGTGATAAATCGGCTCATGTTAGCCTTTCAATGGACACCATTGTTCTCAGGATGAAGTTCTCCTGTGGATGGTGTAAAACGTTCTTCTTGAACTGGACCTGCCTACCCCTCCAGCCTTACCTGTTCCATAAACCCAGCCCGGAGGCTGAGCTCTAGCTGCATTGAACTACTTTCCTTTATTTCTGTGTCTTTAAAGTGTCCATACAGAACTTTCCACTGCTGAGAAACAAGCTCTAAGCCTAATGACTGTTACCATGTTAAAATGTCTTCTTGCCAGGCTCAGTGGCTCATGCCTGTAATCCCAGAACTTTGGGAGGCCGAGGCGGGCAGATCACGAGGTCAGGAGTTTGAGACTAGCCTGACCAACATGGTGAAACCCCTCTACTGCCTACAGGAACAATTTCAGCTCTTCACCTTGGCATGCAAGAACCTTCACAATGTGTCACCTTCCCCATCTCCTGCTCTCTCCCGTCCTCAGGCCAACCCCTTCAGTAAACCTTGGTGTGACTCTACTGAAAATACAAAAATTAGCCAGGTGTGGTGGCATGCACCTGTAATGCCAGCTACTCAAGGAGGCTGAGGCAGGAGAATTGCTTGAACCCAGGAGGTGGAGGTTGCAGTGAGCCAAGATTATACCACTGCACCCAGCCTGGGCAACAAAGCGAAACCCCATCCTAAAGAATAAAATAAAATGTCTTCTCTCCCTTCTTGTTTGGGGTTGAACAAGAGGCAATAATTTATTTAAAGGCCCCCTGTGATATGAAAATTAAATATTGGTCTCCCACCACCCAGTTTCTGGCACACAGCTCCTAAATCCCTTGGAATTTCTTAGGTGACAGGAAGTCTTTTGTTCTAATGAGGCCACTCCTGATATCTACAGAGTTCAAGAGGGGCAGTTAACAGAGGACCAAGGCATGATCAAAGAGTGGAACTTTCAGCCCCACCCTGGACCTCTAGGGAGGGGAGAGAGATTGGGGATAAACTTAATCACCAAAGGCCAAATGATTTCGTTAATCATGTCTGCAGAAAGAAACTTCCATAAACCCCCTAAACGATGAGGTTCAGAGAACTTTCAGGTTGGTGAATACATGGAGCTGCTGGGAGGGCGTGGGACACCTGGAGAGGGCATGGGAGCACCACGGCACTTCCCCCATACCTTGCCCTGTGTGTCTCTTCCGTTTGGCTGTTCTTGAGTTGTTTCCTTTATAATAAATAGTAAATGTAATAAGGTGTTTTCATGAGTTCTGTGAACTGTTCTAACAAGTTCTCAGACCTGAGGAGGGGGTCATGCGTACTCCTGATTTATAGCCAGGGGGTCCAAACAACATGAGGCAACCTGAGACTTTCAAGAGTCCCCATGTGAAGTGGGGAGAGTTTATAGGACTGAGCCTTTACCCTGGAGGGTCTGTGCTAACTTTAGTAGTTAGTGGCAGAATTGAATTGAGTTCTAGGACACCCAGTTGGTGTCAGAGAGTTGGAGAATTGGCGGAGATGGGAAAAAACTTCCATACATTTGGTATCGGAAGCGTTGAGAGAAAAAACAATTCACTGCTGCCCTGCCACCCCGTTCATCTAGCTTGCTGTGGGCCAAACTCCATGCTCTGCTCTAGAAATGCACGTGTGTTTGTGTGTCTGCAGGTCCCTGTGCATGTGTGTGTGCTGGGAGTGAGCCCGGCTGGTCTTGCCTTTTACTGCCCTGTGGTTGCGTTTGCCTGCCTCCCACCATGGAGCGAGTGTCTCATGAACGCAGCAGACACTGTTGGTACCTCCTGGGATGCGCTTGTAGATACTCAAGTATTTGCAGCTTGAATTATCATCCAAGTGAATAACTAAATCAACAAATGAATAAATGTAAGAAGGGGTAAATGAATGGATGAATGAAGTGGCTGTATCTTTCTCCTTTGCCCTTAGAGTCAGAAGTGGTTTCCAAATGTTGAAATTTTGACCATTGAATTGAGCTGACTTGGATTCTCAATGTTGGTCAACAGTCTGGTGGCAACAGGAGTGGCCTCTGTATATTGGTGAGCACCCACTCCCCTTTATGCACAGCATGACAGTGAGGAGGAAGGAAAGTGTGTGCAGGTACGTGGGAGGCTGCTGTAAGCTCCCAAGGGGAGGGCTTCTAGCAAAAGTGAGGTTTTCTTTGCCCTTGATGTTCTGAGAGCACCTGGAGAAGCTACACAGCCAGTCAAGCCCAGGTGCTTGTTTCTGGTCCACTTCAAATACCTAAGGCCTAGAGGTGCTTTGGGGAGGTGTGACCGCAAATGCTATTGGGATTTGAATAGGCAGAAAAGAAGGTGAGAGAGGCTGGGGAGGGGATGTGGGACAACCTGTGTAGGGGCCAGGAAGGGGTTGGGCTGAGGAGGGGAGAGGGCAGGAGGTGGGGAATGTGACACATTGTGAAGGGTCTTGCATGCCTAGGTGAAGAGCTGAAATTGTTCCTGTAGGCAGTAGAGAACTCTTTTAAAATGGATAATCAACAAATAACTCTACCTTTACTTTTTCCTACAAGGTAATACATGCTAATTATAGAAATGTTTGAAAATACAGAAAAGAATAAAGCCAAAAGGAATCATGAGTCAGCATATCACCTAGAGAATGCAATGCCTTTGATGTATTTCCCTCCAGTAACTTTTGGTCACAGTCATCATAGTCATATGTTACACAGTGCTTTATAACTTGTTTTAAAAATATCATTAATATGTTATGAGCATTTGTTCATGAAGCCATCTTTTGAAATCTGATTTTTAATGGATGCACAGTAATTCAT